>NC_092818.1:132831712-133431712 GCF_023375885.2 Dermacentor andersoni
TGCTCCGAAAGAAAAGCAAACATTGTATTCACAGTCGTCACTGTAAGCAATCACTGTATTGTGGGATTACTGAGCTGTAAAGACCGAAAGTGCCGCTATGAAGGAAACTTGACAGGAAGTAGCGCAAACTCAAGAGATAAAAAGGAAAATAATAGGCCTGTCACTGGTACATAAACAAAACATCGTATATTATGAATCAGACGCGAATAGGCGATATTCCACTTGGAATATCTTTCTAATTTGGACACTAATATATCTCAGATGAGATTTAATCGCCGGCTGTCGTGCTGCAGAAAATATCAGACGCGCTATCAAAACTCTACCAAAGCAGATTGTCTATGCTGGAAACGCGACACAGACGTCGGTTGTCGACAACACCTATTATGCTTGAGCAGGCTGCGTCAAAATTTATGACGTCATGGCGAGCTGTTGCGGGAACTTCAAGGCAGCGTCGCTCACCTGCCTTTTTTGTTCTTGCGTCTATCTTCTTGCTTAAGCCCCCTCTCACGGTAAGAATGGCATTTATCATATTGCAGAAGGCTAAATTACTATACAAGCGGACAACTTTCTGTGGCTAATGAAGGGAAAGCTGCGGAGGCAAAGCGCGCTCAAGTGAGAGCGCTCCTGAATAGAGTCCCGCGTTTTAATTAACGTCGGGTTAGGCAGGGGAAGAGAAAACACAGGTGCCTTATTAGCAGAAGTTAAATTTGACGGAACACACCACTGAGTGTAAAAGTTTCCTCATTTTGCGGCCTTTCACTTCCGCGTCTGGGCAAATGCGAAACCGTTGCACATGGAAACTGCGTCGATTCAACGTCTGTTCCGAGCAACCCAAGAGTGCCGTCAACGCTGCCGGACTACTTAGCGCAGGAACACATGTGCAGCGGCCACGCGCCCGTAGGTTTCCCTTCAGAGCCACAGAAAGTTGTGCGCGAATATAGTACAGGCCCGGACTTGCGTTCCTGCTTAGCGTCCCTGTTAATATAGGTCAGCGACATATGCGCCTTGATGGACGGAGCCGCGCGAGTTTTTATCTCCCCCTCCCCCGTCCCCCAGCGTTGGGCAGGAAGTCGGGTTGTTTGTTCTGGTTAACTCTCTTGCATTTCTTTTTTGTTTCGTCTCTCCTCCTCTCTAGCGTCTCTTTAACAGATCGCCAGTCACGCTTTGCGTCTTTGTGCACCTACGTGCGTCTTGTTACGTCTGTGTGTGCTGTCTGGCGCAAATGCAGACACAGCGGAGTCGGAGTGCTTCTACGAGGCACTGGCGGAGAAGCGGCAGTCATCGCCGAGTGCGCAGGTCGCCCGACTACGCCGACCCTCCTCCCGGGACGTATGAGCCGAGGAACCGCAGTGGTCAAAATCGGAGTGGGCAGCCACGCCTCGACGAAAACCGGCGCGTATGCCACATGCAGGTGGGCTGTGCCAGTGTCGTAGGTTAGCGACGTGCGTTGCTAGGCGAGTTTTCGCATATTTGGACGCACGCGTAATGCGGAGGTTGGGGGTTCGGCTCCCACAGGTGACACGTTACCTTTTCGTCCACGTTCATTTTCCTTTCTTTAATTTCTGCATTTCAATTTCAACCACAGCTAATTTCTTCGATGCTTTCAGTGGCTTCAATGTCTGTTGGCTTTATATGGTCACAATTAACAAAAATCGGGCTGCTCTGCGCCGCTTCTTCTCTAGTACAGAAAATGTAGTTTAAAGCAAGAAAAGGACAAAATTCATAGGGTCATTTCGTTATACACTCGCTTTATTACGCAGCGATGTCGCGGTGCCCGACGTTCACATCCGACTGTACGAGCGATAACACGCCGGTTAAAAGGTATAAACTCTGCACCGACACGACTTCCTTGCAGATTGTGGTGGACCACCTGCTGTACGAGTTCTTTGCCGATAACGTAGATGACAAGACAGCCCGCGAACGAATCACCGCCCTGGTGAGCTCGCATATCACATCCACCAATATCATCTACTCCACCACCGACTTCGAAGGCATCATCGGCCTGCGCTTTGTGCTTCAGGATCTGAGAGTGAGTCGGCCACGACGTGCTCCGCTCTTTCGCAACGCCGATAAACTTTCATATGCGCTTACCACACTTTATGCGTTCATCATGAGTCTAATTAGGTCCAGTGCAAGCACCTCACAGAGATATTGAGTTCCCCCTATAGTGCATGCATGAATTCGAAACCGCACCATTATCTAGATTGTGTAAACGTTTGTCCCGCACCATTCTGCGCGGCCTTCGACTGCTTTTTAATTCTCTCGCAACCATACAAGGACGACGGAGTACAAATTACCAATTAAGTTGTTTACGCTTTGACTCATAGTTTGCGAGTACTCGGAGTTGGTAGTTGGTGAGCTGCGATCCTTGTCTGTTGTGTCCGTTCGTGATTGTCAGTAGTACTCGGCGCGTTACAATAGGAACAAACGCCAACTATCCCAATTTATCTCTATAATCGCAATACACGCAATGTAAACTAGACGAGCACTCGAGGACATGTCCAGGTGCAGGGGAAAGTGATGTGCATTATGCAGCAGCGCAAAGAATGGACCCGGAGAAGAGGAGAGGACACAATCTTTCAACTAATTTTAACGAAGACACGTTTTGAATATATAAAGACAGTTGAATGCGGCAAAAAAACAAAAAGAAAACAGTCTCAAGAAGGACAAAACTTACTGTAAGATTATCGATACATAACACACTTGTGGTTGCACATGATTCAAGTATGCTAATTCATCCTGTGCTAAAGAAACCTGGAGTTGACTTATATATGTATACATTGACACATCTACACATTGGCTGTCTTACATTCGTTGCGCTGCTAATGATGCACGTAATTAAATTTGGTCAGTAGTGTATACTTGTACAGTGATGTTCGTTGCTAGAGACAATTGAGATATTTTTGTTCCTAAAACAATCGAATCAGGCAAATTGGCGTAGTGTCCTGGGTCCAAATGACAGCATTGCAACGTATTGCAGATAAACCAAGTTGCCTCACTTCTACGAATCTTTATCAACCTTTAGGACTTCTTGCGCGGTTATTCGTTAGCATCACCGGCAATACATATGGCCAGCACAGTTGACTGATCATACCGATATGTGAGCTGACGACCCTGGGCGCAGATCAACGACACCAGAACGTGCGAGGATTACATGGCCCACAGGAACCCGTTCTGCCGCAATGACTTGGACGCAACCTTGATGTTGCACCTATTCTCCTATATAGACCACGATGATTTCTGCCTGTCATACGTCTGGACCAATCGTGACCTGGGAGAAGGTACTTTGGGTCTCGCCTACATTGGCATTCCAAACGGTAAGCGCTGCGACGTCCGTCTCGGTCAAACCTTGAGGCGCATTTTTCCGCCTGTCTGTGTTTAGCTGTCGATATCGTTACGGTGATCTTATAATCGCCAGGCTAAGTACACTTCCTTAAAGAAATGACAATCTCTCGGATTTGTTGTGATGTTCTTGCTTACGGGCTCATTGCAGCGAATAACTAGCCTGGAAGCAGGCAAAAAAAAGTTCCCGTAAGCGTAGTACCACTGAGCATACACTGTATTTCCTCGAGAGGGGGACTATCGAATTATCCAGGTTTTGAGACACAGGCTTATAACTTAGGTGAGCAGGCATCCTGCCTGCTCACCTAAGCCTTCACTCGCTCAATGTGTCGTCTAGCAAGCGTTGCACAGCTTAAATGAAGGAACGGGCCTCCGAGATCTCCAGCGAGCAGCAACGCGCCGCGACGGAGGTATCGGAGGCGATGTCGTTTGTTTCTATATGTCGATTAACGCAACGCTTTCCGAGGTGCAATAGGACTCTCTTCGGTTGCGAGGCGCAGCCAGGTTTGACTCAAAGTCGGGGTGAATTTCTTTCTCTCTTCATTGTGCCCGCTCATGTCGACACATGGCCAGAATTTCAAGTTAAGAAATGTGATAAGACATAAATGGCGTATTCGTTATTGAGATGGGAACAAAAACATTTAAGTCAGCCGGCCAGTTCGCACGATAGCGAAATGAGCTTATTCAGTGAGAGGCAGCGTCACCTGAGCGGAAGTAGCGGTTGACGCAGGCAAAGTTTAGAAAATAACCGAGCCAGCCATCACGCCCCGACCCGCTATAGTAGCGCGGTGGATATGACGTAGCACTGCTGAATACGAGGTCGTGGGTTCGATGCGGATCGCCGCGGCCTCATTCCGATGCGGGCGTAATGCAAAAGCGCCCGTCTACTGCAAATGTATTGAGAGCACATTAAACTACCCCAGGTGGTCGATATTAATCCGGAGGCGTCCACTATGGCGTCCCTCGAAACCCACAGGGCAGTTTCAGAAGGTTAAACCCCAGACTTTAATCAATCACTCCCCCTTCAACCAAATGTGCTTTTCACTGCTTCAAGCACGCGCATTACTTTCCGGCGGGTTTGCATTGTTAAATAACATTCCTTAAGTGCGCAATGGAGTTGCAATGCAGACGTTATCCAGCTTGTTGCGACGCCAACGAGTACGTGGTCATGCATTATAGATTATGTTATTTCGTTGTTTTGAGAGAAATGGCGTTCACTGGGCAAATTTCTGTTGTTTCATTGGCACAGCTACCCACGAAAAGTCGATATTTTTTCCGCACTTCAAGTAGGTTTCATAGATGGAATTCCTATTGGCGGATGTCACAAAACTTACAGGGAAATTTAATATCGCTAATTTGTGTTGGTGCCGTATGTTTTCAATGTGTCGAGGATGAAACAAATGGGTTTGATCGAAGTGTTAAACTAGCAAAAGAAAATGGATCCGAAAGCGTCTAGTTAGTTCAGAAGCTGCAGGTCTCAATTTGTCGTTCTGGACTGCTCGGGATTAGCGATGCGTTGCTTTCAGCCAATAAGCGTTGACAGACGCAGCTTATCTAACAGCTCTGGGCAATCCGGCACGACAAATTGACATCTTCTGCATGCATTTCCTACTTGCCTACACTTTTTCCTAAACTAATTCAGGGAGTACAGCGCTTTCGGCTTCGATTTGACAGTGCAGCGCGCGTCCCCTGCAACGCGCGCTTCGATTTGACTTCATGTGAGAACCTGCTCAGCACGAGTCCATGGTGTTCCTGCACTCGCGGCTTTGAAAACGCAGCTGTCGGGCAGACTTTTGAATGCAGACAACATGGCGCAGCGTTGATTCGGTGTGAGCGGACGTAAATATCTTCCACAGTGGCAATGCAACAATCCCTTTAGCCAGCTTAAGAGAGTAAGGTATGTTATGCAAGTTAGTTCGATGCCTGAATGGTTCTCAGGCCACGTCTATTGGCTTGAAAACCACAAAACACAGCCTTCGAAGACGCGCACATAAGAGGAGAGCAATTGCGTACCTCTTTTGTACGCGTCTTCGAAGGCTTGGTTTTGTCATTTTTCAAGCAATATGTACCAACAAGCCGAGCATCCGGCTCTCCTATCTTTATTAGGGCTTCAAACGTGCTTTGTTCGGGCGGCTTTCTCCGGGGACGTGCTTTTGATGAAAAAAAAAAGAAAAAAAGCACCCTCCACCACACCTTCGTTGCCACCGCGTAGTACAACCACGCTAAAAATATTGCGATAGCCAAAAGGCCATATCGTTGCCTCTACATGTAAAGCGCATATTTGTCCAAAGGCCTTATCCTCCCGCCGCAGACAACAGACCTCGTCCGTCGCTGCAGTTTTAACGCGACAGCGTTAATGATCTCGTGTCGCAGAAAAGCCGGTGTCGTCGGTGTCGGCGTCGGCGGCGTCAACCGTGAGCGAAAAATTCCGGAAGGCAATTCATAAATAAAAACTACTTGCAAGATGGGCTGGGTGGGAATGAGGAATGTGAATGAGGTGGGCTGGGCGGAGTGTGAGACGGAGACGCTACCACTCAGCCATGTGTTCAATAGTTCAAAGCGGGACAAAAGCGCCTCTAGTGAATGCGGTATTGCCTTAGAAACGAGCCGTAGAAAGCTATACTGTAGTGTATATCGGTAATTATGAGCATGTCAATTACAAAAGTCGCAGTTAAACGCGTAGCGAAGTACGTTTCCGCTACATTTTTCTCTTCGGTTTACAAGCCGCACGGTGAACGCAGGAGATGTGTTGCACTCTCAATACGTGAACGCGTGTGGCTGTGAACGGCGTTGAGCAGAAGAGTTGCAGAAATTGCAGTCGAAGAGACCTTATCCCTCTACGGCACCGTGTCTGCGTTTGTGCATGCCAAGCTAGCGCCTGATAAATACAATCTGGCTGAAATATTGACGTTTGAATTTCATTTCATACATCTTAGAAGCAGATAATTTGCCCTGTTCTTCAATTTCGAATAATGTGCGCCAGGCGTGCGAAAAAAAAAAACGCTGAAAAGTGCACGTCTCCGTGCTTGCCTGCGGCGTCGGTATGTCGCCATGTAACGGGTTCACTTCTTTGTCTTGAATTTATAACAGCAGTGACGTATATCCATTGAATTTCCGAACTAGTTGGACGATTAGGAGTGTACTTCACTTGAAATAGCCGATCTCGCCCACGCAGCTGAGGTGTTGTTCGGAATAGAGCCGTGTAGTTTAAATTCGTCTAGATAATACACATCCAGGAAACTTTAGGATAAGTATAAATTTGTTAGCCACGTTTACAGATGTAGCTTGTGCATGTTTTAGCTCATTTTCGTTACTGTTTGTTTTTAGTGATGCTAAATATGGGAAAAACGAAAAAAATATTCTGGCAAACACTCAACGACAGGGGAGTCAATCTTGCATTAATGAGAGTTAACTATGATCAGAGCTCATCTGAACAGGACAAGTGCTTTTGACCGTAGGCGCACTGTGCGACGGTCACGGGCCTAGAAACATACTCAGCCTCAATGTCGACGCCAAGTTTGTAAGATAACCAAGATTGACAGAGAGAAAGGCAGGGAGGTTAGCTTTTGTAGACCGGCTGGCTACCTTGTGCTGGGATGAGAGGTAAACAGAAATAAAGAAGCTAGAAAGATACGCAAGCCGAAAAAAAGTAAACGATTGGAATGACCGAGGATTATCGTATGTTCGAGGATTATCGGATGTCCGAGGATTATCGGGTCCGAGTATTATCGTTTCCAACAAAAGGGCGGTTGTGCAGACTGACTAATGCGCTTGAAAGTGCTCTTCTAGGTGCACTGAAACAAGAGTATTCACAAGGAATATGCGCAATTGTTTCTTCGCAGTTACAGTCGTCGCATGTAGGGTTGTCGGCCTTACCTAACAGATCGCACCGACGCACCTCTGGCGTGACCTCAGAGTCCGTACGCCAAGCACAGAATTTCCTACAAAAATTATCAGAGACATCTATGGCGCTAACGTTTACAGCAGCTGCAAGTATGAAGGTTCAGCCAGCATACGAACCATGGATTGGCCTTAACTTTATCCTGGTTTCAGCTGGCCTTGTGAATTTGCAAATAGTTCATTTTCAACAACATATGCTTCTAAAACGCAACAATGACAATAATTATGGAATTTGCGCACGGACTAATTGCCTCGCTTTGTTTAGAAAGATTGTTCAGTGAAAAATGTCAGAAATACGTGTAGTAATAAGTGTAACAAGAGCGTTTAAAGAGGAAGAGATAACGGATTCGATCCCGGCCTTCGGTGACCGCTATTAGATCTTGCCGTTGAATGCGGGAGTTGGCTGACGTTGAGGAGGGTTTTGAGAACTGAAGGTTTATTTACATTATTTACAGTAATAACACAAAGTAATGAACAGTCATGAAGTCATCGACGGCCGGCAGCAAATCGGACGCTGCGGCCCGTGGCAAGAAGAATGAAAAAGAACTCTTCTCCCTGTCTCTCGCTTTTAACCCATTCGGTCTCTCGGGGTCACGTCATTTTCTGCCAATAGTCGAGCCAGCTCAGGTGCCGTCATTTTATTCCAATGGTAGCCGCCCGTGACAGTGCCGTCACATTCGGCCAATGGGGACGCTCCAAGGGCTCCATTGTCCGAGGGTTGACTTGCCTCCGGCGTCGCCGCCTCGCCTGGAAGCGCTCAGCTGAAGTAGACGGGCTTATCTCGAACGACCTTCCAGAGCCGCAAAACAGCTTTGCTCGGGACCAAGATCAACTACCTGGAACTGTGCCAGCCTCCCGTTGCACTTTCGGGAAGAGTCAAGAAGAGGGGGAGACAATAGCTCGACGTGCGGCGCATGAGGTGGGGGTCACCAACCTGTATGACGGGTCGGGTAACGTGGTAGACGCGCCTCGGCGCACCATAGTTGGAATGCGGCGGCGATTGGATGTGGTCGGGGAACTGAGTGATGCCAGGAAAAGGGTCCGTATCCAACACCGCATTCCGATGGGGGCGGAACGCAAGAACGCTCGTGTACCGCGCATTGGGTGCACGTCAGAGAACCCCAGGTAGTCTAACTTAATAAGGAGTACCCCTCTACGGCGTGCCTCATAATCAGATTCTGGCTCACGCACGTCAAGCCGCAGAACGAACTTAAAAAACGCTTGAAGCCTCAAGTATACGAACTTCGGATGAATCCGTACATACTTCAGACGAATCCATTACGCTCGCGGCAGATGCACGATCACAGGGCCAGAGTTCCCAGTAGTAACAGTTGTAGGCAACTCTATGGCGCTTAGAGGTTTTCACGAGCGCACCGTAACGTGTCCATACATGGTTTTTCACATGCACGCAGAACCCGGTGGCGCGTGCGAGAAGTTTCGCACGGTGACCACGCGCGAGGGCCGGAAGCGCCTGGCGCTCAATACGGGCGTCATCACCTTCCTGTTGCACGGCGGATCCGTGGTTCCCTCTATCAGCGAGGTCACATTTGCCCACGAGATCGGACACAGCTACGGATCACCGGCGAGTACACATCCTCTGCCTCCAGGGAGCAGCGCCCTTGCACCCAACGAAATACGAGCAAGCATGCTCGGAGTCGTGCGCATCATCCTTAGGCCATCGTGGTGGCAAAATTGTACAATAGTCCAATTAGTGCACTGAACCGTTTCTGGAATCTGGGAATGATGAAAAGAGGGTCATTGAGTCCCAACAGCTTTTGAATATTCCATTTGAATGCTTCAGTATTCTTTGGCCAGTACCCCAGCAGAATCTGTCAGTCACGCGAGAAGCCTTGAATCCGCATGAAATGCGTAATTTGAGAAGTTCAGACGTCTAATTTTTATAATAGTGTAAATGTTGGTCATTGGTAGCATTATAAGCGATAAGGAACAATTGAAAAAGAAAAGGATCCGCTTTCATTCTACTCTGTGAAAATGGATGTACAGCGAAGCTGGTGCGGACGTTAGGCGAGTACCACTACTCCAACTGACGTTAGACGATGTTACACTGTTACACAAGCACTACCACTACAAGCGACGTACGAAACGCGTGCTTGCACGTGTGCGGAAGAGCAGCATACACCCTCATCCTTCTAGGCCGTCTGCCTAGTGCAAGTGCCTCATTGAACTGAAGTAATGTTTAAAAGTAGATCGCATTAGAATATGCATAAAGTACGAGTTACACACAACCTCCAGACATGATATCATCGGATTGTAAATCGAATATGCGACAAAACATAATTATGTTACCAGCTGCCGTAGTTTGGGTGAGCACGCCACGAAAAATCCCGACGAAGTAGAGGCAAACTTTTCAGGCCGCCTTGAAAGCTTACTTTTCCGCATTAAGAGTGGTTATGCAGAGGAGCCTGATGTGGTGGCTGCTGAGTACAAATATAATAGTAACTGATTGGTACATGTGATAATAATTTAATTATAGTAATAAGTAATTGGTGGCGTTAAAACAAAACTGGTGACGTCGCCGTCGCCGCGTCAAGGTTGTACCACAAAGGAAAAAAAGAGAGAACAGTTGCAGTTTCACCCGAAACGCGAAGCATCGATTGCGATAGCAAACTAGGAGACAGTTATACGAAGTGAGGATAGTAGCTTTATCGGACGTATGAACGTAAACATTCGCTTACTAACAAAAATAACAAGCATGGCGTCACGCATGCATAGACAAACATAAACACATCACACTCGATCAGCGCTGACACAGGGCAAGGAAGAGCGGCAGCAGCGGCAAGCGAATTGACCTTCGTGCGGCCTCTCGCTTCAACGCATACTAAACGGCGAGAACACAGCGCGCATGGAGCTATGAGCCATCGGTGACTCTAGACTCTCTATTCATCGCAGATCGCTTTCAAGTTAGGGCCCGTGTGGCCGTGCGCGCCCGAGCCATGCGCAGGAGCCACCGGAGTAAAATGCCCTCCCCCCTCTTTACCCTACCCTCGGCGCCTTGCGCGCGACGGAAGACAGCGCGCTTTCTCCCCGCTTTCGACCTTTGCGCACGCCAAATTGAGCCACCATCGTCGGCATACCTTCGAACGCTTTCACTCGCACATACAGCATACGGCGCGCGGCGACGATTTTATCACCCTTGGACGTTATACGAAACATCGGGGCGATGGCGACGGCAGAAATGGGCCTAGAGTGCCCGTATAGTTGCTATCGCAATAACATGAAAAAAAAAGGAAACGTAGCTTTAGTGAAGCCGGTTGTGACAGTGTTACGGCTCTGTTGATACGGCCGCTTTAAAGGGGCCATGCAGCTTCCAAGCAACTCATCTCCACACTATTCAGTACACGGATTTCCTTTCTTTAGCACCGGAAAAGCGATGGGTAGACATGCATAAGCTAGGAAAAGTAAGTAAGCAAAAGCGAAGTAACTGCCGAGCCAAAGAACACTGACGCATTAGTTGACATTTCTCAGAATTTCTGTAGTATTTTATTAACGGAGCAAGTGACTCAGCAACACCGAGAAGGTAGCCCAGAGATGTTACATCACGCAGGGGGCTGCGGTGTGAAAATTGCGCAATACTTGTGTTACTGCTCCGCATCGAATCCTTATAGTGTGGGTATAGATAATCTGCCAGGACTTGAACAGAGAGCCATCCAGCCCAGACACATCTTTGGTATAGAAGCTATGTCTTTAATTATCTGAGAATGTGGCCCACTAACGTCTAGAAGCACCAAGTTCACATAGAGTCGTTACGTCACGCTTCTAGGGGAGAGTGGTGTCGAAAGTGCGCGGTAATGTTTCCACTTTTCGCCACATTAAAACCATAGAGTCTGTTGGGACTTGAACGGAGAGTCGTTGATTCCCGACAGCATTTGGACATTCAAAATGCTTTTATAACGTGGGCACACGACTCGGCACTGTCCCCTTTTACGTCGTTAAGCGTGCTGAGGTTTCGGCGAAATTGAGCGTCAGAGTCCTGTTACTGGGAAAACTGATGGCAATAGGAGTAAAAAATTATTTTCGCAGGTTATTGTTATCTAATATTATACCATCTCCCGTGCTCTCCCGAAATTCGAGCACTGGCTGGATCCAGAAGGCTGTGACGTCAGTTACGCAGCGCCGGGAACTCGACGACCGTGTAACGAACTCTTAAGAGCTGTTCGCCGTATAATGGACAAAGAGGGATGGATGTTATCTCAAATTGGACAAAGATCACTGTTTACCAGCGATAGGGGAATCGTTTGATCTTGTTCGTTTCGTTAGGGATATGGTAAATCCTTCGTTTTTCTGCGAACTACGAGGTGACGGAATTTGTTATCTTAGTGTAAATTGACAAAATTGCCTATTCTCGTGTCCAGCATTTCTAAACTTTTAGAACTGCATTAAAGCATTGTTTAAATTATAGACGGTACGTATATGCCCCAGTGCAAGTTCACTTATCCTGCTGCAGGCGTGTTGGTGTGCGCACCATGTTCCTACATTCTAAACACAGCGGTGTATGCAATTTTTTTTCTTTTTCATATGAGCTGTTGCACAAATAGTTGTATTCATTACACAAACATCGGTTGTGTTGTGTGCGAAATGTTGTACCAGTGTAAGTGAATAATTAAGTGAATGAATGAGTGAATGATCGAATGAAATTTTCCTGTGTCTTAAAATGATGGCTCTTTTGACGTCATCACTGGTTATAAACTGCAACATCTTAAGTCTAGTTTTGGGATTCTTTGACACGCTCAGCACGACGTAACGCCGGAATGCAGCCCTGGCAGGCCCTTGGGCAACTACATAATGTTTCCGCGGGCCACCACTGGGCTGGAACCGAACAACAGGCGGTTCTCCACGTGCAGCAGGCATAGCATGGGGCAGCTGGTGCGTTCCATCATCGAAAACAAGGGAGACAGGGAGAACTGCTTCCTTGGTACGTTCTAGCTTCCTCAACGCTCATCCGCATAACACGTATAGTTTCGTTTATACATGAATGAGGCGCTATCGGGTGCAGTCAGAAGTCGAGCTCATCCAGCCCGACCCGATCTCGTTTACACGCATATTGTGCAGCGGATTCGGTGGGTCAGCCCACCCGTTGCCGGCGGGTCCACTGAACTCGCCTCGACATTCGGTCGGCCCTACCCGCTAGCATTTAGATGAATCCGACGACCGGTTTTCGGCCCGACAACCCGACACGACTCAAATTTATCGCGTTCCGGTAAATGTAGCGGATGTAGACACGGGCTTGCTGCTGTGGTGTGAATGATAGAAGAAAGTCAAATAAAAGTAATTCTCGAATGAAAGAAAAGGAAAAAAAAAGCACATACACACGCGTGCACGAACGTGTGTGTGTGGGGCGGGGGGCGATCGAGTGTGTATATTTTGGGACACGGCTGCACATGCTCGGGTGCCAGTGATGTGCTTTCATGCATGTCATTACCTGTCGCTGTGCCCCAGGTATACAAATGACGGTTGCCTATCACTCGGCTTTTGGTCGACGTGGCAGCAGCGTCGTACGCTGGACGCTTCCGCAGACGGCTGTCACCTGCGCCACAGCCGCCTGCCTAACGTTCGCAGTGCGAACGAAGGTTAGATTGCATCCGCGAATGCTTGGCAGCCAATTCCTTTCCAACTGTGAGAGACGCTCTGGAATTCTAGAAAAAAAAAAAGAGCCGGATCTACGGCAAATCTTGCGTACCTTCAGCGCACATGCCAATGATCTACAAACAAACACAGTGTGAGTGGGTTAACTCGGTAGAATTCCACACAGAGTTTTGCTTTCTAAATATTTGTCTCCGGACAATGTGTTGCTGAAATGAGATTAAAGGATGGATGTTTTAGACACGCACCTCACAGTGGTGACGTTTACCCTTGTGCACATGATAACGAGAAAATATATTAATAGTGTAAGATAGAAAGAAACATCACAAGTTCAGTAAAGCAAGCATACATATATTGTCTTTAGCATGATATTTCCGCGTTGTCTAAGGGGGATATGTATACAGAGTAAGAGTAAACGTTACGGAAGCAGGTTAAAAGGCTTATAGATAAAAGGCACGTAGACAGCGATGTGGTCGCAGATTACAGCATATCTACATACGCAGGTAAAGGCGCGCGCGTACTGATGCAGAAGGTGGTAACAGGCTGCCTTATAGAAAGTCCTGCCCAGTGTTTCACATACCGGGTGGCCTATAGCTACCATGCATCGCGTTTTTTTTTAAATAAAGACATACCATTCTACACGATGATAACCAAGTGCATGTTGTTCACAGTCGAGTGGAGCAGCCACCAGTAATCTTTTTGTTGATGCAATTCATTTAACCAATTACTTGCAATTAGTTGATTTGTTTAGTATAATGCTCTGAATTGCGTGATGTCAATGAAGAATTTGTGAGAAATTCAAAAAAAGTAAAAAAGAAACTGGCGTGTTTTCAGCCATGCACTTCTGGCCCATTTATTTTTCCCGGTTGGTAAAGAAAGCCGGCGAAAAATGAGAAGCATCACGTGTCTAACCGTTGTTGTGCCATTACCACAAGCCCGGATTCCGAATCTGCAAGATGCAGAATTTATCCTGCGAGCGCCCTTTGGACAAACCCGGGGCTGCGCCGAAAGGCACAGCGCCCTAATTCTCCCTTGACAAGTCAAGATGCTGAGCCGTCAGGCAGTGGTGTCCTGCGGAGAAGCATCGGCGGGCAACGTGTTCAAACGTGTCGCCAAGTGCCAGACAGCCCGGCGCCGTACCTCTCCTTGCCTGGAGGTCACCGCGCCCGTCAACTTTGAACGGGGTGGCGAGCACGGTCGCTGGTTGGACCTCTCGGACGACCGTCGAGTGCTGGCTTTGTATTGGGCCGTTTGAGTGACAATGGTGCTCGGGGATTATAAAGCCGCGACGCGGCCGCCTGAAAAAAAACCGGATCCGCCGACCCACCGGGAGCCAGTGCCGCTCTCGACTGGAGTGAGATGTGTCACGCGTTTTCGCCGGACGTCGCCGTGCGGGAACAGTCGCGTTTGCTGTGAGCTCTCGGCCCCAGCATCTCCTGTATAATGACCTGTATATAGTGTATAAAGTCCCTTTTGTTATTCTCACCGACGCCTGACTCGGAGTCTTCGCTACCAACGCTCTGTCACGAAACGGGTGACGAGCGCTACGGGACCACCTCAAAGTCGTAATAGTGGTGGCACCGGTGCAAAGTCGTAACACCGTTCACCCGCATAAAGAAGCAGTGCCCTAAAACAAGCTCCATAGCAGTAAGTTGCAGAGCTGGAGCTTTATCTGGCGCGCCCCGCCCGCCACAGCACGGCGCCTGGGTGTTGATAAGCAAAGAGGGCCGATAACGGGTGCTTGATGCTTTGTGGAAAGAGGGCGCTCACTAATTCCTGTAAATAGTGTTTGGGCGCGCTGCTTTTTGATGGGGGCGGTTTGTTAGTCATATGATGTGTTGCATTTTTGGCGGACTTTCTTTACCATCCGGGAGAAATACGCGGACAAAAAGTACCTGGCTGAAAACATGCCAATTAATAACTTTCTTTCAATTTTGTACAGATTCTTCATTGACAGCGCGCCATTCAGAGCAGTAATTGTAAAGATTAGCTAATTGCAATGAATTGATAAATTGAATGGCATCTATAAACATATTACTGGCGGCTGCTCCACTCATCTGTGAACTATCTGCACTTGGTTACCTCTGAGTGGAATGCCGCGTCTTTTATTTAAAACCGCGATACATGATAGATAGGTCACCCTGTGTATCGTCACGGCGTACTTTTACGAGTTCTTCTGCGTAGCTTGCTCGTCGTGTCCTCTCAGCTCACCAGGACTCCTTCTGCGGTAACAACGTGCGTGAGGACAAAGAGGAGTGCGACTGTGGCTACGAGGAGCGCGACTGCCGCGACCAGTGCTGCTACGCGCGCAAGAACTCAGTGGGCGCACCAGGATGCACGCTACGCCCGAACATGTTGTGCAGGTGCGTCAAAGCCCGCTCTACACGCGATGCCGCTTATACATGTATACACCGTGAACTGTCAGTGCCCGGTGAAGTCAAGAACAAAAGACAGGATATCACGCGCAGAAATGGGCATTGGAGATTTTAAAGCGAAGTTCTTTTTCTCTCGTTTTACGGGACGGGCAAGAGAGGGAGGGGGAGGAGAGATAACGAGGGTCTGTTGTAACAGCAGGGAAGTCGATTACGTGAAGCTTGGTCAACCATATTTTAGACTCACTTCGTTGTATTCGAAATCTTTATGTTCGATCTATAACCGTAATTGTTTCAAGGAGGTTCGATCGTATAGACACGGCGTAGAAATTGCGTATGGGAAGACTATAGGCACTGAAGTAACTGTACACTTTTCACAGACGGTTAGCACAGACGATGAAAAACAGAATAGTTTACAGTAATTTGTACCGCATTCGTAGAATTTATTGCAGGGGTCTTGAACCACTGTTTATCCAGAAATGCATTTGAAGTTAAAGCAAGCTATTTCAGAAATGCCGTTCCGCAAACAGTACTTCAGTGCATTCAGCAGGAGCGCGCAGATATCGGCAATCAAATATTGGCTGTGATCCCCCTCGATATGCTCCCGGTCGGCCCCTTCAATCCCTTGCACTGCGAGGGCTACGGCGGAGCGGGGTGGTGCCTACAACGCTGCACCTACTGAACGGCGCCGTGGCGCGAAGTTAAAATTTGATTATGGATGTTCACATAGACATCATTACTTTCGATTTCTGCGCCTACAACCCGTCAAATTCAGAGGCTATCCCTCAGCGTGCGGTTGAGTTCACGGTGTCGCATGCCTTTGCTGCGCTACAGTGTACTTACATAGCTACGTCTTGCTGTTTTCGCAGAGTGACATGAGTAGCACATTTACTTTGGCACTTATCTCTACGAAAATCACACAATTTTCTTGGGTCTAACAAACTTAATCTTCATGTTCGCTCGTGGGAGTACGTTGACAGCACGCACATCGGTTAATCGATGGGTGCCCCACTGCGGAATCGCGTTGAAAGGATTCCTAGCGTAACGACATAATGATGATGATGTTTTATTGGCGCCCCTTTAAAACGGAGTGGTGACAAATAGTCACCTTGCCTGCTTGGGTTAATCAGGTATGCTATACTTGCTTTTCATTCCAGCACCTTATTCCGATAGCAATTACATGGGCCCTATAGGCGCATTTCCGCCGTCAGCGTCGCCGTGATTTTCCGTATTCTGAAACTGGAACGACAGCGCTGTGCTGCTTCTTCGGCCCGGCTCGGCACTGTACCAGTTTTGAACGCAAGAGAAACTTGCCCAATCCTCAACCCTAGGGATGTTTCGTATGCATGCATTCGAAGTGCGATAACATCGTGGCTGAGCGCTGTATGCTGTGGGTGCGAAAGAAAGCGTGCGAGGATGAGCCGAGGATGGTGGCTCGGTCTCGTACGCACAAAGAAAGAAGGCGGGGAGGAAGCGCGCCGTATTTAATCGCGCGCAAGGCACCGAGTAGGGGCTTTAGGTCGTTCTACTCCGGCGGCGGCTGCGTATGGCGCGGCTGAGCGCGGCCGCGCGGGTCTTATATTGAAAACAATCTGCGATAAGTACAGAGTCTGGATACGCCGAGGGCTGATATTTTCGTATGCGCTGTGTTCTCGTTGGTTAGTTCGAGTTCAAGGGAGAGGCAGCACGAAGGTCGATTCGCTCGCTGCTGCTGCCGCACTTCATCACGCCAGCGTTTAGCGAGATGTGTTCACGTTTGCCTGTGCACACGTGGCACAATTCTTGTTAATTTTAGGGATGTTCCAATAGTGATTTCAAGGCATTAGGTTAGGGCGCTCTTTGGGTACTTCACGCACTTTCCGGGGGCCATCTATCTATGCATGTATGTTTATACCTAACCACTTTTCCGCCTACCTGGTTCTCCGGGTATTCAGTGGTGAAATGGGTAACGCATCGAACCGCTGTGCTGAGGTAACAGGGTTCGAAACCAACCATCAGACCAACTTGGGTCACTAAGTATGTGGCATTGTTTACATACGTACCGCTCTTCAACCTCTTTCACGCCAACATGGGTCACTGTAGACGCAGGATTGGGTAGGTACCGCTGTTCGAAGAAACTGAAGCCGACTTGGAGCACTGGGCATGTGCCGCACGGCCTGTGCTGGTCTTCAATGAACCTCTTTGATGCCAACTTGGGTCACTGAATATGTGCCACAGGGGAACGTGCCGCCGCACAATGACGAGAAAGATCTTTTAAATTTATCCGATGCTGAGTGGAATCGAGCGCAAGTCATAAGGGTTCCTCAAGAACAGCAACCCTACTTCTTAGCAGGCTGCACCAGAAGTGCACTGCTTATGTGCCGCTTTTCACTGAGCGCCTTTCACGCCAACGCTTTATCGAGCCACGCCATGAATGCACGGGGTATGTGCCGCGCTTCAGAGAACCTCTCGCCAACTTGGGCCGCCGAGTATGTGCCACGGAGCGTGCGGCAAGCGAGGAAACGATTCTCGGCGTTCGCAGGCACTGGTGCGCCACGCTTCTGGTCTCAGAGGCCACGTGCGGAGTTCTCAGCAGCGCCACTAGATGGCGCAGCGTGTCCAGAAAGGCGCGAAAGACGAGCCCGGTTGCCGCTTGGTGCGTTTCTGAGCGTTCGCACACACCGGTGCGCCATGCATTTCGGAAGCCACAGTGAGGCTTCGTAGTGGCGGCGCTAGATGGCGCCCAGTGTTCTTAGGCAAGCCGGAAAGAGGAACACGCCTCGTGCATAACTCGTTCGATGGTGGCAATACGTTTAATCGCTATACTGGTGCAATGCTAAGCGCTTTATGGTGGACAGTCATCGACGAGATGGGTTCAGCCGCTTTCATGAGACCGAATCGAATACGAATCGAATTGTACCAGAATCGAATCGAATATCGAATAGTTCTCGAATAATGAACCGCTCTTATCACAATTAATATAAAGTGTTGTTCATATCCTAGTATTCCTAAAGTTAGCAATATTCTGTCGTTACAGAGAATGTTATGAAGCGTTGTTTATTAAACGCACAAATTGAGCATTAGGAACAAACGAGTAGCTTGTTCGCATGCACAGGGCTCTGATCAAGGTGCAAACGATCACTGTAATGCGTATAAGGTGATGGGCTGCCTAAACGACGTAGCTTGCTCCACTACGCAAGTTGTCATGTTATTTGTCTATAATATGCCCGCCTGGGTGACAATTTACCGTACTTTTGCTCCAATTTTATGTTTAATTGGGCGTGTAGTGGTCGCCACATATCAAATGACCAGTGGTGCCCTCTGAGCTCGAGAAAGGGGGCGCGTGCGAAATAAAGCACTTGGAGTTTGGCCTGAAAGTGTGTGCTTATCGTCTCGCATGCGCCGCTCCGTCGTGGCCTGCCAGCACGGCCTGACATGAATGCCGCGCGATGTAGCACAGTAGATATTTTGAATTATTAGAAAAACATTTGAAAAATATTCGCATTTTCGAAGAGTGACTTGGATTCGAAGACCGAATCCAATAGGACAGAATTCGATTCACTATTGGAAAGTCTCGAATGTTTATACGGCAGATAAAACAACTATTCTTACTTCTTATAGCGGTTTAGTAATTAGCTATCGCAATCGATTCTTCGTTTTCCGGGCGAAGCTGCTACTTTTCTTTTTTGTATGCATCTCCTTAAATGTTCTTCTCTTCTTCAAAACTTCTCTATCTACCTTATAACGTTACCTACGCCTGTAACTGATCAGGTTGTATCAATCTCATCCCTGTTTTTTTTTTTCATTAATGCTCCAAACGTCTCTTGTTTAGCTCGACTGCTGAAGGTTGATGCTTCCGTTCACTATAAATTCAAGTGCTTCTAGAAGGTGTACGTTATCTGCGGGTCTCACCTGGTGACTACTTTCGTATTCCATTAGGATGCCCCGGATTTTTCCTGCAGCATACACATGCCTCATCTTGTTGCGAGTATTTGCTTCGGTATGGTTTTGTCCTTGGCAGCCAGCTCGAGCCTCAAATAGCAAGGCGCTGCCTTTGTGCTATCGTTAAATTTTCGCTCGTAATTTTTCTTCCGATTTTTGTAAATTTCCATGGTCGTTTTTTTTGTTGTTTCCATTCTGTGATTAACAGAGACAGTGATTTGGATGCAATTGCATCCAAACCACTGTCTCTGTTACTCTCACTTTCTTTTTGATGACGCCTGGCTCTCTGTTTACACTTTAAATTACCGTGTACTTGATTTCCACGTTTCATGGCCTCTTTCTCAATTGTGTGTCCAAGATTCAGAAGAAGCTTTAGCTCGGGCTACTTATTCAAATACATGTAAACGCAGAAACGCTTCTTTGAGAAAACCACTAGGCTGATTTTGATGAAATTTGTTGCATTTGAGAGAGAAGGTAAATGCTAGTGAGTTTTGAAGCGCGATTTTGATTGAAGGTAGGTTTTAAATGACTTTTCAAAAATTGGTAAGTTCGAAGAAAACACAGTAGCACGGATATTATAGATTCGTAACTCTATAGCAAGAACAGACATCGCAGTTGGGTAAACTGCATCCGTTAGAGCATTCAAAGCGGACAAATCTTGCTTATCAATTTATATGTTACGTAAATGTGTTACATTGTTTAAAATAGTTTCGCAAGAATCCTACTAACATATTAGCGGTCTATTTGAGATCCATGTATAATATATCCATTTTGTTCACTTTAGATCTAATATGAGATGCGCTTACAGATTTGTTATATGATTCTTCATTGCTGATTTACATAGTTGTAAACTTGACGGTGTCATTTCCTGAAAATGTGCGATTTTCAGCAGTGTTTATAGAACAGTCGACTGCCTTAATAAAAAATTCGCTACCAACAGTCACTAGACTTCACCTTTTTCTTCCAAATGTAACAAGCATTATCAAATTTGGTGCGGCGGTTGCCGAGAAAAACGACTTCTCTTTTCCCATCTGTTTAGATAGGAGTCACTGAGCTAAAGCTTGCTGGCGCGAGCTTCGAACTGAAACTAGCTTCGACCATGATCGCGACACACCTCAAGGATGTGCAACACGGGACGCAGACGACCTGTTCGTCAGAGCTTCCGACTTAAACGAGCTTCGACCATGATGGCGACACACCTCAAGGGTGTGCAACACGGGAAGCAGACGACCTGTTCGTCAGAGCTTCGACCATGATGGCGACACACCTCGAGGGGGTGGAACACGGGAAGCAGACGACCTGTTCGTCAGAGCTTCGAACTGAAACGAGCTTCGACCATGATGGTGACACACCTCAAGGGTGTGCAACACGGGAAGCAGACGACCTGTTCGACAGAGCTTCGAACTGAAACGATCTTCGACCATGATGGCGACAAACCTCAAGGGTGTGCAACACGGGAAGCAGACTACCTGTTCGTCAGAGCTTCCAGCTGAAACGGGCTTCGACCATGATGGCAACACATCTCAAGGGTGTGCAACACGGGACGCAGACGACCTGTTCATCAGATGTTGGTGCTCGGGCCTTGAGTCGCTTCACCAACAGGTACCAATCGGACCACATCCAGTGAGCCGCAGGAGCTCAGCGATGGCACTCGTCGCGGCACCCCTCGGCGGCCGTGGTTTCTGCGCATCCCTGCAGACGCAACCGCGCAACTATATGCAGCTGTAGTGGCTGACTATATGCACTACGTGGCTGAAGTGCGCGCTCGCGCTCATGTGCCCCAGCCTAGCCGTGCTGTTTGGTGCAGATCAGCTTTGTCCTGCACCAGCTTGACGAACGATAGCAGCCACATCGAAATCGCGAAATTTTTTTTCGCAATTGCGCAATACGAAGCGAAGTCTTCCAAGGCATCCAGCCTGGAGCGGCCAGGATTGAGCACACGCTGACAGGCGTACGTCTGGTCTGACCTTAAGTTTCGCGTGGTTCGAGAAATAATAGAAATTAGCGAGACCCAACGGCGGCGGCACTCACAAGCGGTGTGGCCACAGTTTCATACCTACGCCGTCGGGCGCGGCCGATCGGTAGCAGAAGGTAGTCGTCGATAGTACGATAGTCGTACTAATTCCTGTCGAAATTCGAGAAGCTAATTTTTCCTTATTTCAGCCTGTTTATTAATATGCGTCAATAAGTATACACAGTAGCTGTAGGAAGAAGCGCACTGATCCAAACACCCTTCTTGATTGGTGTTAGCTAACGGATAACAGCAGGACTCGTATAGGAATCTGCTATATCACGAAATGTAGCAGCCGTAAGAGAGAGAGACAGAGAGAAGGCTTCTTTTGAAAAGCGTGTTTGAAAACAAGGTGACCTTGCGCTCTACTTGCGAGCTGCATGCGCCGCGCACAACTGGAAAATTTGGTCGAGATGTTCGCGGCAGCGTAGGCTATCCGCGGAATGTGTTTTTTTCATCACGCCCAAGGGTGGTTAAGGACCCCAATAAAAGCTTATATACTCTGAAAATATCAACCTTCGCGTCATAACTGAGTAAGTGTTTTATTGATTGGTTTAATTCAGTATCTCAAGGCGTAAAAGAGTGTACAAACTACAAACATAGGAAGCGCGTAGTTTAGGGAGTACTTAGGGCAAACACCGACTGGTGTTTAATTCGCGTCTGACAATTCCTTATGGAAGGAAACCTTCTTGAAAGAATATGTAGAACCCATTTTTCTCCTAGTATACAAATAATACGACTTAGCTTTCATTAGCGAAACGTAAGCTGTGCGGTAATAACTAAAGAATAAGCTGACCGATATCGAAATAATTGCATGGTTGCGGCTAACAGTAAATGTTGCGCCCTTTTCTACACGTTATTGATTATTGTCATTTGTCTGCGCAGCCCGTCTTCTGGCAGTTGCTGCACGGAGGACTGCCACTTCCTCAACACGAATCATCGATGCGCAAACGTGACCCAGTGCACGCATGAGTCTTTCTGTGAATATCCTTTGAGCAGAACTTGTTGAGCACATCATAATTCAGTCTCGAAAATAAGAAAAGATGAAAGGCATTGTAAAGAGGAGGACAGAAGTTGGAAATAATTGGTAGGGCTTTCTGATTAAGCAAAAATTGGATAACGCAAACCGAATACTTGCATATTGCCTATGAATATAAACATAGCGGCATTGATGATAGAATAGTGCTCCACTGGAGTTGTCTAAGTATGCGTAAGCGTTGCACCACATGCTCATACCCACGCATACGACGCAACCTATGTTCACAATTCACGAAGCACTAGACTATTAATAAATATATGCTTTATTGACCTTGTAATCTGTTATGTCTCTTTATCCGACCTGTATAAACTCATTGGTCGTTAACAACGTGATCGGACTCGACTCAGCTCTTATCGACCCTTATCAACCTTTATCGATTGTTATCAACTTTATCGGACTCGATCCGACCCTTATCGACCCTTCTCGGTCGTTATCAGTCTTATCTGAATCACTCTGACCCTTATCAACCCTTACTTGTCCATGTCAACCTTATCGATCATTATGCGGCCTTTATTGAGCCTTATCGGTTGTTATCAACCTTATCAGAATCGATCCAACCTTTATCACCCTTATCAGTTGTTAACCTTATTGTACTTAATCCGAACTTAGTCAACTCTTATAGATTATCAACTTTATCGGAATCAATCCTACCCTTATCAACCCTTATCTGTCCTTATTAATATTATCGGACATGATTCAACCCTTATCAACCATTAGGGTCATGATCAACCGTATCGGACTTGATCCGATCATTACAAGCTCTTATCGCTCTTTGACACCTTAACCACCCACGTGGAACTTTTATAAGCAGCGATCAGACCGACATAACTCCTCATTACTCCTTATCATCCTTATCAACTCGTTGACTGCTTATCTGTCTGTTTTGAGCGACAACATAGAAAACTCGTTGACAACACATCCATGCGCTTCAAATGCGTCTTCTACAAGTGTGGGTGTTTAGGCCGGTGGGTAAGTCGCTCTGCTTCTGAGCATCATGCGTCATTCGTAAGTGACGGATTTCGTCAGTGAGTCGACATAGAAATGCTTACGTATTTAAAAGCTCCCGATCCCTGTGACGTGCCTAACCCCGAGGATATAACGTACATAGCGATCCCTCTTATGGTTTATTTTTCGTGGCCTTCGGCGTGGCGTTTTATGAGATGGGAGATTACCTTCATGGTGGAGTTAGCGTGTGCTAGCCCCAGACCTAGGCTTGATTTCTAGCCGGAAGAGCCACTTCTTGTTTTCAGTGTGGCGCTGATGTCGTGCGCGTAAGCACGCGCGTGATACATTTTTCACGTTCCAAGACGGCGTGCACTTTCGCCAGCTCTGACATACGTTCGAGGTTCGTTCCTTGACAAAGCCATGCGTGCACCAGCGTGGGAGCCCACTGCCCGGAACCGCTGCCCCTGCCGAACCTGACGGAGTGCAACCACGGCACACAGGTCTGTCGCAAAGGTCGCTGCGAGGGTTCCATTTGCGAGAAGTTCGGCTACGAGGACTGCCAACAATTGAGCACTGGTGCCCACAGCGGTGCGGAGATGTGCCTCGTGTCCTGCAAGCGCATAGGTAAAGGGTGCCGGTGGAAGCCGATTTCCGAGGTGTAGGAATGGCACCACCTAAATTTATGAGGCAGTGTTTCCATAGGAAAACTCTCATATCGTGTAAATGACCGTTTTTGTGCGGCATAAAAAGTACGGCAAATCTTAACTGCTAAGGCTTAAGACTACTGGTCTAGAAATTATTTAAAAACATGAATGGTCGCAGCGATGTCGTTTACACTAGTACAGTGAACTTGTGTGTTGGATGGCAGCTCCTCTAAGAAAGACAAAGTACGGACAGCACTTCCGTCACCTGTCGTCGTTCGCTACTTGAAATTCGCGATGACTTTTTCTTGAATCAGAGGTTCCATCAGAGGTTCTTCAATCAGTAGCTAGTGTGACTATATTTAATTAAGTGCTTTAAATCAATGAGAAAAGGGACGTTTCATGCCAGGAACTACAGCGCAAGATCAGAAGTAATCGATGACAGTCGCACTGCAACTTCGGAGCCGCGTAGACCTTTCCGCACACTTCCTTGAGGCACACACTTCGCACACTTTGCTGAGGCGGCATATACCTGGAGGTTTTCTGTCGTCCCAGTTCTCGACAAGTTTCAGAGAGCATCTATATAGTCACTATGTAGCACGTTTGCCTGTGCGCGCAGGCTCGTTATCTGCCCTCATCACTTATTCATCTATTACAGGGCAGCAAATCGATTGAACTTGCAAATAGTGCTTGTTCTTTCTCTTCCACAGCCCCCCGTAGCCTATTTATAAATTGTGTGCACATTATAGTGGATTCTGTACCTGTTGCACAGCTGGAGGTTATAATCCGTAAATTTGTTCAATGGCGCGAAAGGATGGAGGTGTGAACATAGATTAAGATGGGAGCTAAACTATACCTAAGCAAAAGAGTGCGCAGTCTATGCGACTAAGTATACGACAATAAGGCCGGGCGAGATATCTTTGCGCATGCGTGCTAGTCTCTATCGTTTCGAAGCGCTGTAAGCAAACTCAAGAGGCGAACGTCATGATTGGCGTACGAATCGTATTACCAGTTCAACGAGCAAGATACAGAACGTGAACTACACTAAATGCGAGATAGACAAGAACTAATTCACCGAAGAGTAAGGTACGGAAATCGCGCAAGTATACAGATTCTTTATCGATTTCGTTATCGGAGAATCTTGTTGCTTTGATTGAGGTTTGTCTTTGTTGGAAACCGGTTGATGTGCCTACAAATTCTAGCGTGAGCACCTCTGCGCACATTACACGCAGCTGAAACAAGTTTTCCATGGATTAGACTTGCGTAGCGGGACATGATACGTTTAATTGTTTGTAGCCTCGTTGTTTATAACTTTCTTTTTATTTTGTTTCCCGTTCTTTTCAGTGCATGCGCATGAAGTAAGCGTCAATTGCAAGCCAGCGCCTGTTTGTTAGTTTACCCTCTTTCTCTCTTGTTTTGGACAGTTTTGACTTTTACATCCGCACATACACCCCCGTTTCGAGCGCTTGAGGGACGGGTTGCTAGACGAAGAAATAGTCTCCGCAGCAGCTGCAACGCTAAAGAAAACTGGCTGACTACCGTGTTACTGCAGCGTCAGTCTGACTGATGCGTCTCGAAAGCACTGTCTGTTAAAGATAGCAGTAACGCAAGCGTATTCATCGCTTTTCTTGGCGGCGCACTGCTCAAGCGCTGCAGACAGAACAGTGGACGCCTGTAGCAACTAGGCCGGATCAACAATCCAGCAGGTTTTCTTTCATGAAGTCCTGTGTCACTGAATCAACGCTGGCGAACTTCGCAGGCACAGACGGCCCATGCCTAGACACGTGCAAGGAACCCGCCCTGCTGTCGCTATGTGGCAAAAGGAGGGAGGCCGGTGCCGCGTGCAACCAGAACCGCGGCTACTGCGACGTGTTCCACCGGTGCCGTATTGTGGACGAGAATGGGCCGCTGACACGCCTTCAACAGCTGCTCGTGCCAAACCGGGTGCGCGAGCTAATCAAGGTGGGCAGAGCTCTGCTTCGGAAGTGACACACCCTGGTAGACAACACATGCAGAGACCTGCACTCAAGCTTAGCGTGCTCACAAGCGAACGTAGCGCCAGACCTGAATACACTGTTTAGAACAAAATCCGAGGACACCTAAGCACTTCTTTCGAGTGGCGAATGCGGACGCATTAATGCCCAGTTGAACGCCACTGAGTGATCCTTCGAGTTGTTAACTCCTCGCAGGCAAGCGAGTGCGTTGAGGTACTTGGCCAACGCCACCTAGATAGCACAAGGCCGGTTCACTTTGATTCATGACGCCTTGCTACCTTGCTCGACTGCCATAGAATTTAACGGGGACACTCCCGAATAAGCCCAACGGCTCCTCCATAGCACGATACCGGTGCATTTGGTCCGTGACATCATGCTCCCTTGCCCGACTGCCATAGAGTCTAATGGCGACGCTTTCGAGTAAGCAGTGGTGATTTTGATGTCACCGCTTTCATTACGCCGGGCTTGGCAAAGAAAATTTCGGTCCAATAGCACGACGTCATAAATCTAACACTCTCCTTTCATGCAACGCCTGGCATGCTAACGCGGCAGCAGGTGTTCCCTTTCGCCCACTCTGCTCCGTCAAGGCGCGTTTGTGGCTTGGCGTTGCAGCCAATAGGAATTTAGATGCCGTTTTTCGCGTGTCCAGGCGACAGACGTCGGCTTTCTTGCTTAATGAGCCATTTAATGCTTTCGCATCGATAAAACATAAGCACAGAAATTGTAGGACGCTTAAGCTTCGCCTTAAAGAGTGGGACGTGATAGCATCAAACTATCACTGTCTGCTTCTCACGCTTCCCGGCAACTGTAGCTTACGTAACAGTAATGTTTACCGGGTAACGCTGGCGGTGAACGCGATGCACGAAGGGGGGGGGGGGGGCGAACTTTCTTATAGAAACGTGGTCTCTTGCGTGGGCTGATCCCGAAAGTAGTGCACAGCCGCCCGCGCCAAAGAAGAAAAAAGTACACCATTTTCAGGTTTCGTTATTGTTTCGCACTTTTAATATTTCAGTCTGAGCAGATTTACACCAAAGGCATGCGTTGTCGGTGCTTTTTTTCATGAGATTTATTTTTAGGCTGTCTTTCTCAACATTCCGAGGAATAACTTTGTCAAGAATGTAAGACAAAATATGAGCAACTTTACTGATAGAATGGTGTGGCAATATAGCCAGCATATACCGCATGTCATATAGCACGGCGTGTTATATACATATACTTAAATATACATGGAAACCTTCGCTCACGGACATCTCTGCCGACACCGACACCTAATTTTGTGGGACACGGGGTCCTTAACGCTATCGAGTTAAAACTGCAACACAGATATATCGCTGCACGTGACATGGTTGACAAAGATCTGAGAGAGTGGTCCGGCCCTCCCATACAAAATGTGCGGCCAGCATCGGCAAGCTGATGGACATTGTGATGGTTGGAGTCGGGCATGAAATAGATGGTAGCTGGCCCATGCCGTCGTCCAACTTATCCCCGCTGAGGACGTTGTTGAAGGAAGAGACTTGTTCGCATCGAGAACGAGGAACGTGGGATTTATTTACAGTATTTACATGACAACGTTACAGTTCATTAGTCTACATGACTGAAAGAGGAATGCACACTCAGGAGCCGCCAACGGCTCCTTAAGTACACTATGTCCTCCCTAGATCCCTAGGTGAGGGAGAACGGCCGTAGAACCTGCTACCAATTCGGAGCGTTCAAAGTCATCGTAGCCGACCTGCCTTTGAGGAGGAGGGTTCACACACACTTCCGCACAGGTTTCACTGACCACGCCGAGGTGAGTGGATTCTCGCAGACTTGGGTTTTGTCCAGAGCAGGCGCCTCTTCATTCCAGTGTTGACTCCGCAGACAATGGCCGCCACGTCTGTCCCTGACTTCTAAGCCCCGTGAGACGGCCGCCAGAAATCTTCTCCCAGGAGTTCCACCGCTTCTAACAAGCGGTGGCGGCCATGGCGAATCCACGAACATTTACTTGGTCCGCCTACCACGTTTAGTCATAGCAGCGCCGAGGGGGTGTTGTTGTGGCACACCGTCGTCCCTACAAAACGGGTCGCCGCGGCATGTGGGGAAGGCTTTCATGGTCGCTTCTGGGAAGCTCGCCACCCTCGCTGCTGCGGCTGGCTGGGAAAATATTGTAGGTCGGTACCCTTGCAGGCCGTTCGTAACAACATGTAGGGTTAAGGTAATCAGTTCATAAGCCGGAATCAGCAATACTGCACACTTATCCATAAAACTATGAACACTTAGTACAATGGCGTAGGGAGCAACGGTAATACGCAGGTAACATTAGCCCTTCATAAACCAAGCCACTGCCAACACAGTACCAACCTCGACACATCTGCATGTGCTGTGTGGGTTCTGTCTAGCAATATTGCTTGATAAAAATGTATAATATGGTTATGATGCCAGAGGTCAACCGCACTGTTCGCCTCTGTTTCCCGATCTTGGAGGCCTTAGTTACGTTAAACCGGTGCAGCGATATACCTGGGTGGCGGCCCTGCTTGGTGTGCTGTTTCTGCTTGCTGTGCTGCTGTTCATCCGCTGTTGTGCCGTGCTCACGCCAACAAACAACCCAAGGCTGCCCAAGGCCAAGACCTTCAAGGAAGGCATGGAAAACCCTTGGAAACTTCTCCAGGTAGGGACGTCGCTCTCTGGTTTTAATATGATTCACATTGTCAGCGTATTTCTCGCAGTTTTCGGGGTGTGTGTGTGTGTGTGTCTGTCTGTCTGTCTGTCTGTCTGTCTGTCTGTCTGTCTGTCTGTCTGTCTGTCTGTCTGTCTGTCTGTCTGTCTGTCTGTCTGTCTGTCTGTCTGTCTGTCTGTCTGTCTGTCTGTCTGTCTGTCTGTCTGTCTGTCTGTCTGTCTGTCTGTCTGTCTGTCTGTCTGTCTGTCTGTCTGTCTGTCTGTCTGTCTGTCTGTCTGTCTGTCTGTCTGTCTGTCTGTCTGTCTGTCTGTCTGTCTGTCTGTCTGTCTGTCTGTCTGTCTGTCTGTCTGTCTGTCTGTCTGTCTGTCTGTCTGTCTGTCTGTCTGTCTGTCTGTCTGTCTGTCTGTCTGTCTGTCTGTCTGTCTGTCTGTCTGTCTGTCTGTCTGTCTGTCTGTCTGTCTGTCTGTCTGTCTGTCTGTCTGTCTGTCTGTCTGTCTGTCTGTCTGTCTGTCTGTCTGTCTGTCTGTCTGTCTGTCTGTCTGTCTGTCTGTCTGTCTGTCTGTCTGTCTGTCTGTCTGTCTGTCTGTCTGTCTGTCTGTCTGTCTGTCTGTCTGTCTGTCTGTCTGTCTGTCTGTCTGTCTGTCTGTCTGTCTGTCTGTCTGTCTGTCTGTCTGTCTGTCTGTCTGTCTGTCTGTCTGTCTGTCTGTCTGTCTGTCTGTCTGTCTGTCTGTCTGTCTGTCTGTCTGTCTGTCTGTCTGTCTGTCTGTCTGTCTGTCTGTCTGTCTGTCTGTCTGTCTGTCTGTCTGTCTGTCTGTCTGTCTGTCTGTCTGTCTGTCTGTCTGTCTGTCTGTCTGTCTGTCTGTCTGTCTGTCTGTCTGTCTGTCTGTCTGTCTGTCTGTCTGTCTGTCTGTCTGTCTGTCTGTCTGTCTGTCTGTCTGTCTGTCTGTCTGTCTGTCTGTCTGTCTGTCTGTCTGTCTGTCTGTCTGTCTGTCTGTCTGTCTGTCTGTCTGTCTGTCTGTCTGTCTGTCTGTCTGTCTGTCTGTCTGTCTGTCTGTCTGTCTGTCTGTCTGTCTGTCTGTCTGTCTGTCTGTCTGTCTGTCTGTCTGTCTGTCTGTCTGTCTGTCTGTCTGTCTGTCTGTCTGTCTGTCTGTCTGTCTGTCTGTCTGTCTGTCTGTCTGTCTGTCTGTCTGTCTGTCTGTCTGTCTGTCTGTCTGTCTGTCTGTCTGTCTGTCTGTCTGTCTGTCTGTCTGTCTGTCTGTCTGTCTGTCTGTCTGTCTGTCTGTCTGTCTGTCTGTCTGTCTGTCTGTCTGTCTGTCTGTCTGTCTGTCTGTCTGTCTGTCTGTCTGTCTGTCTGTCTGTCTGTCTGTCTGTCTGTCTGTCTGTCTGTCTGTCTGTCTGTCTGTCTGTCTGTCTGTCTGTCTGTCTGTCTGTCTGTCTGTCTGTCTGTCTGTCTGTCTGTCTGTCTGTCTGTCTGTCTGTCTGTCTGTCTGTCTGTCTGTCTGTCTGTCTGTCTGTCTGTCTGTCTGTCTGTCTGTCTGTCTGTCTGTCTGTCTGTCTGTCTGTCTGTCTGTCTGTCTGTCTGTCTGTCTGTCTGTCTGTCTGTCTGTCTGTCTGTCTGTCTGTCTGTCTGTCTGTCTGTCTGTCTGTCTGTCTGTCTGTCTGTCTGTCTGTCTGTCTGTCTGTCTGTCTGTCTGTCTGTCTGTCTGTCTGTCTGTCTGTCTGTCTGTCTGTCTGTCTGTCTGTCTGTCTGTCTGTCTGTCTGTCTGTCTGTCTGTCTGTCTGTCTGTCTGTCTGTCTGTCTGTCTGTCTGTCTGTCTGTCTGTCTGTCTGTCTGTCTGTCTGTCTGTCTGTCTGTCTGTCTGTCTGTCTGTCTGTCTGTCTGTCTGTCTCCGTGATGCCATCGTGGTCGTTCCGTTGTCGTCATTCAAGTTTCGTCTGCTTACTCTCGCTATGCCGTCATCACCATGCCTTCTGTCCCTACACAGTGACCCAGGTTGTCTAATAGCTTGGGCCACTAGGTATGTGCTTGTGGCTGTTATGCCGTCGCGTCCGTTGCATCGTTGTCATTCCAGCTTAGTGATCCGACTCTCGCATGCCGTCATCGTCACGCCATCGTCGTCATCTAGTCGTCATGAATTCTGTGTGCTACTATCGTCTTCATGCCGTTGTGGTGATTGCGGTCATTCTATCGTCTTTAGCTTTGTCATCTCTCACTCTTCATTCCGTTGTCGTTATATCATCGTCGTCATACAGTCCTCCTGTATTTCTTGTCAAACAGCGGTCGTGATGCTGTTCCGGTGGTCGTGGTTATTCCATCGTCGTTACTCCAGTTTCGTCGTCCGACTTTGTCAGGCCGTCGTCATCACGGCATTTTTGTCATAAAGGCTTCGTGATACATGATTCGTCGCGTCATTGTATTCATGCACTCCTTGTCATCCCGTTTTCGGCGCACCCTTGTCATGTCATCGTCATACAGTGGTCATCATGCATTCAGTGTCACACCGCCATCGTGATGCCGTCGTCCTCGTTTTATCGTTGACACTCCAGCTTCGTCATCCGACTGTCGTCATGCCGTCATCGTTATGCGGTTGTCGTCTTGCCGTCTTCGTCACACAGTCGTTATCAGACTATTGTCGTCATGCCGTCACGCTATCGTTACCCCGCAGGGACGTCTGCGAAAGCAGGCGCTTGGCGTGTTACGATACCACGGATCCGAGAACATGGGGCTCGGAACCTCCCGCACTTTGCCGTACACGGCTTTGCCATGTCTGGAAAAAAGAGGATCCTGGGGGTTGAGCCGATGCCTGTTGTTTGGACCTTTGCAGGCCCGCTGTAGAGGCAACACACCTCTTTGGCCTTGGCTTCACGTAGACAGCACCCCCGGACTGATTCCTTCGGTGGGAATCGGTAGCTGCCTTTTTCCATCCTCCTCCAGGATCTTCATCTTTCTCTCTAACTTTCAACGTTTTCTGACCTCACTTCTATTCCTATATTCCCGGCATCAAGGGTTAACCTTGTGCAGAAGAACGAAGCTTGGCTTTACGTATTTAGCCATCGCAGAAACGTACAAGGGGCATCCGCAGAACTTGTTTTTTTGTAAGTTGTGCGGCGTCCCCTTGCTGGCGTTGCTGATGAAAGCTTAAGTTTTCCTATGGATAGTTCTTTGCGAAAATTTCTGATCGCCCTCAGAAACGAGGGTGCACCGTAGAAGTATCTCATTTTTTTTAGACCAAACACTGAAAACTTTTCCCACTATAGAGTAATTCAATCTTAGAAGCCAGGAAAGACAACGAGAATGATCTCGTTTCTAAATATCTGTCTGTAAACTATAGGATACGGCTATAAGGCATCGAAATAGGCAAGTGGTGACCTTCTCTTGAACTTCATGGCAAAATGTAATATGAAAAACTACGTAATCTAGTGTCTTTCGGGGACATGCCAGTTTCAGTGACCCTACTCCGCACCACGAGCACCGCCATTTCCGATGGTGATATGACGGAACTGACCGAGACCGATCTTCGGGAAAAATGGAAAGAACCAAATCTTATCAACGTAAAACGAATCACAATGAGGCATGACGGCAACGAAATTCATACTAAGCACCTAATTCTCACATTAACTTCCGGTGTGCAACCATCGAGGCAGGTTACGTTAAGATCGTAAGACCGTGCATTCCAAACCATCTCCGTTGCTTCACAGCTTACGGAACTACCGAGGTACACCTGACTTGTGATAAATGCAGTGCACACGAACACGTAGCTGAATTCTACGAAAACGCTCTACATTGTGTAAACTGCGATGGGGAGCAAGCCGCATGCTTGAGGTCCTGCCCATCCCGGAAGGGAGAAAAAGAAATTGTAGCAATTAAGGTAAAAGAGGACCTATCGTTCAAGCATTCACGGAGGCGGGTGGTATATCTGCCGAAGAACAGCTTTGGCGAAGCGGCGCGTCAGGGGGCAGCTTCACGACGGCTTCCGGCTGCTCTCTGGCTCGCACGCAGTGAACTGGCGGCGACGCCGTTCGCCTCCTTGGCGGTTGTGAGTTGCGCTGTGCCGCCGTCCCAGAAGGGGTCACCGACCTCCGGGTTGGTGGCCTCCAGGGTCTTGTATCTTGAGGCGAGGCGACCAAGGCGAACACACCGCTCGCAAGAGCGGGTGTGGCGATGGATGTAGCGATGGACGCAACAACCGGAAGAGGCGATGAACACAACTTTCAGCCAAGCGGCGCATTCAGCGCCAAATGAGCGACGGGCTTCTCTCGACCGCTCTGAAGAAGAGAAACCGCGCAATACGGGCCCTGAGAAAGGCTCTGTAATCTAATACTTATTCCGTAAACACAACGCACGCTCTTGCTTTTCAATATGGGCATTCAAATAGTTAAATGGGAGGTTAGAGGTCTCCTTCACATCTCGATGACATTAAAAAACTGATTCGCAAGTTTAGTCCCAGGGTGCTGTGTGTTCAGAAAACACACCTCAAACACACGCAAATAAGCTTTCATCGGCAATATGTCATTCTTCGTGAAGTCCGCGATGATGCAGTCCCGTCATCTGGTGGTGGCTCTAATAGTCAATAGAGATATTGCCTGACGGGAAATAATATCTCGAACACCGCTAGAGACAGCTGCTGTCCAAGCGTTGCTGTTAGATTAGCTAGTAACTACCAGCTCTATATACATTCCTCCCAGTTATCAACATCATAAAGCCCAATTTCAAAAACTATACTGAGGAACTTTCTGAGCCATACATAGTTGTCGGAGATTTAGGCGCGCGTAGAATTTTGTGGGGAGGCGCTCGTTGCGTTGGCAGAGGACGCCTAAAAGAAAATTTGCTTTTTTTCTCAAGCGCGTGCTTGCTCAATAAGAAGCCAAAGTACTACAGCATTGCGCACAAAATGGGCTACTCAACCACTTCGCGATAGTTTTAACGCTTGCAAATCAGGATGAATTATCCCCACATATCGCCTGATGCATGAGTGATTCCGCGAGCTGCGTACTTTTCCGGGAACTCATATATTCAGGCCGAGATTACATTGCTGCATTTAATATAGACTATGCTGTGTCTTACCTAACAAGTTTTAGAAGAGACGCTCCCACAAGATGCATACAGCAACTTAGCCAATAAACGTCGCATCTCGTGGTGAAACGACGAATGTAGAAAAGCACTGAAAAAACAAAACAAAGCTAGGGGATTGCTTCAAAGCTCTCCAACGAAAAAAAAAATTCAAATGATCAAAGTCTCAAGGCAGAAGAGCTTGTAGATGTACTAAGAGAAATAGCTGCGCACAGTACCTTTGAAATATAAATTCTTACGCGGACAAGGTAAATGTGTGGAACAGAGTAAATAGAATAAAAGGCCGTCAGTCACATTCTCTGCCCTTAATAGATACACAAGGTGATAGCCAAGAAGTTCAGGCAGACTTTCTGGTTGAACATGTTGAGTATGCCTCTAGTGAATCTCACTACACTGAACCTTTCCTGAAGTTGAAAGAAAATGCAGAGTGACAGCCCCTTTTATGCAAATGTACGCTAAACGAGGCATACAATTGATCATTTAGTCTTGCTGAACTTTGGTCATCTCTCAACTGTTGCAACTCGGCACCAGGTGACAACAGTGTCATGTACGAAATGACTGGACACATGCACCCTGAAGCCCTAAAAGCGATTTTAAGTATTTTCAATGCCACGTGGACAAATCTTCGAAGGAAAGTATTATCATCCCCATACTTAAACAAGGCAAGAACCCATCATTAGCTAGTAGTTACAAAAGAAGTACTGAAGGAACGGATGCAGCTTTGACTAGCTATTTTTGCTAACGTTCTGGAAAAATGGTAAGCCGGAGCTTTATCTCTGTTTGAGAAAGAAACGAAATCTTAAACCACCTTCATTGTCGTTTGAGGAAAAGGTATGTGCGCAATAGACCATATTGTTTGCATTGAGGAATACAGTAGAGATGCTTTTATACAAAAGCAGTTGTCTCTCAGTATTTCTAGACCTAGATAAAGCTCACGATACTTCACGGTGCTTCGGAATTCTCCGAGATCTTTCCTCGATGGGCGTCCGTGGCAACATGTTAAACACAATGGGAAGCTATCTAACCGCACATTTGGCGTAAGAGTGGACAGAGCTTTGTCTAGGCTATTCACCCAAGAGTCTGGTGTGCTGCAAGGGGGCGGGCTTAGTTGCACAATATTTACGGTAAAAAAGGGATTTGCTGCATGCAGTCATTCCACACATAATGTTTTATTCTGTTTATGTCCAGAATGTGCAGATACGCTTCAATTCATGCAATATTGTCATCTGCGAATGACAAGTGCAGCTTGGAATAAACAAAATGTCTAAATGGGCTGATGAAAAGGGGTCTAATATAACACCGAGAAAAGTGCTTGCGTGCTCTTCTAAAAAAAAGAGCGATATTAGACTACCGCCAACTATTAAGATCAAGGGAATTCAACTCTCTGTGAACGGCGACATAAATTGTTTGGAATAATTATAGGCTCATAACCAACGTTTATTTTTCACATTAAATATTTGAAGACGAAATATGCGAAAACAATCAACGTTTTGAAGCTTCTTTCGCGCAGAACATGGAGTAGTGACTGAAAATGACTCCTGAACTGGTACAGGAGCCTTGTCGATCCGCTCTCGCCTTAACTTTATTATTATTATTATTATTATTATTATTATTATTATTATTATTATTATTATTATTATTATTATTATTATTATTATTATTATTATTATTATGCAACGCCAAGCACACTAAAATCCTAGACCTTATTCACTTAGATGTCCGCTTCGCGACTGGTGCCTTCGGGACACGTCCTGTAGAAAGCCTCTACGTAGTATCAAGCGAGCAGTCACTCCATCTACAGTAGTCATTCCAGTTTCACATAATATCTGAACGTTCATTCGAATCCTGAACATACCTGCTACAAAGCTGTAACCAATTGGTCCTGTATCTTACTTTTCAATATCGGCCCACAGAGGGAGCCGTTCTCACTGCGTGTGAGGAACCTCAATAAAGGAATGGGTGTCCCACTTATAGAACATCGTCTAATGCCTCCAGCAAAACTGTTCCCGCCGTGACAGTGGCAGCTGTTAGAATGTGACACATCATTTATCAAGGTCACAAAGCACGCCACAGAGGCAAAAATTCGAATGCACTTCCATGAACAGGTGAAGTATTCATGCCCGGAGTGTTACACTGATGCATCAAGATCACAGTTTGGAGTGCCCTTTGCACCACTCAGACCATCCTTTTCTGAATCATATGTGCTGCACCCGGAAGCGAGTATCTTTACGGCCGAAGTATATGCAGTACTGTCGGCTGTGAAACTTATCAGGAAAAGAAATATACAAAAGAGTCATTATATTCACCGACTCTCCAAGTGTTGTAAGATATTTAAAGTTGTCCTGTAAAAGCAAAACTGTTGCACTAAATTTTCTTTATTCACTTCTGCGTACAATATTGTCGCGTTGCAGTGACGGTGAAGAAAGACACAGTGCGAAAACTGTGAGCTACAAGTTTAACTCTTTATTGGGCGGACTTGTGCGCAGCAAAACAAGTAACGCTCACCTACAACGATAGTGGCGAGCAAAGTCTGCGATCGTCGAAAATCTGATCAGCGGGTCAAGCACGTCTGCTTTTATACATGACTCATCAAAGGTTCCCGCGTAACCGTTGGTGCCCACGTGCCTCCTAGAAAGCACTACACAATTCGTGCCGCGCATGCAATCGGGTTACAGAAGTTTTGCTGACAGCAGACAACAGATAGAAAATCAATAACATTCGAGAGGCTTCCGATGCATGCAGACGGGTCTTGCACCGAGTTATAACGTTTAACATTTGGTAGCCGGTGAAACGCGATCACCGGAGGAAGATTAACAAATACACCTGTCAATGTGCTGCGTTTCTGGGCACAGTGGCATCGAGGGTAATATGCATGCAGACGAAACCGCCACATCACTAGCAACGAGTAGCTGTCCATGCCACATATTTGAAGGATTTCTTACGGAAAAAGCTCAGAAGCTACTGGCAACGCTCATAAGACACCGAAACATCTAATAAGGTGCATGTTACTAAGCCACAGTTAGGGAATTGGCCACCCATAACAAAACCTCCGCGAACAAAGGTCATAATGTGTAGTCTAAGAATCGGGCACATATAGAGCACGCACTCACACCTAGTGACCGACGATGACTGACCTATCTGAGGTAAATGTGCTGAGACACTGGAGGTCCTGCACGTATTGCAGGAATGTCGTGAAATAGAAAAAAAAGCACTTTCGTTTACCATACCTTCAGCACATTCCAATTCATCCAGTAATATCGCTTGGCAAATCACTCTTAGCTTCTTCAATTGATGGTTGTTGACTGCATGTTATACACACAAGTGATCTGTAGCGCAGCCTCTTATCAGAGGCTACTACTGCAATTGTAGCATCTAGAGAATGAGCTTCCCTGCCCTTGCGCACAAGGGCTCCGGTGAGGCATTAGTGCTACCTGAATATTCTTACATCTTAACCTTAGGGTCACTTAGCATATATTCTATGCTCATAGCTCACCTTTCATGTGGTAGTTTTAATGCACATACATTATATTTTACGTATTTACCGTGAATACATTAGGCCGCTATAAGCCGTTACATCTATTACCATTTGTCATTGACGGCACCATCGAATACATCATACTGTATCCTGGCGCTGTTTGGCCATTATTGGCCCTTGCTCCAAAAAACACCACACATAATCACGCTGTCGTTTTACTATTGTTATCATTTAAGTAGCGTTCTCCCATTATCATCATGTCGTCGTCTTCACTTGTTCTTATATGGTCTTCATCGATCGGACGACGGTATTCCATCTTCGTCATTCTATCGTAATCATGCTGTTATCAATAAATCTTGACTATGCCGCCGCTATCATGCCATCGTCAGCATTGCGCCGTCGACAGACAGTGGCTATCCTGCAACCATTGTCATACTGTTATCTTCATGTCGCACCATCACCTTCATTTCAGCTTCGTCATCCTGATGTCATGCCGGTGTTGTCGTCACACCATTGCCATCATACACTCGTCGTCATTGCAGACCATCGTCATCATTTAAGAATCGTCATTTCGTCATGCAGTTGTCGTCATACCGCATTTGTCGTTCTGCAGGTGTTACATAAACTGGACTTCAGAAACACAGCATCCCGCTACATTGCTCGAATGCTAGTCGCATTAACACCAACAGTCATCATGAGATGAGTTCTGTCGTAATATTGTTTTCGCATGCTGTTTGCTTTCTGTATCTATATAGATTGAGAACATCGCGCTTGTTTAGGAAATGGTGAGCACCCCAATTTGGAGCAATGCGACAGAGAGATGCCCACTTAACTTTCGCTTTAACGAGTAATACACTCTCTCGTCCTATTGTTATTGTTTTTTGTCATATATTAGCAGTCTCGATTTCCAGTTTTATTCGCGGCTGCACAGTTTAAGCGTAGTAAGACAGCTGTGTTCATCAGAGTGAGTGTTCTAATCGCAGCCCCCACCCCCTTCAAAAGAAAGGAAACATGTAGACAAATGGACCTTTCAGCACAGATATATAAATGACACTTGCCTCCTTCCCCTACTCCAGTTTCTTTTTCGCTTGTTTACTGCTTGCAATATTTTTGATTCTTTGGAATAAAACACACATAGTACCCCGTAGATCTTTCAAAAGATACAATAATTAACAGCTACAGCAGCGACGTTCGCGCATGAAATATTTACCTTTGCTCTCTCTTTTCAGGTTCCGACTGTATGAACCGGCAGAGCCGAAGCAATTCTTCGAATCACAGTTTTACGCTTAAATCAGTTTAGGCGCTCGTGTTAAAAAGCCGTTGTATTTGTATAGTAGCTTATGCCTATTATTTCGCTTTGTAAACTAGAACTGGCAAGACATACTCGCCTAGACAGACCACCGCGCAGAAGAGCAAAGGAGGCCTAATTTATTCCCCGGACTTGCAAGTATTTCTATAGCGCCGACCGACCCATTTGGTCATATTTTCTCAAAGCACTAATACATTTTGTACATTTATTGGCAATTTTGCTTTTTAAAGAAGAGCACCATATTAGGAATGAACTCGTTTGGCGACATCCTAATTTCAGATTTGACGTTGTAAAGGCCGCTGTGGTTATTTGTCGGGTATGTGAGTCTGATTGAGAAACAGACCCTGGCTAAGGCACAGTGTCACTAAAGGGATAATTTCGTGGTTCGACAGAGGTGAGAATAAACCAACGTTCTCTCCACCCTCACTTCTTTCGTTTTTGGTGGATAATCTTCCTCGAGTGACTGTCCTTTCCGTGGGTTCTCATCGCGAGTAATGTTCAAGAATTAGTGTCATGTGTATAAAATATTGTAATAAGTGAGAAGCTCGATGAACGAAGTCACCATGAGATGCCCAGCGCTAGGAGGCTCGTATTTAAAATAGGAACAGCCTTGTACCACCCCTTTTACGACGAGACAGGGCGTTGATTAGCCACGACGCCTCGTCAACGGCCATGCCAAAAAAAAATCTAATATAGATTAATACTATTATTCTTTTTTCCCCTTTCCCCCCTTTTCGTGGAGTATATAAGTTATATTTTTATTGTTGTAGTGGCAAGGACTTTCGCCACACTTCCCGACCTGTGGTACATGAAGGAATGTATTAAGAGACATCGCATCTCATGAGCCAACACTTCTGTATTGAAATAAAAAATCACCAAAGAGGGAAGAAAAAGAAACACAGCCAGGAAGAAAGGGAACAAGTGAGTGAAACATTTAACATGAGGAACGACTCACGCGGCATACAGAAATAGTTCTTCCAGAACAATTTCCCCGTGAAGTGTTTACATAAAAATTAAGCTAGCGTTGCTTGCAACGTGACAGCCGCAGGTCCGATGCATCCACCGCCGCTGTATTTCTGGGCTTGCTGCGGCTCCGATGGCATACTATGTGCAACGGGCGTTAATGTGAAGATGCTGCTTTTGGTGTTTAACGGGCGAGTGTACAGCTCCATATGGTGGTCACACTGGTGGTAATGGCATGCTCCATGTACCGCATCAGGGGCCCTTCAGCGACTGTCTCATCTTGGGTAAACCTTCGGAGCCAGTGCCCAGTGTTCGTGGCCATTTTTTTTTTTTGCAGTTTCGCCAGCATGGTACGGGTAACTTTAATGCCTGCACATATAAATACTCGAAAAAATTCATTTTTCGTTTTCTGTCCGAAAGATCCAAACACATCGGAAATAAGCATGTTCAATGAAAAGAAAAATATCTTGCGAAAAATTTTTCAGCAATAGAGGGAACACACACAGAATAGAGGGAACTGAAGCTAGGCACTATTTCGTTTGGAATTTTTACAGAGAGCTCTCGTCGTATGTGAACCATAGGTGCGCATTTATTTTGCTTTATACCTCTTTTGTGACCCCACTGCAGTCGGACATCTTACGTAGGTCTCTCTCCTCTGACCGTGCTTTAAAAAGAAAGCGAGTCGCTTGCCAAACATCTTTCTCATTCTGTGTTCCTTTTCTGAACAAAAAATGACGCTTGCAGCCTGTCATTCAGTGCTGGATGAAGAGATTTCGCAAGAAACATTCTAGTCAATACGGAAACTAAGCAGGAGCTTTTTCACCCTGGTATGTTGCTGCATGCCAAACTCGTCATTAAATGCTTAATGTGGCCGCTGTGCGCTTAGCTGTCTCTTCGGCCGTCAACGGCTGATATTGGAACACAGCCACAGGCATTTTATCTTTGTACACACGCCTAGCCACCTTGCGTTGCGCCACGCCCTCTGTGTACTTGATCCGATCGTGGCACATCACATCTTAGTGCAAACACTGGGCCATAGCTTGACTTGCATGGCTTTTGTTTGGTTTTCCTCTAATAATGCGCTTGCGGAAGTCACGAGCGCGCGTTACCATACCTGTCGCAGCATTACTATTGCTCACTATAACAGCGTAAACAAAAATGATTGAAATATGGAAAACAGGCTACTGCTGCTATTACATTGTTGGACTGAGAAAGCGTGAGTGCAAACCTGCGGCCGAAGTCCCAAACCTTTTCGTTCGTTAAATGATCTCGGTTATTGGTCGGACGCCTTCCCTACTCATATTCCCTACGCCTTCCCTACTGGTACAGGGACCATGCGCGTCTCAGGGTTGGTTGGAATTCGCCCTTAGGGAGTATTCTAGCATAACATCTTTTTCGTATATACGGTCCCTGTACCACACGGTGTCGCGATTTTTACTTCTGTGCATAAATTTTATTGCGATAGCAATTATATGGACACTCCAGGCACACTTCCACGGTCGCTGTCAGCCTCGCCGTGAGTATCCGTATAAAGTTCACGTGCGATAACATCGTCGCCGCTCGCCGCATGGTGTGTGTTCGAGGGACAGTGTACGAGGGTTAACCGAGTATGGTGACGATCTCGCTCGTGCGTGGGCGGAAGGCGGGGAGAAAGCGTGCCGTCTTCCATGGCGCGCAAAGCACTGAGGGGGGGGGGGGGGGGAGGGGTGCTGCATATGGCGCGGCCAAACGCAGCCGCGCGGGCCGTATCTTGAGAGCGATCTGCGATAGGTATAGATTCTAGGTGCGCCGAGGGCTGTTATCTTTGTGTGCGCTGTGTTCTCGCCGCTTAGTTCGGGTTGCAGCGAGAGGCAACACGAAGGTAAATCCGCTCGCTGCTGTTGCCGCTCTTTCTCGCGCCAGCGTTCTGACAGTAAGGGTGTGCGGTCATCGAGTGAGATGTGTTCATGTTTGCCTGTTGGCTCGTGGCACCGTGCTTATTAGTTTAGTTAGTAAGCGAATGTTTACAAGTCCATACAGTTGATGAATCTAATATCCTCACTTGGTGTAACTAATAATTTGCTATTGCAATCGACGCTTCGCCTCGAAACTGCAACTTTTTTATAAGGCTAACAAAACTTGTATGAGAGTAAGCCGATGAAGCTGCGAAGCTCTTTCATGGTAGATGGTTTGGGGAACGCGAATACGGCACTAAGTTTCCTAGAGTCAGGAAGGATACCGTGCTTGGAAACCACATGCACGAGAATAGCGTGCGAGCGCCGAAGTGGCATTTCTTCAAATTAAGTTGCAGTCCTGCATCGAAGAGGCACGCAAGGACTTGCTCGAGGCTGGTGAGGTGCAACGCAAAGACCGCAGAAAAACCCACACTGTCATCTAAGTAACAAAGGCACTTGTTCCACTTTAGGCTTCGAAGAATGGTGTCCATCATTCGTTCGAAAGTGACAGGCGCGTTGCAGAGGCAGAAAGACATGACGGTGCACTGATATGGGCGATCAGGTGTTACAAAGGCTACCTTTTTGCAATCGGTCTCTGCCATCGAAACTTGCTAACACCCGGAGCGCAGATCCAGCGAGGAAAAGAATTTCGCTTCTTGCAGGCTGTCCAAGGCATCTTCGATGTGTGCGGAGGATAGACATATTTGCGCTTTATTCGATTAAGGCGGCGATGATCGACGCAGAACCTTATGAAGCCATCTTCATTTCTTTAACGAGGGCAACCGAAAATACCCAGGGACTTTTAGAGGGATGGATGATACCACGCTTCACCATGTCGTCAACCTGTTGATCCATGATGAGGCATTCAGCGGCCGACACACGACACGGACGCTGGCGCAGTAAAGTTTGTTGACCGGTGTCGATACCGTGAACAACTGATGACTCTCGGCCCGAGGACGATTGCTCAATGTCGAATGAGGCGCCATCACGCTGGAGGAGCTTGATAATTTCTGTGTGCTAGGCAGATGTGAGTTCTAAGTCGACGGCGTGAGAGCAGACGTCCACAGGGGCATCGGTCGCGGCGGGTCCAGTGAGGGCACCAATCGGAAATACTGCCGTATCACCGAACATGGTAGCCAGAAGAATGTACTCGAAATATGAGGAGGTCCCCAGGTACTCGCCGCGGAGTAGGGCAACCGGAGGGATTGCGCATGTAAAGGGCAACTAAAGCGTCGCAAAAAAGGACGTCGTCAGGCTGAAGCAAACAGTACCGACAGCGCGCACAAGTGGCAGATGACGTAAACAAAACAGATGAGGTTGCGGGAGGGTTACACGACACATGGCCCAGTGCGGCTGAGAAAGGCGCGATGTCAATGTCAATGTCAGTGGCGGCAACAACTTGGTAAGAGGATGGCGGTCATGATTGTATTGCGCTTAGTGTTGCGCCATAGTTACACTGTCGAACCTAAGGAACAAGACGCGGACATACGTGGCGCAAACTACCCCTTGTTTAATAGTGTTAAAGAGTTTGCCAGGGCGAATGGCTGCAAGTGAACGATGTTTTTCCGGCCCAACGCATCATCGCATCTCACCTTGTCATATCTTTTATACCCCCCCCCCCCTCTCGCCACATCGCCTTGTATATAAGCGTGTTCATTAACAGTACTAAACAAATTGGTAGTTTGCGCCACGTACGACCGCGTCTTGTTCCTTATGCTCGTCAGTGTAACAGTAAGCGCCATACATGAACGTCCAGCAACCAGCCCAGTTCATTGCTTTAGTAAAAGGATGGCGGTCGTCAGGGTCAAAGCATGGCGCTGATAACGTAAGTTTAGCATGAGCTCAGTCGACAATAGCTTGATTAACAGATAGGAAATTCCATCCAAGGATAACGTCGTGTAAGGAACGAGATAGGACGACAAATTCGACAACAGAGATAACGCTTTCAATGGCGACCCGGGCTCTGCACGATGCCGAAGGCTGAATGCGATGCGATGCGTAGACGACAGCTTCCTGCAAGCCCAACAGGTGTCGTCGGCTTCGTTGAGCACAGCTCATAACAAGCAGGACCATCACCGAGGCTTCACTGGTGGCAGCGATGGCGCAGGAATCACTGCCTCACGTATTTTTCTCTGAATGTGCAGGTTAGTTTTGTTAAATCTTGCCAAATTTTTTGCGTGTGACCGGTTCGCTGTCGCCACTGCCACAGTGTCTTTTTTTTCCTTTGTGCTCATGTTTGGTCAGCTGTTTGGTTAGCGCTTTGTTGCGAACCCAAAATGCCGACAAATTCACAGCTTGCCAAGAGGATTGAAGTAGTTGAGACTAAACTGGAAACTGAATGCAGCCAATTCGCTGACGACACTCTCGGTAAATTTATGTTAAAGTTGCAGTCCACTGGGCTTGGTGCTGCCGAACTAAAAAAAGCAGGTTGAAAACCTGGAAGCAAGTATCGGTGTCTTAAATAACATGGTTAAAAAATGCGGGATGAAAAACTCAAGCTTACAGCTGACAACAAAAATCTCATCTCAGAGAACAAAGCACTGTCTGAAAGGGTGGCTGAGATGGAACAATACTCTAGAATGAACAATGTTGAGGTCAGGGGCGCCCCCGGCACCCGCGGGGAGGACTGCATCGCAGTCATGCAAACCATTGGAACTAAAATTGAGTGCCCGGTAACGGCTGCTGACATCGATGTCGCTCATCGGGTCCTTACAAAACTGCAAGACAAGAAAAACATCGTGGCTAGATTCTGTTCCCGCACAAAGAAGGATGAATTTGTCAACACGGCACATAAGGCTAAGCGATGTGACTTCACCTAAGTCACATCGGGGTGAAAGCTTTTATTGACAGTGCGGTCTACGTCAATGAGCACTTGACACCTTCTTTCTTAAAACCGATGATAGAAACTTCATCTTTGGTTCCGTTTACCGTTCACCTTCCTATTCAATTCCAGACTTTTGTATCTCTCGAAAAAATAATGGCAAAGTTATCCACGGAGACAGAAAATGTCATAATTATGGGTGATATGAACATAAATTTAATTATGTCATCCCCGAGCTCCGTCAATGACTCATCTTGTTTCCAGAGCTTTGGTTACGAATGTCTTATTCATATCCCTACTCGTTCACTTCTTGGGGGTTCTAACACTCTAATCGATCATGCATTGTCTAATCTTTTGAATCCACCTGATGCAGGAGTACTTCAAAGTGACATTACTGACCATTTGCCCCTTTTTCTGCGCGCTACATCTGCACATTGTTCCTATTCCAATTCTTGCACCAAACTTGTTTTTGATAAAAAAATGTTCTCAGCAGCTGTATCTCACACTGACTGGTCTTCCGCTCTTGACACCAACGATCCGCAGGTAGCTTTCTCGCGATCTATAACAAAGTTGATATCATACTATCATACCTACTCTCCGATAAGTAAATGCAGAAAGAAAGTGGCTTCACCTCAAGATCCCTGGGTCACTGATAGTTTGCTAAAGGCCATGCGCACACGAGAAAATATATATAAACATAAACTAAAAGACAACCATTCAATATAAACCTACATGCGCGGTACAAGAAATTCTGCAACACACTTTCTTCATGGCTTAAAAACGATAAAACCAAATCTTATGAAGAAAAAATACCTAGATGTGGTTCTGATGTAAAGAAAAAAATTGCCAATAGTGAACTCATTTTTGAATAAATTATGGGGTTTTTACGTGCCAAAACCACTTTCTGATTATGAGGCACGCCGTAGTGGAGGACTCCGGAAATTTCGACCACCTGGGATTCTTTAACGTGCACCTAAATCTAAGTACACGGGTGTTTTCGCATTTCGCCCCCATCGAAATGCGGCCGCCGTGGCCTCATTTTTGAATAGGAAACAAGGAGCTGATAGCATAAATAAAATATCCCATGATGGTAATACTTATTTCGAACCTCTTAAGATTCCAGATGCTTTCAATAATTTCGTTTTTTGCTAATAACTCCACTCAAACTCAACACAACTTATACGGATCAAAGCGCCTTCCACATTTATTTTGTACGTTTCCAACCACTCCTGATGAGGTGGTATCAGTAATCAACAATTTAAAAATAACTAGTGATGGACTGGACAACATTCATCCTGGTCATATTAAATTAATTTCTAAACCAATATCATTTGTACTGTAAATTATTAACCTCATGTTTAAAACAGGCACCTTTCCTCGAGAGCTTAAACGTGGCAGGGTTATTCCAGTTTTTAAGAAAGGCGATCGCTCATTACTATCTAACTACAGGCCAATCTGTGTTTTACCCTTTTTTAGCAAGGTCATCGAGAAAATAATCGAAAAATGATTGATCAAATACTTAACCATATTCAATATTATTTCAATTGACCAATTTGGATTTCGATCCGGTTAAAACTGACCTAGCACTTGCATCTGTTACTGATCAATTAAAGAAAGCCATTGATAACGGTAAATTCACAGCATCCTTATTTGTATACTTTTCAAAGGCATTTGACAGCATTGACCACGAGATTCTTTATCTTAAACTAGGTTCAATAGGTGTCACAGGTCCTCCTTTACTACGATTACGCAGCTACTTGCGAGACAGATGCCAGGTTTTTAGTGTTTCCGATGCTCATTCTAAACCTAAAATGACTAATTTATGTGTACCACAAGGATCCATATTGGGCCCGTTACTTCTTTACTTTATATTAATGATCTACCTAACTGCCTCACATCTTCTAAATATGCCGATGATACAACAATTACTAATTCTGGCGAATGTCTGTCAACGGTAATAACCAAGCTTCATAGTGATCTTTATAACTTGTTAGAATGGTGCAAAATGAATAGACTTACCATTAATCCTACTAAAACTAAATTTATTTTATTCTCATCCCAAAATAAATCATCACTATGCATTCCGCCCATTTCCATTGGTGACCATTTATTATCAGCAAGTGAAGAATGCACATACTTAGGTGTTATTATTGACTGTAACCTAAAATTTAATCGCCATATAACTCATATTAAAAGAAGTTATCACATGGAATACGCATTCTCATCAGGGCGCGTCCATTTTTTTCACGACCTGTGTTGCTCTCACTCTATTTCGCGTTTGTACACTCTCATATTAACTACTGCATAACCTCTTGGGGTAACACGTACACTACTCACCTAAAGCCGATACAAACCACCCAAAACCAGGCAGTTAGAATAATAACATCGAATCCACATACCGCCAATGCTAAACAGTTACTACAAGCAAATAACATTCTAGACGTTGCAGCCCTTGTCAAGTACTACCTTGCCACTTTTCTTTTCAAACTAATAAATGACAAAATCTCACTATCGCTAATTCCTATATCATCTATATCAAATACTTACTCACTCGTTTTGTGCTGCATAATAACTTCATGCTGTCCAAAGTGCGCACTAATTATGGGAAACAGACATTTCACTTTGCAGACTTATCATCATGGAATACATTACCATTTGTCATAAGACTCCTGAAACCCTATCGATCTTGTGATGAACTGAAAAATTTTCTGTTACGTGATATGTAAGTGACACTATGCACTGTTTAATCCGATTTTGGTTTTAGACCTGCCATTCTTATGTACTCCAACAAGTAATTAATTGCTTTCTTTAATTTTTTCTCTTTCTTTCTCTTTTACTTTAGTTTTATCTAGTTTCGAAATATTGCTTACTGCCGTTATACTGTCTATTAATTACTTCATCTACTTAGATTTGTATCTCATTACTTATATATCATTACTGCAATTGTACCAATTGAGCTGCTGTTGCTTGCCAAATGAACTTTTATGTTAACCACGAACAGAAGGTCGCAATTCGGTTTTAACTATGGGACCTTTCTGTATACCACTATCTGTATATTACGATTATATAATAATAAAAATTGATTGATTGATTGACTGAGGTTGCCGTATGCAGAGACAGACAGGTGAGCGGAATGGCCATATTGTTCAAATTGCGGCAAAGCTTTTCACTGATAATAGCAACGGCGGCTCCGGTGTCCACAAGTGCGTGTGCGGTGACGCCGTCTACGAACGATTTAATTTCGTCCGCAGTAGAAAATTGAGGTATTTAACGGTTCGACGAAAACGCAATCCTTGCCTCTGGAACTGCGACTGCTAGTTTTCCTCTCGGGCTAGGCGGGGCCGGTGAACCACAGGAGAAATGGATCGGCAACGTGGGGAAGGCGACCGGCGTGAATCGAGAGGGCGGTGATTGGAAGACGAGTCATGAAAAACATTAGACGAATAATGACGTGGAAGTCCAACCGGCATGTAGCTCCCGCTGTCAGGAAAACGGAAGCTGCGCGGTGGCGGCAGAGTTGTGTGCTACGTGGCCCGGGAAACCGTATGAATAGCGCATTGGCCGATTATCAGGTGTTCTCCACGGGTTGGGGACAGGGTCTTCAGCAACCGAGTAAAGAGCGAGAATCAGACTGAAGGTGGCGGCGGCACATCGAAGGTGCCGGTGGTCCGGTAGGCGTCAGGGGCGGGAACAGCATATGGTCGGGTGACAGCATTAGCTTAAGTCAAGTCTCCAGCAACTGGCTGGTGAGGAGGAGCTGGTGGCAGCGCCTCGGCAAATTACGTTTATATTACGTGACGGAGCGAAGGAGCCGTGGAATGAAAGTCTCAGATGGGCTAGCAGCCAGAGGGAGTTGACGTGCGACTTCCCGGCCGATGAACTGGTTTATCTGCGGCATTAAAGCGGAAACGTCGGCGGTGTCGCGGCTGAAATCCGAGGGAGATATGCGCTGTATCCTGCTTAGGATCACACGTGTTGAAGCACGCTGCTTGCGCTGCTCATCGTACTGGTAGCCGAGTTAATTTGCCTCAGAAACCGTCTTGGGACTCTTGGTGACGAGCATTTGGAATGCATGGTCATCGATGCCTTTTTTGGCGTGTTTGATCTTGTCTGCTTCGTCCATATATGAGTTCACGCGCTTGCAGAGCAAGAACGCGTCTTCAGTGGAACTTGTAAAGTTCTCGTCCTTGCGTTGAGCTTGAGCAACCAACCGTTTCTCAGCACGAAGTCCGCCAACGGCAGGACGACCGAAGACGTCTGTCAAAGTTGTCGTGAAATCGGACCAGCTGATAACATTGAATTCAGGATTTGCGAAACATAAGTTCACCACGTTCGTCACGTAAAAGATCACATTAGCGAGCTTGGTGTGGTCGTTCCATTTATTATGGGCGCTTAACCGGTCACATTCGGCCAGCCACTCTTCGACGACGTGGTCGTCTGTTACACTAAATACGGCAGTATCGCGACGCCGGATGACGCCAGGGCAGACAATGGCTGTGGGTACGGGAGCAGCAGCCTGTGACCGTCCCAGATCCCTCAGTGCATGAACCTTTGGTAGCGTCCCGCTGTGAAGTTCCAGGCTGTTCAAAATCAGCGCGTCCACCAAATGCAATGGAATGTGTGTGCCTAGCACCACTTGGCGCAGCTTCGCAGCGGTAGGCCTAAGCAATCCGGTCGGCGCTAGATGTAGATGTAGATCTTCGGTATATACTGACAAGTACCCGTACTGGGGGATTGGCCAAAAATCATACAGGTAAAAGTAATATGTCAAATGAGAGTGCAAATTTTTTTGACTGGCTAAGTTAGGATCGATAAAAATTGGAGAGCTTGGATGACCTTGTATATATATAAAAGTATACGATACCGATAAAAATAAAAGCATCTCAATTTCAACTTCTGTGATCGAAAAAGCTTCATAAGAATTTTGTATGCAGAGCTCAAATCTCGCTGATCCTAAAAGAAAATCTTGTAATGCAAAAGTATAGGCAGTTGGGCGAGTTGGTACGGTAACATGGTCTTGGCTTGTAGCGCGAAGTGAACACGGACACAGAAAGCGCTCGTCCTGTCTGCTCCTTTCTGTGTCCGTGTTCACTTCGCGCTACAAGCCAAGAAAATCTTGGATGGAAGAACTAACCTTTCCGTCGCTAAGTGTAGTGGCACCGAAAGATAGGTCATTCTGAACAGTTATATCTAATACAAGACGGTGGAGTAGTGTTTGTAGGGTTCATTTTTGTAAGGCAACACGCACGCGCGTGCAGGCACGCACACACGCACACACGCACGCACGCACGCACGCACGCACGCACGCACGCACGCACACCACACACACGCACCAACAATAAGGAGAGAGAAGGGAAGCCGAGGTGCTGGATATTTGTTAAGAGCCACCATATAAATCTAATAGACAATGAAGCCAAGGAAAACATCCGGGAAATCCGCTGGGGTTGAATTTGATATGTAGAAAATAATAACGGAACGGGAAATCAAAGTGGTCGAAAAGATAACGTTTCGCCGATGGGAATCGAACTTACAACCTCCCAATTACGCGCTCAATTGGTAGTGCATTTTGGTAGTGCGCTTGGTATTTCAACATATAGTAGATGAATGCTTCCATGCAAAGTATTCTCTGGTAGGGTCCAGGATGAACTATTTTATATAGATAACCTTAAATGTGGCCTTAACACAATTATTATTGCGCAGAGCTTGTCTATTTTCTCTCGCCAAATAAAAAAGCTGAAATATGGACACGTGGACTTCTACGAGTGAGCTCTTTTCACTGTCTAACGAATCTTATCGCTTAGCGCGGGACGCGCCCGCATGTATCGGAAGTCTCTCCAATGTTATTGATGGTTCTGTTGTGATCGGAGCTGGTGTAATCTGAATGCATGTGCGACGCAAATTGTGTATAACTTTGGGGAATACACGCGGGCGCCACTGATTTCTCTGGAACGTTCGATGGCTTGTGTACAAAATCCGACACGCTTGACCGGCAGATCAGATTTTCGACGATTGCCGACTCTATTCGCCGCTGTCGCCGCTCTCTGAGTGTCGCCTCTTTTTGAGGGCACATGTTCGCCCAATGAAACGCTAGTTTCGTCATTCCCAGTTCTGCTGCTTTCTTCACCGTCACTTCTAGGTGACAATATTTTATCTCATGTCCAGTACCAACTGAATAAAATGTATGCCCCCTGATTATCACTTCTGAGTGCCAAAAGAATGGTAATCGAATACTTCAGGCACTCTCTAAAACGCACAATAAAAAAACGTGCTGCATATTATCGAATGAGTGACGTGGTGCAAGCGCGTCTCGCAAATTCGACAGGAAGTCTCAATAGTATACCATCAAGCCGAATTGAAATGCAAAAATGAATAGATGCTCAGGCGTAACAAATAAAATGTTCGAAGTGCAGTTTTATACAATGCTGACTGATATGCATTCCGGATCACTAAAGGTTAATGTCCGATATGAAGTCGTCAGTCATTCATTTAGAAGAGTCATTTGGTTCTCGTGGTATTTCTGCGCGGTAGTTCTGTATCTAAAGTACATTCCACAAGGAACTACCTTGCAGTTGACTTCCGGCATCTTCCATCTTCATCAGAAACAGTGCGAGGCTTACTGGACGGTAAAATATGGTGGCTATCATAGCCAATCTGCCCATGGCAGATCGCAGAGCTGATGCTCGAAGTGTCTGGCAAATCGCGAAAGACGGCCGACGTTGGCCGATGCGGAAAAACCGTCGGAAAGTTATTCCTTGGAGTTGGACATTAAAAGCACTTTGGTTACAAATCAAAACGAAATGCGCAGCAGGTACTTAAGCCGAAATACTCATGTTTATCTATGTTTGAAGGCCACTATGGTTCTGAAATAAAACATAAGAGAGAAAAACGATGAGGACCCTGTATTTCACTATAATGAATCAATGAGCTTTGGCGCGATTCGGTCGTCTCAAGGGTGTTCATATCACCTTTCTGTAGCGTCCCCATTTAATTCTAACTTCACAATACACGCAGTACTAATTCGTGACTTCAAACTTCGCTTTCACATGCAATATGGCACTCACACCACTTCCACGCACAGCGAGCAGCACAAACTCCTGCTTGCAAGCTTGTTTTTAAATTTGGGCATACATACCTCGTAGGATGATGAACAATGAACTAGGAGCCTTGCCACAACGCCCTGAAGGACCTCGAAACAAAAAACAACCGCACAAAACGCACTCAAAACGATCGCGTAACCCGAGCTCCTACGCCATCGCTGCGCATAAGAAGAAGATGGAATTTATTGACAGGAAAGACAGAGATGTCGACTTGAGCTAGTGCACTCTAGTCTGCTACTCTGCACTGGGGAAGAGGGAAGGGGAGTGAAAGTACAGGGATACGTGGGGATGGTAATTAGAAAAGTGACGAGTGCTTATGTATATGAGACAGTTGCCCTGTTACAGCCGCTCGTCTTGCTTGGTGTGTTCCAGAAACTTCAACAGCGCTTTAGTTGGCCGCATTGAAGTTGCAGTGTCAGGCCATGGGCCGAGGATAGTGGCTTCCGACAGTGGTTGCCTGCCAACGCTGGCTAGGGAACTTTCCAACGTCCTTCGCTCCAGCCTATTCTGGGAAATCGCACAGTATGTGTACCTGCGTTTCAGACGTCTGACAGTGTTCTTGCATAAGTTGCACTAGCGAAACAGCGGGCGCATGTTTTTGCTATTATTTCAAAGTGAGCGTTTTCTCGGCCAACTTTTTCACAAGATCTGTGCAAAAGCTTCACCGTACTATGCCAGCGTTCAACACGCTGCCCTATGATACAGCCATATGAAATAAAACGGAGAAGGAATGTTCGCTCATCGGATTCGTTGCACCCATTTGGTATCTTTCTGGGAATAAATGGTTTGTTTTGCTTTTGATAGAATTTCACTGAAAAGATGTAGTGCATGGGGTGTCCTAGGCACTAAACAGAGCTGTTTTGTTTTGATTGCGTTTTAATGAATATATTCCCTCAGAGGCATTCTGGAGCTCTTTTTGGTCCTTAGTAACATGTCAGTCTTTTTTTTTATATCTAGGGAACGCACTACCATAATGTTCCACAAATGTTACCTTTGAATATAGACATTCCAACCATTTGGGGAGATCCTAGGAGATGTGTGCTTTGGTGGGATGGTGCTGTGTCTGTAAAGCAATCATGATTATTATAATGCAAATTGAATACAAAAGAGGTCCAAGAATCGATCCTTGGTGTGCAGCTTACGTTTATTTTTTTTTTCGGAACACAGTGGAAACACAGCAGCAGCAAGCACAAATTACATTGAACGAATTAAACCGAGCTGCCTCTTGTAACACTCCCAACACCAAAACACTTTCTAGATGCCTTTCTTTGTTATCGAATCTCTTCAAGGAGATGAAGGGTGCAGATTTGAACGGGACCCTGTAACTGGTTGCTCAGAACTCTACGGCTTATATCCGTGAAAGACGAATCGCAGCTTCCGAGTTGTACCCGTGCTTGAATAGTTCGAGTAACGCCCTTGCTTCATCAGTTCCTTGGCGAAGTGTTCCAACTCGGCTTTGCCCTCTTCGGTCAGGAGCTTGTAGACGGGGTTTATAGGCAAGTTTAAACCTGCGAATATGAACGTTATGACATTACATCCTCGCGCGGGCGATCAAACGCTTGTTTTTATGCCTTATCAAGATTTGACTTTCGAACAATCGCGGTGCTTCATCAACAGGTTAACTGAAGTCCGCGGCACATGACAAACTGTGAGTTGCGCGTGCTAGCACCTCTTCTAGGACTTCTGAAATCTACAAGTGAGATAGAAAAGTTATTGAGGTAAGATTGGCGACTTAGTGCTTACATGTGTACTTAAATACCGTGGAGTCACTGACTCGAGGGAGATGTCAGCTCTGAAAAATTTACGATATTTGCAGATATTTAGTTTGTGAATCATCTCCAATTTAGCGGTTTTGGTGTCTGCCTGCCTGCTGCGGGCTTCTAGCACGATGTGGCGAACTGAAAGAAATATTGGCGTAAAGTCCAGCTATATATCTTATATTGGTGCTAAAAAGCACTGATGTCTTATGGTGTGAAGCTGAACAAAAAAAATTTAAACTTGAAAATAGCATTTTAGACTCGTTATGACGGTAGCTGTATAAATTGCACTCAGCTGAGACGTTGTTCAATTGTTTTTTAGCATCATTTTAATACAAGATATGCTATATTATTTTTCGCGCCATTTCCACAAGGCACCAGTGAATTTAGCCCACCAATGACGCCCTTGTGCTCATCCTAACTTATATTTGTTGTGCAGGTACTGCTTTACCCAGGGTGCGTGCGTTGCAGAAAGCCTACCGATATTGAACTTTATTCGTCTGACAATGCTATCGTAAAGTGTTTTTTATGTGGTATCTCAGTTGAAGCAGTTCTTGAAATTCTTAGACAGAGGCTACTAAAATGTTTTCTTGCCCACATGAATAATTCCGTGTGTTTTTCATATCATTCGTACGGAATTCAATTTTACATGGGTTACATACGGTGAGTACAGATATCAGAAGGAACTACACTGAGCGTATAGTAATGTTTCAGTGAAGCCCACTATTATAGTGATGCTGTCAACACCAAATTCCATACGGGTTCTTGTGTGCTGCAAGCGAATGTATAGCGAGCCGTCCGCACTTAACCTATTGCCTAAACCACAGCCTCCGAGATTTGGCGGCGCACGCCGACAGTGTGCCCTGCCCGTTCTTGGAGGTCATGCGCTAAGCATAATATAGCGTAGGTCTAAACACAGTACAATTCGCCTACACCTCTTCGAACCAGTTCTCCGCGAAGCACGAGTAGTTGGTAACTTGCGCAGTTCGAATTCAGCGGTGCGAGCACAACGCGACGCCTGAAAAGGACGCCAAGGTATACAGACGCGGTGCAGGTGTCATGTTTTGTGATCCTCATATGGCGCCGTCCGCATTCATTCGTGAGGTCCCGAAAGCAGCTGTACGATCGGCTTCTAAGGCATAAATACTCCCCGCGTTTTGTAGGCACAGCAGACGCAAGCTAGTGCTGGGTTTAAGCGAAGCTTACGTCCGCGGACTGCGTCGTCCGCTGCGATGCTGCGTGACACCTACATGTCTGCACCAAGCTTGCACCATCAGTAGGGAGGGTGCACAAAAATTACTAACCAGCCCAGCACCTTTCCTGCACCCTTTGTAACGAAGAGCGTTGCTTAGAGGGTCCTGTTGCTGCACCGCTGAAACGAGTGACAAGGTGCAGTACCTGGTGAACAGGTTGAGGTGCTGCAGGCGAATGGAACACATCTTGAGTTTTCAACAAAAACGACCGAACTGAAGTTTGGTGCTAAAGTGTCTACGGGAGTTGTAAGCATATGGTCAGCCAGCATTGAAATGATGGGCAGTACATAGATTTGCCTAAACCTCGTCCTTCTGGTTTTGAATGGCTTTGTGGTTTTGTTATTGATTGCTTTCAATAAAGTGTATTGGGTTATAAATGCAACAATTCGAAACGAATGTGCGCATGTGTGGCGAGACTAATTGTCTTGCTGTGTTTAGAAAACTGCGATTGCTTGGAAACTTAGAAAGATTGATATGGTTAACAAATAGAATGGCAAGGACGTTTGAAGCGGAGAATGCGAATATTAGACAAATTTATGTATACTAACCATCATTCCCAGGATGTCTGAATGATCGCTGCACCGGAGCTTTCTGCTGTAACTTCTAGGAAACTCTATAGGGTGCAATAACTTACGCGAGAGGTCGTCGATGCTTGCACTGGTGGACTCCACACGCACCAGCTCGCACGACAACGGCACGAGAGAGGTTGATTTTACGATGTTGATAAGGTAGTTCCTTAGGTACGTTGGGTCGTGAGTGTCGGGAAAGTCGGGCACAACATCCTTCAGCACCTGTTGATGAGAATTTGAAAGCGTTCGAATCGAATAGTTAAATTTTTGTACGGATACTCGAGGAAAATGACCCTACTATATCGACTCAAATACTGGATATATGTCCGTGCTTCCCCCATTGCCCCCCCCCCCCCCTAATAGAAGAAAAAGAAGAAGCACCATTTCAGAGATGCAAGCATGCTGACATCAAACATAGAAAGAAAAATTAACAACGAGAGTGAGATAAAAGTAAACGAAATATGGCACCTGATTTCAGTTAACTGAGGCAACAAATCTACAGACAGCCTAAGAAGGGAACATGCTTCACTACATGAATGCAAGACGTAAAGCAGAATCAGTTTTCCAAAGCACACTTGAATCCGATTTTTGTTCGCAACGGTAATTCTTTCTGCTCCCCGTTTCACGGAATGTCTGTCCGTGCCCGTTTGAGATGGATGAACAATGTAAATCTTAAGTTTTCTTGCAACTATTTTCCTGTAGACTCTATTCCGCGGCTCGTATTCGAAAAGCTCTTCTGCACTAAAGTATATAGTTCCTTATAACCGCGTTGGTTAATGAGAAAACAAAAGAAGATCTTTGTGAATTCGGCGCCATGTTATTATTCCGCACATTCAACAAAAAGGGAACGTTCGAATGGCGATTGTAAGAACTTTTCATCGAATACTGAATATAATCGGGCAGAACGCATCCTTTAGGGATGATTAACCGCGCTCAGTTAAAATCTTCGTACATATCTAATTTAGTGCTGGGATATTGACTATCGCGAGATATTTTAGTAAATGGCTTTCTGTTATGCGATTATTCAGTGTCAGTTGTCGCTTCGGGAACCAAACTCAGTGACCCAAGCCGTCTACTAAGTCAGGCAGCCACGATCGTCGAGTTGTCTATTATGGCACATACTCAGTGGCGAATGCTGTCTGCTCAGCAAGACAGCACCAGCACATACCTACTGGCCCATTCTAGTAGACGATTGGGGTCACTGTTAATAGCGCCGTAAACATGCTAAACACATTGATGCTCACGTAGGTTAAGAATGCTAATCGCGTTCATGATGCGTTTATTGAAAGAACGTGTGCCAATGAAATTATTCCAGGTCTCCTTATTTTGTAAAAGCACTCAGTGTTGGTCGAATCGAATGGGAGCACAGTCTGCTTAACGGTACACTTATGCTGAGCCAGCGCATTTTAGAAAACCCTCTGTGAATTGCGGATGTCTCACAAGGAGCGAAGCCAGGCATGAATAGCTGGCGGGTTTTCACTAAGGAAATACCAATAGCAGTGCACTCTACTTAGTAATTTGGTACACTTTATTTGGTATGTGGAGAAGGCAACAAAACGGCTCGTAAAAATGTGGTTGAGCTCAATTTTTTTATTTTTTCTTCAGACGACTTGAGGCTTCATTTCTATTCATCACGAGTTCATAGACGAAACATTTTACCGTCTTTTCTTTTAAATAGATATTTTCAAAATTCAGCATAATCCCAATGCACAGTTTTAATAAGGAAATCTTTAGTTTAAGAGGATAAGCGTGAGGAGATGAGAAGACAGAAAGAAAGAGAAGGAAAGACGGAGGTTAACCATTGTAAGAACCGGCTGGCTGTCATGCGCAGGGGAATGCTAAATGTAGAGAGACGAGATACAAAAAGGAACCATAAACATAAACGGCACACAGCGCGCAACAACACTTAAGGTTTATCACTGCAAAAAAAATTTGCGAATTAACAGTAACTCTTTATATCTTATATTACCATTGAATTTTGCTCTTGTGATATAGTTATGAGATACCTGTAAGCCCATGTAGCTTGCCTCGGGGTCCGCGTTGATCGGACGGGGCGCAGAATGCTGAGACAACATGAAAATTACTTAGAAGCCGCCTATTAGTTTACCGACTAGTGGGATAATCAAGTGTGTTATATACTATAGTAGCAATACGAGTGTTCTAAACAATGCTTTGGGATGCTGCGTGTGATATTGTACGGTGTGGTGTGCTGGGGCCTCTTTTGTGTGTCTTCCCAACACGAGTTTCTTTCTCACTTCATCCCGGAGGCGTAGTAACCGCATTGCTAAAGAAAACGGCATTTGTTCTTATTTGCACTTTTAGAATGCGAATTCTTAGTTTAAGAGGAAAAGCCCGCGGAGAGGAGAAGACAAAAAGAAAGAGAAGGAAAGACAGGGAGGTTAGTCAATGTAAGAACCGACTGGCGGTCATGCGCAGGGGAAAGACGGTTAGGGGAGTGCAAAATGTAGGGAGACAAGCTACAAGAAACTGTCAACATTAACGTGACACAGCGCGCAACAACGCTTATAGGACGTCTCACCAGGTCTGGCCCTTTTCAGCTGACAAGCGCAGAGCATACATTGCGCGATAGCAATCGTGTCTGCAAAGTATTCCATCGCTACGCTCCGCGGAAAGATCTGAACTTTCAATCCGAACGCCGTTTCCCCCTTCACTCGCGGCCACTGCACTCCAAGCCGGACGGTGACGTAATTGTGCCCCTGCTCCTACGTAATCGTGTCCGCAGTGTGACGTCACTCGTGGTGACACGTGACTTCGAGAATTATTCAGGACATCTGTTATCTGTGCGATCTGTCGCTTGAATTGACGAATTGAAGTTTAGAGAAATAAATCACACAAACGGAAGGTCTGCGTGTTTTTTGTTTTACTTCGCACCGAAGCAAGAGCGATGTACTTCGACTTCGTCTGATTGTTCCCACGGTCGTACGATCACGTGCGCAGGTACCCAAACTATGCCATTTTCTACCGTGTTCCAGCGCGTGATCACGCTCTGCGATCCGCTTGTTCTGCCTCAGTATTCGTGTAGCACTGAATTATACCGCTAGTCATGTTTCCTTGTGCGCAGCGCGAAAGATCGTGCGCTGCCTGAACGAGACAACAGCTCGCGCGCGACGCCGTCGGTGGAAGTGTGTAGCGCCAAAAAAAAAGCGTTCTGATGCTGCGTGTGATAACGTATATATGGTGTACTGAGCCCTGTTTTGCGTGTCTTCCCAACACGAGTTTCTTTCTCACTTCATCCCGAAGGCGTAATAATCGCTATGCTAAACAAACTTAAATGCTGTTCGCACTTGTGTTTCTTTGCACGTGTAGAATACTATGGATACTTAATTATCTGTCATTTTCAGACAGGTAATATGTGTACACAAGCCTGAACGAAAATAACTGCAATCCGGCATCGTACGGTGACAAACACGCTTGTGGCACTCTCACTATAATTAAAAGATACGCAACCATCGGACTGAATGGTGTTGACACTGCTAATCTTGCAACAAAACCTGTACAAATGAAGAGCGGAGTTAGAGTGTCACTTCAGTAATGCACAGACCGTTCCGAACCTCGCAAGGATAACTAACTAAACGATAGGAACTCCGCAGTCGAAGATGTTGGGCATGCAAGTACTCACATCGGCGTATTTCTTCCATCGCTCCGAATTCATCATTGCTTTGGAAAGCTGTAGCGGTCCAGGATGAGGATTGAACACGATCAGGCACTCCCCGCCTGGAGCCATAAGGCGTTCGACGTTCCTCAGCGCGGCACATTTGTCGTGTATCCAGTGAAAGGTCTGGAAGGAATAGACGCGATCGAACTGCCCTTCGGTTTCGATGAACTGAGACACCTCGTCGTCGGCCGCAATGTCCAGCGTGCGGTACTCGATCTTCGGGTTGCCGTGCTCTCGCTTAGCGTAGTCGATCATGGAGTGCGAGTTGTCCACCGCCACCAGTCTTCTCATTGATGGCGGGCATAGCGGGAGCAGGTAGTTACGCGTGAAGTTACCCGGGCCGCAACCGATTTCCAGATACTGCTCGTCGCATTTGCCGTCTTCTTTCGGGTTGGAGAATAACGATGCCTGCCAGCTTTTCAGAAGTTCGCCCGTGGACTCCCGGTCGTGAATCCTGACCTGGTCGTAGGTCTTGGGTACCTCTTTCTCGAGGAACGCCGACGGTGAAACGCTGGACTTTTGAGAAGGACGCTCCATGACAAGATGGCTGGGAATTCACTTGCGTACAGGGGCCGGCCTGCGTTTTAAAGGAACGAGGCTGACGCTCTTTAAAATATATGACTATGCAGTATAATACCTAACTTTAAATAAATAAATAAATAAATAATGTAACTTGAGTAAGCACTAGCCACGTTACTTTTACTTCTTTTGATGCACGCAAGTTTCGGTGTCAAACTTATCCATTTGTTAAGTTTTTTTTTTCTCCTTGCCGTCTGGTTGATAGGCATTTCCACATGTTGTGCAGTGTCTCACGTTTGCTGCTATCGCCGATTGCAACGCACGGGGGGGGGGGGGGGGGGGGGGGTACTGTGGGCTTTTGCTAAGCTGTCCTTGGGGGCAGCTTTTACCCACATCCTCCTTCATCTTTTAGGTGGAAGTTAGATTGTATGGTATTGTACTGTATTTTAATTTCTGGCGGTTGTGATACACTAAATGGAAGAAGGAACCCTGTACAGAAGTATTACGTGCCATAATTGGGATGCGTGAAACATGGAAATAACGGAACGTTTGTGAGGTGAAAGTGTCCAGCTATAAGTGGTGCGCGTAATACATTCTAGCATAGGTAAATATGGCTTCGATTGTCGCTCATAATCATCATTGACCTTTCACTAGGTATATATTTGCGCAAAATTAGAACGAATGCTGTTATATACCTAAAAGCGTCCTGCGTGCCTTACCTAGATTAAGTTATGCCTTTAACAACCGTAGTGTGCCAAACTTCTCCGACGCCCTCTACAGTAGCGTGCCTCATAGCCCACAGTGTAGCTTTGGGACGGAAAAAGCCTATACTCTGAATCAGTGGCCTCTATTTTTAATACTACATGAAGCTCTTGATAGATGAGTTACTCGCCGGCGAGGAATGTGCTGACTTTCGACAATTCGGCGCTAACAGTTCAGCTTATATAGGCAAAGATGCGGAAGGAGCGTTAGCAACTGCATCTGTGCGACTGGCATGTCAGCGACATTGCAACGGAGAAACGCTTATCCGATTGCACATTGCTTTTTATCCAGCTTGGAATGAACAAACAATAACGTGGTGCTCGTCGTTGCACTATCTTTATAGCACGCGTTCAGGTAATCTTTAAACCATAATTATTTGAGAGCAACGATGATATATTTGCCACACACACACACGTGCACACGCACACGCACGCACACGCACGCACGCACACGCACACGCACACGCACAAATGCACACGCCCCCCCCCCCCCCCCCCCACACACACACACGCACGCGCGCGCGCGCGCGTACGCACTCACTAAAAGAAAACTGGGCACAACAAAAGATAGGACTGTGGGCAGGACCGCGGGGCAAGAATAGATAGGTGGCTGAAAGATTCCTGGAAAGCGTTGATTTCCATGTTCGTAGTTTCTGTCTCTCCCGCTAGGGAACGCGCGCTGCTCGAATTATATTCACATCGTCCAGCGATTCTAGCACCACTATTGACCTAATAACTGCGGCTTTATTGATGCAAAAGAACCAAATGGCTTTCTTTCAACGCGTTTAAAACTTTCAGTCAAATGAGGTTAGTTTACTTAGACCATGACATAACGTTTGTAATGTTGCAGAACGGGTCCAAATAGTAAGGTTTACGGAAAATTCGTGGAGTTGGCAAGTATGATTTTGAATAGGCAGGTAGGGGGAGGGGAAGGAGCAGAAGCTGGAAAGGGGGGGGGGGGGGGTGTCTCATATCGCTTACAGCATTTTTTGTTAGTGTTAACAAATGCTTAATTACTATATCAGAGACAAATTAGCCTTGGGGGATGGGCAGGGCAGTGACCCTTTGCAATGGGACCTTTGCGGGCACTAGGCCCAGCAGTTCCCTCCGGCTTTGGAGCCCCTAATGAATTTCAGAGGTTATGTGAGATACCTGTGAACGACGTGCGCATAAATTTAAGTATAGGCTAGCGTTCTTGTTTTATATTTTCCCCGTTCGTCTCATATTGCGCCTTCTTCCGAATAAAGCAGCAACTGTTCAGATGCGATGCCAATTAATGTAACACAATGCGAATACGAACGACCTCGGTGAATATTTCCGGTACATGACTATGGGATGCCTGACTGGCATTTGAAAAACAATTAGCGTTCATTTCTGAATGCTTCCTTTTATGTTACCCGCCTGATACACAACGGCAAAATATGATCTTTGTTATAGCTTTGATATAGTAGGAGATTAAACTTAGAGATATGGGGCGATAGTGCAACTGTTCAATTATGCTGCAATCGTCATTGTTAGCAATTGCACTCACTTGATTTGCCTGAAGTCTCTTCGTTTTCCTTTATAGTCCTAAAGTAAAAAGAAGTTATCACCCCAGTTTTGGCTGGGGGTACTACAAGCCAGCAAATGAAGTTCTTTTGCGGTCAGTTGTCCGGTTTAGTGTTGTCAGAAATGCTGTCCAGCAAGAAGGTGCTACTTCAGTATTTCTAGTTTAATTAATTCATTAGCTTGCTTTAGTGCGCTTTTGCAGAACATGTCTTTACCAGGCTTGTTTACATACGTCGTGAAGACCAAGTACAAGCAGCGGCGAAGTTAGGTAGTCTGGCGCCCGGGGCCAATAGGTCTTGTGTCACCTCTTGCCCTCCCACCTCCCCCCGCTGTAGTCAGGAAGGTTAGGATACTGAAAGTTTCCGAGGGGAAGAGGGATGATGTTTCAGTACCAGCACAGCCGCCTTGGATACCGCGCTAGTCGATCCTCCCCTTCGCTTTCGTTCCCAGATATCGCGAATGTAGCAGGTAAACAAGTTGTTTTATTTTTTGCACTAAATAACACAGGGTCCTTCAATGATAACTTGTGGCAAGCGCATTTGCTCATCTGCTGTCAGACTCTAAGGTTTGGCCGCCAATACAGATGCGGCATCCGGGAAAATGTGGCTCACGGGTAACAAAAAAACACTTTAATACAGTTTTAATTGGCAATTTTAGACACAGTATTGCTTTTGCAAAATTGAAGCCCGACATTTATATGGTGCCCAACAACAAGTTCACAAAAGTCGTCCTATATACTACGGCGTGCAGTACTTTGGCGCTGGGCAGCCCTGAACCCAAACGAAAATTAAATAGCGTGTGAGTGACGCTGATATCTCCACCCTAATAGAAAACGCCACCTGCTTCTTCCCTGCTGCGCGGGAGCCAACGCTATCACAATTACGTGTTCTCTTCTCTCTGATCCATAAAGCGTTTCCTTATTTGCTGCTATTGGTAGATGTGATTATCCGAGCTGCGGTATCGCCACAAGCTTGGAAACGAAACAGGGCGTCACCAAACAAAGGAAGAGAAGGCCGCGATGAAGCCCGTGCTAGCGAAAGCTTGCGCTAGTGTTGGTCCGCACTCGCAATGGAGAGGATAGAGATATCGACGTAACTGGTGCATTATTTCATATTTATTTCGGTACTGCCATACTGGGCCACCTGTAGTGCCAAATGCACGCTCTAGCACCCAAGGTGATTTTGTTTAGAGAATAAGTTTTTGTTGAGTTAATAATATGACTTTGGGTCCTCGATTCCCGAGTTGGAATGTTTACGCTATATTTGCTAATTAAGCACTTATTCAAGATTTTCTTAATAATTATCAGCCCTATTTTGCACGATGCCGACTTTTGGTAGTCATAAAAAGGCACATAACCTGATAGAATGTCGTGAAATACCCTTACGAAATTTACTTTTTTTTAAAAATAAAGTCCCGTGCAGCTTAAACAAGACACTGTATTTGTGACACAGGCTGCTCGGTCCAAATTTTATATTGAAATATGCCTTTTGGACCGTACGGCTGCAGCCAGAAATAAGCCGAAGCGCCATTCATTAGTAGTATGGGACATATTGAACATATCATAATTCCTCGTTGGAGGGTCAAAAATCAATTGAAATATATGTAAGGCTTGTGGCGTCTTCCTTATGAAGGGTTGCGTTGTTGTCTTTTATGTACCCACGGAGAGAATAGTTCTCCGTTTGTATAATTGAACAATGCTGAATTGAGAAATGGTAAGACAGGTGCTTGGATTTTCCTTTTCTATGCGCCCTAAGCTCGCTGTAATACCTTGAGTATACTTCAGGCATTGTAATTGGCGCTGTAAAAAACTGCTTCATGGTCTCAAATTCGAAGTTGTAGTGAACTGATGGGTTTCGGGGACAATGCGTGCCTCGCCATAACGACAGTCGGTTGCTACTGTTGCGTGAGGGGTCTGCCATATTGTCGATAAACGTTACTGAGGGCCACCATGAAACATTTCATCGCTTGCAATTGATTGGCTCTTGAGCTTAACCACGAAACTTTTCATTCAGGTGATTGCTACTATGGTATTTGTAAATTAACAATGTAAGCACTCTACATGACGCGCCGTCGTGTTAGAAGCCATGAGCAATTCGTTTTATGGGGGCCTGTTTCAGAGAGCGGTGAAAGTAGCAGCAAACTGCATCATGCGAAATGCGCGCCTAACTGTTTCTTCTACGCATTAATAAAGTGGCCATACTTGAATAGAAGAACTCACAAGAGTTATAGGAATCATGATGACAGCTTAGCTGGGTGGTGCCTTTCTAACGCGGACAAAATATTGGCACCAAATACCAAGATTTTTCTTCGATGTAAAATGAATGTCTCTCATAGTTAACTACTAAGGGAATGTTATGTGCTTAGCGAAACGTCATACACAACTTCGCGTGTTGAATTTGCAGACATTCTTTTTACGCAAAGTTTATGGACGCACACGGCGCATATATTCATTGCAAAACCAGTCATTCAGCGCCACATAGCTTGCGATATCCAAGCCGCAAATTTTCTCGACTCACGCGCTTTTCAAGAGGGAACTGTGGTTCAGGGGCGGCAGCAGAAAGAAGCCGACATATCCTTCAATAAGTGCGGCCCGAGCCACGCATACCGCAAGCATACACGAAGGGAACGAGAGCGTGCGCGGCAGTCGAGCGAGCCGGAGCGAGCGGCGTCCTGGCCGTGACGTCACTCGAGAGAGGGCGCCACTCCAAGGTCTCGCCTCCATAGAGTTTCATGTAATAAGAGCGAACTCCGGCACTAGTGTCTACGGTAGCTGCAATGGGAGCGGCTGACCCAGCATGGGAATTAGGCGAAGTACATGGATTTTCCTATAAACTTCTTCCTTCTGGTTTCAAGCGTCCTTGCGACTTTGTAAACTCGTTATTTTGAACAATGTACCGCTTAATAAATAAGTAAATGAACAATATAAAAATTATCCGACGACAGGATTCGAACACAAGACCTCTACACAGAAGCTTGATATCGAAACCATATAGCCACAGACGCATGCATCGACAAGCGATGTGAAACACCCTTATAAATTTATCGCGTGCATGCCACTGCCTTGAGACGCTTGGCGCTTTTCGATTTGGCCACCTCGAAAAGCTCAATCATTCCAATTAGTAGTGATTGTGCGTGTTCGCAGCGTCTTCTGCACTTCGAAGACCATAGATTGCTCTGAAATTTACTAAAATGAAGGCTTATAAACCTTAATGTGCAATGCCACAAGGACGTCTGAATTCACGAGCATGAGGATGAGACAAATTCATATACTTCCCATCATTCCCATGATAGGCCAACGACTGCGACGCCAGAGTTCCCTCTAGTATTACGTAGGAAACTCTATGCTCGCCGCTAATACGCCGCCAAACTCTTCGGCCGCACCGAGTATGGAGACGATGCCGAGGATCCCGTTCGTGTCTGTGGACATTGCACCATCGCTCTCGAGACAGGCTTCGCAGTAAATGCGAGCGCCGGACGCGCTCGTTCGTACAGGGTGATCTTCTCTTGCTGCTGTTTTTGTTCGTATTCGCAGCGCGGACTGAACGGAACAGGGACTTACGAGCCATATTGCCAGATTGTGTGTTTAGCGACGCCCGCTCCGAGCATGAGCACAGCGCACATGAAATGTTCAGCTAAGGCGAGTAGTTTAGAGACCACATATCGAAACGCATTCGTGCAATTATTACGTATATAGCTGTTAAAGCTGCAGCCAACAATTCTGCCGCATTACACATCTCGTACAAGAGCTCGGGCTGCCGGTTACCGGAGCATTCTTTACCATTTACGCCCAGTCAAGCCGGCGGAAAGAGGGGGGGTCTTCGGAAATAAAATAGGCTGATGATGATGATGATGACAACCCCCCAACTGGCACCTGGGGCCCACGGACCTCCCCCCCCCCCCCCCGCGTCTCGCGTTACTACACCGCTACGTACAAGGCTGTTATAACCGCGTCAAAGTGTGACTTGTGTCCTCTGAAAAAGTTCGTACGCATTCCAATAACCCCACACGATTGCTACATTCCCCTAAAGGTACGGCAACCTTGATGGTTATTCCGTATGGTTTCCGTATGAATTGTACTGAAAGCATACGAAATAATTAGAATGCATATGAGCCTACTACACTGGGTACGTTAAAATTTCTCATGCATCATTCTCGAACTGCGTGCATTCTCAAAACGCTCGTCTAGGCTTGTGAGGTACTCTTGCATATTCCAATGATCAGCGTTGCATCGACGTCCTTATGACATCAACAAAGCCTCTCACAAACAGGGAACAGACGTTTCACTTCTCAAAAGAGCGCCTAAGTATAAATATTGGACGCCCTGCAAGCGTTCATGTTCTATCGCGATGTTATTAGATGCCACAATTAAGTTCGTACGCAGGCTATTATGTACAGTCTAATCACAAAACAGACATTACAACAGACGACTAACGAAGGCAACAAATTGGGATAAAGCTCTAAGTTCAGGTGTCTCCCCCTGCGCTGCAAGAACACTGTTACAACATAATTGTTACATCGCTCGTTTAGAGATGGCAGCACCCTTCCATGCTGGCGCCAGTAATGAGAGGTTTCTGTGTGGGGTCGAATGCATTGTCCTTGCTCACACATACACCATCACAGCGAAATAGTTATAATAATTATTAATAATAAAAAAGCAACACTCTTTGCTTTAGTCAGCATTAACAGGATCGGCTGAGTGGCAGAGCGTAGACATTGCTCCCAATTGCTCTTAGTGGTCATGCCTTCACTGTTGGGATGAAGCATTTTTCATTCGTTTTCGCCGTTGTAGCCGCGGGCTACCATGTTCGCCCGAAGGACCGCGCGGGGTACGTAACAGCGGCCGAAGGAATTACTTTCGTACACAGGCACGGGTGGTCAAGAGATTAACACACCGCAGCGTTTTAATTAGCTTTTCTTAAGTAGCTTTCCCTAGGTAAACGGTAAGGAAGAATTAAAAAAAAAAATAAACGTGTTGGGGACCAGCTATTTCACGCGACCTATCCAAGCAAATTTGCACTGATAAACGCGATACGGGCCTGCCAAAGAATATTAATGCTGAGAGGACACTAACAACTTCCCGTAATTCCGCTATACTTCATGCGGGGATAGGAACGTTATTGTGTCAAAGGGCGTCAATGTTCACTTTTGCCGGTGAGCTGAACCTCAGGGTGGCATATGGACACCGCGCGAGCAGGGAGCATTTTAGCATTTTCTCAGCGTCATTCTTAGACCAGGTGTTCCACTGCCTCGCAGAATTTCAAGTGCAGTTCTCATACCGGGGGTACGAATGATGCAGCATATACAGGGGCAGGTTATTGTGGTGCCGTAAATGAGTCGCAGGTGAGTAGTTTGAAGAAGATGTCGAAAACACGGGGACTTCATTGCGAGAAATGTTTGCGCCGGCAGCAACGTTATAACGACATCGTATGCGCACGCGAGTGCCAGCCGCCTTTCTCCTGCGAAACATTCATGCCCTTGCACGCCAGGCACCCCGGGCCTCCGGCAAGGTTGCTGACTCACCCGTATTACAACTTAGCAGAGAGAGGTTTCCTTCTTCTAGCTTCTCTTTTCAGCAAGAAATCGTGCGCTGAACTAAACGTTTGTGCTTATGAGATCGCCGCGGGAGAAAAATGAACACGCCAGGCGGCGATCCCGTCCGAAACGTATTTGCGGCTCGCAGTCGACAACGCACATGTGTCGTTTCCTCCCTCGGACGTTGCACTTGGCAAGGGTGCACAGCTGGCGTGCATCGTATCTGTGCCGGCTTGCAGCTGCGGGCGCGTAGCTCAGAACAACGTTAATTGGGCACTCGGGAGTGAAAGCGTCCGCTTACACCCGATATTCCTATAAGTGGTCTTTTGTGAAAATACAGGCTTGTAATCATGAGGTGAGCGATCAATTTGCACTCGAAAAATAATAAATGAAAAGGAAGCGAGAAAGAAAAAAGAACGCGCTGCTACCATTGTTGCAAGCGCGTGGCTCCTACGCGTTGTTAGGGTTGGCGTCTGACACCACGTGGCGACAGGAATTCCGCCCGACCTTCTACCAGGATTCGTCGAAAAGAGGGTTGACTTCTCCTGCGAGGGTCAACGTCAGGCACCTTGCGCACAAAAGGGCCTTCTACCAGGATTCGTCGAAATGAGGGTTGACTTCTCCTGCGAGGGTCAACGTCAGGCACCTTGCGCACAAAAGGGCCTTCTACCAGGATTCGTCGAAATGAGGGTTGACTTCTCCTGCGAGGGTCAACGTCAGGCACCTTGCGCACAAAAGGGCCTTCTACCAGGATTCGTCGAAATGAGGGTTGACTTCTCCTTTCCTTGCTCGGTAATGCAGGAGGAAGGGCCCTCTCTCTGTGCCTGTCACGTGACATCGACGGAAGCAAGATCCCGCCCACACTTGTAGAGAGCCTATTTAAGGGGCTCCGAAATGTACTTTTATATAATTCATACTTTTCTTATTTTCTTTCAACTACCTTTGAATAAACCGTGCAAGTTTCGCACTAGCAAATCGTCTCGCCCTTGCTCAGTCGCCATGGTCTACCGGATGCCTGCAGCCCGCCGACAACGCCATGCTACCCAATAAGTAATGTCGGTCGAGCTTCGTTAGGCAGGCGACGCTACTTCTCGGCAGCAGTACGGTACGCTACCCTGGAGTACGCAACAGCGTACGAGAAGTAGCTTTCCCACACTACTTTCGAGCCCAGGATAGCGTACTTCGGTGCACCTATGCTCCCTACAGGGAGCCTGCACAGTAACTCTTGTGGGCGTCATTTCTCAGCACACAAAAATGCAACTCTAAGATGCGGTCCTCGCGAGCATGTATAACAATGGGTAAAAGTTTCGACAGAACGAAAATATTGAGCTCTAACAACTGCTGTTTAATGAGGGCTGTTCATCTCGAACGCCAGTTTGTTACTTTGTCTGATCAAGTAATTACTGGCGAGCTACAAATAAATAATTTCTAGGGGCGCTAGACCCCGCGGCTTCCGGACTTTTCCGATTGTCGCACACACGACCAAGCACAAAAAGGCAACTTCCGAGAGGTCCATGGTGATTCTGGCAAAAACCTTTCCTTCAATTGCGCCTCTCGTTGTTATTGATATGGTACTTATGCTTCTTTTTTCTTGTTGAGAAACATTTCGCAATGCTGAACAGGGAGAGAGCACATGCGGATGACCAGGATTATGCTCAAATTATTCAATTGAACGGCGACTGTTCCAAATGCATGCACTGGAGAAATAAAAGAGTGAGCGCACCAGTCTTCAAGTTGTGCACACAAGGGGAGAAACCATGTTTTGCCGATTGCAGCAACGTTCCCGGTTAGCATGCGTGCTAAACACGCACACTGCTGCTAAACCGCACTAGTTAGGTTATTCTAATCTAGAGTATCCTGCAAGTTACTCTATTCTAATATTTCATTTAGGCCGAGTATTGTCCACCTATAGCCTAGTAAATGCTAACTCTGGAGATAACTCTGGAAAGTTGGAGTGAAAATGAACAAAACACAAGTACATGCACGACTGTACATACATTCCAAACCGAAAAATGTTAATGTCTGCATGATGCACGCGATAGGTAGAATAATGCTGAAACACTTGTTTGGGACCAAAAACGGTAAAAAGGAGTTGCACTCACAAATTACAAAATTCGAAAGCTCTCGTGCATCGAAACAAGATTGTGCGCAGGGCGCTTACCGCTCATTACTTCTCTATCACTGCCTATACGATAACGCACAGTAGAGGCTATGCGGCAGCAGTTTTCATATGAGACACAACATAAGCGTGTCTAGACGAGCACAGGCCGAATACTTGCTGAGAACAGCAACTAAGAGAATGCTCGACGAAGGATGAGCGCAGTGCAAATCGAGATCCAAGAACTAGTTCGGCATTTGGTTTCTTGTTGCATATTCAATTTTTCTTAACAAGTAGCACGGGAAACAGTAATACAGAATCGGCAATAGCTAGGGGTGGCGCCACGGAAAACGTAACATCGCGCGTTATAAGGCCGTTATGCAGAGAAATACGTAAGTACAAGACCTCACGTCGCTAGCAGACGACACAGAATGATGTATAAAATGATCATTTATTGGCATCCCCATTGAAATGGGGCGGTGACAAATATCACCTAGCCTAACTGAGTTACTCACGCATGCTATACATGCTTTTCATTTTAGCATTCTTGTATACGTTTCTGTATTATGTCCTTTTTTCTTCCTAAAGACTTCTCTATCTACCTTGTAGCGCTACCTGTGCCTGTAACGGATCTGGTCGTATCCATCTTGTTCCTTGCTTTTTTTTTTTTTTCTGAAACGTCTCTTGCTTACCTCGACTGCTGACAGGTTGATTTTTCCGTTCACTTTAAATACAAGTGCTTCTGGAACGTGTACGTTCCCTACTGGTGTCACTGAGTGAATTCCTTCGTATGCCATTAGGATGTGCTGACATGTCTCCAGATTTTTGCTTCACCATACACATGCCTTATCTACTTTCGAATATTTGCTCCGGTAATGGTTTTGTCTTAGTGCAACCAGCTCGAGCCTCAGATAACAACGCACTTCCCTTCGTGTTATAGTACAGATGACCCCTACACTGCAGCTCTCCTGCCAGCGAAGGATGGAAGCACGAGCACAGTCGTAGTCAGCTCCGTCTGCAGACAGATGGCGCGGTTGAGACACCTGACTTGAAAGGGCTCACAACCGAGAGCCCCCATTCATGCATTTTGTTGTGCTCAGGGGCCCCACTCCCCAATTTCTTGTGAGCGGGAGCTGAACACTATTCCATTTATTGATTTATTTGTTTATTTATTTATTCGCTTGTTTGTTTTACTTATTGTACCCTCAGGGCTTAAAACGCAGCAATAAAAAGAGGAGGCAGCTCATCAAACATATAACTATACAGAAAAGGCAATACAAAGAATCAACAATCAAGTCATAATGCCTTTAGTGTAATATTGTAACGAAATTCATATTTAGACGATAAGCACAAAATGATAGAAAAAATACATCACTCATAATACAAATAAGTACCTTGCTAACCAGACCTTCGGTAACGGGCTAGCAAGGTACTTGTCGCAGTTTAAACTACATAACTATAGAAATAACATAGCAAGGGTAAAGAGAGAGAAGAAAAACGACTCCGTCGCAAAACTTATTTATCAAGTTTTACTAGGTAGTGTTAGTAAGTGCCTTACTGAAGTGATCGGTGTTATCAAACCAGGCGGTCTAGTAGATCCGGCAGTCGATTCCAATACTGACGTCATGAGTGGAACTTTCACAGCTAGTGGAGGCTTTGTAAACGAGACGGGCGCAAAAGCGGCAGTGGGTATCTACGCGTTGTTGAAATTCTTGCACCCAGTACCCGGCGTCATTGAGTGTGAGCGCGTTTGCAGAGCGCTGCCTAAGCAGTAAAGAGGATCGCTGGACATTCCAAGAGCCAGCACATATTGATCTTTTTCGACAGTGGTTAACTTTTCCTGCACAGAAAAAGCGGAGCCATTTAAGTATGCGACAACAAAGCGAAATTAATGAAATTGCTCAGGCGTCACCGGCATCGCGTTTTGTGAGTGAAATTCAAAACGGTTAGTTTTTTCCATCTCATATATCTTATGCCACCTATGAGAATTTTATTTTGGACAAACAAATAAAGTGGAGTTCTGAAAAAGAACGCGAGCAATATAAATCAATCTCTATGTAACATTCCTTTAGCGCAATTGTTTCTATTTAAGTGGAGCTTTACCTTGGGGTCAATTCCGATTTCGTTACTAAATTAGCTCTGAAGCGCTGAAGTTCTTCCCTCGAGAGACTGCAGAAGTGATTTGAAAGAACTTATTAAATTTAAGAGAGGAAGAAAGTTATATTGACCAAGTTATATGTAGAATAACGTACGCACACAAGCACACGCACACACAGACGCGCACGCACACACGCACACACACACACACACACACACACACACACACACACACACACACACACACACACACACACACACACGCACACACGCACACACACACACACGCACACACACACACACACGCACACGCACACGCACACGCACACACACACACACACACACACACACACGCACACACGCACGCACGCGCACACACACACGCGCACACGCGCACACGCGCACACACACACGCGCACACGCGCACACACACACGCGCACACGCGCACACGCGTACACACACACGCGCACACGCGCACACGCGCACACACACACGCGCACACACACACACGCACACACACGCGCACACACACGCGCACACGCGCACACGCGCACACACACACGCGCACACACACACACGCACACACACGCGCACACACACGCGCACACACACGCGCGCACACACGCGCACACACGCACACACGCACACACACACGCGCGCACGCGCGCACACACACGCGCGCACACACGCGCACACACACGCACGCCCGCACGCATGCCTATCAGCAGAAAAAGCGCAATTTTTATTTTAGCCTCGACTTTAACAGATATTAGGAAAATTAAAGAGAAAATATGAAAGCCCCGAGGTAGTAACTCTAAATCTGTACGACGCACAGATATCGGAATCTTGTATTTTGTATCTGCTGGAATTTCAAGCTGGCAAGCGTGATAAATTACTTTACAGCTAACGTGAAGCCATTTGATTGTTTACAAAATTTTGTAAGAGTGTGATGCACAATAAATTGGTTTACTTTAAAGCGGTGCATGATATATCTATTTCTCCCGCTTTGTACATACTGTAATATTCATATTCAATTCCAGAATTGTAGCGTTGGTCCTTTCTTTTAAAAAAGCTTTAGATTTAGCGATGCTTATGTTGATAATTCCCATGTCTAAATTCACTATAGAATTTGTTTTTGATATGAACGCAACAAAGTTGAATTCATTGAAATCGGTTCAGCAGTGGCCACGTGCGATCGTTTCCATGTATTTCAACATGAAGTCAGGGGTTCCGCGAGTATTCGTAAAAATGTCCTGGGCGGAAGGGAAGGTGGGTGAGGGGTTGGCAAGGATTTATAAATCTATAAGAACTCTGGCTTGAACGCACATCTTCTGTGGCATACATAAGCACTTTAGTCACGGTGGTTTAGCCTTGCACGCAGCACAGAAGCAGTAGCGAAATTGGGAAAGCAGTGACCGACAAAAAACGTGTTTTTTACGTCACAGTGACTTTTCCAGCAGCTGTTCTGACCCCAACTTCGCCTGCTTGAGGAACTTGTCTTAATAAACTTTATCGATCCAATTAATTCGATTTCTGGCATTTGGTTTCTTACGCTGCCACAAGAGAGCGCCGCAAGCACGATCACAATTTCTCTTTAGCGTGCATTTTTTCAATCTCACACTGGCCTTCATTTAACGCGTTTAAAGCTTTTAGTCAAATGAGGTTATTTTTCTTAGACCATGACGTAACGTTTGTAGTATTGCAGAACGGGCCCGCATTTGTCAGCTTTACGAAAAATTTGGCGAGTTGGCAGGTACGATTTTGAGTAGGGAGGGGGGGGGAGGAGCTGAAGCTGGAAGCGAGGCGGCGGCTGATTTCGCTTACAGGAGTTTTGTTAGTCTTAACAAATGATTTATTACTATATCACATACAAATCAGCCTTGGGGGAGGGGCGGGGCAGTGGTCCCTTGGAATGGGACCTTTGCGGGCACTATAGGCCCCGCTGTCCCCTCCGGCTTCGGAGCCCCTTAGTGAATTTAAGAGGTAGCATGAGATACTTGTGAACGTGCGCAGAAATTTAAGCGTACGCTAACGTTTTTGTTTTATATTTTTCCTATTCGTCCCATAATCCGCCTCCATACGAATAAAGTTGCAACTGTTGAGATCCGATGCCAATTAATGTAACAAAATGCAAATACGAATGTGCTCGGTGAATATTTCCGGTGAACATATATGGGATGCCTCACTGGCACTTGCGAAACAATCGGCGTTGATTCTTAAATGCATTCCTTTATTACACCTGCGTAATATAGATCGGCAAAATATGACCTTTATCAAGTTATAGCTTTGGTATAGCAGCATATTACACTTGAAGACATGGCGCCATAGTGCAACTGTTCAGTTATGTTGCAATAGTCCTTGTGTGCAATTACACTCACTTTATTTGCCTGAAGTCCATTTGTTTCCCTTTATAGTTCTAAACCAAAAAAAGTTGGCACCCGATTTCTGCCTGGGGGCACTACAAGTCAGCAAATGAAGTTCTTTTGTGGTCAGTTGTCTGGTTTAATGTTGTCAGAAATGCTGCCCAACAAGAAGCTGCCACTTCGATATTTCTAGTTTAATTATTTCATTAGCTTGTTTTAGTGTGCTTTTGCAGAACACGTCTTCACAGGCTTGTTTGCATACATTGTGAAGACCAAGTACAAAGCTGTTATGGCTGCGTCAAAGTCTCACCTATGTGCTCTGAAAAAGTTCTTACACGTTCCAATAACCAGGAACGATTACTGCATTCTACGAAAAGTACGGCAATATTGATCAGGAATCCGTATGGTTTCCATATGAATCGTACTGAAAGCACACGAAACAATTAAAAGGCATATGAGCCTAATACACGGCGTACGTTCAAAGTTCTTATGCATGATTCTCAAACTGTGTTCTTTCTAAAAACATTCGTCTAGGGTTGTCAGGTCCCCTTTCATATTCCAATGATCAGCATTGCATCGACGTCTCCACGACATCAATAAAGCCTCTCACAAACAGGGAACAGACGTTTCACTTCTCAAAACAGTGTCTAAGCATATATATTGGACGCCCTACAAGCGTTCATGTTAGATAGCGATGTTATTATATGCCACGATTAAATTCCTAGGCAGGCTATTATGTACAGTCTAATCACAAAACAGACATTACACCAGACGACTAACTAAGGCAACAAGTTGGGGTAAAGCTTTAAATTTAGTCGCCTACTCCTCGGGTGCAAGACCAATGTTAATAAATAATTGTTACATTATAGATGGCAGCACTCTTCCATGCTGGCGCCAGTAATAGGCGGTTTCTCCGTAGGGTCGAATGCATTGTCTCTGTTCACACATACACCATCAAAGCATTATAGTAACAATAATTAGTAACAATAAAAAAGCAACATTCTTTGCTTTATTCAGCATTGACAGGACCGGTTGAGTGGCAGAGCGTCGACAGTGCTCCCAGTTGCTCTTAGTGGTCATGCCTTCACTGTTGGGATTAAATATTTTTCGTGCGTTTTCGCCATTGTAGCCGTGGGCTACCATGGTCGCCCGAAGGACCGCGCGAGATACGTAACAGCGGCTGAAGGAAGTGCCTCCATACACAGGCACGAGTGGTCTGCAGATTAACACACCATAGCGTTTTAAATAGCTTTTCCTAGGTAGCGTTCCTAAGGTTAAACGGTAAGGTAGAATTTAAAAAATAAAAGCTTTGGGGACCAACTATTTCCCGCGACCTATCCAAGCAAATTTGTACTGATAAACGCGTTACAGGCCGGACAAAAATATTGATGCAGAGAGGACACTAACAACTTCTTTTCATTTCACTTCTTCATGCGGGGATAGGAACGTTATTGTGTCAAAAGAAGTGGCGAAATTTAAGCACTGAGTATTGAGCATTGAAGTACCATAGGAAAGCTAAACCTCAGGTTGACATATGGACACCGCGCGAGCAGGGAGCATTTTAGCATTTTCTCAGCGTCACTCTTAGACCAGGAGTTCCACTGCCTCGCAGAATTTCAAGTGCAGTTCTCATACCGGGGGTACGAATGACGCAGCTTATAGGGGCCAGTTATAGTGGCGCCGTAAATGAGTCACAGGTTAGTAGTTTGACGAAGATGTCGAAAACACGGGGACTTCATTGCGAGAAATGTTCTTGTCTGCAGCAACGTTATAACGACATCGTATGCGCACGCGAGTGCCAGCCGCCTTTCTCCTGCGATACATTCGTGCCTCTGTATGCCAGGCACCCCGGGCCGCCGGCAAGGTTGGTGACTCACCCGTATTACAACTTAGGAAAGAGAGGTTTCCTTCTTCTGGCTTCTCTTTTCAGCAAGAAATCGTGCGCTGAACGAGACGTTTGTGCTTATGCGATAGCCGCGGGAGAAAAATGAACACGCCAGGCGGCGATTCCGTCCAAAACTTATTTGCGGCTCGCAGTCAACAACGTACACGTGTCGTTTCCTGACTCGGACGTTGCGCTTGACAAGGGTGCACAGCTGGCGTGCAACGTATCTGTGCCCGCTTGCAGCTGCGGGCGCGTCGCTCAGAACAACGTTAATTGGGCACTCGGTGATCAATGCGTGCTCTTACACCCGATAATCCTAGAAGTGGTCTTTTGTGAAACGTTTTGACATTGCGTTTATCGGGGCGGGTGTGTTTGTCAATGCAAGCAATGTATGAGTGCCTGCAATTACTTGCGTCATTCTCCTGGATCGTGTTTAGATTCTTTACTTGAAACCAAATGAATATTCGATGAACCATGTTTTGCCGATTGCAGCAACGTGCCCGGTTAGCATGCGTGCTAAACACGCACACTGCTGCTAACCACGCTAGTTAGGTTATTCTTATCAAGAGTAGCTTGCAAGTTGCTCTATTCTAATATTTCATTTACGCCAAGTATTGCCCACCTGTAGCCTAGTAAATGCTAACTCTGGAGATAACACTGGAAAGTTGGAGTGAAAATGAAGAAACACAAGTACATGCATGACTGCACATACATTCAAAACCGGAAAATATTAATGTCTCCATGATGCACGCGATAGGTAGAATAATGTTAAAACACTTCTTTGGGACCAAAAACAGTGTAAAAAGGAGTTGTAGTCACAAATTACAAAATTCGAAAGCTCTCGTACATCCAAACAAGATTGTGCGCAGGGCGCTGACCGAAACATTCATGCCATCGCACGCCAACCACTCTGGGCCTCCGACAAGGTCGACGACTCACTCATGTTATACCCTAGAAGAGAAAGAAGGTTTCTTTCTTCTAGCTTCTCATTCCAGAAAGAAATCGCGCGCTGAATTAGACGTTTGTGCTTATGCGATTGCCGCGGGAGAAAAATCAACACGCCTGGCGGCGATCCGGTGCCAAAGGTATTGGCACGTAGCAGTGATGGTGAATAATACAGCGGTAAAACTGTGAATAACGAAAATAACTTTTTAATGGGCTAACTTGTGTCCTCGAAAGCAAGTTACACAAAACAGAGTATTGGCGGCGAAGCCGGTAGGCGATCGTCGAAAATCTGATCAGCGGGTTCAAGCCCATCGGCATTTATACATCATACACGGAAGGTTCCAGAGGAATCGCTTGTTCCCGCGTGTATTCCAGAAAGTTCTACACCATTCGCGTCGCGCATACCTGCAATCAGATTACACAAGGTTCGGTGTCAACAGACAGTGCATGGAAGCATCGATAACATTCGAGAAACTTCTGGTACATGCAGGTGCGTCCTGCGCTGAACGATAGCATGTTTGACGATGAAAGTCAGTCACCCGATAAATTAATACACCTGTCAGTATATTCGGGTCGAGTCGATAACAAACATGTATCGTTTCCTGCCTCGCGCGTTGCACTTGGAACGGATGCCCTGCTTGCGTGCACCGCTTCTCCAGATGCGTGCCCGCTTGAAGAACTGTGATAGTTTTAAAGCACATACATTATATTTTGCGTATTTACCGTGAATACTTTAGGCAACTATACAGCCAAGTTACATCTATTACCATTTCATTGACCGCACCATTGAATCATCATCATTATCATCAGCCTATTTTATGTCCACTCCAGGACGAAGGCCTCTCCCAGCGATGTCCAATTACCTCTGTCCTTCGCCAAGCGATTCCAACTAGCACCCGCAAATTTCCTAATTTCGTCGCAACACCTTGTCTTCTGCCGTTCTCTACTGCGCTTCCCTTCTCTTGGTATCCATTCGGTCACCCTAATGGCCCAACGGTCATCTAATCTGCGCATTACATGACCTGCGCAGCGCTATTTTTGTCTCTTAATGTCAATTAGAATACCGTGTATACCTGCTTGCTCTCTGATACAAACCGCCCTCTTTCTGTCTCTTAAAGTTATGCCTAGCATTACTCGTTCCATCGCTCGTTACGAGGTCCTTAAGAGGAAGCTTTAGCTCGGGCCCAACTCCGACGCGGCCTATTGAAATACATGTAAAAACGCAAAAACGTTTTTCTGAGATAACCCCTGGACCGATTTCAATGAAATTTTTGCATTTGAGAGAGAAAGTTAAATTCTAGTGACTGTTGGAAGCGGAATTTTGATTTATGGCTTGAATTTCGTTAAAAAGATTTTCAAAAATTCAGAAGTTTGAAAAATATAGAAGCACGAAGTTTACAAACTAATAGCTCTGCATCAAAAACAGATATCGCGATTCTGTAAACGGCATCCATTAGACCATTCAAAGCGGACAAATTTGATGTGTCATTTTACATCTTACGTGAATTAGTTACGTTATTTACGAGGGTTTTGCCAAAGTTGTAATAACACATTGATACATTTTTTGAGGTTCATGTGTAACATATCAATTTTGTCCGCTTTAGATGTGCTATCAGCTACAATTCACAGAATTGCGATATCATTTTTTCTTGCTGGGTTACGGAGTTGTAAACTTGCTCTCTCTCTCTCCCCCTTCCCCATCTTTCATCGCCCCCATCCCTCTCCCATGTGTAGGGTAGCAAGCCGGTTACGCTAAACTGGTTAACCTCCCTGCCTTTCCTTCTCCACTTTTTCCTTCCTTCCTTCCTTCCTTGATAGTTTCGTTTTCTGAAAATTTGAGATTTTGCCAATTTTTTATAAAAGTATGACAACCTAAATCGAAAATTCGAAACCAACAGTCACTAGATTTTAAGTTTTTCTTTTAAATGCAGCAAACCTCGTCAAATTTGGTGCAGTGGCTGCCGAGAAAAACGAATTCTCCTTTTACATGTATTTAGATAGGAGCACCCGAGCTAAAGCTTCCTCTTAACTTGTTCTCAAGCTTCTTTGTCAGTCTCCAAGTCTCAGCCCCATATGTAAGTACCGGTAAAATGCACCGGTTGTGTACCTTCCTTTTCAATGATAACGGTAAGCTTCCAGTCAGGAGCTCACGAAGTACCACCGAATACATCATACGATATCCTGGTGCAGTTTGGCCATTTTTGGCCCTTGCTCCAGAAAACGCCATATATCATCAAGCTGTTGGTTTACCATCGTTGTTTGATTGATTGAAATCTTTATTATTCCGCCGAGCTAGGGTAGGGGGAGAGGACCTTACACGCAGGTAAGGGGGGGTGGGGGAGGACGAAGCAGTCCCCGCGCGTTGAGGTCAGTGAGTCTTCATGGCCTCAATATTATACTAATATTCGTATTTCACCTTCGCCCCCCCCTCCCCATTTTTTTGCGGAGTAAATAAGTTTTTTTATAGTTGTAGTGGCAAGGATATTCGCCACACTTGCCGACTTGTGGTACTTGAAGAAATCTATTAAATGACTTGGCAGCTCGCAAGCAAACTCGTGTGCATTGAAATAAAAAATCACCAATTAGGGAAGAACAAGAAACAAACACAGCCAAGAAGAAACGGAACGAGGAGGGACGACTGACGCGGTAAGAACGAATAGTTCTTGTGGAAGAATTTCCCCGTGAAGGGCGCACATAAAAATTACGCTAGCGTTGCTTGCAACGTAAGAGCGGAAGGACGGATGCGCTCACCGCCGCTGTATCGCTAGGCTTTAATTGTGCGTCTCCGACGGCATACTATGTCCTATGGGCGTTAATGTGACGATGCTGCTTTTCGGGGTTAACGAGCGAGTGTTCAGCTCCATATGGTGGTCACGTAGGTGGCGGTGATGCGCTCCATGTACCGCGTCAGGTGCCTTCCAGCGACTGTCTTATCTCGGGTAAACGTTCGGAACCAGTGCCCGGTGTTCCTGAACATTTCTTTTGGCAGCTTCGTCAGCATGGGACGGGTACCATTTAATGACTACTCATATAAATACGAAAAAATTCTTTTGTCGTTTTCTGTCCAAAGTGTTCAAACAAATCGGAAATAAACATGTTCAATGAAAAGAAAAATATCTTGCGAAACGCTTTTCAGCAATGAAGGGGACACACCAGAAAGAAAACGAAGTGGGCTTCGCCACCTACATGGCCGATCCCCAGAGTGAGTGGCGCCATTTAACTAGGGATCAAGAACAAGTACTCCGTTTGGAATTTGTACTGACAGCTCTTGTCATGTGTGAACCGCAGGCGCACATTTATTTTATTTACGGAACCTTACGGGGAGGAGTGCATATGGTGCGGCCAAACGCGGCCGCACGGGCCGTATCTTGAGAGCGATCTGCCGATGGGCACAGATTCTAGGTGCGCCGAGGGCTGATATCTGTGTGCGCTGTGTTCTCGCCGCTTAGTTCCCGTTGCAGCGAGAGGCAACACGAAAGTAAATCCGCTCGCTGCTGTTGCCGCTCTTTCTCACGCCAACGTTTCGACAGTGATTGTCTGCGGTCATCGAATGAGATGTGTTCATGTTTGCCTATGTTCGCTAGGCACCACGCTTGTTAGTTTAGTTAGTAAGCGAATGTTTACAAGTTTACACAGTTGGTGAATCTAATATCTTTACTTTGTGTAGCTGTCTAATAATTTGCTATCACAATCGATGCTTCGCCTTGAAACTGCGACTTATTTTTAGACTGTAAACAAAGCTTGTATGAGTATATGCCGATAAAACTGCGATGCTCTTTTATGGTAGTGGGTTTGGGGAACGCGAATACGGCACTAATTTTCATAGAGTCGGTGAGGGTACCGCCTTTGGAAACTACGTGACCGAGAATAGTAAGCTTGCGAGCGCCGAAGTGGCATTTCTTCAAATTGAGTTGCAGTTCTGCAGTGAAGGGGCGCGCAAGGACTTGATCGAGGCTGCTGAAGTGCAACACAAAGTCATTAGAAAAACTCACAATGCCATCTAAGTAGCACAGGCACGTGTTCCACTTCATGCCTCGAAGAATTGTGTCCATCATTCATTCGAATGTGGCAGGCACGTTGCAGAGGCCGAAAGACATGATGGTGCACTCATATAGCCCATTAGGTTTTACAAAGGCTGTCTTTTGGCGATTAGCCTCTGCCATCGGAACTTGTCAGTACCCGGAGAGCAGATCCAGCGAGGAAAAGGATTGGATTCCTTGCAGGCGGTCCAAGCATCGTGGATGCGCGGCAGAGTATAGACATGTTTGCGCTTTATTCGGTTAAGGCGGCGATGGTCGACGCAGAACCTTACGGAGCCGTCGTCATTTTTAAACGAGGGCAACAGAAGATACCCAGGGAACTGTTAGAGGGATGGATGATGCCACGCTTCAGCATGTTGTCAAGCTGTTGATCAATGATCAGGCGTTGAGGGGCCGACACACATCGCGGACGCTGGAGGAATGGAGTTTGTTGGCCGGAGTCGATACTGACACGTAGACTTGTTTATCGTTTTCGGCTGAGCGCTTTTCACTGTCTAACGAATTTTATCGCTCAGCGCGGGACGCGCCTGCATGTATCAGAACTTTCTGGAATGTTATCGAAGGTTCTATCCGCTTTATGTTGTCTGCGAACCTTGTGTAATCTGATTGCATGTATGCGCGATGCGAGTGGCGTAGGACTTTCTGGAAGACCCGCGGGCACCAGCGGTTACTCTGGAACGTTCGATGGCTCGTGTATAAAAGCCGACGCGCTTGATCGGCAAATCAGACTTTTGACGATCGCCGACTGTGTTCGCTACTGTCGCTGTCATTTGAGTGTAGCCTGCTTTTGAGGGCACAAGTTCGCCCAATGAAACGCTAATTTCGTCAATCACACTTTTGCTGCCTTCTTCACCGTCAGTAAAACGTGACAATACAGTGAACGACTGCTGACTCTCGGCCCAAGGACGGTTGGTCACTGTTAAATGAGACGCGAAAACGCTGGAGGAGCTTGATAATTTCAGTGTGCTAGGCAGATGTGAGTTCTAAATCGATGGCATGAGAGCAGACGCCCACAGTGGCATCGGTCGCGGCAGGACCAGGACGGCACATATCGGAAATGGTGCCGTATCACGAACCATGGTAGCAAGGAGAACGCACTTGGAAGATGAGGAGGTCCCCAGGTACTCGCCGCGGGGTAGGGCTAAAGGAGATATTGCGGACGTCGTCGTCATCATCATCATCATCATCATCATCATCATCATCATCATCATCAGCCTGGTTATGCCCACTGCAGGGCAAAGGCCTCTCCCATACTTCTCCAACTGCCCCGGTCATGTACTAATTGTGGCCATGTTGTCCCTGCAAACTTCTTAATCTCATCCGCCCACCTAACTTTCTGCCGCCCTCTGCTACGTTTTCCTTCCCTTGGAATCCATTCCGTAACTCTTAATGACCATCGGTTATCTTCCCTCCTCATTACGTGTCCTGCCCATGCCCATTTCTTTTTCTTGATTTCAACTAAGATATCATTAACTCGCGTTTGTTCCCTCACCCAATCACCCACGTAAAGGGCAGCAAAACCGTGACAAAATAGGACGACGGCAGACGCAAGCAGAAAGTTCCGACTGCGCGCACAAATGGCTGCTGACGTGAACACAACAGAGGAGATTGCGTCAAGGTTACACGACGCATGGCCCAGAGCGGCTGAGAAAGGCGCAATGCCGATGTCAGAGGCGGCAACAACTTGCTAAGTGGATGGCTGTCGTCAGGGTCAAAGCACTGCACTGATAACGTAAGTTTATCACGAGCGCAGTCAAGAGCTTGATTAACACATAAGAAATTCCATCGAAAAATAACGTCGTGCGAGGAACGAGATAGGACGACAAATTCGACAACATACGTAACGCTTTGAACGACGACCCGGGCTGTTCCTGATACCAAAGGCTAAATGCGATGCGAGGTCGCCGTACGCAGAGACAGACAGGTTAGTGTAGGGGTCACATAGTTCAAATTGCGGCAAAGATTTTCACTGATAATAGCAACGGCGGCTCCGGTGTCCACAAGTGCGTGAATGGCGACGCCGTCTGCGGACACTTCAATTTCTCTTGCAGGAAAGAAAAATGAGGTCTTTATAGGTTCGACGAAAACGCAATTCTTGCCTTTGGAACTGCGACTGTTAGTTTTCCTCTCGGCCTGGGCAGCGCCGATGAACCATTGCAGAAATTGATCGACAACGTGAGGAAGACGACCGGCGTGAGTCGAAGTACGGGTAGTGACTGGAAGATGAGTCTGGAATAAAGTTTAGACGAATCATGACGTGCAAGTCCAACAGGCATGCAGCTTGAGGCGCTCCCACTGTGAGGAAAACAGAAGCTGCGACGGCGGCAGAATCGTGCTACGTGGCTCGGGCGACCACATGAATAGCCTATTGGTCAATTATCAAGTGCTCGCCAAGGGTTGGCGACAGGGGCTTCAGCGGCCGAGTAAGGGACGGGAATCGGACTGAAGTTGCCACCGGCACATGGAAGGTGCCGCTGGTCCGGTAGGCGTCAGGAGCCGGAGGAGCTCCTGACGCCTACCGGTCGAGCGACTGCGTTAGCTTAAGTCAAGAGTCCAGGAATTGGCTGCTGAGGATGGGCAGGTGGCAGCGCCTTGGCAACTTGCGTTTGAATTACGTGAAGAAGCGAAGGAGCAATAGAGTCAAAGTCTCGGATGAGCTCGTAGAAAGAGAGAGTGGACGTGTGACTTCCTGGCGGTTGAACTGCTTTATCTGGAGCTTTAAAGCGGTAATGTCGGCGGTGTTGCGGTATAAATCCGAGAGAGATATCCGCTGTGTCCTGCTGAGCATTACATGTGTTAAGGAACTATGCTTGCGCAGGTTGTCGTACTGGTGGCCGAGCTTATCTGCCTCAGCAACCATCTGGGGACTTTTGGCGACGAGCATCTGGAATGCATGGTCATCGATGCCTTTCATTACGTGTTTTATCTTGCCTGCTTCGTTCATAGATGAGTTCATGTGCTTGCAGAGCGAGAACACGTCTTAACTGTAACTTGTAAAGTTGTCGTCCTTGCGTTGAGCTCGAGCACCCAACCGTTGCTCAGCACGAAGCCGGCCAACGGCGGGACGACCGAAGACCTTTGTCAAAGTTGTCGTGAAATTCGACTGGCTGGTAACACCGGATTCATGATTTCGGAACCATAGGTTCGCCACGTCCATCAAGTAAAAGATCACATTAGCAAGCTTGGCGCGGCCGTCCCATTTATTATAGGCGCTTACGCGGTCATATTCGGTGAGCCTGTCCTCCAGGTCGTGGTTGTCTGTGACACTAAATTTAGCAGTATCGCGACGCTGGATGACGAAAGGGTAGACAATGGCTGTGGGTACGGGAGCAGCAGCCTGTGACGGTCCCAGATCCCTCACTGCATGAACTTATGGTAGCGTACCGCGGTGAAGTTCCAGGGTGTTGAAACTCAGCGCCTCCAGTCCATGCAATGGAATGTGTGTGCCTAGCGCCACTTGACACAGCTTGGCAGCGGTAGGCTTAAATAATCCAGTCGGAGATATATGTAGCTGTAAATCTTCGGGGTATACTGGCACGTACCCATTCTGGGGGATCGCCCAAGAATTGGGTAGGTCGAACTAATGTCAATAAGAGTGCACTTTTATTTCACTGGCTTGGTTAGAATCGATAAAGATTGATGAGCCTGCATGATTTTGTAAATATGAAAATTCTACCAGGAGCATATAAATAAAACAACTCAAATTCAAATTGTTTGAAAGATAAAGTTTCCTAGCAATGTCGTATTCAGAGCTTAAACCTCGGTGATCTTAAAAGAAAATCTTGGATGGCAGCACTAACCTTCCCGTCGCTGCGCCGACGTTTAGTGGCACCGAAAAATAGTTCATTCTGAACAGTTAAATCTAATTCAAGAAGGTGGAGTGGTGTTTGTAGGGTTCGTTTTTGTAAAGTAATAAATAGACAAGAAATTCAAAAAGGTATATATTCTATGGTGTCATCTTCACTACAAATATGGCGAAGCGAGTGAAGGCGAGAAATCGCTTCTTGCCATCTTCTATTTTCACCGGCACCGTTACCAGTGCCTTCAGTACAACACACACACACACACAAACGCGCGCGCACGCACACGCACGCACGTACAATAACGAGAGAGAAGGGAAGCCGAGGTGCTGGATATTTGTTAATCGTCACCATATAAAGCCAATAAACAATGAAGTCAAGGAAAACATTCGCGAAATTAGCTTTGGTTGAAGTTGAAATGTAGAAAATAATGAAAAGGGAAACGAAAGTGGTCGAAGGTATAACTTGACGCCGGTGGGACTCCAACCCACAACCTCACCATTACACGCTCAATTGGTAGTACATTTTGGTAGTGCTCTTGGTATTTCAACATATTATAGTAAATGCACGCTGCCATGCAAAGTATATTCTGGTAGGGCCCAGCATGAACTATTTTATATGAAGAACCTTCAATGTGGCCCTAACACAATTGTTATTTTCCAAAGCTTGTCTCCTTGTGTCTCGCTAAATATAGAAGGTGAAATAATATTTTATCCCATATCCAGTACCAACTCAATAAAATGTATGCCCCCTGTTTGTCACTTCTGAGTGCCAAAAGTTTAAAAAAGATGATAACTGAATACTTCAGGCACTGTCTAAAACACATAATAAAAGAAGTGCTGCATGATCCAATGCGTTACGTGGTGGTAGCGCGTCGCGCGAATTCGACAGGAAGTCTCCATTGTATACCATCAAGCCGAACTGAACTGCGAGAATAAATGAAGGATCAGGCGTAACAAATAAAATGCTCGAAGTACAATTTGGCACAGTGCCGACTGATAAACATTTTGAATCACTAAAGGTTAATGTCTGATATGAAGTCGCCAGTCATACATTTAGGAGAGTAATTTGGTTCTCGTTGTATTCCTGCGCGGTAGTTCAATATCTAACGTCCATACCACAAGGAGCTACGTTGCAGTTGATTTTCGGCATCTTCCATCTTCATCAGAAACAGTGCGAGGCTCGCTCGACGTTAAGATATGGTGGCTATCGTGGTCAATCAGCCCATACCAGATTGCAGAGCTGACGCTCGAAGTGGCTGGCAAAGCATGAAAGACGGCCGACGTTGGCCGATGCGGAAAAACCGTCGCAAAGTTGTTCCTTGTAGTTGTACATTAAGGTAAAAGCAATTTCGTTAAAAATCGAAACGAGATGCCCAACAGGTACTTAAGATAAAATAATCATCGTCATCTATGTTTGAAGGCCACTATGTTGCTGAAATAAAACACCAGGTAGAAAAACGAAGAAGACCTCATATTTCACAATAGTGAATTAATGAGCTTTGGTGCGATTCAGTCGTCTCAAGGGTGTTGATATCACCTTTCTGTACCACCCGCTTCATTCCAGCTTCACAATACACGAAGTACTAATTCGTGACTTCGAACTACTCTTTCACACGCACAATGGCACTCGCCGCACTTCCGCGCACAGCGAGCAGCACAAAGTGCCGCTTGCAAGCTTGTCTTTTAAATTTGTGCATACATACCTTGTGGGATGATGAACAACGTCTTGCCTTGCCACAACGTCTGCAGGAGCACGAAACAGAGAACAACCGCACAAAACGCACTCAAAACGAACGCGACCACGAGCTCCCACGCCATGGCGCCGCACAATTTGCACTAATGAAGCAACGGGCTCATAGTTTTTTGCCGTTGTTAGAAAGTAAGCGTTTTTTCGACCAACTTTTTTCACGAGATCTCTGCAAGGGCTCCACCGTCCTAGGCCAGCGTTCAACACTGTGTCCTATGATACTGGCAACAATGAAATAATATGTAGAAGGAAGGTTCGCACGCAGGATTCGTTGCTCGCATTTGTTATCATTTGAGGACTAAACGCGTTGTTTTTCTTTCGATGGCATTTTAATGGAAATATTTACTCGGTGTCCTGGGAACTAATATGGGCTGTTGTGTTTCGATTGCGTTTTAATAAAAATATTTAGTCCTGCAGCGGCATTCTCGGGCCATTTTGGCCCTTAGTAACTTTCTAGTATATTTTTTTAGTCCAGGGAACGCACTACCATAATGTTTCACAAGTGTTACCTTTGGATATAAACATTCCAGTCATTTGGGTAGATTCTAGGAGATGTTGGTTTGTTGGGATGGTGGTATGCTAGTAAGGCAATTAGGAATATGAATGATGAAAACTGAATACAACAGAGGTCCAGGAATCGATCCTTGGTGTGCAGCTTGCGTTTATTTTTTACTGAACATAATAGAAACGCAGCAGCAGCAAGCACAAGTTACATTGAACAAAGTAAGTTGAGCTGCCTCGTGTAACACTCCATACACCAAATCACTTCCTAGGTGCTTTTCTTTGTTATTGAATCTCTTGAAGCATATTTAGGGTTCAGTTTTGAACGGGACCCTGTAAATGGTCGCTCAGAGCTCTACGGCTTATATCCGTGAAAGACAAATCTGAGCTCCCGAGTTGTACCCGTGCTTGAATAGTTTGAGCAATGCCCGTGCTTCATCTGTTCCTTGGCGAAGTGCTCCAACTCGGCTTTGCCTTCTTCGGTCAGGAGCGAGTAGACAGGGTTGTTAGGCAAAAATAAACCTGCGAATTTCAGGGTTATGACATTACATCTTCGCGTAGGCGATCAAATGCTTGTTTTCATGCCTTATTGAGATTCGACTCTCGAATAATCGCGGTGCTTCGTCAACAGGTTTACTGAGTCCGCGGCACATGGCAAGCGGAGTTGGACGTCCTAGCACCTATGCTAGCACTTCTGAAATCTAAAAACGAGATACAAACGTAAGCGAAGTAAGATTGTAGGCTTAGTGTTAACATGTCTCCTTAAATTCGGTTGCGTCATTGATACGAGGGAGATGTCAGCTCTAAAAAATGCATAACATATACAGATTTTGAGCTTGTGAATAATTTTCTCCATTTTAGCGGTTTTGGTGTCTGCCTGGGTGCTTCAGGCTTCTGGAGCAGGCTGGGAAGCAGGCTTCTGAACGTGGCAAACTGAAAGGATTATTGGCGGAAAATAAATTGGGGGGGGGGGGGGGTTAAAAAGCACTGACGTTGTATGGTGCTTAACTGAATAAAAATTAGAAGTTGAAAATAACGTTTATACTCATTATGACGATATATGTATTAAATTTCATAAAGCTGAGAGTATTGAATTCCTTTTAAGCATTGCTTTATGACAAGGTGGGCTCTTATTTTTCGCATCATTTCCTCATTGTACAAGTGAATTTTGCACGTCGCTAATGCCCTTGTGCTCATCTTGGGACATTCACGATGTTGTCTTTGCCACTGGTTTCAACAGCCTCAAAAACTAAAGCCATCTTTTGAAGGAAACGTGCTTTTAAAATAATTACTGAGAATCCACGATTTTTATGCTAAATGGTGAGTGGGCAAACGCCGTAAAAACGACGCAAATTATATTCTTTGCTTAGCTTGTACTGCTTTACGAAGGGTGCAAGCTTCGCTGAAAGCGTACTGATATTGAGCTTTCTTCGTCTGACAAAGCTATCATAAAGTGTTTTATATGCGCCATCTCAGTTGAAGCAGTTCAGGCAATCCTTAGACAGAGGCTACTGAACTGTTTTTTTGCGCACATAAATAATTCCGTGTGTTTTCCATATCATTCGCACGGAATTCAATTTTACATGGCTTACATAAGGAGAAAACACATATCACACTTTACTACACTGAGCGCATAGTAACATTTCAGCGAAGCCCACTGTTTTAGTGACGCGGCCATACCAAGAAGTCCGACACTTATTCTTGTGTACGATAAGCGAAGATATAGTGAGCCATCCACACTTCAAGTCTGGCCCAAACCATGGTCTCCTCGAGATCTGGCGGCGCACGCCGACAGCGTGTCCCATTCTTGGAGGTCACGCGCTAAGCATAGAATAGCATAGGTCTAAGCACAGTACTATATTCGCTTGCACCTCTGTGAACCAGTGCTCTGCGAGGCACGAGTAGTTTATAAATTGCGCAGCTCGATTTAAGGTGCGAGCACAACGCGACGCCCGAAAATAATACGGAGGTATACAGATGCGGTGCAGGTGTTATGTTTGGTGCTTCTAATATGGCGCCGTCCGCATTCGTTTGTGAGGTCCCGAAACGCAGCTGTACGATCTGCTTCTGAGGCATAAATACACCCCGCGTTTCGTAGACACAGCAGACGCACGCGAGTGCTGCATTTAAACGAGGCTTACGCCCGTGGACTGCGTCTTCCGCTGCGCTGCGGCGTGGTACCTGCATGTCTGCATCAAACTTTCACCATCAGTAGGCAGGGTGCAGAAAATTACTAACCAGCCCTACACCTTTCCTGCACCTTTTGGAACGAGTGGCGTTGCTTAGAGGGTGCTGTTGCTGCACCGCTGAAACGAGTGGCAAGGGGTAGCACCTCGTGAACTGGTTCAGCTGCTGCATGCGAATGGAACACACCTCGAGTTTTCTACATAAAAGACCGAATTGAAATTTGGTGCCAACGTGTCTATGAGAGCTGTAAGTATATTCTTAGCCAGCCCTGAAATGATGGGCAGCACATAGATTTGCCTAAATTTCGTCCTTCTGGTTTCGAACGGCTTTGTGACTCCGTGATTGATTGCTTTAAGCAAAGTGTATTGCGTTATAAATGCAACAATTCGCGACGAATATGCGCATGTGGGGCGAGACTGACTGTCTTGCTCTGTTTAGAAATATACGATTGCTTGGAAACTTAGAAAGATGGAAATCGTTAACAAATAGAGTGGCATGAACGTTTTAAGAGGCGAATGCAAATGTTAGACAAATGTGTGTATACTAACCATCATTCCCAAGATGTCTAAATGATCGCAGCGTTGGAGGGCCCTGGAGTAATTTTTGTAGGAAACTCTGTAGGGCGCAATAACTTACGCGATAGGTCGTCCATGCTTGCACTGGTGGCTTCCACACGCACCAGCTCGCACGACAGCGGCACGAGAGAGGTTGATTTCACGATGTTGATAAGGTAGTTCCTTAGGTACGTTGGGTCGTGAGTGTCGGGAAAGTCGGGCGCAACATTCTTCAGCACCTGTTGATGAGAATTTTAAAGCGTTCGAATCGAACAGTTAAATTCTTGTACGGATATTCGAGGAAAATTACCCTAATATATCGACTCAAATACTGGATATTTCTCCATGCCTCCCCCTAATAAAACAGAGAAGTACCATTTTAGAGATGCAAGCATGCTGACATCAAATATAGAAAGAAAAATTAATAGCGAGAGTGAGATAAAAGTAAACGAAACGCGGCACCTATTTTCAACTGAGGCAACAAATCTAAAGACAGCCTAAGAAGGGAACATGCTTGAATACATGACTGCAAGTTGTAGAGCAAAAACAGCTTTGCAATCCACATTTGAATCCGATTTTTCTGCGCAGTGGTAATGCTTTCTGCGCACCGTTTGTCAGAATGCCTGTCCGGGCCCGTTTGAGATGGATGAGCCATCCTAAGTTCCCTTGCAAATATTTTCCCTGTAGGCTATATACCGTGGCTCGTATCTGAAATGTTCATCTGCACTAGCGCCGGCTTATCACAAAGAAATAAAGATATTTTGAATTCGGCACCAGGTTAATATTCCGCACATTCAATAAAAATGGAATATTCGAAATGTCGGATATAAGATCTTCACATCGAATACTGAAAATAACAAGGCAGAACGCGTACTTCGGGGATGATTATCTCCCTTCAATTGAAGTGGTGGTACACGTGTAATTTAGTGCCCGCATATTCGCTATCGGTAGATACCTTAGGGAATATCTTTACGTTATGTGATTGTTCAGTGTCGGTGGTATGTTCGGGCACCAAACTCAGTGACCCAAGCTTTCTATCAAGACAGCAACCAGCGTCGAGTTGTCTATGCTGGCACATACTCAGTGGCGGAGGAAGGAAGAAAGGAAGGAAAAAGTGGAGAAGGAAAGGCCTCAGTGGCGAATGTTGTCTGCTCAGCAAGGCAGCTCCAACACATACCTATACTGGCCCAGCCTAGTGGACGATTTGGGTCACTGTTAATAGCGGCGTAAACAGGCTAAACACAATGGTGCTCACGTAGGTTAAGAATGCTAATCGCGTTCAGGATGCGTTAATTCAAAGAACGTGTGCCAATGAAAAATTCCAGGTCTCCTTATTTTGTGAAAGCAGTCACTGTTGGTCGAATCGAATGAGAGCACAGTTCCCTTAACGGCACACTTATGCTGAGCTAGCGCATTTTAGAAAACCGTCAGTTAATGACGGCTGTCTCGCAAGGAAGGAAGCCTGGCTGGAATAGCTGGCGAGTTTTCGCTAAAGAATTATCAATAGCAGTGCAGTCCACTTAGCAATTGAGTGCTCTTTATTTGGCACGCGGAGAAGGCAAAAAAAGGCTCGTAAAAATGTGGTTGAGGTCAATTCTTTAAGTTTTTCTTCAGGCGACTTCAGGCTTCATTTCTATTCATCACGCTTTCATCGACGAAGCGTTTTACCCGTTTTTAAAAGTAAATATTTTCAACATTACTCCAGCAGGATTCCAATGGACAATATTGATAAGGGGATCCTTAGTTTAAGAGGATAAGCATGAGGAGAGAAGACAGAAAGAAAGAGAACAAAATACAGATAGGTTAGCCACTGTAAGAATCCGCTTCCTGTCATGCGCAGGGGAAAGACGGTAAAGAGAGTGCAAAATGTAGAGAGACGAGATGCGAAAAACTGTCACATAGATGTGACACAGCGCGCAACAACCGTTAAGATTTATCATTGCTAACAGATGAGCGAATTAACATGAGCATATATTAACATTGAATTTTGCTCTTGTGATGTAGTTAATAAATACATGTACGCTCATGTAGCTTGCTTCAGCTGCCGCGTTGATCAGACGGGGTGCAGATTGCTGAGACACCATGGAAGTTAATTACAAGGCGCTGATTAGTTTACAGACTAGAGGTATAATCAATGGTGTTGTATACTGTAGTAGCAATGCGTGTATCGCAAACAATGCGTTCTGATGCTGAGTGTGATAACGTATATACGTTGTACTGGGTCCTCTTTTGCGTGTCTTCCCAACACGAGTTTCATTCTCACTTCCTCCCGAATGCGTAATGATGGCTTTGCTCAAAAAATTTAAATAGTTATCACACTCGTGCTTATTTGCACGTGTAGAATGCTATGGAAGCTTAATTATCTGTTGTTTTCAGTCAGGTAAGACATGTACACATGCCTAAACGAAAATAACTGTAATCCACCATCACACGGTGACAAACACGCTTGTCGCGCTCTCACTTATAATTAGAAGATGCGAAACCATCGGACTGAATTGTGTTGACGCTGCTAATCTTGTAACGAAACCTGTTCAAATGAAGAGTGGAGTTGGAGTGTCACTCCAGGAATGCACAGATCGTGCCGAACCTCACAAGGATAACTGCACGATAGGACCTTCCGCGGTCGAAGACGTCGGTCATGCAAGTACTCACGTCGGTGTATTTCTTCCATCGCTCCGAATTCATCATTGCTTTGGAAAGCTGTAGCGGTCCAGGATGAGGATTAAATACGATCAGGCACTCCCCGCCTGGAGCCGTAAGGCGCTCGACGTTTCTCAGCGCTGCACATTTGTCGTGTATCCAATGAAACGTCAGGAAGGAATAGACGCGATCGAACTGCCCTTCAGTTTCGATGAACTGTGACACCTCGTCGTCGGCCGTAATGTCCAGCATGCGGTGCTCGATCTTCGGGTCGCCGTGTTCTCGCCTAGCGTAGTCGATCATGGAGTGCGAGTTGTCCACCGCCACCAGTCTTCTCATTGATGGCGGGCATAGCGGGAGCAGGTAGTTACGCGTGAAGTTACCCGGGCCGCAACCGATGTCCAGATACTGCTCGTCGCATTTGCCGTCTTCTTTCGGGTTGGAGAATAACGATGCCTGCCAGCTTCTCAGAAGCTGTCCCGTGGACTCCCGGTTGTGAATCCTGACCTGGTCGTAGATCTCGGGCATCTCTTTTTCGAGGAACGCCGACGGCGAAACGCTGGGCTGTTGAGGCGGACGCTCCATGACAAGGTGGCTGAGAATTCACTTGCGCATTGGGTCCGGCCTGCGTTTCAAAGGTACGAGGCTGACGCTCTTTACAATATATAAATATATAGTAGAATATCTAATGCTGAATAAATAAATAAATAAATAAATAAATAAATAAATAAATAAATAAATAACGTAATTTGAGTAAGGAATAGCCACGTTACTTTTACTTCTTTCGATGCACCGAAGTTTTGCTGTCAATCTTGTCAAACTGTTAAGGTTTTTTTCGTTCTCGTTGCCATCTGGTTGGTGGGGTTTTCCACATGTAGTGAAGTGCCTCACATTTTCTGCTATCGCCGATTGCAGTGCACAGAGGGGGCTGTGGGCTCTTGCCAAGTTGTTCTTGGGGGCGGCTTTTACCCACATCCTCATTCATTCTTTAGATGGAAATAATATTGTATTGCATTGCACTGTATTTTAATATCAGACGGTTATGCTACACTATGTGGAACAAGAAGCCCTACACAGGGATTTTACGTGCCATATCTAGGATGTGTGAAGCATGGAAATAAGCGAAGGTTTGTGAGGTTACAATTTCCACCTCTCTCTCTCTCTCACTATATATATATATATATATGCGGTGCGCATAATACATTCTAGTATAGGCAAATTTATCTTTGGTCGTTGCTCACCGACATCACTGACGTTTCACTACGTATATATTTACACAAAATGCGAACGAATGCTGCTATATACCTAAACGCGCCTTGCGTGCCTTACCTGGATTTAGTTATGCCTTTAACAACCTCGATATTCCAAACTTCTCCGAAGCGCGCTACAGCAGCGTGCCTGCTGTAGCGGCACGCTGCAGCAACCAACCAAAGCCCTGAGTGTAGCACTGGGACTGAAAAAGGCTATACTCTCAATCAGTGGCCTATATTTTCAATACAATAGAAGCTCGTGATGCACGAGTTACTCACCTGCGTGTAATGGGTTGACTTCCGACAATTCGGCGTTAACAGTGCAGCTTATATAGGCAAAGATTTAGAAGGAGCGTCAGCAACTGCATCTGTGTCACTGACATGTCAGCGATATTGTAACGGAGAAACGTTTATCCGACTCCAGACTTGTTTTTTATCAGATGTGCCTTTGTTTTACCCTTGCTTCGAAAAAACAAACAATGACCTGATGCCCGTCATTGCACTATCTTTATAGCACGCCTTCAGGTAATCTTTACACCATAATTATTTGAGAGGAATGATGGCGCTTGTACTTCCCTGATAAGATATAAGGTATTTGCCACACACACACACACACACACACACACGCACACACACACACACGCGCGCACACACACACACACACACACGCACACGCACACGCACACGCACACGCGCACGCGCACGCGCACACGCACACGCACACGCACACGCACACGCACACACACACACAATTGACATCGCCGCTGTTATTGATACGAAAGCGTAAAATGGCCCATTGAACGAAAAACCCGGCATCTGTAGCAGCAATGGGGCACCTAAATTCCCATTAACTGCGACGCCACGTCACGTGCACCCCTCGGCGGAGCACAGCAGGCGAGAGGGTAAACCTGCTACTACGCTGGCGTGCCAGGTGTTGACGGAGGACATCGCCGCGACGCCGCGTCACCGTCGCTCTCGCTAGCATTTGTTATCCGCGCGTTCCTTGTCCGCCCAAGCTCTCGCCTGCGTTCTAACTTCGCCTCGCTAATCGCTGTAAAAATTAATGTCTAAAAATGGAATGAAGTGCAAGGAAAAAACATTGGTGGTAGGGCTGTGTAGCGCTGTGTGTGTGCCTACGTGTCTTCTTTTGTCCCGTCTCTTAATCGCGCTACCGTACTCCCCTTGTGGGTGGTAGGGAGTTTCGAACCTTCAACCCCACGCTGAAAAGCTGAGTGCCTTACCCACTGGACTAAGCCAGCGCCTCCAAGCAAGCCTGTGCACTCTGCTTTACGACATCATGCTACTTCAGTTTCAGTTTCAGTTTATTATTCTTTAAATGCAATGAATGTGTAAGAGACAATATACAGACGATGGTCCCAAAGTCAGACTTTAACGGGGCCCTCGGTTAATAATAACAATGGAGAGATGTATTAAAGAAGAGCAAGCTAGCTAAAAGAAACAAACACAATCGCGAAAATACAACATAGAAAAATTAAATTAACGAAAACAAGTTGTCTGTATACAAGCCTATAGCACATAAAAAGACCTGTCACTACGTACAAATGGCAAATGCAGTGTAATGAACGGCGTAAACTTTGTTATACATATAAATATGCTTAAGAGCATGACTAAATGTATGAAACGGTGAAGATTTATTGCGGATGGTTAAACCAATGCACAGTTTTATAACAGCGAATGATGATGTTATTTTTCATAGTTAGAATGAACCATAGGCAGTAGAAAATTGGAGTTCCGTATTACCTGGTATTCCAAACCTGGTATTATAGTTATTGGTGAGGGACCTGGAATTAATGATTTGGTATGAATGCTCTTTAGTAAGTAATTTATAAAACATAATTATTAGATGATAGTTGAACAAGTTCGTTACGACAAGGATGCTATTTCCACGAAGTAATAGAGTAGCACTCGTGAAAAACCTACTGTTAGTGATGATGCGTATTGCTTGTTTTTGTAAGTGCTGAATAGACGATATATGACAGTGATATGTGTTTCCCCAGGAAACAATGCCGCAATTAATGTGACTTTGAATGAAGGCGAAGTATAATGCTAATGATGCGCCTTTGGAGAAATATACTCTTGATTTGATTAATGCTCTAATACCGAAGGTACACGTTAGCTTAATGAAGGCAATGTGTTGAGAAAATTTTAGGTTAAAATCTAAAATTAGATTCAATGACCAAAATTAGATTCAAATAGCCAAAATTAGAATACGCTGCAACTATATGAGACCCTTTCCACGAAAACCTAATACATTCCCTTGAACTAATCCAAAACAACGCCACTCATTTTATTCTTTGGAATTACAACAGTAGTGCGAGCGTGTCTTCAATGAAATCGAATCTGGGTCTTCAAAGTTAGCACACGTCGAAGTTAGCAACACGTCAGTTAGCAACACGTCGAAGAATTTCCCGCCTTTCATTTTTTCATAAGCTGTATCACCACCCTACGCTTCATATAAAATTCATGTCGCGACCATATTACTTATCTCACCGTACTGATCATCAGCATAAAGTTAGAATTGGTGCATGTAACACGACATATTTTTTACACTCATTTTTGCCACGTACGTCGAAAGATGGGAATGAACTTCCTTCTGACATTGTTTCCATTGATAGCAATGATAATTTTTGAAAAGCACTAGCTAACACTATATAATAGCAAACATTTGTACGAACTACTGTTGGTGTTTTCTTCTTGTTTAATGCTACATTTATATGTCATGTTCTATTACTGTATTTATTTATTTATTATACTTTCAGTTAGCATTGTATAATTAGGAAATATTGTGTATAAGCTCGTAATTTATTTCCTTCTTGTTTGTTGTACAACCCACTCCTCTCTCTAATGCCGAAAGGTCCTGAGGATAAATAAATAAATAAATAAATAGTTTGATGCTCAAAAATGATACACGGTCGGAGACGGGAATGTCGTGACCATGTATAGCTATCTCAGGCAAGCCAGGTAGTATTCTTTTGCTAGAAAGGAAAATCATGAATTGAGTTTTCGAAAGATTGATAATTGAATCTTTAGAGGAACACCATGCAGCAATATACTCCAGCTCATTTCTTAGTTTAAGGATTAAGGTTGGTAAAGAATTGTCACGCAACGAGATAGCAGTATCATCTGCGTATAGTACACATTGTGCTGATTTTTTTACCCCTCGTGGTTGCTCAGTGACTATGGTGTTGGGCTACTGCGCACGAGGTCGCGGGATCGAATCCCGGCCACGGTGGCCGCATTTCGATGGAGGCGAAGTGCGAAAACACCCGTGTACTTAGATTTAGGTGCACGCTAAAGAACCCAAGGTGGTCGAAATTTCAGGTGTCCTCCACTACGGCGTGCTTCATAATCAGAAAGTGATTTTGGCACGTAAAACCCCAAAAGAATAAAAAAAGCAATGTGCTGATTTTAAAACACGTCGGCAAACCATTAATATACATGGAGAATACTAAGGGACGTATAGTACGGAGGCTTGTGGTACACCTTGGTTAATAACTTTAGTATCAGAATAAGCTCCTCAAAAAAAAAAAAAAAAAAGAACGGTTTGTTCTCTATCATGCAGGTAACTTTTTAGGAGTTTTAGTACTGGACCGGTAACTGATATTTGGATCGAAATTTCCATTCTCGAGCCCGGAATGACGAAAGCGGTGACGTCAAAATCACTGCAGCATACTCGGGAGCGTGCCCATTAGATTCTAAGCATTCGGGCTAGGTAGCATGACATCACGGATCGAAATGCACCGGCCTTGTGCTATCTTGGAGGCATTTGCCAAGCGTCCCAACGTGCTCGCTTGCCCGCAAGGAATTCGTAATTCGTAGGACTGCTCAGCGGCATTCGATTAGGTGCTTTCGCATTCACAACATCTAAGAAGTGCTTAGGTGCCCTCGGATTTGTTTTGTTCTTGTTGCTTGTTCCCTGATGCTGCTGATCGAAAGATACGTGTTCGGAGATGTTGTCTCTGTCAAATTTCGCAATCAATGTCGCACGACGCACTGACAGCTCTTGCAGTTCTTGTTTAAAAAGAAGAAAAGAGAATAAAGCGCCTTCTTTAATCTAGACATGGCGCAGCGGAAGTTGCACAACTCAATGTATCCTCGAGAACTTTACTCGTGCAATTAACGTATAACGCATGGAGCCTTACTCAGCGGGTGTGTCTGCTACATCATCATCATCATCATCATCATCATCATCATCATCAACCTATTTTGTGTCCACTGCGGGACGAAGGCCTCTTCCCTGCGATCTGCAATTACGCCTGTCCTGCGCCGATTCCAACTTGCGCCTGCAAATTTCCGAATTGCATCACCCCACCTAATTTTCTGCCGTCCTCGATTGCGCTTCCCTTCCTATGGCACCCATTATGTAGCTCTAATGGTCCACCGGTTATCTGTCCTACGCATTACATGACCTGCTTAGCTCCATTTTTTTTTTTTCGCTTAATGTAAGTTAGAATATCGGGCTATCCCCGTTTGTTCTCTGATCCACACCGCTCCCTTCCTGTCTCTTAACGTTACGCCTAACATTCTTCGTTCCATCGCTCTTTTTCAACTTCCAAGTTTCTTGCACTCTTGCATACTGCACTCTTGTTCCCTTGCCAGGCTATTGAGCGTTATACTCCTGTCAAGCGGGCAAGTTAAGTGCACTTACGGAGAGTGCACTCAGTTTTAAGTCCACTTTCCCAAATCTAAACGTCGCAAGCGGAATGCACTCGCAGAAGACTGCACTCAGGTCGGAGTACGTTCACGGAATGCTCTTTCCTGATCGAGTGCGTAGCCTCGCCGCCAGCGGTTTCAACGATACAAAATGTAATGCATAGAAAAAGGACACGGAAGCTCATTCTAGCTGTTGAATAGCTTTTAACAAAATAATCAGAACAGAACTAGCTGATATTATGTTCTAGCAGGACCAAATGCCGCCTTGTCGCACATCACCATCTTGTTCTGGATTGGCTAGGCATTTGTCTTAGCCTGCCTTGACTTGCAACACTCTTATGATAAAAATATTTTCGTTTTTTATTGAGTAAATATAGATTGTGATTGTAATACAACTAAAGCAATCGCATTTTAGAAGGTTTTTTAAAATCTTAATCTACATCTTCAAAAAACACTGTTTTAGTTTGTCGCCATTTTTTTTAGTGCGAGTGCGCTCTGTTTTTCCGTTTAGCACCGCGTAGCCTGAAGTGTCACTCAAGGTCCCGAAGTGAACTCCCCGTAAGTGCACTTAACTTGTCCGCTTGACAGGGGTATTATTTTATTAGAATGGCCAACAGCTCCACGTGCGACACAAGCAACACCGATGAGGCTCTCACACATATTATCTGTTTCTGCCCGCGAGATAGTGCCCAGAGACAATGATGTGCAGAGTACTGGAGCAATTCACAGTCGTCCACTATCAGAACTCAAAGCTTTAGGTCAGTGCTCCCAAAGAAGATCCGCGCTGAAGGCCTTACTCGCGTTATTAAGGTTCCTGCACTCTGCGGGGCTTCACGACAGACTTTAAAAACGCCGCCCCCTACCGCTTTATAGCGTTCGCGGTTTGTTCGCGCTCGTCTCTCTTTCTCTCTATTTCCCTCTTCCACTCTCTTTTTTTATCCCCCTTAGCCCTTCCCCCCGTGCAGCGTAGCCAACCAGAACCACCTCTGGTTAACCTCCCTGCCTTTCTATATATCCTTTCTCTCTATCCCTCTCTCTCTCTCTCTCTTCTGCACATTAATCTTCAACTCCTCTCTTACACTTTTTCTATTAAGGTCCTTAATCATTTGTTGCATTTCAGCACAGGACAATGTCACCTGCAAACCTAAGGTTGCTGAGATATTCGTCGTTGATCCTCACTCCTAAGCCTTCCCAGTTTAATAGTTTGAATACTTGTTTCAAGCATGCAATGAATAGCATTGGAGAGATTGCATATATCTACTTCACCCGCTTTGGACGTACTCTAATATTCATTTTCAATTACAGAATTGTTAGCTTTGGTCCTTCTTTTTAAAATAAATCTTCAATTTAGCGATGCTTCTGTTGATATTTCAGGGGCCTAAATTGAAAACTGATTCCAGCAGTCACTATAGAATAAGTTTTTGCTTTGAATGCAACAAACTTGAATCATTCAAAAGCAGTGACCACATGAGATCATTTCCGTGTATTTGAATATGAAGTCAGGGGTTCCGGGAGTGTACTTGGGCATACCTGCCAACCTGTGAACTTTAAAATTCGTACTAAAAGATCTCGTGGGTGGAAGGGGGGATGAGGAGGTGGCACGAATTGATGAGAACTCTGCCTGGAACGTGCATCTTTTGTGACATGCACACGCACTGTATCCGCGATGGTTTAGCTTTACACGCAACACAGAAGCAGTAGCAAAAAAGAAGGCGGATCAAGTACCATCAGAAGTTCTCTTTTGCGTACATCTTTTGTTTCAATCTCGCACTGGTCATTTTTTAACACGTTTAAGCATTTTAGTCAATTGAAGTTATTTTTTTACAACATGACGTAACATTCGCGAAATTGTAAAAAGGCCAAATTCGTAAGCTTCGCGAAAAGTTCGGAGAGATGGCAGGTATAGAGTTGGGGGAAGGGGGTGAAGGATTTGAAGAGGAAAGCGGTGGCTCATTTCGCACACGAGTTTTTTGTTAGTGTTAAGAAATGCTTAATTACTAGCCTAAAGAGAAGTCAGCCCTGGGGGAGGGGCGGGGCAGCGCTTTCTTGCCATGGAACCTGTTGGGGCGCTCTTCCCCACTGCCTCCTCCGGCTCCGGAGCCCCTGAATGTGACTTAAAAGATAATATGAGAAGCCTGCTAACATGTGCATCAATTTAAGTATACGCTAATGTTTTTCTTTCATATTGCTACACGCGTGTGTTATTTGATTGTTTGAACGAGGTGCGTGGGCGCCATCACTCGAGCAAAGAGGAGGAAAAACGAACTGGACTCGCGCTGTGAATGTAACCGGTCAACGCTGCAACCGCTGTTGTAAATTTAACCTGTAAATAGTTGCTCGTCTTACTGACTCGTCCTTCGCGTAACAATATTTTCCCCTTTCATCCCTAATCCGCCTTCATCCGAATAAAGCCGAAACTCTTGAGACCCGATGACAATTATTGTAACAAAATGCGAATACCGATGTCCCCGGTGAATATTTCCGGTAAACGTATATGGGATGCCTGGCTGGCATTTGAGAAACAATTGGCGTTCATTTTTTAATGCTTTTCTTTACTGCACCTACCTAATATAGAGCGGCAAAATAGGATCTTTATTTTTTAAGGTATAGTTTTGATAAAGTAGGTGATTATACTTAGAGATATGGCGCGATAGTTCAGCTTTTCAGTTATGCTGCACTAATTCTTTTCGCCGATTGCACTCACTTTACTTCCCTGAAGTCCCTTCGTTTCCCTTTGTAGTTCTAAACGAAGAAAATTTTGCACTGCATTTTTTGGCTGCCGTTACTACAACTCAGCAAATGAAATTATTTTTTGGTCAATTGTGGAGTTTAATGTTGGCAGAAACGCTGCGCAAGAAGAAGTTGCTAGTTCAAGATTACTAGTAAATTTTTTTTTTCATTAGCTTGCTTTAGTGTGCTGTTGCAGAACATGTATTTACCATGTTTACCATGTCATGTTCGATCGCGATGTTATTTAATGCCACAATTAAGTTCGTAGGCAGGCTTTTACGTACACTTGCGAGACGACTAAGGAAGGCAACAAGTTGGGGTGAAGCTTTAAGTTGAGGTGCCTCCCCCTAGGGTGCAAAACCAGTGTTACTTGACGATTGTTACAGCGTTCGTTCCGAGATGGCAGCACCATCCCATGCCAACGGCAGTAGTAGGCGGTTTCTGCGCAGCGTCGAATGCATTGCCCTTGCGGTCGCACACACCATAACAGAAAAATAGAAATAATGGTTAATAATACTAAAATAGCAACATTTCTTGGTTTAGTCAGCATTAAGAGGACTGGCAGAGCGTCGACAGTGCTCCCAATTGCTCTTAGTGGCCTTTCCTTCACTGTTCGAATTTCATTTTATTTTTCATTTGTTTTCGCCGTTTTAAAAGCCACGGGCTCCCATGTTCGCCCGAAAAACCGCGCTAGGTACGCAACAGCGGCTGAAGGAAGTGCTTCCGTACACAGGCAGTCCTTAGGTAGCTTTCCGTAGGCTAAACGATAACGAAGACTTAAATAAATAAATGCGTTGAGAGCCAACTATTTCCCGTGACCCATCCAAGCAAACTGCTGGTAAACGCGATATGGGCCGGCCAAAGAATATTGGTGCATATAACACACGAACAACTTCCGGTCATTCCACTGCTTCATGCAGGGACAGGAACGTTGTTGTGTCAAAGGACATGACGAAAGTTCACTTTCGCCGGTGAAATGCCAGAGGAAATTTAAACGTCAGAGTGACATACGGACACCGTACGCGCAGGGAGTATTTTAGCATTTTCTGAGCGTCATTTTTACGTCAAGAGTTCCACTGCCTCTCAGAATTCTCACACTGGAAGTACGAATGATGCACCATATAATTATGAGTATCGTTGAACAGTATTTCGCACATTGAGAACGATGCATCGATGCGTGCTTTTCTTTTTCTTTGAAACATTTAAGTGTTTACGAGAAGTCTGTTCTGAAGAGTTACTTATATTATTTGTCAGCTGCCTATCGTAGCGCTGTCTAATATTTCTTTTTTCCCACCATGTGTAGGCCCTCGCGGGCTAACTGTATGGATAAATAAATAAATAAATAAATATGGGGTCCGGTCAGTGCGGCGCCAGAAATGCGTGAGAGATAGTAGTTTGACGAAGATGGGTCGAAAAGACGGTGACTTCTTCTTGGGGATAAATGTTCGCGCCAGCAGCAACGTTATAACGACATCATATGCGCACGCGAGTGCCAGCCGCCTTTCTCCTACGAAACATTCACATCATTGCACGCCAGGCACTCCGCAAGGTCGGTGACTCACCCGCGTTTCACCCTAGTAGAGAAAGAGAGATGCAGTGTTTCCTTCTTGTAGCTTCTCTTTTCCGGAAGAAATCGCGCGCTGAACTTGACGTTTTTGCTTATGCGATCGCCGCGGGAGAGAAACCAACACGCCGGGCGGCGATCCGGTCATCAACGCATTTTCGGGTCGCAGTCGATAACGAACATGGGTCGTTTCCTGCCTCGCGCGTTGCACTTGGAAAGGGGGCTCAGCTGGCGCGCACCGTATCTCCAGATGGGTGTGCGCTTGTATCTGCGGACGCCTAGCTCAGAACCGCGTTAATGGGGTACCCGGGTATCAACGCTTCCTCTTACACCCGATCACTCAGGAAGTGGTCTTTTGTGAATCGTTTCTCGCATCCGTGGAGTGAAGGTTTACGCAACAAACGCAGACCCTTACGGCATAGGACGTCCCTTCTTGTTGTTCGCCGTGGTCGACCTTGACACTCGCCGCGGCCTTGGGCACACTCGAACTGCCGCCGTCTCACTCGCTTCTACTCACTCGCGAGTGCGTGTCCCTTCACTACCTTCGTCTCAGAGGCGAACTTCGTAATTGTAGATTTGTGTTAATCCGGATAACTACGGTTCCTTGGACCTTAGCCAGACTCATTTGCGATGTGGCGGAAATGGACGTCTGTGCTTGTGCTCCTCGCGTTGAGCACGCCTCCGCTGGAAGCGACGACGCCCGGCTCGATAAGGTGCAAGGACCAATCGGGAAGGGATGTCGACTGGTGAGTGTCCCCTGAGGCATGCAGATCCGTAATAGACATTACTTCTGGGTTCTACTTAGGTATGCCACAGGACTGGGGGGTTTTCTGGGTACGCAAAAGTTATTCAAGTTCTGTTCATGCTGTAGTTGCTCTTTGAGGTATAATACTAGAATATCATGTATCGAAATGATGGAAACAGCGAGCTTCAAGCGAAAGCTATCAGGGAGTCACGTGCAATAATGAAACTAGATGAGTCATTTCAGTAATGAAGACCCATTATTAAAATACAACTTTGGGCGCAGGAGTCATGGTAGTGCGAAAACAATTTGCATGTTGTTACTGCTGGGCCACGCATGTGTTTGTCATTCATTCCTATGCTGCTTATTGTGACTAAAAATGATTTGCTTCAGAGAAAACTTAAGCTCTAACTCCACGTACACACATTTTTTCTCAAGCACATAAATGTTCGGCAACATTTATACTGGTTGAATCAAATTTGTTGCAATCAAACTAAGTTTAGCGAGTTCAGAGTGCTTATTTTTGTTTACTCCACAGACGCATTGACAAAATATGACCGGTAATTGGAAGCATATAAATAGGGCAAAACTTCAGTTTGTCTCTGCAAACCGGCAATATAAAGAGAAATTGGAATTCTGTATGTCGCATCTGTTTAAAGTGAACAAATGTAGTATACGTTGATCAGGGAAAGCTAAGAATCCTTTGTAGAACTTTTGCAGAACATAAGCGAACAAGATGGAAATTCAGCTGCATGAAGATGAACTACAACCGAATTCGTACGAGTTAGAAGCTCTTATAGATGAACAGAATTGCAGCACTTATATTTTTTTGCGAGATTTGTCAGGATTTAGGTTTTACTTTTAAAGGCAACATGTTTTATTCATATAAGTTCTTTTCTAAGAAGTGCCCCCGCTGCAGCAGCCATGCGGTCTGGCGGATGCGGTTAATGTAGATATGAAGTCGGTGGACTGCAGTGAACGCTTCTGCAGTCCGATAATATACTAAGCTTTCGTTCGCTCTTGTTCTGTTTAGATTCACACCTAATCTCTATTCGTAAGCTGACATGTGTGAATGACTACTTAACTCTAGGGAATATGGCAGCGCACTTCGAAACGAGGACTTGACACAGAGTGAACAAACACGAACCCAGTTGTAGTGTTTGTTCACTCGGTGTTACGTGCTTGTTTCGAAGTGCGCTGCCATATTCCAACATGATTAACCAGCTAGACCACTAGTACGTCTTAAGCGGATTCTAGGGAATTCGTATAGTCGAGTTACGAAATCAGATCCGGTACGAATTCTCGAGACTATACAGGTTTTGAATATGGAACCGAATACCGAATATATTTTTAGTTAGGGGACAAATGCGCTCAAAAAATTTAAGGATGCAAAGTGACCTATTTCTATAAACAGACGCAAGACACGCTTTAGGGCTATCAATTCAATTCGGAATTCTGTTATTTGGCAAACTGTTAAAGACAACCAACCATTGCTCCTACAGTTTGCTTACAACGGGCGTATGAGGTGGCTGGTGAACTACAAGCATGATGCTTTTTCGTTGGCTAGCAGGCTGAAAGAATGGGGTGTACGGTCGTATTAAGTAAAGCTCGAGTATTAGTTTAACACGGATAATAAAGACCCGCTTTTTTACGCTGTTTCAAATCTATCCGCCGTCGAAATTTGGAATATTCGCGCGCTTCTACTGCAATTCAACGATGTAATAATCCACAAGAGACTGTGCAACATATATCCCTAAACAGGGTCGCACAACACCGATATATTATTTATTTATTTATTTATTCACAATACCTCAACTCCCCCGCCCCCCCCCCCCCCCCCCGCTCTCCCCTGCTGCTGGTGCGCTTTTGCATGAGGGGTGCGCGAGTATACAGATTAGCAGAAACAATAACCTACTGCAGCAAGTGCATAAATCAGTTGAAATAATAGGCGTATAATGGTTGATACACACACTTTATTTCCGCAGAGGGATATGTCTTGGAGACAAGACAACGAAGGGAGAATGAAGAATAGAGACGGTTTGATATAAAATCAGCATATAATACTTTATTACTACTTTTTTCAATTCTTTTTCTTTGTTTTGTTGTATGTGCATGGTAATGAAATAAGGGGGGGGGGGGGGCGGTAGAGTTAACGCGGGAGACAGCTCTCCGTATTGCTGACATTGGAATTTTCTACTACTAAGAACTCATTCATACCTTAACTGATAAAGGACACCACGTGACATTTCAGTGGCTTCCAAGTCACTGCGGAGTCATAGGGAACGAACACGCTGATAACGCTGCTCGGTCGGCTCTTCAACGGGACGAAGAGGAGCCGATACCGTTATCAAGGACAGATGCCGCTCGAAAACTTCGATTGATCAGCCGTGACATCACGTTCTCCTTGTGGAACGCTGGAAGTTTTCACGGCTACCGACTCCACAATCTTGACTCCTCTCTACGCCTTTGTATTCCACCTGGACTCTGCCGTCGCGAAGCTACCCTGCTTTGTCGACTATGGCTAGGGGTGGCTTTCACCAAGTCTTTCGCTTACCGAATTGGATGGGCCGACGACGCCTCGTGTGAGGACTGTGGTGACGAGGAGACTTTTCAACACCTTCTTTGTGACTGTCCTCGATATAATTTACAGAGACAATCACTCGCAACCGCGATAGCGCGCTTTGACCAAAGACCTCTCACAGAGGAACTTATTTTAAAATTCTGCCATCATAAGCCTTCGCAGCAGAGGGCGACGAGTGCACTGTTGCGGTTCTTGAGGGCGACAGAATTGGACAGGCGGCTGTAGCCTGAACAGGTGTTGACAGTGCTTCAAGTGTCACTGTGCTGTGCGATGACAGTATTCAGTGACAGTGACCGACTGTGATTGTGTGTCTATTCTCCTTCCTGTCCTTACTTTTTTACCACTTTACCTCCCCCTCCCCTCTCTCCCCAGCGTAGGGTAGCCAACCGGATCTTTTTCTCTGGTTAACCTCCCTGCCTTTCCCCTTTCCTCTCTCTCTCTCTCTCTCTCTCTACTAAGTGGTCGTTTTTTTTTACCCAATGCATCCAAGGTTCGTCATGTACAAGCTTCCCAAGATGCAAGCGTCCAGAGAGAATTTCGTGACGCCCAAGGGTGGTGAGTTCGTCTACGTCGACTCCAACACGCCCAAGTCATCCCAGACATGGATGCTGTCGAACCAAGATATCTTCGACCAGGACAATCCAGTGGCTTACACGCTCAGACCTCTTCTACGGCCTGCACAGGCGAGATTCTATTTATATTCCTTCATTTCTGTTGATTTTCTTCATTGAGATCTGTTTTTCCTATTTCCCTTAAGCATCGATAGCTAGGAAAAATCATAATATATCGTTACCGGTCACTCTATTTTACAGCGGTAAAGCTATTTGAGTAAACTACATATGCTCGGATTAAAAAAAAAGAAAAGAAGAAAGGCAGTTTCGCATGAAGGCGAAGCCTTGAAAGCGACAGAAAGGTTTTGCATTGCGCTTAACATCTTCAAACGGTGTTTCCACCGTACGCGGAGGCGACTGTGTCGCACTGATTAAATCGCGCTGTGTCGCCTACGCGACACAGTGCGATGCAGGAGGCCTGACTATTTCTGCTATGCAGCAGGAACAGAGCCATAGCAAAGACCAGACATGTCACAACGCCGGAAGATGGCGTCACCGGCGTCTCACATCGATGGTGCGCGAGATCGACGGAAGAACCGTCGATGTCTGTCAGCGCCCACTGAAAGTATTTGAAAAGTATAGCTTGACATTCGGTGTCCGTTCCGCTAAGACCAGTGTAATGCACCACGGCGCGGTATGCCCGCTGCTCCTAAGCAGGAACGCGCGTAGACTATGTTCGTGCCATCAACGCGAACCAGGGGACGTATTCTGCGACGGTCACTTTCGGCGATTGCATAGCCTCGGCCGTCAGGCGCGCGCTGATTGGCTCGTTGAGTAAAATCGGATGTGCTGATTGGCTGGTTGAGCGCTACGTCACGTGAAGGCGATAGTATCGCCGAAGTGATCGTTGCAGAATCCCCGGAATGCTGCCCCGGTATTCGGCAGAGCCGATTGAGCGAAGCGTGGTGGTGCGTCCACTTGGCTTTGTCATTTCTGCGATTATATGCATTGCGTATCTCTGGAACTATTTCACATATCCACGTGCGGCCCGCGCATGCGCCGTTGATACCAGGAGAGCGCGACAGCGGCCCATACGGCGCGAACATATCAACAGCGTCGGTATAATTCCAATCGCGATAAAAAAAAGAAGAAAAAAGAAAGCGTTCATATAGTTGTATGACTACAGTAGGACCTATGGTAGTGTCTATGCGGGAGTGCGAAAGAAACTCTAGAAACGGGTAATAAGGCAGGCGACGTGCGCTAGAATTAGGGAACGCAAACACGGAAGTCCCAAACAAGGATGTGCACGAACGCTGAAAAACAAACGAACGAAGTTAGAACTTTAAACAACGAAAGCTCTTGTTCTGCGATTACAAATACACGTAGTTGATGCCGACTTCCTGGCTTCAACTGAGTAATGTTTGGCAATTGTTGCAAAATGTCTCCGCCGACATTCCTGGTTTAAGTTCTTACCATTTCTGTATTTCTTGAAGCTACATCGCAGGATATAGTTTCGAAGGAGGCATATCTTAAGAGGTACAACGTGCTAAACGTAATACAGAATATATCTTTTTGTTTATTTCTCGAAAGTTCTCTCTACGGTTATGCTTCGCCAAATATTTAATAATAGCAGTAAGCGAAAGTAGCTTGAGGAAATAAAGTGCTTTACGGGGTCTTTCAGTAAACGAAATATGTACATTTTTCGTCGTATCACCTGGTCTGCTTCTGTTTACGCTTTTGTACGACTAACGGACGTACGTACACATGCAGGACATTCTGTACGTAGTGTACAATGACCAGCCGCCTCCCGGTTACAATGGAACCCGAAACGGCCACTGCAAAGGTAGGTTTCGGTTTTATTCTGTGTTACATTGTAGTGCCATAAAGCCGTTGCGTCTACCAGGTAGACACCTTTACGCCTAGAACACGCTGAGAATGTTGTTTTGTTCCAGTGAAAACATGCGCACATATATGTAGTAGTTCTTTTTCATATTCGGAATACGATAATTGTGTTAGTCACTCGAAAGGTACCGGCACTTCCTGCAGACGAAATGAGGCGTCAGCCGATACCAGCGCACTTAGAACGAATTTTCGATGCGCAAAACGCAGTGCTCAAGCGGTCGTGTGGGCGCAATCATTCCATCCCTGCGTCTGTATGTAGACAGCACTTAGCATAGGAAGTGGTGACAGCGCGCTTGAAAGATTCCTCTCTTGACCTGAGGCACTTGACCTAAACGCTTCCCCTAAACGATGCCTACGGTCGGGCCTCGTCTGGTAAGCAGGACAACCCTGATGTTCTTGTGTCCTCCGCGAACGGATAGATATTCACAACGAGTGTTTCCGCCTGTCATCTGCGTGCAGGCGTGGCGTTGTTCGATAGTGGCACCGGTGTGTGGCTACTACACAGCGTTCCCCGCTTCGTGGAAGGAATCGGCAATGGCCGCTACAGCTTTCCCGAGAGCGGCAGGGAGAACGCGCAGCTGCTCATGTGCATCACTCTCCCGTCTTCCGAGATGGACTCAATAGGTGCGTATATCCTGCGATCGTCCTTTTGCGATAGATGATTTCACGAACGTTGTCACATTAAAAGGGGAAACCAGGGAGCGATAATAATTTAAGCTCTGTTAGTATATCACGTCTCTGGAATAGTAAAACGACTGCTCTTATCTTGAAAGGAAGTTGTTGTCAGCTAGAAAAGATACAGAAAAATGAGAGCTTGTTGTCGACGCTGGCCTGCAGTTGTCGAAATTGCTCGCCGTGACGTCATCACGTCAAGGTTTTTGATAAGTTGACGATAAGTGCAGTAAATATTTTACATGTAAAGGAGGGCTACATTTCATTATATATAGTGTACCAAGACTCAGTCCAGCGGGATCCTAGATTTTGTTCTGCAACAAAAACCACCAAAATACGAATATGCTTCGAAATTTGAGAATTTGTTCTGACGCATACCACTGATGAGGTTCCGGGATGAAATCAAAGAAGGGGAAGTTTCGCGTTCATTTCGTCTAACAAAGTTAAAATATTTCCCGACAAACGAAAATGAAATAATAAAACGTTACCCGTGTAATCCTATTTATCGTTGATCTTTGGTGTTCCTTCGAGACAAATAAGCACGTGCTCGCGGTAGACGTTCTTTGTGTGCATTTGAGTGTATTACAAAAGCTAACCAAGTGCATGGACCTTGCGCATCCCTCTTGCGTTTGTGTGTCTACTTCTTCAAGTCGCGTGCTTTCGCCCTTAGGTCTTCTTAATTCGGCAAAACTGCGGAGCCTGACGTACACACTGTATTGCAGGCAAGCACCTGCGGATGGAGTACGCCAACGTGTACGCAAGAGCTAGCCCGCAGAACCTTCTGGACAGACATCCGCAGATGGGGCTGCTCTTCAAGGAGAGCTTCATCCGTGGCCGCGGTCAGGAGCTGCTCGTGAGGAACATGACGAGTTCCGGCGGCCGCCGTTTCCTCAGCGTTGCTAAGAGGGCCATACTCGAACAAGGTGGCGTAACTGTGTGCTTTCTGAGCCGATCGATGGACGTGTAGAAGCGACCGATGAGAATATATTTGTTCTTGCTGCGCGTAGGACAAAGAGAGCGTGGATTAAACAATCTATACCCGCTAAACTTTTTGGCGCCATATGGTGTATAGGGGGCTTCGTTTGCCTCACGCCTAACACCCTCACTCTTAAAGGGTAAGATCCAAACGTCGATGGATACGAATAAAATTTTATTTTTGGAATTTTTCAGTTGCAAGTAAACTTGCTGATAGCTGCGACGGGCGACGCGAAATCTGCACGAAATGAGCCCTAATATCTATCGCTATGAGAATATTGTGTCCGACGTTTCTGTGCGCATCACCGGGTCGGAATTATTCCACTGTTTTCAACTACGACTTCTTTCATCGCAGCTGTCGGTTGAGCTCGCTTTCGTGTAGAATTATTCATATAGCCTTAAAGGTTATTCCGTCTCTTCCTTATTTTAAAGCTTTCTTTGGCTACCATCCAGGTTTGGCGTGGCTGCTGACTGGGTCACTCAGTACCTCGGCGGGTACACATGTGGATGCATATACAAATGTTTTATGTGCACCGAATAAAGTATCAGCGAGCGGGCTTATGTAAAGTGCAAGTATGCGCACCTTTTTTCTGATTATCAAAGAAATAAGTTCTTGCATAAAACGTGAGCACATAATGACGACTCACAGGTATCTCTAAAGCATTTTTTTTTAAATTATGGGGTTTTACGTGCCAAAACCACTTTCTGATTATGAGGCACGCCGTAGTGGAGGACTCCGGAAATTTCGACCACCTGGGGATCTCTAACATGCACCTAAATCTAAGTACACGGGTGTTTTCGCATTTCGCCTCCATCGAAATGGGGCCGCCATGGCCGGGATTCGATCCCGCGACCTCGTGCTCAGCAGCCCTACACCATAGCCACTGAGCAACCACGGCGGGTTCTCTAAAGCGTATCGATCTGTTTAATGGAATGGTGCATTGCAGTGTCACGGTGTACTGTAAACAGGAGACGAGGACATGCAGCACGAAAACAGCCTGTGTAAGAGATCAAGCGCACATCCGTCTCCTTCATCATCAGATCTTTCACACTATGAGACAGAGTCAATGAAAACTCCTGTCGTTACCTTTGTCATCTACACAGAGCAGACGTTGCAATGATTCAACGAAGTTTATGATTTACTTTATTTTCTTTCATTTAGCCATTCGGTATGTGCCACTGGGTGTATGTGCGCTCTTGTCCAATCCTCCAGAATGGGCATGTGCCACTGTGACGGAAGACGTACAGAATCCTTGAATGTTGCTTGATACGTGTCGTACTTTTATGCACATACCCTGTCATCGCCATTGTTTCGTAGACAAGCATCATTCATCGCTTTCGTCCTCAGAACATCGCTGCACTTGAAGTTTGCCTTTCGGCATGGCTTGTGAGCAGCATTGGGCATAAGCATAAAGAAATACAGATGAGAATAAAGTTTTGACCATTGTGGGGAATAAACATGAACATCACATGACATTACACGTCGCATAGGATGAAAGTGAACAAAATTGTACTCATCGCCGTTAGTTGCAATTCATTTAATTATCCTCTTTATACTAAAGCTTCTCTTCTCATAGATCCTAACATGTGGGTCATATCTGCATCTGAAACAAAGTGTAATGGTGAGAATGAGGTGACATTTAGGGCATGCTGGTCAAGTGAAAACGACCATTACCTTGTTGCGAACAGAAATTCGCCAGTAACCATAAATAGTTTTCGAGATGCGATATTTCTTTACTGAGGTATAACAACATTAACTCTGTTTTGCGCCCTTTTCACTCTTTCGTGGTTGCTTGCGGTATTATTTTTTTTTGTACGCCCGGTGGTTTGGCGTCCCCCAACGCTTGAGCGCCCTAATCTAGTGTTCTCCATTTCAGTCTATGAGTTCTGTATTTTCTTGAGCCCAGAATTCTAACCGAAAGTCAGTGGGTGGGGTGAATATGTTCAGCTTTTATTACAGGTATATGTGGTTTGCTTCTCAAAAGATGGCGAGTGTGAGTCACTTGTTCAAAGAACGCCGATGACGATGTAGTTGTCCAAGACTTGGTCTTATCTCGCGGCACTAAGGTGCTTATGGTTTAAGGGTATAAAACAGCGCTAGAGATGGGGAAATAGAGTAGTGGGTCTGGAGACATAGAAACATGATGATTTGCAGAAAAAGAAAGGAAGCTGCGAAAATAAACAGAACAAAGAAATGTGATATACTTTCAGTTTGCTGAAAGCTTGCGGAGATGTTCAGTCATCGGGGGATTACAGCAATGCGTTCCGCGCGGAGGTGGCCTCCACCCGGCCATAATACTGCCGGTTGCAAAATCCAGGCCCGGCATTCCTAGGCGATCTGATACGGCCGGTCTATCTAAAATTATCATTTCAGTTGCTTCTTTTATCACATGCATCTCACCTGGCTGTTAATTATTTCTGAATGTTACTCGCTGTTCAGCGAAGCAGCATTTGTCACATATGTGCTTATTGTCTTTTAACTTCTGTATGGATCATTCACTGATGATGTTAAGGCCTACAGGTTCCCGCAGCACAACCAAGTGAAAGGCTAATTTTTAGTCACCTATTGTAATCGAAAACGACGTTATTACCGGCACTCCGTGAAACACTCTCTCACTCACTCGCTATTCGCGTGTGTGATCGGGCAGTACTAAACTTCAATTAATTGCAAGGGCACGCTTCACTTATGCGGGAGTTGTGTGCAGCCAGGGGGTTCAGACCTTTATTAAGTGATCCTCGCTTTTATACTTCGCCGTTCTGTGTAGAACGTGAGAGCCAGCGCCTCTTCCAATGCATGCGCTGTTTTAAAATATTCTACAAAACGTTTATTTCAGCCTGCTGCGGGAGACCTTCCAATTCAAAAGAGCATGTAGAGCCTAAATGAAATCGGAAACCGATGAATTGGCTTACACCATGATTTTGCCTCACGCAGACATCTACTCGGCTATACTAACGGGCCTGGTACGCGACGACCTAGTCGTTCAGTCCTGGAGGAACGGTGCCGGCGACAAGCTGCCGGCGAACTGCAGTCGCTCTTATACAGTGACGCATTCGGACCTGGTGAAGCTATCGCTGCCCGAGCGGCGGTCGATCACCTTCAAGACCGAGGAAGACCACAGCAAATGGGCCGTGGCCGTGGATAGACCTGTCTTCTGCATTGGCTCCATGAACCGCATGGTATGCTCACTGGACTATTCACTCGTAATTTACAGAAACTCGCGTCTTCTTCTTCTTCTTTTCTTTTTGCAAGAAACTCTTCACTCTGGTTTTCATTATAAGCGTTCCGTTAAAATACATGGAAAGTAGAACGTTCATTTCATCTTAAACATACAGAACATTTCCTCTCTGCGTAGGAGTCTCAAGTGAGACGAGGAGGGGAAGCAGTCTGCGTTGAAGATAGCCTTCTGGGAAAGCTGTTCAGGAAAAGCGCCATCGTGAACACTGGGTGCTCGCTGAACGGAGCGCGTCAGACGCCTGCCTCAACACCGGCTCCTTCAGCGGGGACAAGACGATCGCGCAGTGCCCAGCCGCGGAAGCGAACGACGCCTACCTCAAGCCCCACCGCGGCCACAGCGAAGCCTAGCTTACGTCAGTTCCTTATGGATGTCGCCATATCGACCTTGTCGCAGCTGACACATCCTCAGGAGCGCAAGCCGGCCTCCAGGAGGTCGCGTAAACAGAGCACAACGACGGAGCTTCCATTGATGGTTCAGTTCCGCAACCTTCTCAAGCCTTAAGATGTGCCGAGCTGGAGCAAGAACTTTACTAAGAACGAGTCCGAAAAAGTAGTTGAATGTGCTTCGCACTCACGTACAAAGAAATTTATGTCCGTCTGTGAAGCGACGTTAGCGCCCAGCATGACTTGAAAGGATTCGGCATTTTATGCCTCGTTTTTAAGTGCCACGAGCGTGACAATGAGCCAAAATTGAAGAGAGTTGTGACTCACCTGCAGGGCACGCTGGGCTCAGTACAACGCGACATCTATATGTGACGTAACGCGGCGCAGCAGATGTAAGCATCTCATCACTCGGCTCACAGCCTTTCCATATTGCAGTCAGTTTGAAGATCACTTTTCATATGTCAAATCAGTTTTGTGGAAATCTTTTTAGTTTCGTGCTACTGCCAGTTGCTTGACAATGTTGTCTTTTATGATGACTTTCCTGGAGGAAACAATGGCAGTATTTGTGCAATTTACTGCGTTCGTAGGATCGCTTTGATCGACGTCTTAAATGGCTTTAATTTGCAGTATACATTAGGCATCTATTGACTTGCTAATTCATCACAAGGAAGCATCCTTTCTGACAAAAAAAGTGTTTTTTTTTGCGTTACTTCAAAAAGGTGGTCAAACTCAACTACAGATGTATCGAAAAGAAAATCCGATAAAAAAGACAACGTAAAGAAACGAAAATTTTACGCAGAAGTGAGCGTTATCTTGCAAATCAGTTCAGCTAATTACGCTGGCGATTCTTGCACACATGATTTTTCTCTGCCTCTAATTTGAACTTTCATGATCTGACCGACAACCATTGATTTTAGTATGGTATTGACTTAACAAAACAAAAAAAAAAAACTCCTTCTTGTACGCCCTCCTACGAACCTTGAACCATGAGACTTCACAACAAGCTATCGACGTCTACTGGGATGACCCAAGGAGAGGCATGTACCCGACGGAGTTGCAGAGTAATCCAAAACCATGCGAACGGTATCACGTGACCTGCGGCCAAAATAACGGCCAAAATAAATCTACGCACATCTAAAATGGTAGTGACAAGGATCTTTCATAGCAGGACGCACTCTCTAATCCCTTTACGAAAACCCGCTTTTCTGTTCAGTCGCTTTAGCGTGGGTAACATTATTAGACATTCCGAACATGAAGTTCAAGAGGACGCAGATTTGTCTTGTAAAAGAGTTGCACAACAGCTCACCCAAAAAACAACTCACCGTTTATAGCCATTCTTGTTGTAGTTATTCAGCAGACTTCAAAACACCGTTGTTAATTTTTATTCATATTACTTCATAGAACGATAGCGTCACCTTTGCCCGGAGCTCTCAAATGAGAAACAGCATAGCCACAGCTGTCAGCTGCTGATTACAGTTAACCTGGACGTCTGTATAATTAAAAATTCAATTCTTGGGTTTCATGCGCCAAACCCATGATCTGATTATGAGGCACGCCTTAGTGAGGGACTCCGGATTAATTTTTATCACCCAGAGTCCTTTAACGTGCGCCCAATGCGAGTTACAAGGGCAGTTTTGCATTTTGCCCCCATCGCAATGCGGCCGCCGCGGTCGGAATTTGATCTTGCGACTTCGCGCTGAGCAGCGAAATGCGATAGCTACTAAGCCACCACAGTGGGTTTCGATGCAGTGCATTTTCTTCTTTTATATACAACATAACTGAGCAATGAAAATGGTAACCCTTCTAGAAGTGTGACTTTATTCAATTTTTCAAGAGAAGCAAGTCTCTCATCCGTGCATTAATAGTTACATAATCCATCTGAATAACGCTTTAATAAATTTTTTTTTCGACCGCAGAATTCTCGTCGTTGTATAATTGTCTTGAAAATTCACTGCATGCTTCATTCTGTGAGTATTTGTGCTGTGCCACCTATAGCTTAGCTTGCTGTGCGTACTGTTTAGTTGCAGGGCTTATGGTTTATATACAGTGCCCTAGGCTGACGTTAGCCACGTTCTTACGACCGAACAACGTACTAAGTCTTATAATAGCATCTCGCAGCGTGCTTTCTTAATCTTTTTGCTTGAACAGTTTGGCTAACGTTGGCTGGGACACACAGTATATAAAATGAGGCGCCGGCAAGTACACTCATGCTAGTTGTGGAAATTGTAATTGAAGAGCCTGTTTCATGGTATTAAGAACTGCGGATTTACTAAAGTTAAAGCGTTTTTGTGAATTTATCATCTCATTGGTCAAGGTGTCAAAATCTGCAATATATCTTCATGGGGCTTACTCGAAGTTGTGAAATATGATTTTCTAGTACCTCAACTTCCACGCGCAAGTGACTGAGCTGGGTAATCACGCGTTAAATGATAATTGCCTAATTAGTCATGTGAGCCCCGACACTTCATGCAGAAGCGCAACGCTTTTACATGTATGACTCATTAACAGAGACGCCGTGGACTGGCGCAGCAATAATGCCGCTAGATGAGCACAAGTGGATAATGTCATGCACAACAAGGCAGCGCTTCTCTCTAGCTATCCCTTCATTCCCTTTCTGTTTGCGCTCTATGTCGATAAAACGATTATGTATATGCCAGCACTTCCGTGCTGCAAGTGATAAGGGCTTTTAACACTCCGCTATCGCAATAAAAAGGTACATGATCGTTGTTATGACGAAGTGACACACTTGACCACACAGGATGGTGGTCGAGAAACGAGTGCATCACCAGACGCAACGCCGCACCTGGGATATATTGTTTTTGTTAACATGTGGTTCTAGTCATTCAGCTGCCAGTTACGATGCTTAATGGGACTTAAAGCATCGTGACTGTTACGATAACAGTCACGATGCTTAAATGCAAGCCAGAAACCATTAATGCTCCATAATGGCCAAGTTTCGAGTTCTATATATACTCTATCGTATTCTCGTCCTGCCGTCATTCTGGCGATTTCAGTGACGGAATTCACTCCTTACTGCATCTGGCAATCACAATTGATGGGACTGTGACGTTAGTCAACAGGCTAACAAACACTTTGCTTACTTGAAGCAGACTGGCTATTCGTGCGTAGCAGAAGATAGATAACATTCAGAAATATGTCCGAATCAGAACGCCTTCGTTGACAACTATCAAAAGTCACACGCGTTACATAAGCCAGGAAAAAACGTGACTGCTAAACATATTTGTGTATGGCCTCCACAGCTGTAGTGCGGCACAAACCAACGTGTGTTTATTCCGCCAGCTTGTACAGTTATAGACGTGTCGCTTGGCGACAGCTGCTCTTCACTTCATCGGAGTGCGCACTCCGTGAAAACGAAGCATGAGTTTACGTTGTTCCTTGTTTTCAGTTCGATATTTCGGTTTCATTTTTCTTTTTCTCTTTCAAGCTCGCATGATTTCCCCATGTGAAAGAAACCACCGGCCTAGCGAGCATGTGCAGGCATGTTGCGACTGCACCCTCTCCAACTGGAGCTCTTACTGACAGCATAAACTTCGGTGTGCGCGGAAAATGGCATCAATATGCCCCCACAGCTGCGTATCTCTAGCGTGTAGATACGACAGCTGCTGCTAGTATCGCAGCTTAGGCGCTGCAGGAACTAGAAAGCCCTTTTTCTACTGTAGCGTTGTGCTTGTAAGCGCAAAAGCTGCAAGCAGGACACGCTACGAAGCCAGAATGCGCACCACGCCACGGCTCGACGGCGGTGCCAATAAACAAGGAAATGCTGCTTTCATAATAGGCTAGCTGCACTTCTAATTTTATCGCAGGATAGAGTAATGAAAACAGTGCCTCAGGTGTCTCTTTCTTTCTTTCCTTTTTTTTGTTTGTTATCGCCACGCCGTACGGCGCTATCGTTGCGAGGCAGCGTGAAGGTCTCGCGCCGGCTCGCCTTGTCGGTGGAACGCGTTTGTCAGCAATCTCCTTTCCCCAGGGGAAGAGGGGAGCCGCGAGGGCCCCTTTGGCGGCAGTAAAATACCTACAGCGACTTTCAGTATGCTTGGCGTAGCGGCGCCTTGTCATCGCTCTCTCCCCTTTTCGCTGTGGAGAAAGAGGACTGCACCCCCTTTCCCAGAATAATCCCAACAACGAGACGGCTTTGTGGCCGGAAGCAACGTTCGGCTTCCAAACATTCTGGGGTTCGGCGATTATCTCTGCGGGTCTCTGCTCGGTTGCGCGCCGGTTTGCGCTTTGAAAGACTGTGTGCGTTGAGCTGGTTTGGTTTAAGCCGAAGCGGCCGATTCTTAGCTGAGCGCTGAGCATGGCTCCGACTCGTTGGGGCATTGTGGCCGCCGGCCGCATCTGCAACGACTTCGTCGACTGCCTTAACAACCTGCCGAGGGACGAGCACCAGGTGAGTTGAGTACAAGCACTCAAGTGTTTGCGTACGCGCCCGACCATCGTCATTTGGAGCAAAGCGCTGTGTAAAATGCTTTCGAATCGAAGGGGAGTTAAGTCCGTGCTTTCTCGCTTTTGGGGGTTAGAAAAACTTCCATCTTGGTCAGCTAACTGCGAGTTAGTATTATTACATTATTGTTATTATCATTACTGGATATACGAACAACAGAACAATCATAAAGTAGAAGGAAGGAAAGTAGCTAACTGGTAACTCGGGAGAACAACAATAATAACTGCCGCTGAACCTTTTGAGGTTACAGCAGCAACACGAAGGGGTAATTACCACGAAATGTTTTGTGGTTAAAACAGCAACAAAAGGGGGGGAACAGTGCCTGCTGAGTTTCGGGAGCAAAGGAATAGGAAAATTAGTTGAGTTGTGTCGGTTATTTGGTGAAACATGCTGCCGCTACGCTGTAGGTGAAGTGAATTTGTTCATTCTATGTTGTGTCTCTCAAGCAGGACGCAAGTACGCCGTTTATGTGCAGGCAGGTTAAGGAGTTGAACGAAAAAATAATAAAGGAGGAGATAGAAAGCTTTCCTACCGTCACGTTACGTGACAGTGATCTATGGTAAAAGTCAAGGTAAGGTTCACTAGGGCAAGGTGTACGACAGTCTACTGCAGGACGATTGTAGTACAATTTACAGGTGCGTTCTGCATTTGTTCTTATTTCTTATTGTAAGTGTTATGTTTCCCGATTTGCGTTTACCGGCATTGCAACAGCCAATTGCTTGCACAGGTTAGCACAGGAATGGACAAGATTTCCTATTTTGCAACACAAACTTCTGCACAACGTGTATTCATGTCGCGACATGCACGAAGTGTTTTTGCAGCATGATCACTGACGATGATATCACGGACAGCTACGGCTTTTTCTACTCTCATCGTCAACTCTCCAGTTTTCGTGGAGTTTCTGTGTATCATCCTTCAACTCTACTCTCGTCACTGCTGTCACGTGATTGGTGGTACATGGGCGGGTACGGCGCATCCTGGCCTCTGCAAGCATATGTACGAAATTGTCTTGCAGCTTGGTGATAAGTTTTTGTAAGCAACAATTCTGAAATGCGCTACTCTTTTCTGGAAAGCAAACCATTCAATGGGAAATTCAGTGATAAGCTGCACAGATTCTTACGTAATAAAGTGCTTGCTAGGTCGTCGTCTTCAACACGGAAGATAAGCGCCTATTGTGCGGCCGTCAGCGACTTCACCTACGGAAGCTATCAGTTCCTATAGAATTAGGACAAGTTCATTTACCGTTCGCTATCCGTTAGGAAGAGTATAACACATCAATGGCACTTGTATATATATATTTCATTAAGGCTCGACTGGACGGCGTAATCAAGTTCAATGCATGAAATTGTGTTTTTCAGCGCACTTGTTTAGCAAACATTGCCCTTGTTTTTCACTTAATCGTTCCTCGTCACCCCTCTCCCCTCCAAGTCAACAGAACAATCTTCTGGTGTAACTTCCAGAACTTTTGTCCCACAATATTTTCACGTCGTCGTGACGGTGCCCAAGCGTACAGGTTGGAAGAAAGGCGATGTCAAGTAGAAACGGTTTCAGCCGTTTATTTTGAGACCTTCTGCCTGACAGAAAACCAAAGGACAACCTTGTAGCGGGTATGCAGCAAGCCAGGATGGCGGTCGTCAAGTCGGATGCCACCCCTCTAGCCTGACTCTTATTTATACTTGCGTCACTGAACCTTTGAGACGCAGCACTGGCGACAAAGTTAAACATCAAAAAAAAAAAATATGGGGTTTTACGTGCCAAAACCACTTTCTGATTATGAGGCACACCGTAGTGGAGGACTCCGGAAATTTCGACCACCTGGGGTTCTTTAACGTGCACCTAAATCTAAGTACACGGGTGTTTTCGCATTTCGCCCCCATCGAAATGCGGCCGCCGTGGCCGGGATTCGATCCCGCGACCTTGTGCTCAGCAGCCTAACACCATAGCCACTGAGCAACCACGGCGGGTGAAGTTAAACATCGTAACCTACCACAACGCGTCCAAGGCGCACGCATGATCGGATATCGCTGGCGCGCCGTCGCCTGACAGCAGAAAAGCCATACGGAAGCGGATCTGCGAAATAGACACAAATGCACGTTGCGATAACCTCCGTTGTCGTTTCACACTGAACTTAGCCTGTGTGATAGGTATAATAGCGATAACTGCATTGGCCGTTTTCATGGCTTGCACTCAGGTCGTGGCTGTTGCTGGAAGAAACGTCGAGAATGCGAAGAAGTTCGCCGAGCTGCACCACATAAACAAAGCATATTCGACTTATGAGGAGCTGGCAAGGGACCCAGATGTGGGTAAGAAACGATAAGCATGCGCTTTGTGATATTAGTGCTACCAGCGCCTCGGTGCTGTCGATAGGCTTGGGAACATTTAGGGACAATTTAGTATATACGTGATTGAGCTTCTTTTAGCCACGTCTCCCTCCCTATTAATTTGTCATGCGCTGCTCAGTGAAAAATTATTGTTTCAACACGAGTTACGAATTTAAGATACATAATACTGAGAGATAATATTGAAAATGCCTAATTTGTTGTCGATATAGACTAGTACTATTCCGATCAAGTAGATTTCACGTTAGTGTTGTGCTGTTGTTGTTCTTTAATAACTGCACACCAATGAAAAGGTAGGCTACAATAAAGCCAACTATCCCAATACACAGTTGAAAACTACACACATATCACACGCACAAGCAAAGTCTGCAAAAATAGTTGTAGAAAAGAGAAAAACAATTTAACCGTTATTAGCAAAAAAAAGGTGATTGTTAGAATCTTCTTGCGTAAAAGGTGCCTAAAATTATCATCAGTGTAACGAATTTTGGTGCACATAGAGGCTGAATTCAAGCGATGAATGCGATGAATGTCAAGCGATTAATTTGAACAAGCTCTTAGTTAGAATACAGTTTGCAAACAGTCGTAGCTCGAACCAAACTTGGTGCTTTGTGTGCAGAGGTGGCGTACGTTGGCTCCCTTCACCCGGACCACTACCCGACTCTAAAGCTACTCCTGGAGAATGGCAAACACATTCTCTGTGAGAAACCCCTCACCATGAACCGGCGGGACACCGAAGACATCTGCCGGATAGCCAAGGAGAAGAAGCTCTTCCTTATGGAGGTCTGCATGCGAGAATATGCGTATCTGTTGCATATTAGACAGCTCAAATAGCCCCACTGTATATCGTACTCAGGGGTCAGTGATCTGACGTAAGGTCAATCACACATGGGCAAACTGATCACATCACTTTGTTAGGAACACTTCAGTTAGACAAAAGCAGTTCTCTGTTGACCGGCCTTAGTTTTTCACAGGAATCCCAAAAGAAGATGCCTCGCAAATGCTCAGCCAAAGGGCCAAATATTGTGACAGTCGGTAGGGCTATAGAAGGAATCGGGAAAGTCGAGGCCTTTTGTTTTGTTTAGGGCTTAGAAAATTAGGAGTAAAGATTGATGAGACAATTTTTATTTCGCACAATGATGAGAGGGAATATTTCTGACATCTTATATTATCATACAGGTCTAAGCGCTATTTACAGCTTATGCGTTTCGATGTATCATCTTTAGATTTTCAAGGACTCAGATTGGTGTTTCTGTTATCCAGTATTATTTCATGGTATTATAAGCTTCTTCGCTCAGCCCGGAGTAAGAAGTGGCTGCATATGTTTAAAGGAAAGCTCGAACACTTCGTAACGGGAAAGCCAGCTGATCCCTTTCTCCCAATGTAACACAGTGCCGTTTCAGCTACCTGCTGTCTGCCGTAAAAAGGAATCACCGTGCGCTATCCAGTGCGTAGTCTGCAGTAAGGCAAGATTGTTTGTTGCTTTTGATTACAACTTACTGTCTTGTTTCATGACACGAAGAATGAGTACGATGCATGAGCTGCCCATGGTTGCCAGAGTGATTTATTACAGCGCCACAGTATGTTCAAGTAATTTTAGTGAGTAACTGTCATGAGCAATAATGCATGAAAGGTGATGCCATTCGGATACTAACCACCGTGATACATGACAATTCAGGCCCTGTGGAGCCGCTTCCTGCCTTCGTACAAGCACATGGAGGAGCTCCTTAGCAACGGAACCATAGGAGAAGTGCGCTATGTGCACTCCACATTTGGCTACCCTATGGACAAACTGAACCGCGTGTTCATCAAGAAGCTCGGTGGATCGGTTTTGCTTACCCTGGGAAACTACTGTGCCAACATCGTCCTCCAGGTTTTCGGTGCTGAGCGACCGGTCAAGATCAGCGCGTGCGGGGACCTAGCGCCCGAAGGTGCGTGCTTTAAGTGCGCTAGCAATTACGGTTGATGTCATGCTGAATGCGCTGGTTCTGTTCTGACCACTAAAGTTTAACACCTTTCTTCAGTCGATTCCCTCAAATATTTAGGACTTAACATCGCCCGCGACCTCACATGGTGATCACACATCACACACATCACAAACAAAGCTAACTGCACCCTTGGCTATCTACGACGTAATATCGCACTGTCCTCGCTCTCCGTGAGGTTATTAGCCTATCAATCTCTTGTAAGACCTAAGTTAGAATATGCGTGCGCGATCTGGGACCCTCATAAACACAACCTTAGCAAGACACTCGAGCCGGTACAAAATCGTGCAGTCAGATTCATCTTTTCTCACTGCTCATATCATACAATTGTCACTCAGTTAAAAACAAAGGCTAATCTTCCCAAACTAGATAGGCGCCGCAAAACATTCAGACTTTGCTTTTATAATAGGCTCTACCATACCCTCCCTCCCGGCAACACCCTTATCAAACCAGCATACCATCTTTCAAGTCGTATCAGCCAGCATAAACCAATTTATCCACCACATTCTCGGACAACTGCTCATCTTCATTGCATCTTTTCTGAAACAGCCATCGATAGGAATAATTGTCCAGTCAGCGTCATTGTTTATAATGATCCTGCGCGTTTTAGGTCTTCCATTTAATAGGCGGCCCGATAGCGTCATCTGCTCATATTGTCTGTAGTATTCTCTTAAGCGTGTTTCTGTTGACGTCTTAATATGTTTATCTAAATGGTCTGCCTGTTTTTGCTTGCCGTGGTCCATAACTAGAAAACATTTTACTGTCACTTTTTGTGCACGTTACGTTCAATATTTGTCGATTGTCATATTTGATAAGTTTCCGGGTTTTTCTTTTGCGTTTTCCTATTCCTTAAGCTGTGGATGTGAAAATATTTCAGTTTTTACGTTTTTATTCGTTACCGTTTCTCTTCTAACTCGTTTAAGTTCTTCCTGCAGTAGTATTGTGTTTCTGCTAATTTGTATGCTCGCCCACCCCTCACGTAAAACCCCTCCAGCCGGCGTATTTGAAGTACTGTAAATAAATAAATAAATAAATAAATAAATAAATAAATAAATGGGCTCGTGGTCATGATGCCATCTTGGTCGTTTCATCGTCTTGATTCCAGCTTCGTCATCCGACTCTAGTCATACCTTCGTCGACGCACTATCGTCGTCATGCAGTCGTCGTAACGCGGTTGTTTTATAGTTGTCATCACTTCAGTAACTTGATCTCATTGCCGTCAAACCGTCATTGCGATGCCACCTTCGTCGTTCCGTTGACATCGATCTTTATTTGTCACCCTATTATAATCATACTGTTCTCATTCATTCGTGATTATGCCGCTTTGTGGTGCCGTCATCGCGAGACAGTCGCTATCTTTCATTCGTTGCCAGACCGCCCTCGTAATAGCGTCGTGCTGTGCTATTGTCATCACACCAGCTTCCTCATGCATCCGCCGCTCGTCATGCCGTCGTTCTCACGCAATCTTATTCAAACAGGTTTGATAACACAATGATCGCTACGTCATTGTCTTCATACACTTGTTGTTATCCAATTGTCCTCATTTGGTTGTCACGTCGTCATCGTCGTCGTGCAGTCGTCGTCATGCATTCGTTGTCATACCACAGTCGTGATGCCGTCGCAGTCATTGCATCGACGTCACTGTAACTTCGACATCCGATTCCTGTCATGCTACAATCGTCGTCTCGCTGCCGTTCACGATCGTCGTTACGTAAGTACCATCATCCCACTGTCGTCGTTCTGTCGTCGTCATACCACCTTCGTCGATCCATCGACGTCATTCGTTCGTCATCCTATCGTAATGATGCTCTAGTCATTCAGCCGTGATTTTGCCGCCGTTGTCATGCCAACATCGTCATGGCATCGTCGTCACACAAGACGTTAGCATGTATCCCTTGTCACACCGTTGTCGTCATACCGCCGTCGTCGTGCTATCGTCGTCGTTCCAGCTTCTTCCTCCTGTTCTCGTCATACCCTCGTCACCTCTTTGTCCCCATGTCGTTGTCGTCATGCTTTCCTCGTTATACCCCCTTTGTCGTTCCATCTATGTCATTCTTTCTTCGTCATTGCGTCGTCCGGCGTCGGCGTCATAAGTCATCATGCCGCCATGCTCATGGACGGCCTTGGCAAGCGTGTGCCATGGAAAAGTGGGATGATATGGGAGTATGTAGCAAATAGCCGGTGCAATAAAATTCTCAAAATAGCACCTCACTTGTTAAATAAACGTTACTTAAGGCTGTTATAATTTATTATTATTATTATTATTATTATTATTATTATTATTATTATTATTATTTTGCAGGCGTTGACCAGGCCGTCGCTGTGGCAATGGAATTTAGAGGAGGCCGACTTGCGACGTTTGCGTTGTCAGGCATTGTCAAGTTGCCGGGAATCGCAGAGATCGTTGGGACAAAAGGCAAGATCACCGTAAGTGAACGTCCTGGTATAAGGTATAAGATGAACCACCATGATGGCCTAGTAGCTTTGACGGTGGACTGCTAAGCCCGAGGGCATGGGTCAAATCCCGTTTTTTTTTTCTTTTTTTTTTGGTTTTGCACACTTTTGTAGCCTTGTGTTTTCTAGGCCCGCATGTTGAGGCAAGCCGCCTGTGACCCAAAACATGAACCAGTGATGCTATGAAAGCAGCATTTGGAGGGAGTTAATGCCTCTGGCAGCAAACACTGAGAAGCTGGTCATGTGGAATTTATTAGCTGAATGCAATATGTAGCTGCAGCCTGAAAATAGAGATAAGGGTAGGAAGTCATATACAGAGGACAAGTTATGCACTTCATGTTAGCTTTAACTTCGACTGTATTTGAAATCACTTCTCCGTATGTTACGTGTCTTCTATTCGGCTTTTAGCTGCTTTATGCAATGTAATTTGTAACCATCAGGCTCCGCATGATCGGAAATACGATTTTTTAAGCGTGTACAACATTTGGGAAGCCTTTGCATTTCTGGTTAAAATCCCTGCCTTCTCTCTTTATTTCCTCCTCCTTCTGCTCCTGCCACTGCAGTGGAAAGGCGGCAGTAGGTAATGTACTGAAAAGAAAAATTGCACCTACTTCATAACTACAACAGTAAGGCCTGGCCACCTGTAGTAAGCTGAATTCATATTAGACTAAGGCTTGTGTTTTAAGTTTTTACCGTACTTCAAGGCATACCTACCTACTGAATTATGACTTTCTTTTTATCTTTTCAAATAAACGACCTGCAACGTGCACAGGTTGCCCACGCGGCTCCGGACTGCAAGTCAGAAGCCGAGAAAATACAATCGGGACGTCATTTCCTCATTACTCAAACACATATGGTTTTGCTTTGATGTGTTAGGGCTGCCGCCATGTCGGTTGACAGCTTGTCACGCCTACTACATGTGCGTTAAACTGAGGCGCCTGAAGTTTGGCGAGCTGGCTAGCTCACTTTTAATCAGGGTACGGACAGGCAGCACCAAATTATCCCGCACAGTTAACCTTGCCATGGACAGCCAAACAATGATATCAATGTCTGCATCAGCGCCTACAGTAGTCTCCACATTGACTTCAACACCCCCACTAAGACTGATATGGTTGCAACCCAATAATATGGGTATGGTTGTACCCGATAATAGAGTGAGCAAAATTGCATTTTCATTTCTTCTTTTTTTAAAATATGAGCGCGCTCGCCTTTTAAAGCAATAATAAAGCGTTTGTAAACACTCTGAGCACAAACAGAACGCCTTATTTTTCCAAATTTACTGTTAAGGGAGTTGCTTTAGCTTTAATTACTTTCCTAATTTTCCCCTGTCCGTCTGTGTTCGTCAGCCCGCGGGTTTTTATTATTATATACATGAAGACATAAGCTTGGAGTAAAATTTTGCACTGGTTATGCAACTAAAGCTCTTATTCGGTTGGCTTGTTCACCTGTGCACATTAAGTTGCGGCCTTTTTTATGAAAGGAATTAAAATACGTATGGGAGACTTCATTGCCGTATGGGGGCGGTGACTGCATTTCGTCGTTGTAGAACCATAAAACGCACATTGTAGTGAGCTTTAAAGTCTGGCGTTCAAAATTGGATATTAGATTTCCTGGAATGTTCTCATTGAAAAGCAAAAGAAAAACGAATTCTTCAATAGACGAAATTCGCTTTAGGTTTTTGGGTTGCTACATGTCTTCCGCATGGTTACCTGTTTTCGGCAGCAGTCAGGCCACATGCTGAAATGGTCACTGCGAATGTGATTACAATGTTCTTTCTCCAATGCCTTTCACCTCAAAGCTGCACCCACCCTTTCATGCGCCAACCTGCGTCGAGTCGCCAGCCGGAAAGGTCGAGTTCCAACTTCCACCAACTTCCGTGCCTCACAACTTCCCCAACACAGCTGGCTTGCGATACCAGGCAGAAGAAGTGAGGAGGTGTTTGCGTGAAGGTGAGAATTCTCCAAAAAACATTCACTACCGATGCATGTGATAGCAGTTTTCGATAGCTTTTCAGTTCAATTTTCGATGGTATGTTTTCTGCTTTCTCGTGGTCCTCTTTGGATGCGCTTCTGTGCTGGGACCACGGTGTCCCAAATTACGAAGATTATACTTAGCATGCCGTTAACTCTCATAGAGGCATCAATCGACGCATTCTTGCACTGCAGAAAGTGCGTCTCCTAAGCATCATATAATATTACATAATGTAGTGCTTAGTTCCACCTAAATTTCCATACACCTTTATGGTCGCCCGATACACTCAACAACTTATGCGGTTATAAAATTCCAATGAGAACGAAAGATAGGAAAATCAGCTGTTAAGCAGCCTTTGTTTCGTGTCACCTGCAGCTGTTAAGCGAAAGCATCCGTGATCTACGAACGTTTACCACTACAGTATAATAAATGCTCTTGAGATTTGGTTGCATGCAGTGGAGTGATTATAATGTGAACGAAATAACAACGAAACCTGTTTTTATCGTAGAAGCTGGCTTTTGTGAGTGTTATAGCCGCTGTGAATTTATTAAGAAAAGCAGACATCGTAAATAGATATTTTGTGAGTTATCAAACACCTGGTGTCACTTTTTAATAAACTTGTTCAGTGACATCAAGTGACGAATTGTGGATGCACAAGTACAGGTGATTTTTCTAATTGAACTCTTCTTGATTCGTCTGTCAACCAGAATTCTGCACAAGGAATCTGCAAGCGTTGTCGTTTTAATACAAACACTGCACATTCTTACGCAAATTAGCATTGCAATTAACGGTTTACAATACATGTGTTGCACTTGGCTTATCAAGTTGGAATTTTAACGTAATAATGGTAGAGCAATGAAATTAACAGGAAGTATAGCAAAACTTATTGCTGGGCAAGTTGGTATATCTTAATGACAACCCGAAGGGCGCAAGCGTATGGACAAAAAATGTATAGCGAAGAAAAATGAAGGACGCTTCGTTTGCCTGTCTCCTATTTGTTTCGCTATACATTGCATGATCATGTGTTCGTGCCCTTCAGGCAGTCATTAGGATAAAGCTTCAGCTTGGAGTCAGTTGTTGTGCCACCTATTAAAATACGACATGTAAAGTACCGAAATGCTTTTATCAGACAACATCGGGACCGATTTAATTTAAATTTGTTGCATTTTAGAGAGAAAGTTAAGTTCTCACAGTGTAAGCAGAGAATCCTTATGTAAGGCTTGATTTACGGAACATTTGCGAAAATTGGTGAGCTTGAAAAAACACAAAGTTTACCAATCTGTACATCTGCACCAAACGCATCTATCGCAGTTTTCGAAACCGCATCCGTTAGGCATGTAAAGGAAAAAATATTATATGAATTTACAGCTTACGTGAAATTGTTACTTGTTTACGAAAGCTTTGTAAAACTGCTACTCTCAGATAATTGGGATATTTCACAGCTGTTAACAATATATAAATTTCGTACGTTTTAGATGTTTTATTAGGTGCAGTTTAAAATATTGTTATGTTTACTATATTCCGAGATTTGTAAACTTGACATTCGAGTCTTTTTATATTTCACAGTTTTCAAGACCTTGTCGAAACATTCTGATGATGCAAATAAAAAAATCCTCCTGCAGTCACTAGAGATTAACACTATCTTTTAAATGTGACAAACACACAACTGGTGCAGGTGTTGGAGAAAAAAATAATTTTGTTCGAATGTACTTAGCTAAGAGCTCCTGAGCCAAAGCTTCCCCTTGACATGGTTGATTTAACCGGTCCAAAAAATAAAATTTCCCAAATTGTTCTTATTACTCATTTGCAAACCATGTGCTGACAGTGGAAAATAGATGCATCTCACCTACGAAAGCCTTAAGAATTGATAGCGCGGAAGAGCTGCTTCCATCCAGCGCCTGCAAAATGTTTCTCTTCATTTCCTTTTTACTTTTTACAGGCCTTCTTGAAAGCCCTAAGATGACACATCAGGATTCATTGCTGATTGCAGAAATGCTGGATGAAATCTTGAAGCAAGTCGGTGTAGAGTATTAAGATAGTGGCAGCATACATCAAGGAATGCTCCATTCCATGATTTTCTGATTGGTGACACTTAATTGTTGAATTTCACGCATTCGTATACCTTTTTTTTTTGCCTTCTTGCTTTTCTATAACGTAGCCTTCGAGGCCTGCATTTCACTTTTGCTTTTGCTGTAAACGTTGACTATGATTGACTGTGCTGCTGACAATCTTACATATGTTCAAAAGGTTCAGCAGAACATGCCACTCAATAATATTACCAGTCGCTTCGAATGCTGCAACTTCATAAAACTAACAGTTTGAATATGTGCTTCAGAAGTAATTAGGCTGAAGTAACCAAAGCTTACATAATAAAAATGTATTGAAAATGCACAATGTCCATTTGGGCAGTGTTTAAGTAGTTTCAAATTTGGAATTAAAAAGTGTACAATAAAACCGGCAACAAAAATGAACTTTTGCGGCTTTCATAAGATTTGAGTCTATGTAAATTTGCACAAGTTCAAGGTATTTAGCTTTTTACTGCTATTGTTTTGTTATCCCGGGACATTTGATTTCTTGCGTTTTAATGTCACGCTTCGTAGATGGGCGAATTATCAAATATGCAGTTACTTGATTTTCATAGCTATGCATATCTAACGTACAGGTTTGTGACCAAACCGAGCATTTTATATATATCTTTATTCCTAATACAATATTAAGAAACATCGAAAGGTTTATTTTTTTCATACGGTGAACGTTGTCGCGTAAGAAGACAGCGTGATAATAAAAATTGTTCACTGCCTTGAAACGCATATTAGGTGCCAGACAATACAATCTTCTATTGTTTAGGTGGTCATTTCTATTGAAATTCGGCCCTGCCGTCGCATATTCGGCAACAAACAATTGCAGCGATGCTGACGCCATCAGCCGCAGTCACATTAGTCCGAGAACATGAGACTGTTGATTGAGAGACAAGTTTAATGATGTGCTGAAGATGATAAGACTTTTGAGACAAGAGCTCCCTCCAGAATGCAAAATAAACTCTTTTGTCATCTTCTAGTAAATCAAAGAACTGCTAAAGTTACAGGTAAAAAAAAAGGTAAATGAGATCGGTGGCGGTACGTTATGCAACTTCGCACAATGCATTGAATACTATGTACATTTTAATAACAGCCCCAGATTTGTTGGGAGACCTGAATTATCTTAGTATATGAAAAATCATTCACTTTTATCGAATGCTAAATATTTTATATAGAAGGATGTTATATCAAAAGCTTTTTCTTATTCTAACCACAGTAACCACGGTTCATCAAAAATGTTTCGGTTAATTTAACCCACACTATTGCATTCACCAATACTGACCAAGGTTGAATGGCTTACTTTCTTGAGGTCACATGTTTATTGAGAAACAAACTAATTAAAAAAATGATCGAAATTTGTTTCCTTAAGTCACGTACCTTTAGCTATCGCAGCCTTGACATTTTAACGTTCCAGTTTAAGCGAGTTTGTGCAAACGCAGTTTCTATAAAGCAAAGCTTTTTTTGCCTATTCCCTGTGATTTGGCGTTCGTCGTCGTTTCCTCGCCGGGTATATTTTGGATGTATATCGACAAATAGGGCCACTGGCTATGTGCTGGCTACTGTCTCGTGGAGCAGACAATTTGGGCCACTGGATATTTGTTATTGGGTATGTGCCCGAACAGAAAACATCGGCATTGGGTATTTGCTACTGGGTACATGCTACAGCGTTTGTGGCCATTCCGGGCCGATCCCGCGGAATGTAGGTGACACTGCGGCACAAGGGGTAAGAAGCCGTAAATGTATTTAAATATCTGTCGCAGCGCTATGTGCCATACACCTCTCACGAACACTCCTTCCTAGACAAGCATCAAATGTTGCCTTCCTCCTCGGGAAGCTCATAGGTAACAGAAACAGGCGACGAGGGTGTGCCCAGGTCACCTCGCAGGCATTGCTGCGACCTCTCTAACTCAAACAACCACGGCGTCACATAGATTCTAACGTAGTGTTGTATTTGTGTTTCTTCTTGTTCATTTCAGATTCGATCATTGTTCATTTCACATCCGGACGTTCGCTCATTTCCATTGAGCGATTTTTTCTGCACTTTAATGCAATGTTTCACCCAGTCTTTCAATAAACCCAGTGGGGCTGTCGTATGTATGTATGTATGTATGTATGTATGTATGTATGTATGTATGTATGTATGTATGTATGTATGTATGTATGTATTGAATGGACGGACGGACGGATGGATAGATGGATGGGAGAGAGGGACATTTACACAAAGGCAGAGAGGTCGGCCTGAGCGATAACTTGCTCTGGCCTGCTGCTCTACCATGGGGCGAAGGACGGGGAGGAAAAGGGCTGATGAATACTCATGGTATGAGGAAGACATGCGTATATACAAGTTCACAGAGTTAAGGCATCTTTAAGGCCATGCGTTCAGCCTATGTGTGTGTGTGTGTGTGTGTGTGTGTGTGTGTGTGTGTGTGTGTGTGTGTGTGTATGTATGTATGTATGTATGTATGTATGTATGTATGTATGTATGTATGTATGTATGTATGTATGTATGTATGTATGTATGTATGTATGTATGTATGTATGTATGTATGTATGTATGTATGTATGTATGTATGTATGTATGTATGTATGTATGTATGTATGTATGTATGTATGTATGTATGTATGTATGTATGTATGTATGTATGTATGTATGTATGTATGTATGTATGTATGTATGTATGTATGTATGTATGTATGTATGTATGTATGTATGTATGTATGTATGTATGTATGTATGTATGTATGTATGTATGTATGTATGTATGTATGTATGTATGTATGTATGTATGTATGTATGTATGTATGTATGTATGTATGTATGTATGTATGTATGTATGTATGTATGTATGTATGTATGTATGTATGTATGTATGTATGTATGTATGTATGTATGTATGTATGTATGTATGTATGTATGTATGTATGTATGTGCATGCATGTATATATGCACACGAATCAATTGCGCACCTATGTACGCGTATGCATGTGTAGTTTTCGATAAAAAAGAATTTGATAACGGAAAAAGCAGGGATATTATTCTACGAAGGTTCAAATGCTTGTGGAATCTAACATGATGTGTATATGGCTGATCTCGTTTTTTTCTCCAATAACTGAGCCTTCTTAGAGCGTATCCTGTATCTGGAAGCACTCATATGTGTGCATTGAGGCTCCGCAGCAAATTGTGTCACGTTGCACCTCTTTATTTTAGCCTCAGTTAAAACGCATTCAATGCATTCAACAGCTGCACTTCTACGCAGGCGCCACACTGCGTTCAACACTCTAAAGGATTAGTTAAAAAAAAGCAAATCAAGTAATTGAATGGTGACAAAAATAGAGTATGAAAACGATGTACATTTGTTCTTTATTTGAATATGTCTAGGTTGTGCTTTCAATGCCTCTTTTTAGAACGATAATCTACTAGAAAGTTAGGATTGAATCAAACAAATCTGAAAAGTAAAGAAAAAAAACGGAGGAAAGATACATGACAGAAAAAAGTAATCGAATATGTTTGACCTGCCCAATTGTATACTGGACGCTGTGGATGGCGTGATTTATTGTCTGTTTCCTTCAATTTAGTTATTTCACGAGACAGATACTTCCAGATCATTTTCAAATGTCCACATGGGTCGATATTTGAGAAGGGTACATTCTCCATTTATGCACATCTGCAACATAAAGACAGGCATGTTACTTAGTTGATCGATTGACTTTTGGTAAGAAACACCTGTTTATAGCCGTGCACGCGATAGTATTGAATTCGTCTCAGTATCATATTGCAGTCCTGCGCTGCCATGTGATATATTGCGGCTCGCAAGATGTAACGCGCAATTGATTCATGTAATTTATCTTTCACGGCTTAGCGTGAGGTATACGCGTGCGATCTGCGACAGTGAAACCTACCCTTGGACAGAGGTGAAACTGATAATCCCTCGTAAATTATTGTTAGGTGGATGTACAGTGAAAGTTATTAGATTGGCACTGGCCTTCTCGATCAGTGTCTTAAGCGGCGCAGGAATAGTATACGGGGCGAAAGAATTTTCTGATTAAAATATTAAGTATAATATGAAAATCAGCAAGGTGGCCGCAGTTTCCTAATATAGAAAATTGTTGTATATTCTAAGAGTATCACGGAAGTAAAAAAAAAGAAGCCCAGATGGGCTTCTCAGATAGAAAGCTTCGCAGTTGAGAAAAAGAATTACGGGATATAGTCTGGCAGGAACCCTACACTATACTTTCGGACAAGTTCCTGTGGCAATGAAGGGAAAGCTACGAAGGCAAAGCGCACAGAAGAGCGCTCGTCAAAACAAGTCTCACATTCTGTCCGCGTTAGTTTCAGCCGGGAAAGGGAAAGCGTAATAATCTTATGTACAAAGGCAAAATGAGACAGCGGACACCACTGATTGATAAATATTATTTATTTTTTTTCTTCTTTCTTTTTCCGCGTTTAGGCAAGTGCGAGACGGTCGCACTTGGCAGCTGCAATGATTACCCAATATCTGTTCCAAGAAGCGGAAAGCGCTTTCAAACACGATCTAACTACTTGACGCACCAACTTGTGTGTAGAAGCTCCGCCCTTGTAGCTAATCCCTTCATTACCATAGAAAGTTGCCTGCGAATGTGCCATTTTATTTGCCGGGGCCAGTCACTCTACCAGCTAGGCTAACCAGGGTGCTGATAGATGGCAAGGCAAGCTCGAATACCCGACAGCTCTAACAAGAACACCGAGCAAGCAAATACTGTCTGCAGAAATATGTGAGGGGAAGGACGTTTTCTGGCTAGGAAAATTGTTGCTCACTTTCGTAGCCCAGCTGATAGAGCAACTACCAATGAAAAGTGGTAGAAAAAGTGACGGAATTTTTAGCTGCAAGACTTTCTGGGGAGTCCGCGTGGGTTTTATTTGTAGCTTCGTGCTACTTGACATGTAAAACGATTTTCCCTCTCGTGACTGTGAGTAAAAAATAAAAATAAAGAGAACGAGCTTTTCTGCGCTTACCCTGCGACTGCCCTTTTCGCACTCAATGCCATCTGGAGCATCGTCGATCATAAGTCTCCCTGGTCTTGCTGGGTCCTTGCAAGTAATCATGCACTTCTCAAGTTTGTATTCTTTGAGGCCTTCCCAAGGCTGAAATGAAATTTAAATGTTTATAAATTCTATTTTGAAACATGTTTGACAACTTCTTTGATTAGAGCTGCAAATAGAGCAGATTAGAACTGCATTTAGCGGCAGTTATACTATTGTACAAAGGTCTATAAACTTGTCTAGAACGCGTGATGCTGAGTGCGCCGGACTACGCAGGCAGCATCAAGCAATGACACATTGTGCGAAACCAGCTAAATATGAGCATGCGATGCTACGTCTACGAGGTGTCTTTACTCGGCCTGCTGGTGGCCTCATGCCCTGGCATCTTTGGCCGTCAGCAGCCCTGCCTGCGTTGCCGTGCTGTAAAACAACAGCGGAAATATCGCAATCCGGAGCGCTACAGACCCTTTTCGCGGAGTGGTTTGTTTCAAGAAAGCGAGATGGTGCTTTCGGTGGTACGTCGCGCATTTCCTCAGCGAAAGCGCACAAATAGGAAACCATTACCGCTTCTGCTTTGATAAATTGTGCAATGAGCTGTCTGAAATCTAACGAGGTGATTGTTAACGCACTGTACTGATCTATACATGCCGCAACATGTGAAACAGTATGGAGGGAATACGACTGCAGTAGCTGGTTGAAAGAATAATGATTGGCATATTAAAGTGACCCTGAACCACTTTTAATCGAAGAAGAGAAATGCATTTGAAGTTAAGCTATTACAGAAATACTTTGCCGCAAAACGTACTTCAACACGTTCAGCCAGAAGCGGAGTTATTGGCAATCAAGCACGGCCTTCAAGCACGGCTTCCGCTCCTTCTTCAATGCCTTCCACTGCTAAGCCCACGGCTGGAGCGAGGCGTGCCCACAACGCTTCTCTTTCTAAGTGTCACCGTGGCGCGCAGTTCAAATTTGATTTTGGATGTTAACGTGGATGCCGCTACTTCCGATTCTGACGTCTACGACGCACCAAACGTAAGCCATAGCGGTTGTCCTCGGCGAGTCCCAGTGCGCTCAACCAGTGGACACGTCACGGCACCCCCGGCGGCCGCGGCATCTATACGCTACGTAGCAGACCGCAACTGCATGCAACTGTAGTGCATATGCGCAGCATTCACTTTGTGCACGGTAAGGCTTGAGTATGTGCTAGGGCTTATATGCTACAGTATGACCATGCTACATGGTGCGTACCGGCTTTGTCTTTCACCAGCTTGGCCGACGGATAGTAACCGCATCTAACTCGGGCATTTTCGAAGCACTATCATTTAGGCTGCCAAGGCGACTAATCAGAAGCGGCCAGGAGTGAATGCGCGCTGGCAAGCGTGCATGTGGTCTGACCCTAGTTGAGCGTTCAAAACTAGTCCAAATTAGCGAGACCCGCCAGCTAGGACACCGATAAGCAGGGTGGCCAAAGCTTGTTGCAAGTTTTATTCCCACGCAAGCGTTCGCGGCCGAGCGTACGTGAGCAGGCGATTGTCGGCTTCTTCCGGAAGTACGTAATTGTTATCAGAGCTCGAAAGCACATTTTCTCTTACTTCAGCCTGTTTATCGAACTTCAATAAATATACACAGTAATAGCAGCAAGAAGCGCACTGATCCAAACACCCTTCTTGATTGACGTTAGCTGTTGGCCATTAACAGCCGTGTATGGAAGTCACCAGCAGGGAAGGAGGGTGAGGCTTCTGTAGGAAAGTGAGCGTTTGAGAGAAAGGTGACTTCATGCTCCGTTTGCCAGCTCCACGCGCCGGGTATGACAGCAATACTTGGCCGAGATGTTCACAGCAGCGTATACACTATCTACGTTTTCTCACCAAGCCCGAAACATGGTTCAGGACCCCTTTAAGAAATGAAATGAATCTGTGGGATCAAGTTCATGGACCGCTGCTGCATAAGGACTGCTTGTGTTGCCAGCTCTTCGCGATGCACGGCTTTCCTCGAGGACAAAAGAATTCACTCGTCCGCCGGCGTTGTGTCACTAACCTCCAAGGAAAGGACTTCAACTCGGGAACGTCGGAAAGAGTGAGTACTGCTCGCTACCCATTAACAAAAGGCTTCCTGGCATAGTAAGTTTCTCGAGCGTGATCTGTACGCATCTAACTCACGCGCAAACTTACGCCCCACTATAGTGGTATATCGACAACGTTCAAGAATAAGTGAACGGGTGTACACTTGAGTTAAAGGGCAACTGAAGCACTTAAAAAAAAAAGTGAGCTTTCAGCGAATTATTATAGTTTTTCACCCCCTGAATACGAAAATCTTAGTTTAACAGGCCAGAAGGCCCCCTGTACTCGGTTTATTTAGCAAAAACAAGCCGCAGCGTCTGTAGACAGCACACGTCGGTTGACTGGCTCTGATGGCGAAGACGATCGTGACGTCAGCTTAAAAATCGGCGGGGTGCGTGATTCGGATAGAGCGTCCATGTGACCCCTGTATGGACGTCATACTCGCGCGCCGTCTTTCGCCGATACGCTTGGCGCGCGAAGGTGAGGGGGTAGAGCAACAAAAATTTAAACGGTGATTGTAGCGCTGTAACGTGCACAATTGACAAAATAACTTCAGCAGTTGAATTATACTATGGCAGCCTTCGAAACCACGCTAACTCTTCCAATTCTAAAACCTCGTCAGCTTCCCTTTAATGCTTAGAAGCATTGGTGACGGCGACTACACCGACAGCACAGGTATATTCGAAGGTGAACATTTCGTGACGGTTCACAGAGTAGCAAGTGACTAGCAATCATACATGTAAGCTGCAAGCCGTTACAAAGTACAGAGCAGCTACGTTCGAAGCATTGCGCGCAGCAAGAACGCATCTATTGCAATTGAGCACACCCGCGAGTGATTAGGCAGAAAATAAACAATTGGATAATGACTGCACCGAGAAATTTTGCCGAGTCAGAAACGCGACAAGCCGCTGCTACAAAGTGTTTGCCAACTAAAGAGCGAATGGAAGAACACACTAATTCTTATTTACTTCATAAGCGGAAGCATTGGACAGCTTGAAATAAATTGGTAGCTTCGCTTTTAGTAAAAACCCCGCATACGCTGCTCGCGCCGTTTGGACAAGGCGTAATCAGCTCCGAAAGCGCTTACATGTCTTTTGAAGCTGTGACCAAAGCTTCGTGTTGTTCATCCAGTCACCGTCTACAACATACGCCGAGCCGAAACAAAGCTTTGCTGAGATGCACCGGCGTCATGCGCATCCATTGTAAACACTGAGGCGACGGAGGCAGCTGCGGCAAGCAATGGACTCGTCACCACGTGATCAAACACGGCGGCGCGCACGGGATCACCGCGAAAAGGGGTGTTCACGCACGCTTCGTACGCACAAGCTCCGGAACTCGCTTATGGCTGTGTCATCGTTGTGTCGATTGCTGCATGTCTATCGCGTGAACCATGCCTCGTATTTTTGCGCGCCACATTGCGGTTGTACGCTTTCGATCGGCAGCTGATGCGTCCCTTAGAACTAATTTCTTCGTCAACGCCCCATGAACTGATTCTCATGAACACATGTAAAGCATGGGCTGTAGCTCTAGCGTGGTTATTTGTTTTGGTCTGCGTGCAGCATTTGTTCCATGAATGACGCAACCATAAGTGAGAGTTTAACCTTATGCGCACGAAACGTTCATTGCGCCCGTCGGATGGTGACTGATGTCTCCGTTTTCGTTTCGCGTCTCGGCACCGCAGGCAGCGCTACTGATGGAAAAACCAGATTCCACAATTTGAGGCGACCAGCAGTGCGAGAGAAGACAAGGCATCTCGTAAATGTAGCCGCATGTGCGTACATTCAGTTGGTTTCGCAATAAGCTGTTACCGCCAGATGTCCCCAGGGCAATTTGGGACACACAGCTCCCGCATTCAAGACAAGCGTCGAGACCTCTGTATGCGTACGGTGCAGCCCGTTGATGTTTCTAACAAAAAATAAGATGGAGTGTTTCATCATCGTGCAGAACCATAGCGTGATTTTTTTGATCTTCTACGTAACTAAAGTATGTTGTAAGGCTTGTCGTGTTGAAAGAATTTCTTTCAGAATAAACCTGAAATATATTTCTAAATTTCTTGCAGTATCTGCTATGTTTCGATTCACCATCACCTCCTGGAAGCGAAATAATAAATGAGAAAAATAAAGAAAGGGAACGAGTCATTATAGTCTTCATCATGTTGCTCAATGTAGGATCTGACTGGAAGAAAATAGAAGGGGCATTATAAAGTTATTTTTTTTTTGTGTTCGATACATCAACGAGAAAAAAAAGGCAGACATTTTGAAGTGCTTAATTAACAGTTTTGGCAGTTATAACACCACGAAATTGCGATGTCGGCAGTGAGGAACATGGTAGTGAAGGACTGCGACTCAAGTTTGACCGCCTGGCTTGTTTTTCGCCACTGTAATGTAAGAACACCAGCGTTGTTGCATTCCAGTTTCCAGTTTACGTGGCCACTATGGCCGGTATTTGATCTCACTTCTTCGCCATCAGCAACACAACTCCACATCTATTCAGCCATTGCGACGAGAAACTATGCACCGTGGTACATCTGAATTTCGATGAATTTTTATCACCAACCACCTTTCTATATTTAGATATGTTTCAAACAACTACGAATGATTATCAGCCGTCTAGATAAAATAGATTCGGAAGTATAACAGGAATAGGGGATTATGTTGTACAGATGCTTTGTGACATGAAAAAACAATAAAGTACATACAATTTTCTAAGGAAATGGCATGTGTCTTTCTGCCATAATGCACTGGCGGAAATCTGTTCTTTTTATAGGCACGAAACTCTGTCATACTGACTAAGACGTAGTGGCCACCTCATTTCAGAACCATCTCGCCGACATGCCTCACTTGAGGTGGTCCCCTTTGTTCACACGTATCTCTTTCGGCTCTCCCTTGTCATACTCCTATTATACTATGCCCACTTCACAGTAAAGGATAGGACATTAATTTTTATGGCTCAGGTTGGCTTTTTTGACATTCCTCTATAAAATAGTTGTAATGCCAAACAGCCACCTCTAGTATTATGTCTCGGTCTGTACTTTGTCTGTTTTTTCATGCGTTGACCTGCCACGGGCGATTTTTCTATTGAGACTGTTTTGCAAGATTGTCTTCGCCACCACGCGCTACGATACTTTCGTCTCCGTCTGGCCGTGTGACTGCTTGGATGGCGAGGTCCCGCCAAGCTATCCCAAAGCCATTTCCCCAATTCCTGGGCAAAGTTGTTGCACAGAAACATCGAGGTTTTAATTTTTTTATCTTACAATAGCAACGTTAACGTTTGCTCTAGAAACTTTTTCACTGTCGGCTCTAGCATTTACGGTTTGACACTTCTTACTGTGAAGGATGCACATTAGCTTTTTAAGTGAGTGTGAACTATACCAAAGTTCAATGTACTGTTTACTGCTGCTTAGTGCAGCTAATAGCAGCTAACAGCAGCAATAGGTTACCGCCATTGGTTTCATGCATGAATTATATTGCCTGAGCTTCAACTAAAAAAAAAATTCCATAATATTTACCCTTCTGAGGCATGCCTTTGGGCAATCGCACTTATGCAACTAACAAACGCTTCGCAATAAAATTATTTCATTTCCTTTATCAATGTTTTGTCTACCTCCGGGCTTGTATGCCCCGAACTTTAAATAAATCTTTTTTTTTTCGAAACTCACTTCTTGGTATGTGGTGCCTTGGACATCCTCATGGTTACGCTGGCAAAATTCATCAAGTGAAGGGCGAGTCTTCGTAACGTCATCATAATAAATTTTTCTTGTTTTTCTGAACATAGTTTTGGTTAGGCACTTTCCGTCTGAGCTCCTGTTAAGAATAACAGTGCGTTGAAGATTATTCAAAAGACAGAATGTAATAATAATGCGGACAAATCAAAGAGTCTACAATATTTTGTGAAAATCAGTTACAGCGCCTCGGAATTAATTGAGACAAGCTTAAATATGTATAAGCAGCTATACGGAGCTCCCCTGAGTTCATGTGTGGAGGTAACATGCAGGCATACCTTCTTTACATCTTGACTGTTTATAGCTGCTTGTCATGACGTCAATAAAAACGAGATCTTTTGCATAAAAGCTTAAGGCGCCCACAATATTTCCGGGCACCTCAACGAGTATTTGTTGGCGCGCCATTTTGAGCGATCCAGGCACGTAATGCATGTAATTGAAGATAACGAAATTTTACGCAGCGACAATCACTGAGCCATGCAAAATATTTAAGAAATGCAGCCGAATTTCTTAAATCATTTGATCTTGCGTCATATCTCTACGCGCAGAAGGTGTCCACAATAATTGAGCATTGAAATCGTGTTCAGAACAAGAGTGTAGTACATTAGAATGGCAGAAAGCTGAGCTAGTTGGTAAGAAATAACGCAAAGAAGGGGCAAGGCGTCCGGACACGGACACAAGAGAAGTGGATAACATGAACGTCGACTATCAACTGAAGGAAGCACTGAGGCGAAAAATGAAAGAAGGCATAAAACTCATCTGCGCATGCTCTGGAATGGTAGTACTACGTGTCAATCGGGTACATGTGTCGGTCTACGTGAGAGGTAACTATTAAGGCATTTGATCTCTTCTTTGTGTAAGGTAATAGAAGGCTGGCTCACACACGCGCTTCCACTATTATTCATGTGCCGTGCCTCGACCATATGACGCGTATCTTCATTCCTATGCTTGTAAAATATCGCGCATTGATTTAACTCAGGCATGCAGTTACAATCTTGGCAGTCTTGGCAATGTAAGGAAAGATTAGAAGGTGATCCACCGGTTAACTACCTTTAACGTTCCATTAGCCATTGATTGACACACCGCCCCGTTTGCCCTACAGAGGAATGGCCACGGCCAAAGGGAACTTTATACACTGCACCCACACGACAGTCAGTAAAATTGTTCTTCTTGATGTGCTTCACTGGACAAATATCTGTTTTTCCGCCTTTCACCTGCTCCTTTTTTCTCTGCACGGCAGCACATATCTTACCTAGCTTATTGGGAGCAGTGAAAACAACGTTAACACCATACCTACTTGCAACTTTTTTAAGCCTGTGCGATACTGAATAAATGTACGGAATAGCCACTACTCTTTTCTGGCTATTACTGCTTCCTGTAATCACGTCAGTCCCCCTCGAAACCGACTTCTTTAGGCGTTCAGCCACAGTGCCGCTGCTACGCTAGGATAACCTGCTTCTAATAAGCACCGGACCTGCGCATTAAAATTGGCACTCATTTTGTGTTTGTACGATCTGGTTACAGAAGACTTCAGGCACGACATGGCAATTCCGTTTTTTACTACTTCGGAATGCTTGGATTGAAAGTTTAACACTGGCTTCGAAGATCTAGGGGAACACTGCCAACAGACGTAGTTTTGTTCAAAGACCAAGGAAATGTCTAAAAACCGTATTAAGCGTCTCTGAAGGAATTCCTTAGTAAACTTTAATTCTGCTCCATTAAGTTTAAATTGCTCACTTACTGAGGTAGCAGCGGAATCAAATTTGTCCCTATTGCAGAAAATCAGCTAATCATCAACGTAACGAATTACCTTAATAACTCAGTCGCCCTAGGCGTTCTCTAATCTTTCCTTACATTGCCAAGGCTGCCAAGATTGTAACTGCATGCCTGAGTTAGATGAATTCTCGATATTGTACTGGCATAGGGATGAAGATCCGCGTCTAATGGTCGAGGCGTGGCATACCAATAGTGGTGGAAGTGCGTGCGTGAGTCAGCCTTAGATTACCTTACACGAGGAAGAGATCAAATGCCTTAACAGTTATCTCTCACGTAGACCGGCACGTGTACCCGATTGACACATGGCGCTACCACTCCAGAGCATGCGCAGATGAGTTCTGTGTATTCTTTCTTTTTTTATCGCCTCAGTGCTTCCTTCAGTTGATAGTCTGCGTTCATGTTGTCCACTTCTCATCTCTCGTGTCCGGGTCTGGACGCCTTACCCCTTCTTTGCATTGCTGAAGTACACTTGATATACCGAACTTTGGACATATACATGAGACTTTCACGCAGAGCAGGATGTGGAAGAGGCGTCTCTTGCTCTCCTATACCTAGAGTGTACACAACTACCTCCAGTTATTTAAGTAGATAAGTTCCTAATGGCATAGTTGTGGGCAAGCCCGCACAGTAAGTGTTCGAAGCTAAGCGCAACACTATAAAAAAAAATCTTGCCCGGCTTGCATATTTGATATTTAATTTCTCAATAAATCCTGCGAGCACGTGCAATCTATTAGAATTTAGAAACTGCGGCACGCTTGGGCAGATCAATAATTGGCGCGAGTGTGGGAGTCCTCGCGGGCTGATGTTCTTGTTTCAAAGCGCCAAATGTAGACAGGAACAGTAGCGCACTCCAGAGCTCGGCAGTTTTTACGCGTGCAAAGTGATCATAAAACAGGGCAGGCCTATTGTGCCTACAGTATATTATCTTCGGAAATTGGGACGGAAGCTGTGCACGATGATTTAGCACTGCAGTTAACAGATTTCAATTTCGCCCACGTGAAATTACAACATCGTGGAAGCCAAATACTGTTGTTCAACGCTCAGAAACATGCTTTGCCGGCGCAGTGACATCTTTAATGTTATTACGATGCCATCGACAGATGCTCAAGAGACGAGCCACTGCGAAAAGGTCGGTGAAGTGTCTGGGCTCTTGGCGCGAGCGAGTGTAGTGAAAATAAAAATGTGGTGAATAAGCTTCTTCTTGAATGCATAAGATTCACCTTATTGGAACTGACAGAATCTAACATATGAAACCTCAGCTAAACCTTTCCTTACTATATCAAAGGAGAGCACTTACAACACGAACTGCGCAACTTGGACGGTACTGCAATAGGAGAAGGTCGACCGCCTCCCCCTTCCCAAGATAGGTGTCATAATGTGCTTTTCATACGGAGGGCACTGGCTCGGGTCTGCCTCATAATGTTGTCTTTGTGGAAGTTCTGTGCCGTCATGGTATGAGCCCAGTCTGCATTCAGAAATTTAATAGGTTAATATGATTACATAGCTGTTATTCGCTGTATTGATACACAATGAAATGATTTCACGTAAAATGCCATTTCTAGATTGCATTAACGCACAATGCCCATGCATATTGACACCTTTCTAAATGTAACTGCGCTCTCACGGTCTGCAATCGATACGACATCATAACTGCCTAAATATTCAGAGCACACACATAGCACTTTGACATATGTGTATATCAATAACATTTTAAAGGGCTTTGTTGCAGGTTATAACAACCAGTGCCTGCTTATCTCTCAGAGCTTCCTGTGTAATAAAATGCCGTTATATCTGCTTTTCATGACCGAAGTTCTTTCATTAGTTCTTTCTGGAAGAGGCGAAGGTCATGGCAAAGCTCAAGCTTCTGTAAGCGTGTTTACGTTTGTGCAAGCAAGAGTGTCACGTAAAAGGCACGGGGCCAGAACAATGGAATCTTTTTTCAATGGATCTTTTTTCCTTACCTTCAGCTGATTTTTGTCGGCGCTGGGTACGGACTCGACTGACACGCCACTTAACATGTCGCCATAATCTAGCAGTTGCTGGAGAAAAAAGCCTAAACGAAATACTTAGATTCGAGTAAAAGGGAGTGTATTAATCTAGGTGGTCTAGAACTGCAGCATACACGCAGCTGTAATCATACTTTTACAATTTCAACGTGATCTGCACATAATAATACTAGGAATAAGCAAAATATAGACAAATAACTGGCCGTCGTAAACCACGGTGACCTGTAGTAAGACAAATTAAAGTAACCGCGGCATATTACGTCGATGTAGGCTGTAATAACGTACATATATCTTTATAATTGCCAGAAAACCCCGAACAAGCTTTTTTGTACACGTAAGTGTGTTTGAAGAAGTTGATAAACACTCTCTCCTCAGTGTACTGAAAGGTTGCAGAGTTTTTTGGAAAACTGTTTGTGAACATTGTGCTGAACTTACAAGTGTCCGATTTCGTGCGCAGTGGTGTGAACGCTGCTGAACGTCAACGGCATGTCTTCAACAATCGCCGTCTTGGACAACCCGCACGCCCCTTTTAATGACGCAATACCTGAGAATCGAAAGTGTGAAGACATCCATGACGTCTGGTGAGAAAAGACAGCTGTGAGATCGCAGCAAATGACGAACCGCTTCATCAGACAAAGCAACGTATGAGTCCGTAAAATTACAAGGTAGCCTCTGTGCAAAATACTTATGTCGGTATTAATGAGTTTGCAATCCTTAAACCATGTTGCACATTGAGCGCATTCGAATTGAAAAGAACACTTTCTTCCACTTATTTTCAGGGCTCACCGACAATGGACTTAGTGGATCTCGTAGCCAAGTCACGGCTGCAACAAAAAAGAAAAACGGGATTCAGAAAGTAGTATCGAGAAGTGCGTACATCGTTTTATATATACTTTGAGGTGACATGTTCACATTCCAACCAACCGACAGTTCATATAATTTTTTTTCAGACATTCTCCTTTAGGAGCACTGAAGTCTCATGCACATCTGATAGATAGATAGATAGATAGATAGATAGATAGATAGATAGATAGATAGATAGATAGATAGATAGATAGATAGATAGATAGATAGATAGATAGATAGATAGATAGATAGATAGATAGATAGATAGATAGATAGATAGATAGATAGATAGATAGATAGATAGATAGATAGATAGATAGATAGATAGATAGATAGATAGATAGATAGATAGATAGATAGATAGATAGATAGATAGATAGATAGATAGATAGATAGATAGATAGATAGATAGATAGATAGATAGATAGATAGATAGATAGATAGATAGATAGATAGATAGATAGATAGATAGATAGATAGATAGATAGATAGATAGATAGATAGATAGATAGATAGATAGATAGATAGATAGATAGATAGATAGATAGATAGATAGATAGATAGAGACCCCTTTAATGAAAGGCAGAGATTTGAGCCGGCGTACAGACATCGCTGACGTGCTACTCTGTGTGAGGAAGGGAATTGGGGAGAGAAAGGGCGAAGGAGGGAGGGGCAAAAAGAAAAAGAAATAAGTTTAAAAAATTGGGCATTGAGTTTTCTGACTCATGGGCAACGGCGTGCTATGGTAAAGTCCTTCAGTGTATGCACCATCCTACAATGAGGTGACAGAATTAGCTGCGTGAAAGGTGCACGAGAGTGACAGAGTAGAACTCAAGTTTGTCTAGTTGACCAATGCTTTCTAAGGATGTGAATAAAAAGTTCATAGCACGCCTCTGTTGTGTGAGGCAGGCTAAAGGGCCTAAGACACAGCCAAATGACAAATGTCTCTGTGTAAGCGAATGCATGCAATGCTCATAGGACGCATGCTCGTCGGCATACGCTCGACACGCAAACAGAATATGATCCATGGTTTCAAATGAGCCACAGTTGTTGCAGTGTGGACTGGTCACTTGACCGAAGCGGTACCGTAAGCCGTTTCTATGGGCGGTGTTCAGGCGAAGGCGATGATATAGAGTTTCCAAATGGCGAGGAACGCTGGATGGGAGTCTGGATCTGAGATATGGATCGAGTGAGTAAAGAAAGGATAATGTTGGGTCGGCAAGCTCCACAGCTGATCCTTTTCTTCTGAAGCAAATCTTTTAGCTAGTTGGGAAGCACTAGCTCTAGTGAAATAAATCCGCCTATAGTTTTGGTGTTGAAGGCCTCTGCGTACCGCTTTATTTGCTTTTTTCGTTGGCCAGAATACCACAATGAGCCGGTATCCACTGAAATTTGATACAGTGGCCTGCTGCAATGGCCAAGCGATGTGAGTTCGCAATGTAGAAAGAAACAGGCTGATGATTGTTTTTTAACAGACTGCACAGTGTTTGCAGGGCTCCTTTAGAGTCAGTGAAAATCGTCCATTGATCAGGCGCTCAGCGCAGTATATAGAGGACATCTTCTTTGATGCCCTCAAGCTCTGCTGTCGTTGAGGATGTCCTCCGCTGCAGCCGATAAAAAAGTATTTGTCTTGTTGCGGGCACACAAGGGACACAGGAGGAAGTCTCCCGAGTGGTTGAGGCATCAGTGTAGATGTGGGTGTGCTGAGTATACTTCTCGGCTAAGTAGAGGAGAGTGGTCTGCAGAAGCGTGGCCTGCGGCATGCAACTCTTTGTCCCATTTACGCCGGCTACAAACTGGTTTATATCTAGAGGTGAATGTGTCCAGGGAGGAAAAGTCGGAGGCAGTAATTTCTGTGGCTGAATAATCGGAGGAAGGTGCAAGATTTGCACAGCTTGGCCAAACCCAGACTTACTGTGGTTTAACTGGACGCGGCACATGAAGTACTTCTTCCCTTGGAGCACATGCCGAAGATGGGTACTCATTGTTTCTTGGGAAGCGATGACGTCTAGCAGTAGACATCCTGCTTCCGCTACTGTTCCCGAGGTTGAAGAGCCCTTCGGGAGGCCCAGGCAAATCCACAGGCAGTTGTTCCGCGCGGCTTCTAGAGTCCTCTTGTTTGGTGTCGATAATCTCTGAAGGGCTGGTAGGCAATTGCGCAATGTACCTTCAATATAGGCTTTATCAAGTAGTACTATTGAGCGGTAGTTGTAGCCCCACCGTGTTCCCGCGATGAATTTGAAAACTTGCGATGCTGAAGCCGTCTTCGCACGTGTCTTTTTTTTTTTTTCGGTATACCAGGCAAAGTTTCGGGCAACCGAACTATTTACGAAGGTCACGTCAATGCTGCTGGTAGACGTCGGGCTTCTGAGGTAGGTTATACTGCCGTCATTTAGAGGTTCAATTGAATGGTTTGAGAGAAGCTCTGCGAGCTTGGATCCTCATGCACATGTGTTTGACCTGCCCCAAATTTCATTGTGAGCATTAAAGTTTCCACAAATAATATGCGGAGAAGGTGTCGTTGCAATCAGGCTTTCAAGTCTTGAAGCGTCGAATGGCCTGCCTGGCTCGGGCTGTACTCCAATGAGAGAGTATTCTTGTTGGCCTATTAATGTTATGGCACACACATATTCATTTTCACTGTGAGGCGGAATATCAACCACGGAGGCCGGAATATCCTTACGAAAGCCTATAAGTAATCTGCTGATGTCATCCGGTTGCTATGAAGGATGAAAATAGTACCCTTGCATTCGGAAATCTTCCTCAACGCGCGATTCAGAGATGACTATGAGAGGGAAGTGATACGTTCGCGCCAGCTGCCGGAAATCTGAAAGTTTCGAGCGACGAGCACGAGCGTTCTACTGGAATAGGGTGCATGTGCGAAACATATTGTGGATGGTCAGCTCAGGTTAGGCTGTCGTTGCAGAAGCCATGATTATTACTGTGAGGTAGTACGCCCTTGAGGAGTGTAAGGTGCCGACACCAACGGCTCCATTGTAAGGACGCCTTCTACCTCTGGGAGACATCTTGACGAGGGGTTGGCGCGGACAAGAGCTTTGAGGGCTGTAAACAACATCAGAATCAGTAAACCTGCAATGTCTTGTTTGGTGCTTCCGTGTTGCTGCCTTTCGCAGGTCATCCTGTCGTGTTGTGGCGCCTGAGTCTGATGGCGGCAGTGGCCGTTTGGTGGGTATTGTGCGACACTTCTGGTAGTTTCGAAGGGGGTGATGAGGCCGTGGGCTTCCCACGTTTATTTCCGACCGCATCAGCGTATGTGTTGCCAGATGTCTTTTGGCCTTGGGGTGATTGTTCCTGGGAGTGGTTTGTCGTATTCGTCAAAACCATGTCGGGGTTAGGCGGTGGTTCATGACGCTTGGATGGTTGCCATTGTACTTTCTCCACCGCGCGAGTAAGAGTAGCAGCCTTCTTTTTAACGCATCCTCCATATGAAGCAGGATGTGGGCCACCGGAGTGGGCGCATTTAGGTTGCGCTCTCGAGGTGCATTCCTTGTGCGAATGGGGGCCAGCACACCCTTTGCAGCACACCGGGCCGGTACAATGTCTTGATATGTGGCCATGCCTCTAGCATTTGTAACACTTCATTGCTGCCCCGACGTATTCGGTGACAGGGTAACTGCAGAATTCAAGGGTAACTCGTTGAGGTATAGGTGAATCCTTGGCGAATTCCAATATAACCGATCGACGACGTGTCTCTTTGACCTTGCCGCAATCTTCAGGGGTAAGTGGTGAGCCTCCTTGCTGTGCGACTCCTTGGTCGCGTAGATGCTCTTGTAGGTCTTCATTTGAGTAGCTGAGAGGTACATCGTGTATTTTGCCGTAGCTGGCCGTGTATGAATATGGAACACGAACTTCTATAGCCACGCCAGCTAGCTCAGTTACTCTGAGCAAAGGGTTGGCGGAGGGCAGTGTTGACACTCTAACCGTCAGGCTGCCGTCCTTGTTGAGACGGTGGCTGAGAACTTTCTCTTGAGCAGACGTTACAACCGCCAATGCCACGATGTTAGGGTTAGATTCCATAGGTTTCCTCCTTCTATGGTAGGCCGAAAGATAACAGGGACACAAGCACCTCTTTTGTTCTTGTAGGATACGACCTTGAAGGATACCTGGTCTGTCTCCTCTGCATTTTCGCCCGAAGGCTCTTCTTCGCGTAGTCTCTTGTTCGCAGGGTCCTGGTCTGTAGCTGCTAATTCTTCATGGTTATATGGTTATTATATTGCGCTACGTCCGTCCACGTCCTGTCCTTCCTTAATATCGTCTGTGTAAAACTGAGCGCAATATAACCATGAACGTTCACCAACTAGCCCCCTTCATTGCTTTACTAAATGCTAGTTCTTGCGTTGCAGGACTAGTAGTTGCCACCGCTGCCATGGATGTACCGTGGAGTGCATCTGACAGGGATCTGTCAGCGTAAGCTTAGAATTGCGGACAGGTTGAGAAAGTTCAAATATTTTGCTCCTTAAGCATGCAATTTGAAGTTGGGTGTATTTTGCAATTCAGCGTGAGGTCCCCGGGTGAACCACTTCACGGCTAGCTGTATTTTTATGTTGTGAAGTATTTTCGCTTTCCTGCAGTTTAAGCAGACAGAAAACGGCACGTGTACTTTATCTTTTAAACCTTACCAAGCCTTACTCCTCTGTGGGCTAGAGCACCTATTTCCTATATAGAAACGAAACTAGCCGGCGCACGTGTGTCGTTGAGTACAGTTTACGCATAGTGCCGCGTCCGGAGACCCCTTCGTAAGCTTTGAAGTGTAAGGACAAAATTTCACGTCCCTCCATACTTTTCGAGTGATAAGCTCGAACCAGCTGCCGGAAATTTGAAAGTTTCGAGTGAAGACCGCGAGCGTTCCACTGAAATATGGTGTGTGTGCGAAAAATATTGGGGATAGTCAGCTCAGGTGAGGCGGTTTTGGGGGTTCAGTGGACTTTTATGCTCAGGATGTCTGAACTGGATGCCGACTTCCGGACGCACATGTTCTTTACTCACCTGCACTCATGTGCACGGGGCTTGGTTTCTTTTGACGAAGGTTTTACGTTTACATACGCACCTTCTTTCGTCCTCCTCATGAAACCTTTCTTTCTATTTTCCTCCTGCAAATTCTCTTTCCTTCTCTTATTCAACGGCATGTACATTCATTATCCCATATTCAAGCAGAGCCATGGTGGAACACAATGACGTGGTATAATTGGTGCTGCTTCACGTTCCAAACTGACATCTTGGCTGTGAGGGAAGCAGTAGTGGAGGGCTCGGATCGCCGGCGCTCAGGCGCCACAATCAACTGCACTAAGTGTTAGGCTAACAGAACCTTTTCCAACATCAACACTTACAGCACCCACAAACTCTTACCACCCTCGGCTGTCCACAGTGCGCGAAATTATTACGAGGATGTTATTGTGTTAGGTGTCGCCGAAACGCGGCTGCCGATGTAGTAAATCGAACGCGGAGCCTCTTTTTCAGGAGCAGAGATAATAGCAACCACTTAGCTACCTGTGATCATGCAGCAACATGTACGCGAAGATACTAGCTTCCGAGGGTGTATATATGTTTAAAGGATAACTTGACAAATTCCTTGACTAAAGCGTATAATTTGCTATTCCTCGGTGATATGGTGTCGAAGTTCAAGGCTCCAGGGGAGGATCTTCGGTTATGTGGTCTTTGCATCCGCTAGGGAAGAAAGGGCTACAGGCATGGTAGCTCAAGGATTGCATCAATTTAATCCAAGTTTGCGTTAGGAATGCACCAAACGCAATTATATAAGTAATTGCCCCTGAAAAATTATGTAGTGAACTTCAGTATGGAACCACTTTTAACAGGGATCGGAAAACGTCAAGCACACGAAGAAGTTCCAGCACAATGGTAGAGCAAAGCATTAAAACAAGTTGACGTTGCTGTTTCTCTTTTTTTTTGGGGGGGGGGGGGGGGGCGCACGTCTAATTTGATGTTAACCAATTCTCACACAAACCTTATTTCTTGGCTGGTTGTAGGGTGATACGTTTAAGGTAAGTGTGGTGAGCTACTGACATTGCTTGCTCCCAGGCACACTTCCAGATCGGGGCTGATGTAGCTAAAGCTTTTCCTGGATCCAGTTGTGAGTCGTTTTGCACACTCAAGAAACAAGAAGTAAGACAGTCTGTTTCACTTAAAGCTACATTCTCGAGGTTGTTAGTGTGGCTGTTAAAGAAACTACAAATATTTTTCTGCAAGTCGTTATTTAGATGGAGAGTGTTTTATTGCAAAGTACAGTGACCTGTGTGTTTATTTTATAAACTTTAGAAGATATTGCCATTCGCGTTGCTTTGTTATCACTCATGTTTTACAACAAGGTAGCACTTTTTGGTCCACATCATTAATTATAGCTTTCGGTATGATTGCTTGCCTAATTTACCCGTAAATAAATTCACCGGGGATTATGACACTCTCTAATGCGAAATTTCAGCGCAGCTCTGTACGTGTTTTGTCCGCGAGACAGACAGTCTGTCTCGTGCGGCACATCGCAAATGGAGCAAAATGTGGCGTGACTGCCTAGCTAATCTGAAGAGCGCGAGAGCTTGCGCGTGGATCTGGCGTGGGCGCGTTTCACAGCAGTCTACGACGACAGACCTCCCAGATAACGCGCGCTACTCTGGTACCATATCGGAGCCATCGTCGCCGCACTATGCTTTTCTTCTCACGCTTTCGCCATACCCTCCTCCGCTTTCCGCCTCATAGTTCCGCTGCAAGCTCCTCTCCTCTTTCCTCCTCGCGTCTTTTCGCTCTCGCAGTTTCTCTTTTTCACCTCCCACTGCGTGCCACCTTCGCTCTCATCTGTCGCTGTGCGCGTTTGCTCGCCTAGGCCGTCGCGGCCGACGTCGACGCCGATGCTCGCCGCAGGAACGGGAGCCTAACCCCCGCATTCAGAAAAGCATCTTAACTTGAAGCCCATGCTTGACCTGACTTTAATGACGCCTGTCGCGAACGCACCGAAAGAAACTCAATGAGCATCTTTGGCGCGTTCGCAACAGGTGTCATTTATATCAAGTCAAGCATGGGCTTCAAGTCAAGATGCATTCTTGAATACGGCGGTAAGAGCTGCGCTCTAAAAGAAAAACCGACCGTCGTGTTGTAGAGACGTGGACTGGCTTCGTTGCCTGTCGGCGATAAAAGATCAGACAAACTACATAGCTTCCGGCAAACAGTGATGCCAGTTATTTACAGAGTGATGCAGGTCAATAAAAATACAGTTATATTATTGCGAAATTTCAGCTAAAGCAGGGCAGCGGTGATAAATAACTTCAAGTTGCTAGAATAAAAGCGGAGGCTCCCGTAGAAGTGATCCAGTTGATTATAGTTTCACTTGTGACCAATACGAGTGTTCAAAAATATCAAGAAACATTGTCTGACCTCTTCGCAGTCCTCGAAAATGGAGAAACGTCATCGAAGCTTATATTCGAGGCCAGCCATCTCAGGATATCGTTAATTTGTTCGGTTTGAATATTCCTGGGGGCGTGGCTTCAGCAAACTTTTCGAGAAGTTACTGCAGAGCATATTCGAACTGGAACTTTGTATCAACGCATTTGAAAGATATCAAAAACAAAAGTTCGATGGAAAGTAAATAGAAATAGAAGGCCTGCTGACAGCGAAGTGCCAACTGCGTTCACAACGTTCCGGCCTATATTGGGCGTCGTGGGGCGTTGAGTCGGTGATTCTATTTCATGTTTGCGCGATGAACACACGGCAACCTCGATGAAGTATGTTCTATGTACGTAGAGTGTACACTATATTAAAGCTGAGTGCCCATAATGCACGTTATAGTGACGACCGCAGTGTGGTTATCGTGCAGTATGAAACAGACGCGCTGACGCCGCACATCGCGGCATTGTTCTCATGTGGCGATCGTTTAATGCCTGTAATGCCGCTGATACTTGGGCTACATAGGCAAGCATAGGGCGAAGGCCAGAGGAGTAGAATACCAGCCATTCACGTTCTTCGTCTTAGTTTCGCCAACACAGACAGTTAACATGAGATCTGGCCACCGTCAGCGTTTTTTTTTTTGTACTGTTTCTTCTTTTTTTTTTTTCTGTCTGTCAGATACATCGACTGTGCGACAACACTGACATCTACGTGACCACACTCGTATATACCGTATAACAGCTCACAGATGACACGGATGACATTTTTTTAGTTCAGATTAAAATTCGTTTGTCATTTTCGTTCCCCTTGCTCTTGTGTTGACGTCATTCCTGACCAGAGTAAACGCCATGCTGACATATGCGATATAAACGACGAAGGCGTCGAATGTTAAGTTGGCGGGAAATGCTAGAAATATCTGAATATCGCGCAGCTATACTGAAAATCATACTTATTCGTTAACCAAATTCAATTCTGTTGCCCTTGCACTGACGTCATTTTTTGACCAGACGAAATGCAATGGTATCGTAGGCGGTATGAAGGTCGAAGCCGTCGAAGGTAAAGCTTATGAGAAATAGTAGAAATATCTGAGAATTATGCGGCTACATTGTGGTTAGCACTTGGTTCTGAGATTAATTCGCACTATCAGTACAGGGAGAACCTGTTAATGTGCAGGGAAATTCTAGAGTAAACCTTAAGTTTTGGTGGAGCGCCGCATCATGTTACTTTTGCTATCATCTACACACTCAGGCATGCTTAGCATTTAGACAACGCACGTGTGGTATACTGGCTTTTCGTCATCTGTGAAACCAAACAGAATCGTAAATGATATGAGCAGGTTTGTAATATGAGCAGGTTTGTAGCAGGAAAGGGAGGACCCTACTACATATCATTACTTGTGCGAAGGCGGAAGTTCTGTGGTTACATACGGTAATTGTGATCACCAACTGCAGGACATTGCTTCCGTGACATTCGTTCGTGTTGCGCTTTGCGTCCCCAAAATTATGACAAAAACGACAAGGCAGCTTTAGGCCTCTGTTACCTCGTGAATAATACAACGATATCGTCGTTCTTGAAGTCGTCGTTGCGTGTGAAGGTAGCGAATTCGTGAAGTGTGCTGTCAAGCATGGTACTGCGATCACCGTTCCAGTTTTTAATAAAAGTTTCTTTTTCTTTCTGCAAGAATGAAGGGGAAACAATAAAATTTTATTTGAATGCAGAGACTATATTATTTTTTCTTTCGAGAATTTTCTTCTGCTGATTTTACGCCCAATTAGAACCAGTGCGAAAATTACACTACGCTCCACTGTTTTCAGATAATTTCCGCTCAAAGGATATGCTGTGTTTTTGATCTGATCATTTACATATATAGTCTGATGTGCTGTGAGGTTCTGTACATTAAAGGGACCCTACAATGATTCTTGCTGTGGCGCTGACTACGCTTCCCATTGTTTTCGTTCGTCTACAGATGACACACCCAAAGCGTACAGAAAGACCAACTCCACTTAATTTAGTTGTTAAGGGGAATAATCGCACTGAAATAAACAAAACGAACAGAAGACGACGCACACACAGGTAGGCAATAGGAACTTAAGCGCTTGTGTGTGTCACCTCTACCTGCGTGCGTCTCTCTCTCTCTCTCTCTCGCTCAATTTTCTCAACAGCTGTGCAAGACCGAATAACCCAACATCTAGTCATTCTTAAAATGCAATCTGTTTATGTCATCTGAAATAAATGCAAAATTCATGTATATGTAAAAAACACGCGAACGAAAACTTGCTATTAACTATTGTACCAGAAGCCGCTCTGCTCACACCTTAGCGCACACGTAAAAGAAAGGAGGATCGTATGACCATTACTTTATTGCATACTCATAGTATTGCATACTATTGCATGCACTCACTATGCGTCTGTGTCATGGTACGGGCAGCGCAGTGAATTATGCCAACAGTGGCATGAATTTCGCCAGCGGTCACTTGAAGCAAGCGAAACTCAGGAGAAGGACGCCTAACGCTAACAGCGTTTTCGGGCCCGTTTAGGCAGCTTGCATTTCCTAATTTATTTCACGTAATTCGCGATGGCGGTGACTGTAATTCAATGGCGGCTAAATGCAAAAACGCTTGTTTAAGTTAGATTTAAGTGCATATTAAAGAACATCAGTCGGTCAAAATTAACCAAAAGCACTCCATTGCGGCATCTCTCAAAGCTCCAATGTTGGTTCGGTTCGTTAATGAAATCCCAGAAGTGAACCATAAATCAAGTAATGTTAAAAAATGGCTATTGGCACAACTGGCTGCGTTCCTACGAAGTGAAGGTGCGGGAAAGAGACCGTGGAAATAGTTTAAGTAAAAAAAAAAAGTTACAGCTGAATTTAGTAGAGCCTCAGCTAACCAAAATTGTACAACAATACTTGCAGCTCCCTCTCTCGGCGCCTCCAAGTACAGCAGTAACATATGGCCACCTTGTTACTTTCAGTGTAGCACTGGCTTATCTGGCTTATCGTGTTGCAGTCATGCCGCCATTGTCGCTCTGGCTGCAATCTTGTCATCGGTGTGTCTCGATGTAATATATCTGAACGCATTGCCTGTGCCGCGAGATAATTGTTACGCACCCTGTTATTAAAATGTAATCAAGCAATCCTTATATGTCAATCTTAAGTGATATTTAAAGCCGCAGTGCTGCTATCCGACTCTTTTCATAACAATACAGCGTGAATGAATTGTTTAAATTCATCAGTAACAGTTGGATCAGTTAGTACCGTGACTGTTTGTGTGCCGGAAACCGATTGATGACGTCAAACATTTACGGACAGTCAACGCTTAAATAATTCCAAGGAATCTTTTCATGACGACAAGAGAGAGGAGAAAAAAAATTAATAAAGAAAGCCGCGATCGGCCTTCTCAGCAAAGCTGTGCGAAATCACAGGAGCATTCATGCATTACTCATAATGCCAATGTCACTTGAACGGTCTCAGTGCCATACTTTTCCCTGTAAAAGGTAATGTTAAAATTAATAAACTTTTTGATGACCACTCGAAATAATGACCTTGCGTGAGGTTCAATTTCAAAAGACACGCTATCTTTATATTATATGACTTCTCACGAGTAGAGCTTGCTGTTTGCCGCATTTAATGAGAAGATTAAACCGTGATAAGTTGCGAATTTTTTTAAAGAAGTGGATGTTTTAAAACTCACTGAGAATTGAAGACGAACGCAGACAGCCTCTTGAGAAAGCGTAATTGTACTCCATAAGGAGTCGCGCTTTTGCCTGCAAGGCGAAGGATCGACTGCGATAGAAAATTACTTCGCAGCTCTACGAAGTAAGTATGGTAGTTTTATCGGCCGTATAAACTTGGAAACATTCGCTTGCTAAGTGAAATAAGACACACGGCGTCAGCGCACACGAGCAAATGTGAACGCATCACATTCGATGAGCGCCGACACTCGGTGTGAAAACGCTCGTGTGAGAATGCGCGGCAGCAGCAGCGAGCGAAATACCTTCGTGCGGTCTATCGCTGCAACGCAAAAGCGTGGAGAATACAGCGCGCACAAAGGTATGAGCCGTCTACAAATTACTTTCAAGACACGCAAGGCGCGACTGCGCGACGCCGTGCAAAGCACGCACTTGTTGGCGGAATCCAAGCCGCAACCCCCCACCCCCCTCCCTCCTTCGCTACCCCCCCCCCCCTTGCCTCCATATATGACACGCGAGATTGATCCGCGATGGTCAGTTCATCTTGTGCCCCGACGCGAAATGCGCACTTGCTGCCGGATCACAACGCCGCTTCCCCCTCCCTCCATCCCATCCTCCCATGACCTTTTGCGCAACGCAACACGGCGCGTTTGATCTCCCCTTTCTTCGTTCGCGCGCGCCAGATTGAGCCGCGATCGTCGAGCTCTCTCGCCTGCTTTAACTCCCACATGCAGCATACGATGCGCGCCGGCGGTGTTATCGCCCTTGGACTTCATACGGAACACCACGACGATGGCAACGGAAAAAATGAGCCTGGAGTGTCCATATATTTGCTATCGCTATAACATGCTGGATCTATTACAGCTAGAACAATATAAGTCGTTCATGTTGTAACGAGTAAATGTTCTTATTGTTGTTTGTTTGCATAAAATAGGAAGCATGTTCCAATAAATAATGTTCAAATCTTCACAAAAGAAACCATGTGAAGTTCAACACTTCGATAATGGAGCGCTCGTGACCTGCAAAATTCATAGCTACACAGGTCAATTCGTTGTAAACCTCAGATGCCGTGCCGACCCCATTAAAGCAGGTTAAGCACTACAAAAAGAAAGAAAAAGGAAAGAGAAAAACGCAATTCAGCAGCGTTAAACATCGAAGAGAGACAATGTTTCCTGGGCTTATTAGAGTACCGTGTCATTTATTGTTTAAGCTGCACGGCCTTCGGGAGAGGCGCACATTTTTAAACTGGACAAAGTCCTGGATTGGTCCATCGCGTATTCTTTTTGTTAAGTAAACCCACACTTCCGGTTCCTGTTCTGGACGCGCGCGCAGTTTGAACGAGCGCGTTTAGATTTTATTTTGGCATTCTTGCACTAATAACGCCTTATAACTGTTCCGTACGTAGCCCTGCAATAACTTGACACGCCGTTATCGTTTTTCTAGGTATGCTACAAGGGCTCAAATGACCTTATTTGCACAAAAGTGGTCAGAAAGTGGCGGCCAGATACTCAAATTCTAGGAAGCAAAGGAAACTTTGTCTTCAATTAACCATTTGTTTACCACGCAATGAATGGATACTCCGTCAAAAGTGTCACAACATTTTCTTCTGCAAACATCCTCAGATGGAATTTTCCAAGTGCGGCCGATCTTAAGTAACCGAGGTTCCCGCACTTACGCTCCCACGTTTCACGTGCTGAAACCTGTGAGTGATGCAAGGTGCATCTTCAGTGCGTCAGATGCCGTTATAGCCACCATTGTCATAATTTTTTTTCGTCTTCAGACGCTTCATTATTGTCGCCTTCGCCAATCTTCGCGTCTTTCCCGTTATTGTTGGCTTCGACAACGTCGTCGGCCCTCAATACTGAGGGTCTGACGTTCTTCGTCAACTTCCACGTATTCGTGAGCCGTCACGCACGCTATGTACTGTGTTGCAACATACGGCGTATAAATCGAGTTCTGGAACTTTGCACCCGCACTAAAATACTAGCTTTGATCGGCAGGCTCGTCAAGCACGTCTTCGGTTCTTGCAACGCCCGTAGCTCAATGGGGGCTGCGGAAGGCATTGGAGGCGCAGCTAGGTGCATTCGCTGTAAAGCAAAATAGTCGTTGGGAGATGCCTAAATCGGTTTGTTGCACAGGCAAATTTCTCGCAGAGCAATCATCGCTGGTAGATGAGTTAACAGTGCACACGAAAGATAGTTATTCGGCCGGGAGAAATGAAATGCTTCGCTGTACAAGTAATTTCGTTGTAGTGGTGTTTGTTGTAGAGGCGCTCGGCTGCATGTCGTCATACGGTGCGTTACAATCTTCACGCACGCCTTTTTGGTAGCTTGGAAAGCTTGCTTACCGAGTAAATGATGATTCGCGTGATCACGACCTTGAGCTTTATGATGTTGGCCTGCAAGGTCTGAAACTTCATGTTCGCCTATAAGGAGAAAGAAAAGATCTTTGTTTCTTTCTGCAAACAAGCATAAAGGTTTCTCGAAAGGCATATAGTCTTTCCAGTGTATTTAGCAGCATTTGCTTTTCACAATAGCTTTACGGAATCGTGGAATGTAGCTCTGAGTGTATTTTTTCCAGCACTAATAGTACAAGTGATCGCTGTCAATCCTTTTTTGTGTGCTCCAGAGCAAGCCAGCTTGCAGAATTTCGCTGAAAGCTTATGAAAAATTGATACTTTGTTTAACCACTGAGATATGCGCACATGGGACGAGTAGTCCCTTGTTAAGTTATAATGTTAAACACTGACTTATGCCATGTGAGGCCAACAGAGAAGGCGTTATCTGTTGAGTACATATGGTTCTGGCTGACAAAATTAGGACCCTTGGCTCCCCTTCTCGCTCATTGACCTATGCAACGTGTATGGGAAAAAATGCAGTGGCATCATGTCTTGTGAGTATGTTTAGCTTTAGAAACGTGTTGCGTAGAATATTGAATTATTGCGCTGCGCAAATAATAGAACTCACAAATGCTACGAGGACAGCAAGGTATCGCACAAGTTTCTTCTTCCTTCCGCTGAAAGAGTTCCAGAATGACGAGTCAACAGCGATGCCCGTTTCACAGGTGACGTCTAGAGGGTCTGTAATATTAAAATCAAGGACCAAAAAGTTAGAAAGAAAGAACACCTATTCTGGAAGACATTATAATGACGTGAAGCATTATTGGGATTGATTCCTCGGTTTAATTCTGTGATTTTGTTTTGGCCGACAAAGTAGAGTCAGTGAGCGAGATTGTTCTGCTTAATTAAACAATAAATCATGACACATTATTTGTATGCATAGTCTCAGCTCGAAGGCTTCTCCAAATCACAAATACCTCTTAGTAAAAAGCGCATGATATTCAACCGCTTTGATCCTTCCAAGTTTCTTATATTTGGACTACAGCAGCATTCTTGCGCAACTGGGTAAGGGCTACCAGGTTTTCGGGCTTGAACAGCACGAACATTTGACCGACAGATTAGTGCCAGTTAGTGCTTCTCTGCATTAGGCAACGAAGCAATACATTATAACATAAAATTTGGGCCTATAATGTCGGCTTAAAGGTATCTCTAAAGCACATGGACCTTTTAATAGCTCCTAGTAGCATGCACATACTACTGAAACGAGGCCAGTCTTAGTCGTCGTCTCTTCGGCGTCATGACGCGCACCAGAACCATATTCAACAGATTTAAAAAAATTTGTAAGTTTCTTATATTTGGTCAAGCTAATTCTTGGACCACTGTGTAAGTGCCAGTGGGTGTGCGACATTTGTCTGCCAATCTTCCTGAGTTACTATGCGTGGCTCTCACTCAAGGGGCAAAAACGCTTTAATACTTTTGGATATGGGTCCTACATATCTGTGCCATACACATTTAATCGCTATTTGTCCCTCGGCAAGCATCATAAATCATCATTACAAATTCACATATCACAGCAAACTGAACAAAATAGAATTAATATCCATGTCTTTACTCTCTCTCTCTCTCTCGCTATCAGGAATCTAGAAAAAGAGAATGCGCTGTGGAGCACGCTGTTCTTTATAGAATTAATGAAGTGATGGATTTTATCACAAAAGTATTGACAACTTGTCACCGCCGTCGCACATCAAAATTTCTAATGACGTGAAAGACAGAGATGACTTGAGTTAAATGTTTGACGCTGACTTCATTTCTGAATGACGACATTAATAGAATTTTGGGAAGTGAGATCAATAAAGGCAGGAAAATCAAGTATGACGTTCATGACGAAGCACGGCTTCTTGTTTATAAGCCTTACATGATGTAGATCAAGAGCGTGTGGGTTTTGATATTCCTGACACTCAAGATGTTGTCCACAGTCTGACGTATTTTTCTCTTATTTCCTTTATGTAAGTAATGTGGATTTTTGTCAGATTTAGTTCATTATACTTGCGGCAACTTCCAGGTAAACTGCACATTAATGAACTGAGCGCTGGAGATCCAAGGTAGCTTTGCTAGCTGTTACGTGTGCTATTGTTTCTAAACAAAACAACAGACATAACAATATATGGTTGTTTAATGTTGATTCGCATTGTCTCGCTGATTCGTCATCCTTGTTCAGACAGATAATAAAATTTATGGGAACCTTTTTGCTCAGAGGCGTTGTAGACTTACATGTACTTCCTCCAGACCTGGATTCGAACTTTCTGTATAAATATTCTTGCGAAGTGTCATTGTGGGTGTCAAGTGAAAGATTAGTGCCTGTGGAACATTGAAAGAGAAAGGTATAACGTGGTATGAGTCCTATAGTGGCAAACAGGCAGCACTGCATCTCATATCATATTCAATCCATGTATGTTGAGATACTGAAGGGGTAAAACGCTGGCTAAATCTCGAAGTTGAGCCAAGCTAATTCGCTGCTACACTGTCAGCAGGTACGCGTTATGTTTTCTTTGTAAACCAGACATGACTGCACCTGAGCGAGATCTGGCCCCGACATTAATTTTTGTCAAAAGGTATTTATTTTGTGTTTTTTCTTCTGCAGTACGTGTGCTAGTATAAACAAGAACCGAACTTTATAAAAATGCACGCTGATCGCTCATTCGAAATAAATATTAACGTGTAAAAATCCGCCATTGCATGAGAGAAAAGGCCGATGGTTGAGACGAGCGACGATCGACAACATACGAGTCTATTAAGTTAATTTCAATAGCGCCGCATTTCGAATTTTTAATGCGCTTATTGAGAGTAAAGGTCGGACGACTGAAATCTTAAACTTCACTTATCTCGCGCTGTTTTCTGACTACGTCTTTGTAACACTCCCTAGCTGTCACTGTAGTTGCTACTATAATAGCTATCGCTGTCACTGCATCTCATTGAGGGCAAAACGTCGATATTGTCTCTAATATATATATTTCGGCTCAGCAGCATTAGGCGAGCGATGGTAGTGATGGATCAGCGATTGCGTCGAAAATTGTGCATCTAATTAAACCTCAGTGACGTGTTAGCACATTCAGAGCGCAAAAATGAAATTTTTGATTAATCTTATAATAAAATTTTATATGTTTATCTTATAGTAAGATCTATAATAACATCATATAAGATTTTATTGATGCTATAACAACGCCAAGGTCAAACTCTTCGATGATAACAAACGATGACAAGGAAGAAAAGGTGAAAACTAACCTTCATAATGGACATCATCATTGCTTGCAGCAAGAGGTAGTATATCGTGGCTTACTGCATCTCCCTCATCGAATATGTTGACGACTGAAGGCTGTATACGCTCGGTCGGACTGAGTATTCCGACCTTCGCATCCGGAGAAAAAATACGGTCTTAATCAGTGCCTCAGACTTGACGTTTTCAGACTCGTATGTACGTATGGAGCAGGTTAAGAGAGCCTTATATAATAGCCTTTACGCTTTGGTCGAGCAGAAAAGCACAAAATTAGTGTTCTGCTTTTAGCACAGCGCTGTTTTGAGTTTCTCTATAAGGTAGGAAGTAAACGTCACTAAAGAAACAGGTGGCAGCAGTGCATCTATTGCTAGGGAAATTTCTTAGTCATTTGCAATCAGAAACAAATTTTGCGATAAGCTTCCAGTGGTCTCTTCAGAGAATTCAGATGTATAAGGAGGACACTTTTGTTTGCTGTGCCTGAAGGACACGTATATATTTAAGCATAATGCGAACTCTCTGCGAGAAGAGCTAAAATTGTTGATCAGACGCTCAACGCTTTGCTGAGGTCGTCGGACATACCTTATGGTAAGGCATACCAAGAGATAACTGTTAATACTACGCTGATTTTGCAATTAGAAATCTGTGAAAATGTTCGTTTTCAAGCAGCGGCAGCCGTACAGACATGAAAAAGTTGCAGTTCGGTCCGAAAGGCGAAGCACCGATTGCCATAGCAGATTAGTAGATAGCTGTACGAAGTAAGGATAGTAGTTTTATCAGCCGTATAAGCTTGTGAACATTCGCTTATACCTAAATTAACAATGATAGAATGTGTAAGCGTGACTCAACGAGGACGTAGACACACAAGGACGGCGCTATCTTTGTATGTATGCTTCTTTCTACGTCCTCGTTCAGTCGCGCTTACACATACTATCATGGACTCAAATCAACTAGCCCGTCAACGTGTTTTATCTAAATTAACCAGCCTGGTGTCACGCGCGCACACGTAAACATGAACACATCTCGCTCGATGATAGCGGAAACTGTCTGGGAAAATGCTGGAGTTAGGAATCGCGGCAGTAGCCGCGAGCCAATTGACATCCGTGCATATGTCGCTTCAACGCGAGCGAGAACGCCCTTCCTCCCTCGCCTGACGCCCCCGCCTCGCGCGCCGCAGGAGAGGACACGCATCTGGGCGGCGTACCTCGCTCGCGCACGCGAGATACCTAGGAAGTGCAAAACAATGTTCCTAGCAAATGACTTATTGACAAAACAAAAAACAGCTCCGCATGATTATATATATATATATTCAAGAGTATAGAGTTGCGTTCGCCGGCTCACCTTCACAAGCTTTCACTCACGCGGAACCTCACGGCGACGGCAGAAATGCGCCTGAAGTGTCCATGCAATTGCTATAGCAACAAAAAATGACCAACCCTTCCCCTACCGGAAAATGGGGGTAAGCGAAGCTTGTCCTGCGTGCACCTGACCTTCGTGAGGGTGAAGCAACCCACAGGTAACGGTACCCGATTGCTTCGGCCTCCTGCTCCCTCAGCTCGGGATCTTTTTCTCGTTGCTGTCGGATTGCCGGGGCTCGGGCAGCTCTGAAGGCACGTTTATAGTCTGACGTTATCGGCGCGCGGGCGAGTGTCACTTCACGCCGGGCGTGTCAGAGTACGTTGGCAACGTCCGGTTAGGTTGGCTGCGCCAGTGCGTCGAACCATCGGTCGAACTATAGACGCTGTTGTTCTACCCAATGTGACATAACGTGTGCGCGCGCTCACGCTACGTCGTAGTTTGTTTAGCCCTTTAAGGGTTCAATGTACTCCGACGAAGCGGATCGGCGCGCTGACGGCGAGCCCTTTCACGGGCGAGTTTGCACCCTCGCTGAACGGAAACTAAACTGAACTGAACAGAAACTAAGCCGGTGCAGCACGCACGAAACCCTTTCCATCCCTTTCCCTCCCCGGCGGAAGCGAAACGGCTCTGATTGGTTGCGCGCATGACATGAGCGCGCGCCTATGCAGCTGGAATCCTCGCCAATGACTCACGCTCCGGAGCCGGCGCCACTGTCAACTCATCAAACCGCCCTTTCCCGCGGCTGCTCTGCTTAGGGGGCAACTGGGCTTTTTTTGTGTGACCAAGACAATGCCACTTGTGAGCCGATATGAGCTTTGCTTGAAAAATTGCTGGCTCTCCCGTAATTCAGAGTAGATGCAAGCATGAAATGGCAACTGACAAAGCAAATTAGTTGGGGATGATACTAGCCACAATCTTAAAATGGGTGCAGTGCATGTTCGCAACGGCACACCACACGACACCACGACATACTGCGCACAGGTCCATATGGACGTTGCCCAGCTAGAAGAAGAAAAGCACTTGAAGGAGGCGCCACATAGCGTGGCGCCATCTCTCAAGGCGGCGCAAAACCCACGCCGCCGAACTCGCGGACCGCTGGCGTTCAAGAGAGCACAGGCAACCTTGTCTCAACGTCCAAAGATGACAGTGAAGTTTATGGTACCCTGTATCTGCCTTTTGAACGTCGCCTATTGGAAATGACAAATAAAGCTTCAGCGTACTAGAAGTTACAATTTGAGCGCTATTATGAATTAGCATTAGGAAGCACTCGGAAGCTACCTTTCTTTAACTTGTTTGGGCTGTAACTAGCGTATGTAATGCGGTCCTGTGCAAAAAGTTGGGGGCCAGAGACCGCGTCTTTTTACAATGTTTTGAATGGTTGCCAGGGTGATCTTGTTTTGCTGCCGCAACTTGCCCGGATAACGGCTCTGGCTTTTGGCTCAAGGTTACCTGAAGGTCGCCGACAACGGGAACTAGAAGCATGCTTAAAACGGCCGTGTCCTCTGATACTCTGTTGACTAGTAACTTTATTTTTACGTTGTCTTCGAGTTTTATTTCGTGTTATGCTTCTAGAAAAGGCATGTAACTAGGTAGCGATCGAAAGAACTGCATGCACTTAATAGTTTCAAATGGCACACGCTTCCACGTGCAACCTTTCATTTCCCGTGTACACTTGGAAAGACATTCACACTTACCAGCCTGAGTCTCGGCCTACGCTTTAAGAGGACAGTAGAACGTGCTTTTGGGTCATGATAGAGCTCTTGTTCCAGTTTTGTGCCATTCATCTGCAGAAGGAATCATTGTTATCCTATGCCAACTCAAGAAGGGCGTCAGAGCACATCCTAAGGTCGACGTTGATGAGACGCCTACGGTAATAGCACATAAAGTTTATCTGGATATTCTATTCGCTCAAGGACTGAGATTGTCCAATTCCGAGCAGAGTAGGATATCTGTTTTTATAATCGCCTGTTATCTAAAATTTACAGCAATAGGCCCTTAGTCAGTTTATGACTTGGTGCCGCAGGCTCGTTTTAATCTGTGCATATATATAGTTGGGAAGAGTTCAGACGCTAAATTATTTCAATTGTAAAGTAATTTCGACTTGTCTAATAATTGTTTAGGTCGATTCTACTATAGACAGCCGCCAATTTAGATATTCAAACAAAGGACCCTATAACGTAAAGCTATTCCAATATGTCTTTATTCCAAATCTCGTGACGTCAAATTTGCGTAACCGCCGACGCAAGCATCGGGCGGTGACCCGCAACGTTGCCTGAACAGCGCAATCAAACAATCTCTTAGTTTGTTGGAGGTCAGTTTTCTTTGCTTTCAAAATGAATAAAATTGCCTACACTGAGTGGTTTGTCTTATCTTATTAGCTAACAAGAGGCAAGGAACACACTCAAGTGGAGAGGGATACGATGGGGCCGAGCCAGTGCGCTGAATATAGATAACCGGATGAAGAGGGTGGTGCCGGGCTCTGCGATTGCTCCGCTTTTCCTTACTTAGCATGCAGTGGCTGGTCGAAAATCACGGCGGCGTGCGACGGAAGCTTAAGAATGCCGCTAAAATGGATACTCAGCAAGAAATAGTTGACAGAGCGAGTTCGTAAACTTGACGAAAATGGTCGAAAACGTTACACGGCCACGCAAAAATTATTATTATACGCAAATAAACCCATGCTTTCCAGCAGGTGCGAGTAGCCAGTGTATAAGTGATTGGCGGCAGTCATATTTTATTCCTTTCGGAATGGGGCAGCCTGCGTCTATTCGAAAAAAAAAATCAGTTTTGTTCGGCATATTAATACATCTTTAACGCGTACACGTCACTTCGACGACGGGAGTGCTACGCGGTTTTGTTATGTCGTGTGACAGGCACCCAGGAAGTGGGGGCAGCTAGAATACTTTTGACCAATAGCCGGCGGCTAATGGCAAAAAGGTGTCTAATAAGAAATAAATATTTTTGTTTTGTTCGGTCCAATCATGCAAAGTCCGTGTGTACACGTCATATCATATAGGGAGCTATCGCGGTTTTTATGACGTCGCGTGACAGACAGGCGGAGTGGGGGTCGTCCACAAAAGTTTTTGACCAATCGCGGAAGGCTGATTGCAGAATTGGAATAGAAAAGTCTGGAACAGCTTTACGTTATAGCGCCCAAAGTGCACTCTATAAAGGCTCAAGGGGCGTAACAGCCCTATGTTAGTTCATGCATGGAAGAAATGTGCTAATGAAGGGCTGTTTCAGCTTCGTCTCTGCCAGCCTTGAATTGTTTTAATTCAAGAACAAATTATCTGGCTTACTTAGGAAATTACACTTTGAGGAGAAAGAAAAAGAGGGAAAGCCAGGGAGGCCATCTACAATTAAACAAAATTTAAATTTAAGGCCGCTGTTACACAGAGAATTCTCATTTCTTCAGAGAAATTACTTACGTAGTGAAGAACTTGCTTGTCATATTCAAACGTTGTCACTTCCAATCTCTCCCGCAGCACAGATGCTTTGGTTAAAATCAGAATCTGACCGGGACTAATGGAGACTACTAGCTCACCACTGTCACTTCGTTCTTGGACGAGTCGAGGGAAAACAACGGCTCTCGTTGGCGCTCCTGGGAAAAAGCAGTCGAGTTCTGGGCACCGCTAGTTTTCTTTCTGAATCCCATCACCACATTGCATTCTTTTGGTATACGCGAACTGTTACTTAAACTAAATTAATCTAAGCTCGGTGTGACTACGACGCTGTAAGGAACGTAAGATCAGTAGATGCAAAGATGTACGTAGTTGAAGAGTAGAAAAAGGAAAACAAACCTTAGAGGCTCATTAAAGGTCAAATTTTTGCCTGGTGCTCGCTGTTGTACGGGAACAAGCAGAAAAGGCGTTTGAAAATCAATGTACGGGGTTTCGTCCATACAAAACTAATGTAAGCAGCTGCCCATATTTCAAAGTTCAATAGTCCCGTTACATTTCGAAAGTTCGAAAGTTAACTTGCAGAAGTCATAAGTACACATCTTGGGCCATATAACGTAAAACTATTCCAATATATTTTTATTCCAACCTCCTGACGTCAAATTTGCGCAACCACCGACGCAAGCATCGGGCGGTGACCCGCAGGGTTGACACGCGGATGTTGCGGGGAGATGGAGTCGAGAGACGCAGGCGAGCACAGCAAACAGATTTTACTAAGAGCAAACTCAAAATTAAGCACGCTCAAAATGTAACTCAAAGCTCAACTGACAAAGACTAAACTCCACACTTGTGTAGCCTAAATATGTCCTTATTTTCTCCTACGTTCGTCCTTAGCGCGTCCCGCATGAAAGTCCGGCAACCCTGGCCTATGGCTTCCACTCCGCTCCACTCCGCACTCCACTTCTAACTAAACATATGCTCTGATATCACATCTATAAAGAAACCCATGAAGCTTGTACTGCACTATCTTCTCAATTTTTTCTGATATATTTTGAATTTCCTCCCCGGACGTCTCAGGAGGTGAATCGGAAGTGCTGCCGAAGAAACAGGAGTATCACTCGGCGCTCGTGCCACTAATACCAGCGGCGTGGCTCATTCTAACACTTGTGCAAGGAATATTTGGCATGCGCTGTCCTTGGTACACGGGCATTCAAATTCGGACACAGATTCGTCATAGTGATCAGTCCCACTTTTTTTTTTCGTTTATTGTTGATGGTGTTTGTACTTATCCAAGGGCAGCGTGCTCAATATTGCGGCGCTCGCAAAATATGCTCTTAGCGCCCCGGAGCACTTGCATGCGCATTTTATTGCAAAGGCCGCAATTAATCCAAAAGCTTTTGAACTTTTCCTACATATTTCTAAAGTCATTCCCCTTATTTTACCTGACTGCACCGAGGGCAGATAAAAAATGAACTGTGCAACCCTTATGACTCATGAATAGGAGGGGGAAAATCTATTGTTCCGACGTGATGTACCAAAAAGCCCGATCTGCTCTTGTGAAGGAAAACGGGAGTTGAGTAAATATTTCCAACACTTTAAATTAAGCCAGGTACGTGAGAGTTTCGGCGCTCGTTAAACTTTACATTTCCCATATAAATTCATTGAATTTGTAGTTGGCGCCTTGAACACTCATCTAGAGACTCCGCAAAACATTGCACATAATGATAGTATGAAACCTTGAAACATGATTAAAAATTATTTTTTGTCGCGAAGACTGTGGTTGATCTACGCGCGTTTAACTGCGCACAGAGATTCGCCACAGATGTCCCCTCATTATCACTGCACGTGATCTGGGAGGCATTTGTGGTTATCCCAGTGCTGCGTGCAACATTTCGCACCGCTCGTAAAACTGAATTATATGCACCAAGGGCGCCTAAACGCGCAGTTTATTGTACAGGCTGTAATTGTTCTCGAAACATTGAATTCGCCTACGCACAACTTAAAACGTTCCCCTTATTTTTGCCAAATATTAAGTTTGGTGTAGGTAGAGTTCCCCCGGTATACAGAAACGTAGCGTAAGTTGATCATATAATAATCTCGAGCACTTGCTAAGGGAATATTGTACAAAGGCTGTTTTCAATCCACGTGCATTTAACGCCGCACGCCAATTTCACATATATCGCTTTCCTTTTGTTCCCTCAATGTGATCTAGGTGGAATTTGTCGTTACACCATGGAAGCGTGCTGAATTTTACGTGGTTCGGAAAATACACTAATAGAGCTCCAGAGCACTCGCAGACGTAATTTATTTCAAAGACCGTAATAAATCCACGCACTTCAAAATTTTACTACGCATTACACATAACGTATCTCTTATTTTCTCTAAATATAAACAAGGTGCCTAATTTAATTCCCTGAGAACATTGTACAAACCAATTACAAACTCCTTATAATGCGTGAAGATATGAAAAGAAAAATGAGGATTCCATAATTATTATCCATGCTTAAAGTTAAGCCGATAGCGTGATAGATTTGGCGCATATTAAAGTTAACATTTCCTTTATTTTTACAGAATTTGAGGAAGGTGTATGGCACAGTTGTTTAAGGATATTGGAGTACAGGCGGATACAAGCGGTATGACACTGCTGAACGCTTGAATAAGTAAGTTTCTTCAAAGGCTGTAATTTACCTACTTGGTTTAAACATTTAATGTTCGTAACTTAGAACATGCTTCCTTCTTCAACGAAATCTAACTCTGTGACTCGCATATTTTACTGAGGGCCCAAGGAAAGGCAACTACATGCCTCGTATCAGGCATGAAAATTTAATGAGGCCCTGTATGTAGTATTTATTTTGAAAGCACACAATTAAGGTATGCTCTTCAAACTTTCGGTACATGTCGAATATAAAAGTCGTCTTATTTGTTGTAAAAATGAACGTTCTGCTGTTTACGGTACTTTCAGGAATATGGGGTAACATTTTAAGTGTTTCTTATAACATCCCTAAACGGGCTAGAAACGAGGGTGTTGCAATTTTCATTTACGTGCTAACAAAAACACACACTTACCAAATTTTGCCTGCTTATTTCGCTTTGCAGTCCCCACACTCCCTTTAAATATAAATTTTTGCGGATAATATAGCTATTTCTTTACAGAATACACTGAAAACTAGGATTTAACATTTGTGAACACTTCCAGTCGCATTAACACCTTCGTTGTAAAAAAAGTTTTCCAGATGTCCCGCGTTATACTGCGTTAAGCATTCTAAGTGTATGCTCGTATCGATGGGCCAACCAGACATTCTGCATGATGAGTTAATCAGATTGACTTATACAATATACGTTAAAAAAATTAAAGCATCTCAGAGCTGTAAAGGAAATCGAGATCGCGAATGCAAAGACGAAAAAAGGAGAACGGGATACCACCAGATCAGCACGTTTGTTGAAACAGAACGTTTGCGCCCAGGAAATGAGAATACCTATGTTAACCAGAATATGTCGAATTGTTTTATGATATCGTAGGAAGCACTCGTGTAACAGCGATTCCCACAGCTGAATATAATGAATGGTGGATAAAAACTGTTAGCTATATATTGTTTTTCTGACCTATCTTTGTCTCATTATACTATATGAACTATACAATGTACAGACCAGTATTGGTGCCAATTTTTTTTTCGGTTAGGTTTAATTTACGGTTTTCATGAACTCATAGACAAATATGAACTGCGCATTCATAAAGCATGCATACGTTTTTTACGTATTCCTTGCGATGCCACACCGATCCGGCCCAACCGACCACCCAACGGCGTACGTGCATCGATTTAACATTATAGAAGAATGTGATTGCAGTTGCGAGTGAAATAATGACTACCGATCAAGACGATAAATGAGTGTGGGTACCTTTCGTCCCAATGACCACCTATCAAGAAAATATACGAGGTCGTACATTTGTTCAAAATTATGTGCTTCCTCCGTGTCGTGTGCTAAACAGCTTCGCTGGTCGACCACCTTTTCAGAGTGGAATGGCTCATGATTTTTTTTTCAACGAAACTTGTTCAGAGAGTTCAGACATTTCATGCGAAGTAATCGTGAACAGACATCCAGAATGTACCCTTCTTCGGCCGTACAACATTTTATGCAAGGCTGCAAGAATTTTGTGAAGAGCCTCACAAGAAGGCAATAATTAATGCTGCTTACCTTGGAGCATGCACCAGGGATGTAGAAGCATCAAACAAGCGGCTAAACCGAGAAATTTGTTTTCGGGCTTCCTCCTCATCTTTCGACGCTACAGTGGTGCGGAGGTGAAGCTCACTGATATCCACGTCTTTCTTCTAGTCAGAAGATGTTCTTGAGCACTTTTAATAGGGCGAGGGCTTCCGTATGTAGAGGCACTTCTGTCCTCAAGTAGCATTTCAACTTCATCTCGAATGCATGTCCTTTTTGACTCGATAGTGTCACCAAATTATCAACCCTCCTTCCAAACTCCGTTGCTTGTCAGTTTCTCAGTGCGGGATACTTTGTAGTTTATTACTTACTCCAGATATTATTTAATCAGTTTATTTAAATCTTCTCTGATGGCAGGAAATACTTGTCTCAGGGCCTTTAACACCGATGATGTGCTTCCTGTAGTTCAATAATGTTAGACTCTTGACTTACCTGCCGGTTAAAACCAAGTTTCTCTAAAACGAAATTGTAGAGAAAGATAGGAACGAAGCCGCTCTAAGTTACCGTAACCAAAAATGCAATGCAAAGCAAACTTTTTGTAACTTGCATGCATGATATTATACATAGAGAGCGAACGGAACTGTAGAGGCCAAAATACTTCAAAGCTGATGCCGGCCTTTCGTTGCCCATAGGTCGTATGTAGTTGACGTGTACGAGATCGTAAAGTCACAGTGATATTAAGTACTCGCAGACCGCTGGACTTTCTAAAACTAATCACTTCACGCCCTTATTCTTGGAGCTTCATTCGAGCTGGAAAAAAGAAAGACTCTCCACACAGTATGAGTAGAAACCACGGGGCGTTTCCTTCCGTATCTAGAGTACACAGACATTTTAATGGAAAAGTGCATGACAATGAATGGTTCCCTTGATTTTCATAATTTTGTCATTTTCACTCCACTCATTTATTGAGCTAGTGCTTACGTGTGTCGCTGGGTTTATGCCTGTTGTTGGCCAATCCTCCAGAATGGTTATGTTCCAATGTGACAGGCGGGATACAGAATCCTGAAATGTAGCTATATATAGGTTCTACTTCTCTGTTCCCAAACCTCTAACCACCAATCTTCCCTCGACAAGCACTATGGATCGCCTTTGTCCTTCTGACACCGCTGCGTAGACTTGTTACACTGTGTATCCGCCTGAAATATCGGCATAGTTTGGGAACGGTGTAAGGCTAAACTTCGATCGTAGTAGATTATCCATTTAATATATAATGAAAATAAATACAATTGCACGCCGCGCATTTCGCTTTCCATCGACTGCCCTCTCATCGCTTCCCATCGACTCAGAATGTGTGTTGGATCTGCACAATTTTTCTTTTCTCTTAGCTGCTCTGGTTAGCAATTGTCGCATATTGTGCGGCTCGTGATAATGGGATCAGTGTTGTCCTGCATTCTTCATCACGAGAAATATCGCATATCTTATCCGACTGTGTCCACTCTAGTATGAAGCAGCCACACGTCGTTGGGGGTGCTGAGTATTTAATAGCCCAGCGCTCTTGGAAAGCACCGATGACACATCGTTTTTCACGCGCTTTTTCACGCAGAACACGCTTTTCATTGCATCGTGAATTACAGAAGACACCAAACATCTTCAGTAGCTGTAGCATCCTTAAACGTGTTGCGACGTGGTACTCAATCGGGGGATACCCCGATAGCCTAGCTAGACTTCAGCGGGTGCGTTCCTGCTGCAAGAATAACAATAAAGACACAATGAACAAAGCATATTGCAGTGCATTCATATATTGAAAGCCACTCCGACGCACTACGTATTTAGTTCATTGTTTGCTATTTGTTCCGATATATACAAGTGTACATTAATCTTTTTAATAATTGCGGTCACGTCCTTTCTTTCAATTGAAAGTTCGCCCCACTAAGGGCCAAACAAACAAACAAGCAAGCAAGCAAGCAAGCAAGCAAGCAAGCAAACAAACAAACAAACAAACAATGCACACATAGGGTAGCGGTTACAATCGCATCTACAAAATATTACACCTGTGCATGCCGCAAGAGAATCTGAAAATTCGCACGAACTACTGCGTAATCGTACTGACAAAGCATCCATTCTTCTCACGATTAAAGACAACGTCGAATCTCTAGTCTGCGCGTCGCATTTCCAGCGGCTAGCGTCCATATAAACCGCCTTAATGCACTAGGAAGGCGAATAGCATTAATGCGCCAGGAGCGGGTAATCGAAACGAGTAAAGTTTGGTGACGTACCGCTTGTATAAACGCCGTCGCATCGCATCGCAGGTGAGTGAGGCAGAGACCGGGAGCAACAGAGAGCATTCCTAGAGCTTTCCTTTATTCATCTCTTTCGAGCTTCTTGCCACGGGCCGCAGCGTCCGAGTTGCTGCCGGCCGGTAATGACTGTAGGACTCTTAATTTATTTGTACTCTCACTGTAAATAATGTAAATAAACCTCCAGTTTTCATCTCAAAGTCCTCCTCAACTTCGGCCAGCTCCCGCACCCACGGCAAGGTCCAAAAATCTGGGGGACAGCAATTGGGATTGTCCTCCAGTTCCAACAACTGGTTGACAGCGGTTGGATCGTCTCCAAATGCAACAACTGGTGGCAGCGCTACGGATGAACCTTCGTCGAGAGAAATCCTGAGGAACCCGGAACAGCGAAAAAGAGCCTTCGTCGAAAAGGAGTCCCGAGGAACTTGGAACAGCGAAGAAGAGAGAGCCTTCGTCCAAAGTGGTCCTGAGGAACTGGGAACAGCGAAGAAGAGCGAGCCTTCGACCCAGAGAGTCCTGAGGAACCGGGAACAACGGACCAATGAACCAGATGGCAGGGTGCTGGAACCGTAAGTGAGCGCTTGGTTTTTTTCCTTTTGATTCACCAGACTTCAAATGTTGTGTGTTTATTTTGATAGTTCTAGGAATTGGGAATTTGTTGCATATTGTGTGCTTGCACAAATTAATTAAGGAAAACAGTTCTAACCACCAGTCGGGGCGGCTGCCATGGATCTTAGAAGGTTGACGAGGTTAGACTTGTTGGTGTGCGACGATTTGGGAGTTGAGGCGGTCGAACAGATGAAAACGCCAGCTATCATAAAGGCGATTAAAGATAGTGGCAATGATGATGGAAGCATTGAGATTGCTTGGGAGGTGATACAAGAACCACGGGAGCGTGAGCGTCGTGAACGTGAGCGTGAGCGTCGTGAACGTAAGAGTGAGCGTAAGCGTCAAGAACGCGAGAATGAACGGAAGCGTGAGCTTCAAGAACTTACTCTTAGGTGTGAGCGTCAAGAATGTCAGCGTGAGCGTCAAGAACGTGAGAATGAACGTGAACGTGAGTATCAAGAACGTAAGCGTGAGCGTGAGCAAAAGTACGAGAGAGAGAAGGCAGCATTGATGAAACAGATACAATATTGTGAGCAGTTAAAGGCACAGAAACAACGGCTGTCTGAAAATTCTGTAGGTAGTGCAAAGCAAAAGAATGAGGAAGTATCTAGCGCATTTTCACCAAAAGCCGACGAGAAAAGTAGTGCCTGTGAGATTAGCGGCCCATTCAAAGGCGAACGGACAGGGCTAACTGCTAACGATGCCGTAGTGGCAACCGACGCCGTTAAAGGCCGTAGTGAAAGCGACGAGGTGCTGCGCCAACAGAGCACTGTAGAGACGGCTAGGCCAGCTGTGAATCAATTGGCACAGTCATCACGCGTGTGCGTCGCATGTAACGTTAACGAGGTAATTAACAAAGCACAGAATACCGCTGACTCGACAGACCCGAGCACCCATGTCGAGTCAGATCTGCGTGCCGAAGTAAAGTGCCAGCTGGACGATGCAGTTGAGGGCAGTTCTCAGGATTGCGAGCTCATAGCTCAAGAGAAGACAACTGCATTGTTCAGGGATTGGTGCAGCTCTCCGCCAGTCTAGGTAGCCACGAGAGCGATCATTCAGACTGTGCGGGTAAGAGACCGATCCGAGCCGACGAGATGTGTAGCGGCCAGCACGAGGCTCCAGAAGGCGACATGAAAGCGAGTTCGAAGAGAAAGTGCCGCAGAAAGAAGCGCGGTAAAGACCGAAAGGCGGTGAATAAGGTAGCGCAGCCAAAGTCGGAAACAGGCGCGAAAAGGCAGGGCGCGGAGAAAAGAAAGATGCGGTCGTCATTGACGACGTTTGCGCATCAAGCACGTTCAAGCCACCGGTCGAAAAGAGACCGAGAAGCATGTTCTGCACGGACGCGGACAAAGGGCACGGGGCAATTACGTTCCTCGTCGTTCCGCCGTTCTCTTCGGGGTGCAGCATGCAGTGCGAAGGAGCGCAAGGTGGCAAGACGAGACGAGGTGGTAGGGAATCGCGACGCGGTCAGCCGAGATCGTGAGGAAAGAGGGGCGCCAGGACGCAAATTGGCGGGAGAATGTAACATCTTGGAGGAGCTGATAGTGAGTCAGCCCTTTTGTTGTTCCTCGGCAGCCAGAATAGCTTTCGAACCGCGACCACCTCGAGTACGGCTCAAGAATTTTGAGTCAGTCGCACGCGTTTAGAACGGGAGGCCAAGAAACCTTCAGTAGAAGGGAAACGTGTTTTTTTTTGTTTTATTTTCTTTTTAGCATTTCAAAATTTTCGCGATTTGAGACTCTTTCAATTTGTAAGGTAGGAGCTTTGTTAATGTTATCGTTTGAAAAGCTCCAAGGTTTGAAAGAGGTGTTTTATGTAAACATGTAGTTTCGCGAGGTGTTAGTTAATGAGTAGATAGTCTTTCTTTTTTTGTGTGCGTTAGTAACCTGAGTGTCAAGGTTATCGGTGAGAGGCCTATGGTAACGTGCGTGTGTATTAGTTAACCTTTTTTTATAAGTGTTTTTATTTTCTAAGGTTAAGCGCGTAGTTTTTCAGTAAGTGCGTGATTCGACACCAATTCCCTACATGTTCTTTCAGCGTTCCTCATGGTCAGCGAATTGATTTCACCGGCCATTCCGAACTTCCGGGGCGAGGAGGAGCTGTCAGATACGGGACCTTTTCCTGAGCCTACTTCGAGTTCACCAGGCCACATCGAATCGCGTCACAGCTAATTAAGGAGCGCTGAAGCATATCTACCACGTTCCCGAGGCGCCGCACGTTCAAACAAGTTGGCGTCCCCCTCCTCGTGCGCCGCGGGTGGAGCTATTCACTGCTTGACTCTTCCCGAAAGTGTAGCGAGAGCCTGGCACGGTTCCAGGTAACGTGGGTCCCAAGGCAAGAAGGCTGTAATGCACCGTGAAGCCTTGGCAGCAATCCCCCCGTCCGCCTTTGTGAAGGCAGTTGCAAGCCAGGAAGGCAATACCGCAGAGAGAAGTAAGCCCTCGGACAATTGGGGCCCAAGGAGCGAACCTCTGCGCGGGGTGTGACACAATCGCACGGGCGCCTACCATTGGCCGAAAATAACGCCACCTGAGCGGGCTCGCCGATTGGCCAAAAATGACGCCACCTGAGCGGGCTCGTCGATTGGCCGAACGTGACGTGACTTCTAGACATCGAAAGGGTTAAAAGCCAGAGACCGGGAGCAACAGAGAGCATTCCTAGAGCTTTCCTTCATTTATCTCTTTCGAGCTTCTTGCCACGGGCCGCAGCGTCCGAGTTGCTGCCGGCCCGTAATGACTGTATGACTGTTAATTTATTTGTAGTCTCACTGTAAATGATGTACATAAACCTCCAGTTTTCATCTCAAAGTCCTCCTCAACCTCGGCCAACTCCCGCACTCAACGGCAAGGTCAAAATATCTGGGGGACAGCAATTGGGATTGTCCTCTAGATCCAACACCAGACATACGCGCTTGCTGTGAGCAGGTTCCGATTCGTTTGCGAAGGGGGATGGGACACATATAAACGGTGTCGCGTCGTATTACCGCGACGCGCTGTCAAATGCGATACGCTACTTTCGCATTCATGTAAACGCTACTACTGGTCCCGCCTGCAGTGCACAAATAGCCTCCAACAAGACAAACTACACGGAGATTCCCGCGATAGGTAGTATGCACAGAACCACCAGTAGGAATGCGCAGGCCAGCAAAAGGTAGAAAGAAAGTGAGAGAAACATTTGGAGGACGCTTAAGCTTCGCCTTTAAGAGTGGAACGTGATAGCATTCAAAGATCCCTGACGGCTTCTCACGCTTCCCGGCAACAGCAGCGTATGTAACCGTAATGTTTACTGGGAAACGTTCGCGGCGAACGCTATGCAGGAAGGCGGGCTTTCTGGTCGAAACGCGGTCGGTTACAGGGGCCGCGATGCGGCGGAGGCGACCGACATCTGGAAGTCTTTCAAGGAAGCGGGCGTGCTAGTCCGTGGACTCAGATATTTGCGCCCCGGCGTGCGCAAATGGCAGACGCCGGCTCCGGTCTATGCATTGTAGAAACGCTGCAAAAAGTGAGTTTGCGCGTAACAGAATTGTTTTCTCATATACTAAAATTTCAATCCGAGAGCTATCACGTCTGTAGGTTGTGTGTAAGTCGTAGTTTCCAATTTTTCCACGTATTTTAGCTTGATAAATTCAATTAATGCAGTTAATTCCTTGCGTAACATGAACGGCCTGAGTATGTGGGATTCGAAAACATTTTGCAGACACCGGATGCCGGCGCCAGATTTTCTGCGAGACGGGCTGCTTAACACTGTCACGGTAAAAAAACAAAAAAAAACGAAATACGGGCTTGTGACGTGAACGTGACGTGGTCTCTCGCCGGCGGCTCCAATGAGGGAAGGAACGTAGGTTGCTGGTTTTGAATTGCTGCAACAAAGGGAGCATGGAGTACGAATAAGGTAGCTTACCGTCTCGCGACATAAACTTGCAACGCTTCATTTGCTTTTATCTCCGCTATTACTAACCTCGCATAAAAACTTATTACGGTTATGATGGGGGGTGTTTTATGGCGCAGGGGCCAGTAATGGCCAAAATGCGCCAAGCAGTGTTGTTAAAATCACTACGGCAGACCAACTTCAAGGGTAAAACAAAAATTTCCAGCAATTCCTAGCGTATACGACTCTTTAACGAAATCCTTCTGTTCATTTTTTTAAGCACGAAAATGTGTTTTGTTTAACACGAGACTTCCTCTAAAGAATGTGACGTCGGCGAGAACGTGTAAAATATGCTCTCTTGACAGTGATGGCACCGCCATGTAGGAGCGTTAATGCGAAGTACTGCATCATGACGCAAGAGCCCCGACAGCGAGTGCAGCGGAGGCTCCAACGGGGTGTAGCCTGGGGTTCTATTCTAGACATGGAGGAAGCAGAGCGATAGGAGGGGGCATACAGCACCGCGATTGAAGCCAAGCCTGTCGGCCTAACACATGATCGCAAGTAAAAGTGCGCGATTGGTTTTAGTGCTCCCGCTCTGCGGGCACAGCCACGGAAGGCCTGCCGTACAAACGCGCTGCGAATAAAAACTACTGGCATAGCTACAGGAAATTGAGTGTGTAGCCAGATCTCGATTCTTGTTCCGTGATCTCGGCGCAAGAGGTCACGTGTGTGGCCACTACTGTGGTTTCCCGGAGCGTTCGCCTACCAAGGCTGGCGGGGTGACGTAAAGCTCCCTCCTATACTTTTCAAACCTTCCTTTATGATTCTGGACATTCAGACATTTCTTCGAGCCGTGACGTAGGCGTGACGCTTACAAAATGGCGCTGATGGCACTGATTTGCTTTCGTAACGTGACACTAATTTGACGTTTCGCCAAAGAAACTGTAAACTAGGCACTGAAGCTAACGTTCTTGATAACGCTAAACAGTTTTCCTCCTCAGTAAAAATAAAGCAGCTAGCTCAAAGCCCACGATTATTCCTTCGAAAACGCTTCTCGCTTCCATCGTCTGACGTGTACAAGCCGTAGTCTACTTCATTAGCTAGGATGCATGCCCCCGGGAAACGAAATGAGTCATCGTATATTGGTGCCAATGCGCTTGTTTTATGACAACATACGTGACCTACCAGGGGTGATGAGCGCATGCTCTAGGCTTCGTTTTCGTTATCTAGCGAAACGCAAGTGATTCAGCCGGACACGTCTGGCTGAGAATCGGCCGAAATCACCGATACCTTTGCGCGTGCCACAGGTATTCGCTTGGGCGACGCAATCGCCGGCGCTGCCATCGTTCAGTTCGCTGCTTACTTCGACCGCCTGAGAAAACTTCAAGGCGCCGCCTTGCGTACATTTCCTTTTATAAATTAAAGGGCCATCGCTGTCACAACGTCCGATGATGCGAAAAGCCATTCATCTTCAATACAATACAAACGAAGAAGTGAAACGTGCTAAAAGTTGCAGAAGGTTTGCTATGTTCGACCCATGCTATTTCAAGTAAACTTGTTTTTTTTTTTATTATGGCCCAAAACACAAATGCCAACACCACACGAGAGTGATTCAAATGCTATATGCACGCGTTGTGAACAAATGATGTTCATGGCCCTAGACGACGGGGGAAATTCGGCGATACGCATGCCTCTCGGCCGCCATTGCAAATGGCCGCTCATTAGCATAATACGTGCGGCTCGTCACGCCACAAATTATGGCAGATAATCTCTGCAATGGCGGCCCAGCGCAACGTCACGCAACATCAAACAGACGTTTACGAAATGGTCCTTGCTGTGACAATGCTCACGGCATATTATTGTGATAGCAATTACATGGACATTCCAGGTGAATTTCTGCCTTCGGCGTCGCCGTTGCCGTGAGGTTCAGTAATTAGTGAAAGCGTGTGGGGCTGAGCCGGCAAACGCGGTTCAATCTCCCGGGCGCGAGCGAGGAGCGCCGCCGTGATGCGTGCCCTCTCCCGTCGTGCGCGAGGCAGGGGGGTAAGGAGAGGGAGGAGGGGCGTCTTTCTCCGGCGGCTGCTAGGGTGCCTCGATGTCCTTCTCGCCCGCCGCTCCGTAGAGAGTGGAGACAACCGCGGCGTCTTTTATGGCGTTGGCCACGCGAATCGCGGCCGCCGTAGTGGACGCCTTTGGCGGACGCCGTAGGAACGCGTTGCCGGCGCTCGTGTGTCTTGAAAGTGAGCTGTGACGTGCTCAAAGTGCGCGCCCGCGTGGGCCTCATCTTGAAAGCGATCTGCGATGTTTGCAGAGTGCGCGTAGTGCCGACAGCTTCGTATGCGCTGTGCTTTCGACGTTTCGTTCGAGTTGAAGCGACAGATGCACGGAGGTCAATTGGCTCGCGGCTGCTGCCGCGATTCCTAACTCCAGCGTTTCTACAGACAGTTTCCGATGTCATCGAGGGAGATGTGTTCGTGTTTACTTCTGCGCGCGTGACACAGTGCTGGTTAATCTAGTTAAAACACGTTGAAGGGCTAGTTGGTTTGAATCCATGATAGAATGTGTACAATCTAAAAACAATTGCACCCTTTGGGGTGTATATTTGCCACACAATGATAATCGTCATCTGTCTTGTTTGCTCTTTCTTGAAAACGCTGCCCTCGCTTATTTCCTGTCGAGAATGCTGTATCACACTGATAACGCGCGTTCCGTTCATGACTTGGAAGTACCAGGCTCGCAGCTTTAAAGAAAGGAAATGCGGGCAAGACAGATGACGATTATTGTTGTGTGGCAAATATACACCCGAAAGGGTGCAACTGCTTTTAGAGTGTGAGCGCGACTGAACAAGGACGTAGAAAGAAGCAGACACACAAAGACAGTCATAGTGGTAACAGCGCGAAGAAAACGGCGGCGGAGTGAAAGGACACAGGACGTGTGCTGGTTTTGTTCGCGCTGTTACCATTATGAATGTATACCAACTCGCCCACCTTTCCTCTTTATTACACAAAGAGAGCGCTGTCTCTGTGTGTCTGTTTCTTTCTACGTCCTCGTTGAGTCACGCTTACACATTCCGTCATTGTTAATGCAGTTAGTAAGGGAATGTTTAAAAGTTTATATGGCCGATCAAAGTACTATTCTTATTTTGTACAGCTATCTACTAATTTGGTATCGCCATCGGTGCTTTTTCTTTCTGGAGGAACTGCGATTTTTTTCCTTCAGCCAAACAGCAAGCTGACATAGCGGCTATAGTGGATGGCCACCACATATTCGGACCAGAAAGGCCCGAATGTAAGGACCAGAAAAGCAATATATAAGGACCAGAAAAAGTATGAGCCGATAAAATTTCAGCTCCACGTTACGCATTTTAATCTTGGTGAAAACGCAAAATTGAATGTTGCAAGGCTTCTGCTTCCTGCACAAATTTTGAAATGCATGGCCTCTCGACAGCCAATCAGAGGGTCAACATGGCAGATAACAGTGGCCGGGCAGCCACCATGGGTGTCTAGAATAGAGCCCCTAGCGTATACGGTATTGGCCTTCTTGAGGTGACGACGCAGTTTCTGCAGATGATTTGTCCTTCGCGTCCGATTAGCCTGTGACGCCTCGTCGCCTCGTTTCCTTCTGAGTGCAGTTCCAACATGCATCACCATTGCTTACACGCCGCCTACTGCTTCGCTTGCGAGAGCACCAACTAAGAAAACTCCTGCGCTGAGCGGCGCAGAAAGGCAACGACGTCGACGGGGCAATTCCGCTTTGGTCCGGCGAGAGACACAACAGCGTAACAGCTTGAACCACAACGCCTTCGCGCGTTCGCTTCACTCTGCCACTCGCGTTCCTGAAGCTGAGCGCATCGCAACTCAACTGGCTGGCCAAGACACTACGGAGACGGACCAAAATGCTAGTACTTTCGCCTAAGCGACTCAGCAGCAGGACGCTTCTCGCCAACAGGACGCCGCGCGCCAAGCAAGCCTGCAACGTGGTTACCGACCCGCAAATGGTGCGCCTTTCGCTGCAGCGGACCGTGAGTTCACGAAGCGATTTACTAACAACCCGTTCGGTTCCACTTGTACGGTTTGCGAACGCGTGTGGTTTACGGGCGCATTTGCGCAGTGCTCCGGCGCGTGCAATGCAGTGTCTCCAGGGGCTGTTTCCCGTATATATATATATATATATATATATATATATATATATATATATATATATATATATATATATATATATATATATATGGAAGGTGTCTCACATCACTTCAGCCAAGAATTTAAACATGAAAGGCACGACGGAAGCGAATTGAACGCACCGCATACTATTCGCAATATCTAATAGTAACTCACATTCTTTTGTTTTCCCCTGAGCTAATGGGCCTATAAGTTTTCAATTCTTTAACGTCACCCTTTTTGTGGATTTGTATAAGGTTTGCATTCTTCCAGTTCTCTGGCACTCTCGAAGTCGATAGACAGTTCGTATAGAGAGCCGCCAGTTTTTCAAGCATGATGTCGCCTCCATATTTCATTAAATCGATTACTATTCCATCTTCTCCTGCCGCTTTTCCCCATTTCATGCCTTACGAGGCCCTTTTAACCTCGTCGCTAGTTATAGGAGTCTCTGCAACCTATTCATTACTGCTTCGAATGTAGGTGTTGTGGCTCCTCTGGGTATTGTACAGGTCAGTATAGTACACCTCCGCTGCTCTTAGTTACCTTCGAGATTGCTGATAATATTAGCCTGCTTATCTTTCAATACATACATCTTGGTTTGTCCTATGCCAATTTCCTTCTCAATGATTTCATGCTGCGTTCATTTTTTACGGCTTCCTCGGTCTTTCCCACGTTATAATTTCGAATATGCCTTATTTTCTCCTTGTTGATCAGTTTTGACAGTTCCTCTACTTCTATCTTATCTCTTGAGTTCGACAGTTTCATTCTCTGTCGTTTCTTTATTAGGTGCTTTGTTACTTTGGAGAGCTTGCCTACTGATTGCCTTGGTACCTTAGCTCCCATTTCAATCGCTGCTTCTGAAGGCAGCCTAGTGACGGTTTCATTCATTACCTCTATGTCACCTTCATCTCTTTGTTCTAAGGCCGAATATTTGTTTACAAGTAGCAGACTGAATTGGTCGCTTTTGCCCTTACTGCGTCTAGGTAGGCTTGTTTCTTCCTGACATATTTTAGTCTTTCTCTCTTCAAATTGAGGTGAATCCTAGACCTCACCAACCTATGATCACTGCATTTTACTCTACCTAGCACTTCAACATCATTGACTATGCTGGGATCGGCAGAAAGTCTGTCATCTATTTCATTTCTTGTTTCACTATTAGGGCTTTTCCAGCTCCACTTTCTGTTGCTACGCTTCCTAAAGAAAGTGTTTATTATGCGCAGCTTTTTCCGTTCCTCGAATTCTACGAGCATCAGAATCAACGCTGTAGTTGCCAATTGCTTTTTCACCAGCCTGCTTTCCCCCGTCTTTTGCATTGAAGTAGCCCATTACTACAGTATACTGAGTTTGCACTTTTCTCATCGCTAATTAAATATCTTCATAAAACTGATCTACTTCCTCACCATCATGACTGGATGTTGGAGCAGAGGCTTGTACTACCTTTAATCTATACCTCTATTAATTTTGATTACGACTACTGCTACGCTCTCATTAACCTACCCAGTATTGCTTGGTATCTGGGAGACCTCTATAGCAGGGAACATGGCCGTTAGTATAAGCCTGTATAAGCCTCACCATTTTTTCAAATCTCACTAAGACCAATGATCATATATATATATATATATATATATATATATATTGCACTTAGGAAACTTGATGTGACCTCGAAGAATTGTTCACTGAAATGACGGCCTCATATGAGAACTTACATGACGTCATTGTAGGAGGCAGTTCAATTTCACAACCTGAGTCCTCTCCCATCACCGAGAACGTGGCGTCTCTCGGTGATGTAATCTTAGTTCGTGTAATTGTCATATACTTCGCTATCACTAATACTGCTTAGCCTTCCCGACAAAACTACAGCCTCTCTGTCTTTTTTTTTCTTTTTCTGTGAGTCCGAGTATAAGCGTTATTGGGCATGAGTGCTGTTTATATTGATTTCGAGTGAATCCGGCTTGGTCTCATTTCGGTTACTGAGTGAATTATACAGGGTGTCGCAACTGTCGCGCACCAAGACTTAAAAAAAATGCAATTGCGTTACTCGAAGAAAACCTAGTGCATATTGTTTCCAGTGTAGTCGAGCAGCCGCCAGTAATTTTTCTCTTACTGAGAGTTAATTAGGTAATTGTAATTAATAATCGAACTCGAAAAGTACTGTCGTAATTATCAAAGTGTCAACGAGGCATCTGTAGGCACAGCCAAGGGACATACAATAGCGGTATTTGAGCGACGCACTAATTGCGTACTAATTTTTTCCGTCTGATAAATAACCCCGCAAAATATGAAAAATACCACGTGACTGCGCTCGCGCCCGCATCATAAACCAGCGCCCTCAAATAAGCTGATTGAAAGCAGCTGCTTTGCCTGTCGCGAACCGGAAGAGGCAGCGCATCGCCTTGAAGGAGCACCAACAGCAGGTTCTGCGGCTTCGTAGATTTTTCTTCCTCTCAATTCTACGTCACACTTATTATCCGTCTCCAAGGCCTATTGATCACATTCATAACAAAAGCTTCTCGATAACGTGGTTGAAGCGCCGCTCTGATTACGCACGGAATGTGAAAAGCAATGGAATAGGCATAGAATGTTTCAGAATCCCGACTCTGCTGGCACCTCGCATTGAAAGAGTACGCGCGCAGCTGTATTTCGCGCCAGGAACTTGCTTCAGACCAAAGTCAAATTAAAGTGACGGTTTTATTTTTCACGAGAGTGTATGCGTGCTGCAAAAACCGGCTCGTGGCAAAAATAAGAGCGATATAAACAGTCTGGGAAGCTACTCACGTGTAGAGAAAAGGCAAAACCGATGCGTACAAAAAAGTAAATGTACCACTTCTAAATGAGCCGAATGGTTGCACACACACACAAAAAAAATGTTCATATATTCACGCAGAATCTTCTCTGGGATTTATCTGAATGATGCATAAGCATTTCGTAGCACTGACATGGTGTTTCGTGGTAGTATGCTGATTTGTTTCGTATAATTGCTAGAACGACCATGAAATAGCCATGAAACGGGGAAGCACGATTGCAACACAGACCAGCACAAGACGATGTAAAAGAGGCAAGTAGAAGCAATGTTCATTGGTGTTCTGGACAGCCCGCAGCGTATGCGGACGTGGGATGACATGAGTGGACGTGGGATGACATGACCGGGGAGATGTAGCAAAGGAAGGAAATATATGTAACGTTTACTAGGTGCACTGAACTATATGAATCGTGATCAACCGTGCCCCGGTGGCGGCGATGTCCGGCGCAACGGCGCGGACCGTATCTTGGAAGCGATCTACGAAAGCCGCACAGTGCGGTATGTGCTGAGAGTGCTGAGAGCCCCGCGAGCCCGGTGTTCTCGCCGCTTCGTTGGCGTTGAAGCGAAAGGCAGCACGCAGGTGAATTCGCTTGCTGCTGCGGGCGCTGTGTTGAAAGCGACCGTCTTGCAGGACGAATGGAGGGGCGGTTTTTCCGTTGGGTAAGGATATAAATGCTTATGCATTTAAAACCATCAGATTTCAGTGTGCCATTATTATCTATGAATTCGTAAGCGCAGTTGAATAACAGCTGCTGCATACAGGACGTGCTCGAATAGGTCTCCTTCTGCAGCTGCGCAGTGTTAGGTCCGCTCGTCACATCTTCTGTGGCTTTCTTGATGACCGATGCTGGAATTCTGCGGCAGACAACTGTTATCATGGCTTTGAGCTCATTTGAAGTCATCGTCTTGATCACGTGAACACGGTGTTTCACTTAACTCCAAAGAAAGAAATCGACTGGAGAGAGGTCAGGTGACCTAGCCGGCCAATGTGCAGGCACGTGCCTTCCAAGCTATTGCACATAAAAAGTCTCATCGAGCCAGTTCCGTGCTCGGCAGCTGTTGTGTGCTGGCGCCACATCTTGCTGATACCGCATAAGTGGAAGACGTGACAGCGGGATTTCGCTGAGAAACTCATCCACCATTCCTTCAAGGATTTCGTCCATATTTCTGTCAGTGTGTGATCGAAGAAGATGGGACCGATTGTAGCACCGGCGTAAATTCCGAACCGCACATTAAACGACCAGTGACACTGGTGCCGAGTGTGGAATGGATTCTGTGGATTAGAGTCACTCCAATAGTGTGCATTATGGAAATTTATCTGGCCATTTTTGCAAAAGGGAAGACTCAATTCGAAGAATCTAGGTGATTATGCAGGTCCCTGTCTTCTAAGTATTGGTGCGGGTTAAGGTGATACGGGTGACAGGCTGAGTCATTTAGAATGCTCCGAACAGATCACTTGGAAATCGGTACCTGGTGGCCACGTCCCGCACGCTAGCATGAAGGTTTGAAGCCATAAATGCTAGAACATCCGTGCGTAGGCTAGTAACTTAGCGCGAATAAAAACACGGAAACAAGATAGACGGACAAGGACAAGAGCTACTCACAACTGCTTAATGGAAGGAATGATAGTGCATATATATATCCTCTTGTCACGCATGCGCCTACCAAGCAGACGAGAAATAGGTACATGCACATTAAAGGGCGTTGCGCAAGAAGTAAAATTCGGCATCTAGTAATGTGATAGAAGGCTCACTTACACAGCTATCTCTATTCTTCGTGATAAAGAAGACCTTACGAGCGAGCCTGGAAGAGGCGTTGCCGCTCCTGCCCAGAATAGTAGTCGCAGAAAATCAAGCGTCAGAACCACACGCGCTAACATGAGCCACCAAATGTGCGCCCTTATCCTTCTTTTTCTTTAGTTTTTGCGCATGTTCCCTTAAACGGTCATTCACACAACGCTCGGTTTGTCCAACGTAGAGGTGCCCACAAGGGTGCAAGGGAATTGCATAAACAACCCCTCTGGAGCACTCAACAGAGGGCTTCTCATGCCTCGTGCGGCAGCCCCGCCTGCTCTCACAGCAAACTCGAGAACACAGCTTCGAAAGCTTATTGGGCACAGAAAAAACCAGAGGAATACCATGACGGTTAGCAACCTTTTTAAGCTTGTGGGACACCTTGTGTACGTAGGAAATAGCCTCTGGTCTTAGCTTCGGTCGTTCGACCTCTGCTCTCGCCCTTCGTGCTCCAAGCTTTACTTTTTGCAGAAGAGACTCTATTATAGCGTTGACGACCGTCAAAGGGAAACCAGCTGCCAAAAGGCGTCCAACTTGGTTAGTAAAACTAGACCGCATTTGGTGTACGCACGATTTCCGCAAAGCCGATTCCAAGCAAAGACTACTAACTGCTCGCTTCACCACCTTAGAGTGTGCGGAATCGTACGACAGCAATTGCTTCATTGCTCGCGGTTGATAGGTCCAGCAGTCGTGGCCAGCTTCAAAAGACAGTTTTAAATCTAGGAACAGCAGGCCTGTGTCGTCAGGAAGTTCATGGGTAAAAACGAGCCCTTGGGCTTGGTTGTTAAAAGCTTATAAAATAAAAGCAGGGAATGTAAAGTCACCCTTATTGTTTAAAAGCACTAAAAAATCAACCTACCTAAAAACTCATAAAACCTGTCCCCCATTAAAAACCTGCCTGAAAGACCTATCAACAAGACAAAAAATGTCGCACAACGTAGGAGCAACACAAGACCTTATACATACTCCCCAGCGTTGCAGATATGGCTGCTCGTTCTAAAGAATAAAAGTCACACTTAAATAAACTTGAGCAATGTTAAAAAGCTGTCCACTGAAAGGCCCGCTGAGTTCTGGAAGTCGACCACGTCGTTGTATTCAGTACATTCCCTTAAGAAAACCAGAAGCTTATTCTGAGGAATTGAGTAGAATAGATCTTCTACGTCAACGGAAAAACCATACTTAATGCTGTCATTACACTTAACAAATTTCGAAACCTCGGAAAAACTCTTCACACGGAAAGGGTCATCCACATGTAGCGTCTTAAGCTTATTCAAAAGAAAGACTCACGCAATGCTGCCACGCTCCGCCCTCGCTAACGATAGTTCTGAAAGAAATATCGGGCTTGTGCGTTTTCGCGGTGAACAGTCAAATAGCTTTCTTTGCTATTCTTGATACCTTTAGCAAGGGTGGTTCTACTCAATTCCTCAGGATAAGCTTCTGGTTTTCTTAAGGGAATGTATTGAATACAACGACGTAAATCCCACTAGGTACTCTGGGAACCAAACATAAAAAAAACTTGTGCCTTCTGAGCTTGGTTATCAGTCGCCCTACAACAGTTAAAGCCATTTCCTTGCTTACTTGCTTGCTCATTGCACGAAATATGACATACGTAGCCTTTGCTATGTTAAGGTTTAGACTAGTGTACCTAAGCCTAGCCGAAAGTGACGCAAGGTAGATAATAAGCCTTATTTTTATGTCCCTTAAGTACGTAGATATAATACGACAGTAGTATCATCTGCGAACACAATAACTTCAAGAGAACTTGGTTTATCTACAATATTCTTTTTTAAACAATAAAAACGGTCTCAATATTGACCCCTGCGGAACTCCTCATGTTACTTATGATTTGCAGACGGGTTGATCTTATTGGACAAGTTGATACCGGTCACGTAAATAGATTTAATACCATCCAGTGCAACTACCTGCAAGCAATACTTAGACAGTTTTTCCAACCTAGTATTGTATTTTTGGTATCAAAAGCTTTAGATCCAGAAACAAGCCAAACGTGACTTTCTTATTATCCATCTTTGTATGTCTTTAATGTAATATAATGCTTTCTCTGTTGATTTATTTTTTAGAAACAGTAGTGGTTAATTAACAAAATTTTGTGGTTAAAAGAAATATATTTTGCTAATCACCCTCGAACATTTTTGGAAAAGCTGGGGAGCGCCCATATCGGCCGATAATTTGATATGTTATCCCTATCAGTACCTTTATATGTAGCAGTCGCTTCCGCCACCTTAAGTGGCTGTGGAAATATGCCGATTGTTAGCATAAGATTAATAATGAGAACGATAGTCTCTGAAATGAGGCGACATATTTGCTTGATCTCTTTTGCACAAATTTCGTCAATTTCAGTTGCTACATTAGTTTTCAGGAGCTTTATAGATCCTACTACTTCAACAGGAGACGTTGGTATCGAGAAATAGTGCACATTCATTGTGTTAGGGCCTCACCACAAATGGTTTTGCTATGTGCAATCATTTTCACTATGTACCGACAGTGTTTTTTTTCTACCCGTAAGTGCATTTACCATTTGGTTAACTTTTAGGATTGTCATCAGTCACATTTTGTCATTTCGTGCAATTTTTAGCTTTCTTTATTCATTATTAAAGTATTTCAATAATTCTTCAATCTACAAAGCACTTCAGGATTCCGAAAGAATAAAAAATCCGTGGTGCATTTTGTTTTTGGCCTTTATGCATTGATAAAGACATTTGTTGTGCCACGACTTCCGGTGTCTCTTACTTCTAGGCACAATGACCTCCTGGAAGGGAAACGCTTTGTCGAAAGCGTTGTGAAGCCGGTTACAGTGTTGGCGCAGCCAGGCCAACTCACTTTTCTGAGAACCGTTGGTTCCGCGCATACATGACTCCTCATGCTAACACACGTGCTGACATATCCACGCGACACATAAACACACATGCGCAGATTGACTTTCCCTATAAAAAGAAAAGATAAGCATATGACCCATCGCAACGTCACCCAAGCCAGGTCCCCTCACCAACCTGGTAACCAATGGCTTGACGTATACATAACTTCATCAAGCTAGTGAACTTTCTGGCGCCGATTAACACGCTGAATAAACGGTTAGACTCTCGGGCAAAAGAAAAATAATCAGAGAGCCGTTCGATTGAAGATGGATGAACAGCGGAGCTGTACATATATGGTGATAAATATGTTGATAATAAATATGCTGATTGAAAATAAGACACATTCCACAATGAATTCGGTTTTTCACGATTTGTTTTGTCATATTAAACGGCATACTAAATATTTTATTTTTTATTTTTACCTTCTTTTGTTTGCTTTTTTTGGATTTGTTATTTGGTCAGCAATGTGACTATTGCTTTATGATCGCTATGATATACGACCAGTAGCTCTGTGGCGACACTGGAAAGGTTCCTGGCCAATGTGAGGTCTATACACGACCAATGACGCGTCGTGGGCGCACTGATGTTTGCGTAACATTGAATCCTTTTGTGCCTGGCGATCCTTTACTCAAGGCGACTGAAGCAGAGTCACCTGAGACTTATGGACATTTAATTATGTTCCGTATCATCGGCTTTTTGATCGTCCAGAGGTGACAGGCGAGACGAGTACCCGCCCGAAATACGAGTGAACCTGACACCGACGGTGACGTGTAAATAATGACTGCTCAGTTCAAGACAACTCCGCTCTCCTACTACAGCGAAGGACAGTCTCCCGATCCTGGCAGATTGACCGTCGCGAAGAGGCCACTAATTGATGAAAGGAGCCATTGTCAACGACTCGAATGAGAACGGCGCCTACGTCAGGTTCACAATTTGCCATGTGGTTGCTTTGTATGCGGGAGCGATTGTGCAACGTTGTATGCGGGAGTCCGGCAAATAAGGTGGCACGTCGTGGGCGGGATGTTGTGAACAGTTCGGCGTTTATGATTGGCCACGAAGAACAGTGAGTTCCCTCGAGGAGTGAAAGGGGGAAATAAGCGGAATAGAAATAGGATCTGGACTGCTGCGAGGAGGCTCGAACATGCAAAGACTTTATTTAGCATGTAGTGTGCTCGGGGAGACGGAGCCGTTTTTGGAAAAATTGATCATGTACATTTGTATGTAAACTTTCCTCATGTCTTGAACGTCGCTCGGGACCTTTCTTTCTCCCGGCACTAGGCACGGCGCCATTCATGGAACCTTCGTGGCAGCACGGACTTGACAACAGTGTCGAACCTTTCCAAGAGAAACGCCGCTAACCACTTCCTGTCTGGCCGAGCCACGTCTATGTTGAAATCACCCACAATTACGATGGTAGTGGTGTCGGTAGGAGTGATCCAACCAAACATGCATACGCATGGCGTTTGCGGCACGATCTTCATCCGTATTACGTGCCGCCCGCAGTCACCGCGCACATTCCCGCTTCTGTTCACGGCGGTGTGCTTCGTAGGCGCGCTGTCCTTCCGCAGTCTTCACCGCGGCCTACGCATTGCACAGGTGGAAGGGAACTGAGATAAAATTATGCGGTTTGCCTATAGAGCCTCTGACATCAAACCGCAAGCCCTACTAAACAGTGTTAATTCCGGTATTACATTTTTATTACGATAGCTTTTTATCACTAAGTTTGGCACTTCTCCCGATTAAACGCAGCTGGGGCATACCCGGCGACACGCTTTTGCTTTATGCTTTAGCTTTTTTTAGCTCTGAGATGGCCGCCATCTTCTTTTTTTTTTTTTGTCTACGCACACAAACCACCAGAACGTAGCGTATAACAGCTCCGCTGTAAGAAAATCACCATCAAATTGTCGCCGGAGCCGTTCTCTGAACATGATGGCTTGATAAATATATTTCTACCCATGTTAACGCACTTGCTGATGTCAATTCACGCACCCGCCGTGGTTGCTCAGTGGCTATTGTGTTGGGCAGCCGAGCACGAGGTCACGGGATCGAATCCCGGCGACGGCGGCCGCATTTCCTCGGGGGCGAAATGCGAAAACTCCCGTTTACTTAGATTTAGGCCCCCGTTAAAGAACCCCAGGTGGTCAAAATTTCTGGAGTGCTCCACTACGGCGTGCCTCGTAATCAGAAAGGGGTTTTGGCACGTAAAACCTCATAATTCTAATGTTTTTTTTTTCGATTCATGCTACCAACAAATGAATATAAGCAGATGCGCTTGCCCTGAAAAAGAAATAGCTTAAGTCTAACGCTCCTTAACATGTCAGCGCAAACATGTTCACTCACTTCTCTGAAAAGGGCTGGTTAGGCGCATACAGCATTCTCCATGCTAATATACGCGCTCATGTCGATTCGGGAGATGAATAAACGCGCATGCATCGATAGGCTATCGCGGAGACCAAAGGTAAGCTTTTCATCGATTTTAATGTCGCCGAAGCAAGATATATCCTCACTTCTCTGCATAAAAAGCGTTGGTTTGGCGCACTACCTATGCTACTGCCTTTACGGACGCTGATTCGCACGATGAAGAAATAGATATGCTCAAATTGACTTTCACTGAAAGAACAACAAAAAACAACTATAACGTAGTTCCGCCCGAAAGGCGAAGTACCGATTGCGAGAGCAAATTAGTAGATAGCTGTACGAAATAAGGACAGCAGTTTTATCGGCCATACAAACTTCTAAACATTCCCTTATTAACTAAATTAAGAATGATGAAATATGTAAGCGTAGCTCAAAGAGGACGTAGAAAGAAACAGACAGCGCTGTCTTTGTGTGTCAGCTTCTTTCTACATGAACCGCGCTCGCTGGCTCACCCACAGACGCTTTCACTTATACGAAACCTCACGGCGACGCCGACGGCAGAAATGCGCCTGAAGTGTCCATATAATTGCTGTCGCAATAGAAGAGCTAAATCTTTTGCCATCTCAGTCGAGCCACGTTCATTTACTTGCATGGAAAGCGCTTGCTCACCGCTAACATCCCTCTTCGTGCTTATACATGGGCGCATGTCAATTGACGCGAGGAATAAATGCATATGCGCCGATTTCTTTTCGCGGAAAACAAACGTAAGCCTATAGTCCGTTTCAATGTGTCCAGAGCCAGATCTACCGACTTTTCTGCATGAAAGGCGTTGGTTTGGCGCATACGTTACCGCCAATGCTCTTGCTGACACAGACTCAGGCGATGAAGAAATGGATACGCGCAGATTGGCTTCCACGGAGAACAAAGGTAAGCCTATATAAATCTAGATCCGCTCGCTTCCTTGCATAAAAAGCGTTGATTTGGCGCATGCATTACCACCTATGCTCATGCACTTGTTCACACCTATTAACGCGATGATGAAGAAATGGGTATGCGCAGTAGGCTTTCGCGGAACGCAAAGGAAAGCCTATAGTCCGTTTCAAAGCGGCTGAAGCCAGCATCCCTGCTTAAAAAGCGCTGATTCGACGCATGCATTACCACCTATGCTAAGGCACTTGCTGACACCGATTCAAGCGATGAAGAAATGGATACGCGCAGATTGGCTTCCACGGAAAACAAAGGTAAGCTTATATAAATCTAGATCCGCTCGCTTCTCTGCATAAAGCGTTGATTTGGCGCATGCATTACTACCTATGCTCATGCACTTGTTCACACTGATTAACGTGATAAAGAAATGGGTATGCGCAGTGGGCTTTCGCGGAACGCAAAGGAAAGCCTATAGTCCGTTTCAAAGTGACTGAAGCCAGCATCCCTTCTTAAAAAGCGTTGATTCGACGCATACATTACCACCTATGCTAAGGAACGTGCTGACACCGATTCAAGCGATGAAGAAATGTATATGCACAGATTCGTTTTTCCTGGGAAATAGCGAAGTCTATCACCGTTGCAATATCGGTAAGGCCAGGTTTATTTACTTGTATGGAAAGCGATGGTTGCATGCAAACATCGTTGCCCACGCTAATGCTTGTAGTGAGACCATTTCAAAAGGTGAATAAAGCCACATACAGATTGGACCCCGCTCAAAGAAAAAAAAAGAAAAAAGAAGGCTAAAGCCAATTACAGTGTCGGTGCCAAATGTAGTCATTTCTCTGGAAAGTACTGGTTCGAAGCCTACTTCACTACCAATGCTAACGCACGTGCTGACGCCGACATACGCGATGAATTAACGGATGTACGCACATTGGCTTTCGTGGAAAAGAAAGAGAAGCTTACAGCCTGTTACAATCTTGGCCCAGCAAGGCCCACTTACTTGTATGGAAAGCGATGGGTCAACGCTTACCTCTTTACACGTGCGAATGTACGTGTTGACGCCAATTTACGCCGTGAATAATGGATATGCACACACTGACTTGTCTGAAAAAAAGGTAAGCCTATACACCGTCATAATAAAGCATCAGGAAGGTCTAATCACATCTGTGGAAAGCGCTAGTTTGTCGCATACTTCACTCTCTCCCCATGCAACTTCTGACGCCGATTTACGCGACGAATAAACATACATGAATAGATTGTCATGCCCCCCACCTATAGAAAGAAAAGAAAAACGGTAAGCCAATAACTCATTCCCGTGGTGGGCCGGCCCGGTTTAATCGCATCTCTGGAAAGCACTGGTTCGTCGCATACATCACGTCCCATGCAATTGCTCGCGCCGATTTACGCAATCAATAAACAAATACGCGCAGATTCGCTTGACCGGAAAAAAAGAAAGTGGTAAGCCTACAACCCTGTGCAATAGTGGCTCAGCCAGGTTCAATCACATTTTCGCAACTGGCTGGTTCGCCGTACACACAGTACCGCCCTTGCACATGCTGTTGCTTATTTATACGATTACTGAACGAATGTGAGCATATTGGCTTGCCCCCAGAAAAGGGAAAACACGGTAAGGCTATAACCCATAGTAATGTTATACCATCCAGGTTTAATGACTTCTCCGAAAAGCGCTCATTCTTTGTAATCTGCGCATACATTACTCCACCTGCACGTGCTCGCACCGATTTACGTGCTGAATGAACGAATATGCGCAGATTCAATTGCTCGAAAACAAAACAAAGAAAAAAACTGTAAGATCGATGCAATCTTGTCCTAGCAAGGTCCACTCACTTTTTAGAAAGCAGTGATTAGTCACATACATCGCTTCCAACGGAAGTGGTGACGCCGATTCACGTGATGAATCAATGGATGCGCGAAGACTCGCTTGCCCAAAGAACAAATAACAGAAAAAAAGGTGCTGACGCTATAGTCCATTTCATTAGTGGCCCAGTAAGGTCAAGTCGCTTCTCTGGAAAACTCTGGTTAGTCGCATATATTTATCCCCGTGCACGGGTCGGTGCCGATTTACGCGAAGAGTAAACAGGTGTGCGCGTACAGCCTTGCCCACCAAGAAGAGGGGAAAAAGAAGGTAAGCCTAGTGATTATTATCTTATACAAGTAAGGTCCTATCTCTTCTTTGGAAAGCGCTTCTTCGTCGCATACATAGCTCCCCAGGCACACGGGGACACCAGTTTACGCATAGAGTAAATGCATATGCGCAGATCGCATTGCCGGAAAAACAGAGAAAAATGCTAAGCTCGGAGTCCATACATATGGTGGCCAAGTCCAGGTCTAATCTATTCTCCGAAAACGCTGGGTTGTCGCATACATCACACCCCATGGAAGTGCTGCTGGCGATTTACGCGATGAATAAACGGATACGCGCAGATAGTCTTGCCAGAAAAATAAAGAAAAAAAAACGGTGAGCCCATTGCAATGTTGTCCCACCAAGATGAAATCACTGGACTCGGAAACGCTGGTTCCTCGGAGACGTCAGTGCCCATACACATACTGGCGTTGATTTACAAGATGAATAAACCGATATGCACTCATTGGTTTAATCGGAAAAGAAAAAGAACAGTGAACCTATAATCCATTACAACGGTGGGCCAGTGACGACCAACCATTTCTGAGGAAATCGCTGGTTCGTCGAAAACTTGACTGCCCACGCAAATGCTGATGCCGATTACGAATCCCTATTACGATGCCCTAGATAGTGCTCGCAGTTTGCATGCAACACTGCCCATAGACGTGCTAACATTCATTTATGCGGAAGATAAACGGACATGCGCAGATTTGCCTGCCAGAAAAAAAATAAACGTTAAGGCTATAGCAGATTGCAATCTTATTCGAGCAGGGCCCAATCATATCGCTGTGGAAAGCAATCGTTCACAGCATACGTAACGCTCCATGCAAGTGCTGAGGTTCCTTACATAATGGATCAAAGGATATGTTCAAAGTGGCTTGCTCGAACAAGAAAACAGTAAGCCTGGTTTGTTGACGGCCCATTACATTTTATTCCCAGTGTTGTGATCGGCCGTTCGCCCAGCACTCCAGGCGCCACACAGGTGCCCTGACTACGACATGGCCACGCGGCCAACCCAAGCCCATCTGTTTTGGGGGTGCCCGCGACACGATCAGCAGCGGGACCACCATCTGAGGGCGGTGCGAGTGTCGTCCTACGAGGAGTGGATTAGACCGGCAACTGGCTCGATGGATTCCGACAGGTTGATTCTGGACTCGCTCTTCGCTTTCGCCAAGGACGCACAGCTTCTCGGACGGCTCTGAATACGCCTCCCCCTTCATCTTCCTATTCCCCATTATAGGCCATCGAGCCATCCCTTAATAAATACATTTTGTCATCATCATCATTAAAGATTGCTTTAGCCACGTCAGGTAAGTTCGGTCTAAAGCGTTTGTTTTCCTTTACATCACCAGCCGCGCACATTCGGATACTTATTCAGGCGATAAATACACGAATAAGCTTAGATAACGTTTCTCAAAAAAATTGAAATAACGGTAAGCCTATAGCCAAGGGAAAGTTTGTTTCTGCCAGGTCCAGTAAGTTCGGTCTAAAGCGTGTATTCTTCCTATACATCAATATCAGCGCACGTACTGACACTGATTCAGGCGATAAATACAGGAATAAGCTCAGATACATTTTCTCAGAAAAAGTGAAGAAAGTGTAAGCATATATATAGCCCAGGGAAAGTTTGTTTTTGCCAGGTCCACTAGGGTCGGTCTAAAGCGTTTGTTCTTTCTATACCTTACATTCCGCGCACGTTCTGATACTGATTCAGGCGATAAATAACGAATAAGCCTATATAACGTTTCTCAGAAAAAATGAAAAAAATGGTAATGCCAGGCCCAGGGAAAGTTTGTGCCAGGTCCAGTAAGCTCAGTCTAAAGCGCTTGTTCTTCCTATACATCACTATCCACGCACGTGGATAGTGATGTATGATGATGATGTAGGCTCAGTTGAAGTTTCTCAGAAAAAGTGAAAAAATGATGAGCCTATAGCCAAGGGAATGTTTGCTTCTGCCATGACCAGTACGTTCGGTCTAAAGCCTTTGTTCTTCCTACACCTTACTCCCCACGCACATTGTGACACTGATTAAGGCTATAAATACACGAATAAGCTTAGATAACGTTTCCCAGAAAAATTGAAAAAATGGTAAGCCTATATATAACCCAGGGAAAGTGTTTCTCCCAGGTCCAGTAAGTTCGGTCTAAAGCGTTTGTTCTTTCTATACATCAATAACAGCGCACGTTCAGACACTGATTTGGGCGATAAATACACGAATAAGCTGAGATAATGTTTCTCAGAAAAATATAAAATATGGTAAGCCTATAGCCCAGGGAAAGTTTATTTCAGCCACGTCCAGTGAGTTCAGTCTAAAGCGTTTGTTCTTTCTATAGATCAATATCAGCGCACGTTCTGACACTGATTCAGGCGATAAATACACGAATAAGCTCAGAAAAAGTCTCTAAAAAATTGAAAAAACGGTAAGCCTATAGGCCAGGAAAAGTTTGTTTATGCCAGGTCCAGTAAGTTTGGTCTAAAGCATTTGTTCTTTCTATACATCAATATCAGCGCACGTTCTGACACTGATTCGGGCGATAAATACACGAATAAGCTAAGAAAAAGTTTCTCAGAAAAATTGAAAAAACGGTAAGCCTATAGCCCAGGGAAAGTCTGTTTCTGCTAGGTCCAGTTAGTTCGGTTTAGAGCGTTATTTCTTCCTGCGCATCACTCTCAGCACACGTTCTGACACTGATTCAGGCGATAAATACACGAATAAGCTTAGATAACGTTTCTCAGAAAAATATCAAAAATGGTAAGCCTATAGCCCAGGGAAAGTTTGTTTCTGCCAGGTCCAGTAAGTCTGGTCTAAAGCGTTTGTTCTTTCTATACATCAATAACAGCGCACGTTCAGACACTGATTAAGGCGATAAATACACGAATAAGCTCAGAAAAATTTTCTCAGTAAAATTGAAAAAACGGTAAGCCTATAGCCCAGGAAAAGTTTGTTTCTGCCAAGTCCAGTCCGTTCGGTTTAGAGCGTTTGTTCTTCCTGCGCATCACTCTCAGCACACGTTCTGACACTGATTCAGGCGGTAAATACACGAATAAGCTCAGAAAAATTCTCTCAGAAAAATTGAAAAAATGGTGGGAAAGCCCAGGGAAAGTTTGTTTCGACCAGGTCCAGTTAGTTCGGTTTAGAGCGTTAATTCTTCCGGCGCATCACTCTCAGCACACGTTCTGGCACTGATTCAGGCGATAAATACACGAATAAGCTGAGATAACGTTTCCCAGAAAAATTGAAACAATGGTAAGCCTATAGCCCAGGGAAAGTTTGTTTCTGCCAGGTCCAGTAAGTTTGGTCTAAAGCGATTGTTCTTGCTACGCATCACTGTCGGCGCACGTTGTGACACAGATTCAGGCGATAAATACACGAATAAGCTGAGATAACGTTTCTCAGCAAGATATAAAAAATGGTAAGCCTATAGCCCAGGAAAAGTTGGTTTCTGCCAAGTCCAGTAAGTTCGGTCTAAAGCGTTTGTTCTTGCTACGCATCACTGTCGGCGCTCGTTCTGACACTGATTCGGGCGATAAATACAAGAATAAGCTCAGAAAAGGTTTCTCAGGAAAATTGAAAAAACGGTAAGCCTATTGCCCAGGGAAAGTTTGTTTCTGCCAGGTCCGGTAAGTTTGGTCTAAAGTGTTTGTTCTTGCTATACATCAATATCAGCGCACGTTCTGACACTGATTCCGGCGATAAATACACGAATAATCTCAGAAAAAGTTTCTCAGAAAAATTGAAAAAATGGTAAGCCTATAGCCCAGGGAAAGTTTGTTTCTGCAAGGTCCAGTAAGTTCGGTCTAAAGCGTTTGTTCTTGCTGCGCATCACTGTCGGCGCACGTTCTGACACTGATTCGGGCGATAAATACACGAATAAGCTCAGAAAAAGTTTCTCAGAAAAATTGAAAAAACGGTAAGCCTATAGCCCAGGGAAAGTTGGTTTCTGCCAAGTCCAGCGAGTTCGGTCTAAAACGTTTGTTCTTTCTATACATCAATATCAGCGCACGTTCAGACACTGATTAGGGCGATAAATACACGAATAAGCTCAGAAAAAGTCTATCAGAAAAATTGCAAAAACGGTAAGCCTATAGCCCAGGGAAAGTTTGTTTCTGCCAAGTCCAGTAAGTTCGGTCTAAAGCGTTTGTTCTTGCTACGCATCACTGTCGGCGCACGTTCTGACACTGATTCAGGCGATAAATACACGAATAAGCTCAGAAAAGGTTTCTCAGAAAAATTGAAAAAACGGTAAGCCTATAGCCCAGGGAAAGTTTGTTTCTGCCAGGTCCAGTAAGTTCGGTCTAAAGCGTTTGTTCTTGCTACGCATCACTGTCGGCGCACGTTCTGACACTGATTCGGGCGATAAATACACGAATAAGCTCAGAAAAAGTTTCTCAGAAAAATTGAAAAAACGGTAAGCCTATAGCCCAGGGAAAGTTGGTTTCTGCCAAGTCCAGTAAGTTCGGTCTAAAGCGTTTGTTCTTGCTACGCATCACTGTCGGCGCACGTTCTGACACTGATTCGGGCGATAAATACACGAATAGGCTCAGAAAAAGTTTCTCAGAAAAATTTAAAAAATGGTAAGCCTATAGCCCAGGAAAAGTTGGTTTCTGCCAAGTACAGTAAGTTCGGTCTAAAGCGTTTGTTCTTGCTACGCATCACTGTCGGCGCACGTTCTGACACTGATTCGGGCGATAAATACACGAATAAGCTCAGAAAAGGTTTCTCAGAAAAATTGAAAAAACGGTAAGCCTATAGCCCAGGGAAAGTTTGTTTCTGCCAGGTCCGGTAAGTTTGGTCTAAAACGTTTGTTCTTGCTATACATCAATATCAGCGCACGTTCTGATACTGATTCGGGCGATAAATACACGAATAATCTCAGAAAAAGTTTCTCAGAAAAATTGAAAAAATGGTAAGCCTATAGCCCAGGGAAAGTTGCTTTCTGCCAAGTCCAGTAAGTTCGGTCTAAAGCGTTTGTTCTTGCTGCGCATCACTGTCGGCGCACGTTCTGACACTGATTCGGGCGATAAATACACGAATAAGCTGAGATAACGTTTCTCAGAAAAATATAAAAAATGGTAAGCCTATAGCCCAGGGAAAGTTTGTTTCTGCCAGGTCCAGTAAGTTTGGTGTAAAGCGTTTCTTCTTTCTTTACATCAATATCAGCGCACGTTCTGACACTGATTCGGGCGATAAATACACGAATAAGCTCAGAAAAAGTCTCTCAGAAAAATTGAAAAAACGGTAAGCCTATTGCCCAGGGAAAGTTTTTTTCTGCCAAGTCCAGTAAGTTCGGTCTAAAGCATTTGTTCTTGCTACGCATCACTGTCGGCGCTCGTTCTGACACTGATTCGGGCGATAAGTACACGAATAAACTCAGAAAAGGTTTCTCAGGAAAATTGAAAAAAACGGTAAGCGTATAGCCCAGGGAAAGTTTGTTTCTGCCAGGTCCGGTAAGTTTGGTCTAAAGTGTTTGTTCTTGCTATACATCAATATCAGCGCACGTTCTGACACTGATTCGGGCGATAAATACACGAATAGGCTCAGAAAAAGTTTCTCAGAAAAATTGAAAAAATGGTAAGCCTATAGCCCAGGAAAAGTTGGTTTCTGCCAAGTCCAGTAAGTTCGGTCTAAAGCGTTTGTTCTTGCTACGCATCACTGTCGGCGCACGTTCTGACACTGATTCAGGCGATAAATACACGAATAAGCTGAGATAACGTTTCTCAGAAAAATATAAAAAATGGTAAGCCTATAGCCCAGGGAACGTTTGTTTCTGCCAGGTCCAGTAAGTTTGGTGTAAAGCGTTTCTTCTTTCTTTACATCAATATCAGCGCACGTTCTGACACTGATTCGGGCGATAAATACACGAATAAGTTCAGAAAAAGTCTCTCAGAAAAATTGAAAAAACGGTAAGCCTATAGCCCAGGGAAAGTTTTTTTCTGCCAAGTCCAGTAAGTTCGGTCTAAAGCATTTGTTCTTGCTACGCATCACTGTCGGCGCTCGTTCTGACACTGATTCGGGCGATAAATACACGAATAAGCTCAGAAAAGGTTTCTCAGGAAAATTGAAAAAAACGGTAAGCCTTATAGCCCAGGGAAAGTTTGTTTCTGCCAGGTCCGGTAAGTTTGGTCTAAAGTGTTTGTTCTTGCTATACATCAATATCAGCGCACGTTCTGACACTGATTCGGGCGATAAATACACGAATAAGCTCAGAAAATGTTTCTCAGAAAAATTGAAAAAATGGTAAGCCTATAGCCCAGGAAAAGTTGGTTTCTGCCAAGTCCAGTAAGTTCGGTCTAAAACGTTTGTTCTTTCTATACATCAATATCAGCGCACGTTCAGACACTGATTAGGGCGATAAATACACGAATAAGCTCAGAAAAAGTCTATCAGAAAAATTGCAAAAACGGTAAGCCTATAGCCCAGGGAAAGTTTGTTTCTGCCAAGTCCAGTAAGTTCGGTCTAAAGCGTTTGTTCTTGCTACGCATCACTGTCGGCGCACGTTCTGACACTGATTCAGGCGATAAATACACGAATAAGCTGAGATAACGTTTCTCAGAAAAATATAAAAAATGGTAAGCCTATAGCCCAGGGAAAGTTTGTTTCTGCCAGGTCCAGTAAGTTTGGTGTAAAGCGTTTCTTCTTTCTTTACATCAATATCAGCGCACGTTCTGACACTGATTCGGGCGATAAATACACGAATAAGCTCAGAAAAAGTCTCTCAGAAAAATTGAAAAAACGGTAAGCCTATAGCCCAGGGAAAGTTTTTTTCTGCCAAGTCCAGTAAGTTCGGTCTAAAGCATTTGTTCTTGCTACGCATCACTGTCGGCGCTCGTTCTGACACTGATTCGGGCGATAAGTACAGGAATAAACTCAGAAAAGGTTTCTCAGGAAAATTGAAAAAAACGGTAAGCCTATAGCCCAGGGAAAGTTTGTTTCTGCCAGGTCCGGTAAGTTTGGTCTAACGTGTTTGTTCTTGCTATACATCAATATCAGCGCACGTTCTGACACTGATTCGGGCGATAAATACACGAATAGGCTCAGAAAAAGTTTCTCAGAAAAATTGAAAAAATGGTAAGCCTATAGCCCAGGAAAAGTTGGTCTCTGCCAAGTCCAGTAAGTTCGGTCTAAAGCGTTTGTTCTTGCTACGCATCACTGTCGGCGCACGTTCTGACACTGATTCGGGCGATAAATACACGAATAAGCTCAGAAAAGGTTTCTCAGAAAAATTGAAAAAACGGTAAGCCTATAGCCAAGGGAAAGTTTGTTTCTGCCAGGTCCAGTAAGTTCGGTCTAAAGCGTTTGTTCTTGCTACGCATCACTGTCGGCGCACGTTCTAACACTGATTCGGGCGATAAATACACGAATAAGCTCAGAAAAAGTTTCTCAGAAAAATTGAAAAAATGGTAAGCCTATAGCCCAGGAAAAGTTGGTTTCTGCCAAGTCCAGTAAGTTCGGTCTAAAACGTTTGTTCTTTCTATACATCAATATCAGCGCACGTTCAGACACTGATTAGGGCGATAAATACACGAATAAGCTCAGAAAAGTCTATCAGAAAAATTGCAAAAACGGTAAGCCTATAGCCCAGGGAAAGTTTGTTTCTGCCAAGTCCAGTAAGTTCGGTCTAAAGCGTTTGTTCTTGCTACGCATCACTGTCGGCGCACGTTCTGACACTGATTCAGGCGATAAATACACGAATAAGCTGAGATAACGTTTCTCAGAAAAATATAAAAAATGGTAAGCCTATAGCCCAGGGAAAGTTTGTTTCTGCCAGGTCCAGTAAGTTTGGTGTAAAGCGTTTCTTCTTTCTTTACATCAATATCAGCGCACGTTCTGACACTGATTCGGGCGATAAATACACGAATAAGCTCAGAAAAAGTCTCTCAGAAAAATTGAAAAAACGGTAAGCCTATAGCCCAGGGAAAGTTTTTTTCTGCCAAGTCCAGTAAGTTCGGTCTAAAGCATTTGTTCTTGCTACGCATCACTGTCGGCGCTCGTTCTGACACTGATTCGGGCGATAAGTACACGAATAAACTCAGAAAAGGTTTCTCAGGAAAATTGAAAAAAACGGTAAGCCTATAGCCCAGGGAAAGTTTGTTTCTGCCAGGTCCGGTAAGTTTGGTCTAAAGTGTTTGTTCTTGCTATACATCAATATCAGCGCACGTTCTGACACTGATTCGGGCGATAAATACACGAATAGGCTCAGAAAAAGTTTCTCAGAAAAATTGAAAAAATGGTAAGCCTATAGCCCAGGAAAAGTTGGTTTCTGCCAAGTCCAGTAAGTTCGGTCTAAAGCGTTTGTTCTTGCTACGCATCACTGTCGGCGCACGTTCTGACACTGATTCAGGCGATAAATACACGAATAAGCTGAGATAACGTTTCTCAGAAAAATATAAAAAATGGTAAGCCTATAGCCCAGGGAAAGTTTGTTTCTGCCAGGTCCAGTAAGTTTGGTGTAAAGCGTTTCTTCTTTCTTTACATCAATATCAGCGCACGTTCTGACACTGATTCGGGCGATAAATACACGAATAAGCTCAGAAAAAGTCTCTCAGAAAAATTGAAAAAACGGTAAGCCTATAGCCCAGGGAAAGTTTTTTTCTGCCAAGTCCAGTAAGTTCGGTCTAAAGCATTTGTTCTTGCTACGCATCACTGTCGGCGCTCGTTCTGACACTGATTCGGGCGATAAGTACAGGAATAAACTCAGAAAAGGTTTCTCAGGAAAATTGAAAAAAACGGTAAGCCTATAGCCCAGGGAAAGTTTGTTTCTGCCAGGTCCGGTAAGTTTGGTCTAACGTGTTTGTTCTTGCTATACATCAATATCAGCGCACGTTCTGACACTGATTCGGGCGATAAATACACGAATAGGCTCAGAAAAAGTTTCTCAGAAAAATTGAAAAAATGGTAAGCCTATAGCCCAGGAAAAGTTGGTCTCTGCCAAGTCCAGTAAGTTCGGTCTAAAGCGTTTGTTCTTGCTACGCATCACTGTCGGCGCACGTTCTGACACTGATTCGGGCGATAAATACACGAATAAGCTCAGAAAAGGTTTCTCAGAAAAATTGAAAAAACGGTAAGCCTATAGCCAAGGGAAAGTTTGTTTCTGCCAGGTCCAGTAAGTTCGGTCTAAAGCGTTTGTTCTTGCTACGCATCACTGTCGGCGCACGTTCTAACACTGATTCGGGCGATAAATACACGAATAAGCTCAGAAAAAGTTTCTCAGAAAAATTGAAAAAATGGTAAGCCTATAGCCCAGGAAAAGTTGGTTTCTGCCAAGTCCAGTAAGTTCGGTCTAAAACGTTTGTTCTTTCTATACATCAATATCAGCGCACGTTCAGACACTGATTAGGGCGATAAATACACGAATAAGCTCAGAAAAGTCTATCAGAAAAATTGCAAAAACGGTAAGCCTATAGCCCAGGGAAAGTTTGTTTCTGCCAAGTCCAGTAAGTTCGGTCTAAAGCGTTTGTTCTTGCTACGCATCACTGTCGGCGCACGTTCTGACACTGATTCAGGCGATAAATACACGAATAAGCTGAGATAACGTTTCTCAGAAAAATATAAAAAATGGTAAGCCTATAGCCCAGGGAAAGTTTGTTTCTGCCAGGTCCAGTAAGTTTGGTGTAAAGCGTTTCTTCTTTCTTTACATCAATATCAGCGCACGTTCTGACACTGATTCGGGCGATAAATACACGAATAAGCTCAGAAAAAGTCTCTCAGAAAAATTGAAAAAACGGTAAGCCTATAGCCCAGGGAAAGTTTTTTTCTGCCAAGTCCAGTAAGTTCGGTCTAAAGCATTTGTTCTTGCTACGCATCACTGTCGGCGCTCGTTCTGACACTGATTCGGGCGATAAGTACACGAATAAACTCAGAAAAGGTTTCTCAGGAAAATTGAAAAAAACGGTAAGCCTATAGCCCAGGGAAAGTTTGTTTCTGCCAGGTCCGGTAAGTTTGGTCTAAAGTGTTTGTTCTTGCTATACATCAATATCAGCGCACGTTCTGACACTGATTCGGGCGATAAATACACGAATAGGCTCAGAAAAAGTTTCTCAGAAAAATTGAAAAAATGGTAAGCCTATAGCCCAGGAAAAGTTGGTTTCTGCCAAGTCCAGTAAGTTCGGTCTAAAGCGTTTGTTCTTGCTACGCATCACTGTCGGCGCACGTTCTGACACTGATTCAGGCGATAAATACACGAATAAGCTGAGATAACGTTTCTCAGAAAAATATAAAAAATGGTAAGCCTATAGCCCAGGGAACGTTTGTTTCTGCCAGGTCCAGTAAGTTTGGTGTAAAGCGTTTCTTCTTTCTTTACATCAATATCAGCGCACGTTCTGACACTGATTCGGGCGATAAATACACGAATAAGTTCAGAAAAAGTCTCTCAGAAAAATTGAAAAAACGGTAAGCCTATAGCCAAGGGAAAGTTTTTTTCTGCCAAGTCCAGTAAGTTCGGTCTAAAGCATTTGTTCTTGCTACGCATCACTGTCGGCGCTCGTTCTGACACTGATTCGGGCGATAAATACACGAATAAGCTCAGAAAAGGTTTCTCAGGAAAATTGAAAAAAACGGTAAGCCTTATAGCCCAGGGAAAGTTTGTTTCTGCCAGGTCCGGTAAGTTTGGTCTAAAGTGTTTGTTCTTGCTATACATCAATATCAGCGCACGTTCTGACACTGATTCGGGCGATAAATACACGAATAAGCTCAGAAAATGTTTCTCAGAAAAATTGAAAAAATGGTAAGCCTATAGCCCAGGAAAAGTTGGTTTCTGCCAAGTCCAGTAAGTTCGGTCTAAAACGTTTGTTCTTTCTATACATCAATATCAGCGCACGTTCAGACACTGATTAGGGCGATAAATACACGAATAAGCTCAGAAAAAGTCTATCAGAAAAATTGCAAAAACGGTAAGCCTATAGCCCAGGGAAAGTTTGTTTCTGCCAAGTCCAGTAAGTTCGGTCTAAAGCGTTTGTTCTTGCTACGCATCACTGTCGGCGCACGTTCTGACACTGATTCAGGCGATAAATACACGAATAAGCTGAGATAACGTTTCTCAGAAAAATATAAAAAATGGTAAGCCTATAGCCCAGGGAAAGTTTGTTTCTGCCAGGTCCAGTAAGTTTGGTGTAAAGCGTTTCTTCTTTCTTTACATCAATATCAGCGCACGTTCTGACACTGATTCGGGCGATAAATACACGAATAAGCTCAGAAAAAGTCTCTCAGAAAAATTGAAAAAACGGTAAGCCTATAGCCCAGGGAAAGTTTTTTTCTGCCAAGTCCAGTAAGTTCGGTCTAAAGCATTTGTTCTTGCTACGCATCACTGTCGGCGCTCGTTCTGACACTGATTCGGGCGATAAGTACAGGAATAAACTCAGAAAAGGTTTCTCAGGAAAATTGAAAAAAACGGTAAGCCTATAGCCCAGGGAAAGTTTGTTTCTGCCAGGTCCGGTAAGTTTGGTCTAACGTGTTTGTTCTTGCTATACATCAATATCAGCGCACGTTCTGACACTGATTCGGGCGATAAATACACGAATAGGCTCAGAAAAAGTTTCTCAGAAAAATTGAAAAAATGGTAAGCCTATAGCCCAGGAAAAGTTGGTCTCTGCCAAGTCCAGTAAGTTCGGTCTAAAGCGTTTGTTCTTGCTACGCATCACTGTCAGCGCACGTTCTGACACTGATTCGGGCGATAAATACACGAATAAGCTCAGAAAAGGTTTCTCAGAAAAATTGAAAAAACGGTAAGCCTATAGCCAAGGGAAAGTTTGTTTCTGCCAGGTCCAGTAAGTTCGGTCTAAAGCGTTTGTTCTTGCTACGCATCACTGTCGGCGCACGTTCTAACACTGATTCGGGCGATAAATACACGAATAAGCTCAGAAAAAGTTTCTCAGAAAAATTGAAAAAACGGTAAGCCTATAGCCCAGGGAAAGTTGGTTTCTGCCAAGTCCAGTAAGTTTGGTGTAAAGCGTTTCTTCTTTCTTTACATCAATATCAGCGCACGTTCTGACACTGATTCGGGCGATAAATACACGAATAAGCTCAGAAAAATCTCTCAGAAAAATTGAAAAAACGGTAAGCCTATAGCCCAGGGAAAGTTTTTTTCTGCCATGTCCAGTAAGTTCGGTCTAAAGCGTTTGTTCTTGCTACGCATCAGTGTCGGCGCACGTTCTGACACTGATTCGGGAGATAAATACACGAATAAGCTCAGAAAAGGTTTCTCAGAAAAATTGAAAAAACGGTAAGCCTATAGCCCAGAGAAAGTTTGTTTCTGCCAGGTCCAGTAAGTTTGGTCTAAAGTGTTTGTTCTTGCTATACATCAATATCAGCGCACGTTCTGACACTGATTCGGGCGATAAATACACGAATAAGCTCAGAAAAAGAATCTCAGAAAAATTGAAAAAATGGGAAGCCTATAGCCCAGGAAAAGTTGGTTTCTGCCAAGTCCAGTAAGTTCGGTCTAAAGCGTTTGTTCTTGCTACGCATCACTGTCGGCGCACGTTCTGACACTGATTCGGGCGATAAATACACGAATAAGCTCAGAAAAGGTTTCTCAGAAAAATTGAAAAAACGGTAAGCCTATAGCCAAGGGAAAGTTTGTTTCTGCCAGGTCCAGTAAGTTCGGTCTAAAGCGTTTGTTCTTGCTACGCATCACTGTCGGCGCACGTTCTAACACTGATTCGGGCGATAAATACACGAATAAGCTCAGAAAAAGTTTATTAGAAAAATTGAAAAAACGGTAAGCCTATAGCCCAGGGAAAGTTGGTTTCTGCCAAGTCCAGTAAGTTCGGTCTAAAGCGTTTGTTCTTGCTACGCATCACTGTCGGCGCACGTTCTGACACTGATTCGGGCGATAAATACACGAATAAGCTCAGAAAAAGTTTCTCAGAAAAATTGAAAAAACGGTAAGCCTATATATAGCCCAGGGAAAGTTGGTTTCTGCCAAGTCCAGTAAGTTCGGTCTAAAGCGTTTGTTCTTGCTACGCATCACTGTCGGCGCACGTTCTGACACTGATTCGGGCGATAAATACACGAATAAGCTCAGAAAAGGTTTCTCAGAAAAATTGAAAAAACGGTAAGCCTATAGCCCAGGGAAAGTTTGTTTCTGCCAGGTCCAGTAAGTTCGGTCTAAAGCGTTTGTTCTTGCTACGCATCACTGTCGGCGCACGTTCTGACACTGATTCAGGCGATAAATACACGAATAAGCTGAGATAACGTTTCTCAGAAAAATATAAAAAATGGTAAGCCTATAGCCCAGGGAAAGTTTGTTTCTGCCAGGTCCAGTAAGTTTGGTGTAAAGCGTTTCTTCTTTCTATACATCAATATCAGCGCACGTTCTGACACTGATTCGGGCGATAAATACACGAATAAGCTCAGAAAAAGTCTCTCAGAAAAATTGAAAGAACGGTAAGCCTATAGCCCAGGGAAAGTTGGTTTCTGCCAAGTCCAGTAAGTTCGGTCTAAAGCATTTGTTCTTGCTACGCATCACTGTCGGCGCTCGTTCTGACACTGATTCGGTCGATAAATACACGAATAAGCTCAGAAAAGGTTTCTCAGGAAAATTGAAAAAACGGTAAGCCTATAGCCCAGGGAAACTTGGTTTCTGCTAAGTCCAGTAAGTTTGGTCTAAAACGTTTGTTCTTTCTATACATCAATATCAGCGCACGTTCAGACACTGATTAGGGCGATAAATACACGAATAAGCTCAGAAAAAGTCTATCAGAAAAATTGCAAAAATGGTAAGCCTATAGCCCAGGGAAAGTTTGTTTTTGCCAGGTCCGGTAAGTTTGGTCTAAAGTGTTTGTTCTTGCTATACATCAATATCAGCGCACGTTCTGACACTGATTCGGGCGATAAATACACGAATAAGCTCCGAAAAAGTTTCTCAGAAAAATTGAAAAAATGGTAAGCCTATAGCCCAGGAAAAGTTGGTTTCTGCCAAGTCCAGTAAGTTCGCTCTAAAGCGTTTGTTCTTGCTACGCATCACTGTCGGCGCACGTTCTGACACTGATTCGGGCGATAAATACACGAATAAGCTCAGAAAAGGTTTCTCAGAAAAATTGAAAAAACGGTAAGCCTATAGCCAAGGGAAAGTTTGTTTCTGCCAGGTCCAGTAAGTTCGGTCTAAAGCGTTTGTTCTTGCTACGCATCACTGTTGGCGCACGTTTTGACACTGATTCGGGCGATAAATACACGAATAAGCTCAGAAAAAGTTTCTCAGAAAAATTGAAAAAACGGTAAGCCTATAGCCCAGGGAAAGTTGGTTTCTGCCAAGTCCAGTAAGTTCGGTCTAAAGCGTTTGTTCTTGCTACGCATCACTGTCGGCGCACGTTCTGACACTGATTCGGGCAATAAATACACGAATAAGCTCAGAGAAGGTTTCTCAGAAAAATTGGAAAAACGGTAAGCCTATAGCCCAGGGAAAGTTTGTTTCTGCCAGGTCCAGTAAGTTCGGTCTAAAGCGTTTGTTCTTGCTACGCATCACTGTCGGCGCACGTTCTGACACTGATTCGGGCGATAAATACACGAATAAGCTCAGAAAAAGTTTCTCAGAAAAATTGAAAAAACGGTAAGCCTATAGCCCAGGGAAAGTTGGTTTCTGCCAAGTCCAGTAAGTTCGGTCTAAAACGTTTGTTCTTTCTATACATCAATATCAGCGCACGTTCAGACACTGATTAGGGCGATAAATACACGAATAACCTCAGAAAAAGTCTCTCAGAAAAATTGCAAAAACGGTAAGCCTATAGCCCAGGGAAAGTTTGTTTCTGCCAAGTCCAGTAAGATCGGTCTAAAGCGTTTGTTCTTGCTACGCATCACTGTCGGCGCACGTTCTGACACTGATTCAGGCGATAAATACACGAATAAGCTGAGATAACATTTCTCAGAAAAATATAAAAAATGGTAAGCCTATAGCCCAGGGAAAGTTTGTTTCTGCCAGGTCCAGTAAGTTTGGTGTAAAGCGTTTCTTCTTTGTATACATCAATATCAGCGCACGTTCTGACACTGATTCGGGCGATAAATACACGAATAAGCTCAGAAAAAGTCTCTCAGAAAAATTGAAAAAACGGTAAGCCTATAGCCCAGGGAAAGTTGGTTTCTGCCAAGTCCAGTAAGTTCGGTCTAAAGCATTTGTTCTTGCTACGCATCACTGTCGGCGCTCGTTCTGACACTGATTCGGGCGATAAGTACACGAATAAACTCAGAAAAGGTTTCTCAGGAAAATTGAAAAAAACGGTAAGCCTATATAGCCCAGGGAAAGTTTGTTTCTGCCAGGTCCGGTAAGTTTGGTCTAAAGTGTTTGTTCTTGCTATACATCAATATCAGCGCACGTTCTGACACTGATTCGGGCGATAAATACACGAATAGGCTCAGAAAAAGTTTCTCAGAAAAATTGAAAAAATGGTAAGCCTATAGCCCAGGAAAAGTTGGTTTCTGCCAAGTCCAGTAAGTTCGGTCTAAAGCGTTTGTTCTTGCTACGCATCACTGTCGGCGCACGTTCTGACACTGATTCGGGCGATAAATACACGAATAAGCTCAGAAAAGGTTTCTCAGAAAAATTGAAAAAACGGTAAGCCTATAGCCAAGGGAAAGTTTGTTTCTGCCAGGTCCAGTAAGTTCGGTCTAAAGCGTTTGTTCTTGCTACGCATCACTGTCGGCGCACGTTCTAACACTGATTCGGGCGATAAATACACGAATAAGCTCAGAAAAAGTTTCTCAGAAAAATTGAAAAAACGGTAAGCCTATAGCCCAGGGAAAGTTGGTTTCTGCCAAGTCCAGTAAGTTTGGTGTAAAGCGTTTCTTCTTTCTTTAAATCAATATCAGCGCACGTTCTGACACTGATTCGGGCGATAAATACACGAATAAGCTCAGAAAAAGTCTCTCAGAAAAATTGAAAAAACGGTAAGCCTATAGCCCAGGGAAAGTTTTTTTCTGCCATGTCCAGTAAGTTCGGTCTAAAGCGTTTGTTCTTGCTACGCATCAGTGTCGGCGCACGTTCTGACACTGATTCGGGAGATAAATACACGAATAAGCTCAGAAAAGGTTTCTCAGAAAAATTGAAAAAACGGTAAGCCTATAGCCCAGAGAAAGTTTGTTTCTGCCAGGTCCAGTAAGTTTGGTCTAAAGTGTTTGTTCTTGCTATACATCAATATCAGCGCACGTTCTGACACTGATTCGGGCGATAAATACACGAATAAGCTCAGAAAAAGTTTCTCAGAAAAATTGAAAAAATGGTAAGCCTATAGCCCAGGAAAAGTTGGTTTCTGCCAAGTCCAGTAAGTTCGGTCTAAAGCGTTTGTTCTTGCTACGCATCACTGTCGGCGCACGTTCTGACACTGATTCGGGCGATAAATACACGAATAAGCTCAGAAAAGGTTTCTCAGAAAAATTGAAAAAACGGTAAGCCTATAGCCAAGGGAAAGTTTGTTTCTGCCAGGTCCAGTAAGTTCGGTCTAAAGCGTTTGTTCTTGCTACGCATCACTGTCGGCGCACGTTCTAACACTGATTCGGGCGATAAATACACGAATAAGCTCAGAAAAAGTTTATCAGAAAAATTGAAAAAACGGTAAGCCTATAGCCCAGGGAAAGTTGGTTTCTGCCAAGTCCAGTAAGTTCGGTCTAAAGCGTTTGTTCTTGCTACGCATCACTGTCGGCGCACGTTCTGACACTGATTCGGGCGATAAATACACAAATAAGCTCAGAAAAAGTTTCTCAGAAAAATTGAAAAAACGGTAAGCCTATATATAGCCCAGGGAAAGTTGGTTTCTGCCAAGTCCAGTAAGTTCGGTCTAAAGCGTTTGTTCTTGCTACGCATCACTGTCGGCGCACGTTCTGACACTGATTCGGGCGATAAATACACGAATAAGCTCAGAAAAGGTTTCTCAGAAAAATTGAAAAAAAACGGTAAGCCTATAGCCCAGGGAAAGTTTGTTTCTGCCAGGTCCAGTAAGTTCGGTCTAAAGCGTTTGTTCTTGCTACGCATCACTGTCGGCGCACGTTCTGACACTGATTCGGGCGATAAATACACGAATAAGCTCAGAAAAAGTCTCTCAGAAAAATTCCAAAAGCGGTAAGCCTATAGCCCAGGGAAAGTTTGTTTCTGCCAAGTCCAGTAAGATCGGTCTAAAGCGTTTGTTCTTGCTACGCATCACTGTCGGCGCACGTTCTGACACTGATTCAGGCGATAAATACACGAATAAGCTGAGATAACATTTCTCAGAAAAATATAAAAAATGGTAAGCCTATAGCCCAGGGAAAGTTTGTTTCTGCCAGGTCCAGTAAGTTTGGTGTAAAGCGTTTCTTCTTTCTATACATCAATATCAGCGCACGTTCTGACACTGATTCGGGCGATAAATACACGAATAAGCTCAGAAAAAGTCTCTCAGAAAAATTGAAAAAACGGTAAGCCTATAGCCCAGGGAAAGTTGGTTTCTGCCAAGTCCAGTAAGTTCGGTCTAAAGCATTTGTTCTTGCTACGCATCACTGTCGGCGCTCGTTCTGACACTGATTCGGGCGATAAGTACACGAATAAACTCAGAAAAGGTTTCTCAGGAAAATTGAAAAAAACGGTAAGCCTATAGCCCAGGGAAAGTTTGTTTCTGCCAGGTCCGGTAAGTTTGGTCTAAAGTGTTTGTTCTTGCTATACATCAATATCAGCGCACGTTCTGACACTGATTCGGGCGATAAATACACGAATAGGCTCAGAAAAAGTTTCTCAGAAAAATTGAAAAAATGGTAAGCCTGTAGCCCAGGAAAAGTTGGTTTCTGCCAAGTCCAGTAAGTTCGGTCTAAAGCGTTTGTTCTTGCTACGCATCACTGTCGGCGCACGTTCTGACACTGATTCGGGCGATAAATACACGAATAAGCTCAGAAAAGGTTTCTCAGAAAAATTGAAAAAACGGTAAGCCTATAGCCAAGGGAAAGTTTGTTTCTGCCAGGTCCAGTAAGTTCGGTCTAAAGCGTTTGTTCTTGCTACGCATCACTGTCGGCGCACGTTCTAACACTGATTCGGGCGATAAATACACGAATAAGCTCAGAAAAAGTTTCTCAGAAAAATTGAAAAAACGGTAAGCCTATAGCCCAGGGAAAGTTGGTTTCTGCCAAGTCCAGTAAGTTTGGTGTAAAGCGTTTCTTCTTTCTTTAAATCAATATCAGCGCACGTTCTGACACTGATTCGGGCGATAAATACACGAATAAGCTCAGAAAAAGTCTCTCAGAAAAATTGAAAAAACGGTAAGCCTATAGCCCAGGGAAAGTTTTTTTCTGCCATGTCCAGTAAGTTCGGTCTAAAGCGTTTGTTCTTGCTACGCATCAGTGTCGGCGCACGTTCTGACACTGATTCGGGAGATAAATACACGAATAAGCTCAGAAAAGGTTTCTCAGAAAAATTGAAAAAACGGTAAGCCTATAGCCCAGAGAAAGTTTGTTTCTGCCAGGTCCAGTAAGTTTGGTCTAAAGTGTTTGTTCTTGCTATACATCAATATCAGCGCACGTTCTGACACCTATTCGGGCGATAAATACACGAATAAGCTCAGAAAAAGTTTCTCAGAAAAATTGAAAAAATGGTAAGCCTATAGCCCAGGAAAAGTTGGTTTCTGCCAAGTCCAGTAAGTTCGGTCTAAAGCGTTTGTTCTTGCTACGCATCACTGTCGGCGCACGTTCTGACACTGATTCGGGCGATAAATACACGAATAAGCTCAGAAAAGGTTTCTCAGAAAAATTGAAAAAACGGTAAGCCTATAGCCAGGGGAAAGTTTGTTTCTGCCAGGTCCAGTAAGTTCGGTCTAAAGCGTTTGTTCTTGCTACGCATCACTGTCGGCGCACGTTCTAACACTGATTCGGGCGATAAATACACGAATAAGCTCAGAAAAAGTTTATCAGAAAAATTGAAAAAACGGTAAGCCTATAGCCCAGGGAAAGTTGGTTTCTGCCAAGTCCAGTAAGTTCGGTCTAAAGCGTTTGTTCTTGCTACGCATCACTGTCGGCGCACGTTCTGACACTGATTCGGGCGATAAATACACGAATAAGCTCAGAAAAAGTTTCTCAGAAAAATTGAAAAAACGGTAAGCCTATATATAGCCCAGGGAAAGTTGGTTTCTGCCAAGTCCAGTAAGTTCGGTCTAAAGCGTTTGTTCTTGCTACGCATCACTGTCGGCGCACGTTCTGACACTGATTCGGGCGATAAATACACGAATAAGCTCAGAAAAGGTTTCTCAGAAAAATTGAAAAAACGGTAAGCCTATAGCCCAGGGAAAGTTTGTTTCTGCCAGGTCCAGTAAGTTTGGTCTAAAGCGTTTGTTCTTGCTACGCATCACTGTCGGCGCACGTTCTGACACTGATTCGGGCGATAAATACACGAATAAGCTCAGAAAAAGTCTCTCAGAAAAATTCCAAAAGCGGTAAGCCTATAGCCCAGGGAAAGTTTGTTTCTGCCAAGTCCAGTAAGTTCGGTCTAAAGCGTTTGTTCTTGCTACGCATCACTGTCGGCGCACGTTCTGACACTGATTCAGGCGATAAATACACGAATAAGCTGAGATAACGTTTCTCAGAAAAATATAAAAAATGGTAAGCCTATAGCCCAGGGAAAGTTTGTTTCTGCCAGGTCCAGTAAGTTTGGTGTAAAGCGTTTCTTCTTTCTATACATCAATATCAGCGCACGTTCTGACACTGATTCGGGCGATAAATACACGAATAAGCTCAGAAAAAGTCTCTCAGAAAAATTGAAAGAACGGTAAGCCTATAGCCCAGGGAAAGTTGGTTTCTGCCAAGTCCAGTAAGTTCGGTCTAAAGCATTTGTTCTTGCTACGCATCACTGTCGGCGCTCGTTCTGACACTGATTCGGTCGATAAATACACGAATAAGCTCAGAAAAGGTTTCTCAGGAAAATTGAAAAAACGGTAAGCCTATAGCCCAGGGAAACTTGGTTTCTGCTAACTCCAGTAAGTTTGGTCTAAAACGTTTGTTCTTTCTATACATCAATATCAGCGCACGTTCAGACACTGATTAGGGCGATAAATACACGAATAAGCTCAGAAAAAGTCTATCAGAAAAATTGCAAAAATGGTAAGCCTATAGCCCAGGGAAAGTTTGTTTTTGCCAGGTCCGGTAAGTTTGGTCTAAAGTGTTTGTTCTTGCTATACATCAATATCAGCGCACGTTCTGACACTGATTCGGGCGATAAATACACGAATAAGCTCCGAAAAAGTTTCTCAGAAAAATTGAAAAAATGGTAAGCCTATAGCCCAGGAAAAGTTGGTTTCTGCCAAGTCCAGTAAGTTCGCTTTAAAGCGTTTGTTCTTGCTACGCATCACTGTCGACGCACGTTCTGACACTGATTCGGGCGATAAATACACGAATAAGCTCAGAAAAGGTTTCTCAGAAAAATTGAAAAAACGGTAAGCCTATAGCCCAGGGAAAGTTTTTTTCTGCCATGTCCAGTAAGTTCGGTCTAAAGCGTTTGTTCTTGCTACGCATCAGTGTCGGCGCACGTTCTGACACTGATTCGGGAGATAAATACACGAATAAGCTCAGAAAAGGTTTCTCAGAAAAATTGAAAAAACGGTAAGCCTATAGCCCAGAGAAAGTTTGTTTCTGCCAGGTCCAGTAAGTTTGGTCTAAAGTGTTTGTTCTTGCTATACATCAATATCAGCGCACGTTCTGACACTGATTCGGGCGATAAATACACGAATAAGCTCAGAAAAAGTTTCTCAGAAAAATTGAAAAAATGGTAAGCCTATAGCCCAGGAAAAGTTGGTTTCTGCCAAGTCCAGTAAGTTCGGTCTAAAGCGTTTGTTCTTGCTACGCATCACTGTCGGCGCACGTTCTGACACTGATTCGGGCGATAAATACACGAATAAGCTCAGAAAAGGTTTCTCAGAAAAATTGAAAAAACGGTAAGCCTATAGCCAAGGGAAAGTTTGTTTCTGCCAGGTCCAGTAAGTTCGGTCTAAAGCGTTTGTTCTTGCTACGCATCACTGTCGGCGCACGTTCTAACACTGATTCGGGCGATAAATACACGAATAAGCTCAGAAAAAGTTTATCAGAAAAATTGAAAAAACGGTAAGCCTATAGCCCAGGGAAAGTTGGTTTCTGCCAAGTCCAGTAAGTTCGGTCTAAAGCGTTTGTTCTTGCTACGCATCACTGTCGGCGCACGTTCTGACACTGATTCGGGCGATAAATACACGAATAAGCTCAGAAAAAGTTTCTCAGAAAAATTGAAAAAACGGTAAGCCTATATATAGCCCAGGGAAAGTTGGTTTCTGCCAAGTCCAGTAAGTTCGGTCTAAAGCGTTTGTTCTTGCTACGCATCACTGTCGGCGCACGTTCTGACACTGATTCGGGCGATAAATACACGAATAAGCTCAGAAAAGGTTTCTCAGAAAAATTGAAAAAACGGTAAGCCTATAGCCCAGGGAAAGTTTGTTTCTGCCAGGTCCAGTAAGTTTGGTCTAAAGCGTTTGTTCTTGCTACGCATCACTGTCGGCGCACGTTCTGACACTGATTCGGGCGATAAATACACGAATAAGCTCAGAAAAAGTCTCAGAAAAATTCCAAAAGCGGTAAGCCTATAGCCCAGGGAAAGTTTGTTTCTGCCAAGTCCAGTAAGTTCGGTCTAAAGCGTTTGTTCTTGCTACGCATCACTGTCGGCGCACGTTCTGACACTGATTCAGGCGATAAATACACGAATAAGCTGAGATAACGTTTCTCAGAAAAATATAAAAAATGGTAAGCCTATAGCCCAGGGAAAGTTTGTTTCTGCCAGGTCCAGTAAGTTTGGTGTAAAGCGTTTCTTCTTTCTATACATCAATATCAGCGCACGTTCTGACACTGATTCGGGCGATAAATACACGAATAAGCTCAGAAAAAGTCTCTCAGAAAAATTGAAAGAACGGTAAGCCTATAGCCCAGGGAAAGTTGGTTTCTGCCAAGTCCAGTAAGTTCGGTCTAAAGCATTTGTTCTTGCTACGCATCACTGTCGGCGCTCGTTCTGACACTGATTCGGTCGATAAATACACGAATAAGCTCAGAAAAGGTTTCTCAGGAAAATTGAAAAAACGGTAAGCCTATAGCCCAGGGAAACTTGGTTTCTGCTAACTCCAGTAAGTTTGGTCTAAAACGTTTGTTCTTTCTATACATCAAAATCAGCGCACGTTCAGACACTGATTAGGGCGATAAATACACGAATAAGCTCAGAAAAAGTCTATCAGAAAAATTGCAAAAATGGTAAGCCTATAGCCCAGGGAAAGTTTGTTTTTGCCAGGTCCGGTAAGTTTGGTCTAAAGTGTTTGTTCTTGCTATACATCAATATCAGCGCACGTTCTGACACTGATTCGGGCGATAAATACACGAATAAGCTCCGAAAAAGTTTCTCAGAAAAATTGAAAAAATGGTAAGCCTATAGCCCAGGAAAAGTTGGTTTCTGCCAAGTCCAGTAAGTTCGCTTTAAAGCGTTTGTTCTTGCTACGCATCACTGTCGACGCACGTTCTGACACTGATTCGGGCGATAAATACACGAATAAGCTCAGAAAAGGTTTCTCAGAAAAATTGAAAAAACGGTAAGCCTATAGCCAAGGGAAAGTTTGTTTCTGCCAGGTCCAGTAAGTTCGGTCTAAAGCGTTTGTTCTTGCTACGCATCACTGTCGGCGCACGTTCTGACACTGATTCGGGCGATAAATACACGAATAAGCTGAGATAACATTTCTCAGAAAAATATAAAAAATGGTAAGCCTATAGCCCAGGGAAAGTTGGTTTCTGCCAAGTCCAGTAAGTTCGGTCTAAAGCGTTTGTTCTTGCTACGCATCACTGTCGGCGCACGTTCTGACACTGATTCGGGCGATAAATACACGAATAAGCTCAGAAAAAGTTTCTCAGAAAAATTGAAAAAACGGTAAGCCTATATATAGCCCAGGGAAAGTTGGTTTCTGCCAAGTCCAGTAAGTTCGGTCTAAAGCGTTTGTTCTTGCTACGCATCACTGTCGGCGCACGTTCTGACACTGATTCGGGCGATAAATACACGAATAAGCTCAGAAAAGGTTTCTCAGAAAAATTGAAAAAACGGTAAGCCTATAGCCCAGGGAAAGTTTGTTTCTGCCAGGTCCAGTAAGTTTGGTCTAAAGCGTTTGTTCTTGCTACGCATCACTGTCGGCGCACGTTCTGACACTGATTCGGGCGATAAATACACGAATAAGCTCAGAAAAAGTCTCTCAGAAAAATTCCAAAAGCGGTAAGCCTATAGCCCAGGGAAAGTTTGTTTCTGCCAAGTCCAGTAAGTTCGGTCTAAAGCGTTTGTTCTTGCTACGCATCACTGTCGGCGCACGTTCTGACACTGATTCAGGCGATAAATACACGAATAAGCTGAGATAACGTTTCTCAGAAAAATATAAAAAATGGTAAGCCTATAGCCCAGGGAAAGTTTGTTTCTGCCAGGTCCAGTAAGTTTGGTGTAAAGCGTTTCTTCTTTCTATACATCAATATCAGCGCACGTTCTGACACTGATTCGGGCGATAAATACACGAATAAGCTCAGAAAAAGTCTCTCAGAAAAATTGAAAGAACGGTAAGCCTATAGCCCAGGGAAAGTTGGTTTCTGCCAAGTCCAGTAAGTTCGGTCTAAAGCATTTGTTCTTGCTACGCATCACTGTCGGCGCTCGTTCTGACACTGATTCGGTCGATAAATACACGAATAAGCTCAGAAAAGGTTTCTCAGGAAAATTGAAAAAACGGTAAGCCTATAGCCCAGGGAAACTTGGTTTCTGCTAACTCCAGTAAGTTTGGTCTAAAACGTTTGTTCTTTCTATACATCAATATCAGCGCACGTTCAGACACTGATTAGGGCGATAAATACACGAATAAGCTCAGAAAAAGTCTATCAGAAAAATTGCAAAAATGGTAAGCCTATAGCCCAGGGAAAGTTTGTTTTTGCCAGGTCCGGTAAGTTTGGTCTAAAGTGTTTGTTCTTGCTATACATCAATATCAGCGCACGTTCTGACACTGATTCGGGCGATAAATACACGAATAAGCTCCGAAAAAGTTTCTCAGAAAAATTGAAAAAATGGTAAGCCTATAGCCCAGGAAAAGTTGGTTTCTGCCAAGTCCAGTAAGTTCGCTTTAAAGCGTTTGTTCTTGCTACGCATCACTGTCGACGCACGTTCTGACACTGATTCGGGCGATAAATACACGAATAAGCTCAGAAAAGGTTTCTCAGAAAAATTGAAAAAACGGTAAGCCTATAGCCAAGGGAAAGTTTGTTTCTGCCAGGTCCAGTAAGTTCGGTCTAAAGCGTTTGTTCTTGCTACGCATCACTGTCGGCGCACGTTCTGACACTGATTCGGGCGATAAATACACGAATAAGCTGAGATAACATTTCTCAGAAAAATATAAAAAATGGTAAGCCTATAGCCCAGGGAAAGTTTGTTTCTGCCAGGTCCAGTAAGTTTGGTGTAAAGCGTTTCTTCTTTCTTTACATCAATATCAGCGCACGTTCTGACACTGATTCGGGCGATAAATACACGAATAAGCTCAGAAAAAGTCGCTCAGAAAAATTGAAAAAACGGTAAGCCTATAGCCCAGGGAAAGTTTGTTTCTGCCAAGTCCAGTAAGTTCGGTCTAAAGCATTTGTTCTTGCTACGCATCACTGTCGGCGCTCGTTCTTACACTGATTCAGGCGATAAATACACGAATAAGCTCAGAAAAGGTTTCTCAGGAAAATTGAAAAAAACGGTAAGCCTATAGCCCAGGGAAAGTTTGTTTCTGCCAGGTCCAGTAAGTTCGGTCTAAAGCGTTTGTTCTTGCTACGCATCACTGTCGGCGCACGTTCTAACACAGATTGGGGCGATAAATACACGAATAAGCTCAGAAAAAGTTTCTCAGAAAAATTGAAAAACGGTAAGCCTATAGCCCAGGGAAAATTGGTTTCTGCCAAGTCCAGTAAGTTCGGTCTAAAGCGTTTGTTCTTGCTACGCATCACTGTCGGCGCACGTTCTGACACTGATTCGGGCGATAAATACACGAATAAGCTCAGAAAAAGTTTCTCAGAAAAATTGAAAAAACGGTAAGCCTATAGCCCAGGGAAAGTTGGTTTCTGCCAAGTCCAGTAAGTTCGGTCTAAAGCGTTTGTTCTTGCTACGCATCACTGTCGGCGCACGTTCTGACACTGATTCGGGCGATAAATACACGAATAAGCTCAGAAAAGGTTTCTCAGAAAAATTGAAAAAACGGTAAGCCTATAGCCCAGGGAAAGTTTGTTTCTGCCAGGTCCAGTAAGTTCGGTCTAAAGCGTTTGTTCTTGCTACGCATCACTGTCGGCGCACGTTCTGACACTGATTCGGGCGATAAATACACGAATAAGCTCAGAAAAAGTTTCTCAGAAAAATTGAAAAAACGGTAAGCCTATAGCCCAGGGAAAGTTGGTTTCTGCCAAGTCCAGTAAGTTCGGTCTAAAGCGTTTGTTCTTGCTACGCATCACTGTCGGCGCACGTTCTGACACTGATTCGGGGGATAAATACACGAATAAGCTCAGAAAAGGTTTCTCAGAAAAATTGAAAAAACGGTAAGCCTATAGCCCAGGGAAAGTTTGTTTCTGCCAGGTCCAGTAAGTTCGGTCTAAAGCGTTTGTTCTTGCTACGCATCACTGTCGGCGCACGTTCTGACACTGATTCGGGCGATAAATACACGAATAAGCTCAGAAAAAGTTTCTCAGAAAAATTTAAAAAACGGTAATCCTAAGCCCAGGGAAAGTTGGTTTCTGCCAAGTCCAGTAAGTTCGGTCTAAAGCGTTTGTTCTTGCTACGCATCACTGTCGGCGCACGTTCTGATACTGATTCGGGCGATAAATACACGAATAAGCTCAGAAAAAGTTTCTCAGAAAAATTGAAAAAACACTAAGCCTATAGCCCAGGGAAAGTTGGTTTCTGCCAAGTCCAGTAAGTTCGGTCTAAAGCGTTTGTTCTTGCTACGCATCACTGTCGGCGCACGTTCTGACACTGATTCGGGCGATAAATACACGAATAAGCTCAGAAAAAGTTTCTCAGAAAAATTTAAAAAACGGTAATCCTATAGCCCAGGGAAAGTTGGTTTCTGCCAAGTCCAGTAAGTTCGGTCTAAAGCGTTTGTTCTTGCTACGCATCACTGTCGGCGCACGTTCTGATACTGATTCGGGCGATAAATACACGAATAAGCTCATAAAAAGTTTCTCAGAAAAATTGAAAAAACGCTAAGCCTATAGCCCAGGGAAAGTTGGTTGCTGCCAAGTCCAGTAAGTTCGGCCTAAGCGTTTGTTCTTGCTACGCATCACTGTCGGCGCACGTTCTGACACTGATTCGGGCGATAAATACACGAATAAGCTCAGAAAAAGTTTCTCAGAAAAAATGAAAAAATGGTAAGCCTATAGCCCAGGAAAAGATGGTTTCTGCCAAGTCCAGTAAGTTCGGTCTAAAGCGTTTGTTCTTGCTACGCATCACTGTCGGCGCACGTTCTGACACTGATTCGGGCGATAAATACACGAATAAGCTCAGAAAAGTTTTCTCAGTAAAATTGAAAAAACGGTAAGCCTATAGCCCAGGGAAAGTTTGTTTCTGCCAGGTCCAGTAAGTTCGGTCTAAAGCGTTTGTTCTTGCTACGCATCACTGTCGGCGCACGTTCTGACACTGATTCGGGCGATAAATACACGAATAAGCTCAGAAAAAGTTTCTCAGAAAAATGGAAAAAACGGTAAGCCTATAGCCCAGGGAAAGTTTGTTTCTGCCAGGTCCAGTAAGTTCGGTCTAAAGCATTTGTTCTTGCTACGCATCACTGTCGGCGCACGTTCTGAAAACGATTCGGGCGATAAATACACGAATAAGCTCAGAAAAAGTTTCTCAGAAAAATTGAAAAAACGGTAAGCCTATAGCCCAGGGTAAGTTGGTTTCTGCCAAGTCCAGTAAGTTCGGTCTAAAACGTTTGTTCTTTCTATACATCAATATCAGCGCACGTTCAGTCACTGATTAGGGCGATAAATACACGAATAAGCTCAGAAAAAGTTTCTCAGAAAAATTGAAAAAACACTAAGCCTATAGCCCAGGGAAAGTTGGTTTCTGCCAAGTCCAGTAAGTTCGGTCTAAAGCGTTTGTTCTTGCTACGCATCACTGTCGGCGCACGTTCTGACACTGATTCGGGCGATAAATACACGAATAAGCTCAGAAAAAGTTTCTCAGAAAAATTGAAAATACGGTAAGCCTATAGCCCAGGGAAAGTTTGTTTCTGCCAGGTCCAGTAAGTTTGGTGTAAAGCGTTTGTTCTTTCGATACATCATTATCAGCGCACGTTCTGACACTGATTAGGGCGATAAATACACGAATAAGCTCAGAAAAAGTCTCTCAGAAAAATTGAAAAAACGGTAAGCCTAAAGCCCAGGGAAAGTTTGTTTCTGCCAGGTCCAGTAAGTTTGGTGTAAAGCGTTTGGTATTTCTGTACATCAATATCAGCGCACGTTCTGACACTGATTCGGGCGATAAATACACGAATAAGCTCAGAAAAGGCTCTCAGAAAAATTGCAAAAACGGTAAGCCTATAGCCCAGGGAAAGTTTGTTTCTGCCAAGTCCAGTAAGTTCGGTCTAAAGCGTTTGTTCTTGCTACGCATCACTGTCGGCGCACGTTCTGACACTGATTCGGGCGATAAATACACGAATAAGCTCAGAAAAAGTTTCTCAGAAAAATAGAAAATACGGTAAGCCTATAGCCCAGGGAAAGTTTGTTTCTGCCAGGTCCAGTTAGTTTAGTCTAAAGCGTTTGTTCTTTCTATACATCAATATCAGCGCACATTCAGACACTGATTCAGGCGATAAATACACGAATAAGCTCAGAAAATGTCTCTCAGAAAAATTGAAAGAACGGTAAGCCTATAGCCCAGGGAAAGTTTGTTTCTGCCAGGTCCAGTAAGTTTGGTGTAAAGCGTTTGTTCTTTCTATACATCAATATCAGCGCACGTTCTGACACTGATTCGGGCGATAAATACACGAATAAGCTCAGAAAAAGTCTCAGAAAAATTGCAAAAACGGTAAGCCTAAAGCCCAGGGAAACTTGGTTTCTGCCAAGTCCAGTAAGTTCGGTCTAAAGCATTTGTTCTTGCTACGCATCACTGTCGGCGCACGTTCTGACACTGATTCAGGCGATAAATACACGAATAAGCTGAGATAACGTTTCTCAGAAAAATATAAATAACGGTAAGCCTATAGCCCAGGGAAAGTTTGTTTCTGCCAGGTCCAGTAAGTTTGCTCTAAAGCGTTTGTTCTTTCTATACATCAATAACAGCGCACGTTCAGACGCTGATTAGGGCGATAAATACACGAATAAGCTCAGAAAAGGTTTCTCAGGAAAATTGAAAAAACGGTAAGCCTATTATAGCCCAGGGAAAGTTTGTTTCTGCCAGGTCCAGTAAGTTCGGTCTAAAGTGTTTGTTCTTTCTATACATCAATATCAGCGCACGTTCTGACACTGATTCGGGCGATAAATACACGAATAAGCTCAGAAAAAGTTTCTCAGAAAAATTGAAAATACGGTAAGCCTATAGCCCAGGGAAAGTTTGTTTCTGCCAAGTCCAGTAAGTTCGGTTTAAAGCGTTTGTTCTTGCTACGCATCACTGTCGGCGCTCGTTCTGACACTGATTCGGGCGATAAATACACGGATAAGCTCAGAAAAAGTTTCTCAGAAAAATTGAAATACGGTAAGCCCAGGGAAAGTTTGTTTCTGCCAGGTCCAGTAAGTTTGGTGTAAAGCGTTTGTTCTTTCGATACATCATTATCAGCGCACGTTCTGACACTGATTCGGGCGATAAATACACGAATAAGCTCAGAAAAAGTCTCTCAGAAAAATTGAAAAAACGGTAAGCCTATAGCCCAGGGAAAGTTTGTTTCTGCCAAGTCCAGTAAGTTCGGTCTAAAGCGTTTGTTCTTGCTACGCATCACTGTCGGCGCTCGTTCTGACACTGATTCGGGCGATAAATACACGAATAAGCTCAGAAAAAGTTTCTCAGAAAAATTGAAAATACGGTAAGCCAATAGCCCAGGGAAAGTTTGTTTCTGCCAGGTCCAGTAAGTTCGGTCTAAAGCGTTTGTTCTTGCTACGCATCAGTGTCGGCGCACGTTCTGACACTGATTCGGGAGATAAATACACGAATAAGCTCAGAAAAGGTTTCTCAGAAAAATTGAAAAAACGGTAAGCCTATAGCCCAGAGAAAGTTTGTTTCTGCCAGGTCCAGTAAGTTTGGTCTAAAGTGTTTGTTCTTGCTATACATCAATATCAGCGCACGTTCTGACACTGATTCGGGCGATAAATACACGAATAAGCTCAGAAAAAGTTTCTCAGAAAAATTGAAAAAATGGTAAGCCTATAGCCCAGGAAAAGTTGGTTTCTGCCAAGTCCAGTAAGTTCGGTCTAAAGCGTTTGTTCTTGCTACGCATCACTGTCGGCGCACGTTCTGACACTGATTCGGGCGATAAATACACGAATAAGCTCAGAAAAGGTTTCTCAGAAAAATTGAAAAAACGGTAAGCCTATAGCCAAGGGAAAGTTTGTTTCTGCCAGGTCCAGTAAGTTCGGTCTAAAGCGTTTGTTCTTGCTACGCATCACTGTCGGCGCACGTTCTAACACTGATTCGGGCGATAAATACACGAATAAGCTCAGAAAAAGTTTATCAGAAAAATTGAAAAAACGGTAAGCCTATAGCCCAGGGAAAGTTGGTTTCTGCCAAGTCCAGTAAGTTCGGTCTAAAGCGTTTGTTCTTGCTACGCATCACTGTCGGCGCACGTTCTGACACTGATTCGGGCGATAAATACACGAATAAGCTCAGAAAAAGTTTCTCAGAAAAATTGAAAAAACGGTAAGCCTATATATAGCCCAGGGAAAGTTGGTTTCTGCCAAGTCCAGTAAGTTCGGTCTAAAGCGTTTGTTCTTGCTACGCATCACTGTCGGCGCACGTTCTGACACTGATTCGGGCGATAAATACACGAATAAGCTCAGAAAAGGTTTCTCAGAAAAATTGAAAAAACGGTAAGCCTATAGCCCAGGGAAAGTTTGTTTCTGCCAGGTCCAGTAAGTTTGGTCTAAAGCGTTTGTTCTTGCTACGCATCACTGTCGGCGCACGTTCTGACACTGATTCGGGCGATAAATACACGAATAAGCTCAGAAAAAGTCTCAGAAAAATTCCAAAAGCGGTAAGCCTATAGCCCAGGGAAAGTTTGTTTCTGCCAAGTCCAGTAAGTTCGGTCTAAAGCGTTTGTTCTTGCTACGCATCACTGTCGGCGCACGTTCTGACACTGATTCAGGCGATAAATACACGAATAAGCTGAGATAACGTTTCTCAGAAAAATATAAAAAATGGTAAGCCTATAGCCCAGGGAAAGTTTGTTTCTGCCAGGTCCAGTAAGTTTGGTGTAAAGCGTTTCTTCTTTCTATACATCAATATCAGCGCACGTTCTGACACTGATTCGGGCGATAAATACACGAATAAGCTCAGAAAAAGTCTCTCAGAAAAATTGAAAGAACGGTAAGCCTATAGCCCAGGGAAAGTTGGTTTCTGCCAAGTCCAGTAAGTTCGGTCTAAAGCATTTGTTCTTGCTACGCATCACTGTCGGCGCTCGTTCTGACACTGATTCGGTCGATAAATACACGAATAAGCTCAGAAAAGGTTTCTCAGGAAAATTGAAAAAACGGTAAGCCTATAGCCCAGGGAAACTTGGTTTCTGCTAACTCCAGTAAGTTTGGTCTAAAACGTTTGTTCTTTCTATACATCAAAATCAGCGCACGTTCAGACACTGATTAGGGCGATAAATACACGAATAAGCTCAGAAAAAGTCTATCAGAAAAATTGCAAAAATGGTAAGCCTATAGCCCAGGGAAAGTTTGTTTTTGCCAGGTCCGGTAAGTTTGGTCTAAAGTGTTTGTTCTTGCTATACATCAATATCAGCGCACGTTCTGACACTGATTCGGGCGATAAATACACGAATAAGCTCCGAAAAAGTTTCTCAGAAAAATTGAAAAAATGGTAAGCCTATAGCCCAGGAAAAGTTGGTTTCTGCCAAGTCCAGTAAGTTCGCTTTAAAGCGTTTGTTCTTGCTACGCATCACTGTCGACGCACGTTCTGACACTGATTCGGGCGATAAATACACGAATAAGCTCAGAAAAGGTTTCTCAGAAAAATTGAAAAAACGGTAAGCCTATAGCCAAGGGAAAGTTTGTTTCTGCCAGGTCCAGTAAGTTCGGTCTAAAGCGTTTGTTCTTGCTACGCATCACTGTCGGCGCACGTTCTGACACTGATTCGGGCGATAAATACACGAATAAGCTGAGATAACATTTCTCAGAAAAATATAAAAAATGGTAAGCCTATAGCCCAGGGAAAGTTGGTTTCTGCCAAGTCCAGTAAGTTCGGTCTAAAGCGTTTGTTCTTGCTACGCATCACTGTCGGCGCACGTTCTGACACTGATTCGGGCGATAAATACACGAATAAGCTCAGAAAAAGTTTCTCAGAAAAATTGAAAAAACGGTAAGCCTATATATAGCCCAGGGAAAGTTGGTTTCTGCCAAGTCCAGTAAGTTCGGTCTAAAGCGTTTGTTCTTGCTACGCATCACTGTCGGCGCACGTTCTGACACTGATTCGGGCGATAAATACACGAATAAGCTCAGAAAAGGTTTCTCAGAAAAATTGAAAAAACGGTAAGCCTATAGCCCAGGGAAAGTTTGTTTCTGCCAGGTCCAGTAAGTTTGGTCTAAAGCGTTTGTTCTTGCTACGCATCACTGTCGGCGCACGTTCTGACACTGATTCGGGCGATAAATACACGAATAAGCTCAGAAAAAGTCTCTCAGAAAAATTCCAAAAGCGGTAAGCCTATAGCCCAGGGAAAGTTTGTTTCTGCCAAGTCCAGTAAGTTCGGTCTAAAGCGTTTGTTCTTGCTACGCATCACTGTCGGCGCACGTTCTGACACTGATTCAGGCGATAAATACACGAATAAGCTGAGATAACGTTTCTCAGAAAAATATAAAAAATGGTAAGCCTATAGCCCAGGGAAAGTTTGTTTCTGCCAGGTCCAGTAAGTTTGGTGTAAAGCGTTTCTTCTTTCTATACATCAATATCAGCGCACGTTCTGACACTGATTCGGGCGATAAATACACGAATAAGCTCAGAAAAAGTCTCTCAGAAAAATTGAAAGAACGGTAAGCCTATAGCCCAGGGAAAGTTGGTTTCTGCCAAGTCCAGTAAGTTCGGTCTAAAGCATTTGTTCTTGCTACGCATCACTGTCGGCGCTCGTTCTGACACTGATTCGGTCGATAAATACACGAATAAGCTCAGAAAAGGTTTCTCAGGAAAATTGAAAAAACGGTAAGCCTATAGCCCAGGGAAACTTGGTTTCTGCTAACTCCAGTAAGTTTGGTCTAAAACGTTTGTTCTTTCTATACATCAATATCAGCGCACGTTCAGACACTGATTAGGGCGATAAATACACGAATAAGCTCAGAAAAAGTCTATCAGAAAAATTGCAAAAATGGTAAGCCTATAGCCCAGGGAAAGTTTGTTTTTGCCAGGTCCGGTAAGTTTGGTCTAAAGTGTTTGTTCTTGCTATACATCAATATCAGCGCACGTTCTGACACTGATTCGGGCGATAAATACACGAATAAGCTCCGAAAAAGTTTCTCAGAAAAATTGAAAAAATGGTAAGCCTATAGCCCAGGAAAAGTTGGTTTCTGCCAAGTCCAGTAAGTTCGCTTTAAAGCGTTTGTTCTTGCTACGCATCACTGTCGACGCACGTTCTGACACTGATTCGGGCGATAAATACACGAATAAGCTCAGAAAAGGTTTCTCAGAAAAATTGAAAAAACGGTAAGCCTATAGCCAAGGGAAAGTTTGTTTCTGCCAGGTCCAGTAAGTTCGGTCTAAAGCGTTTGTTCTTGCTACGCATCACTGTCGGCGCACGTTCTGACACTGATTCGGGCGATAAATACACGAATAAGCTGAGATAACATTTCTCAGAAAAATATAAAAAATGGTAAGCCTATAGCCCAGGGAAAGTTTGTTTCTGCCAGGTCCAGTAAGTTTGGTGTAAAGCGTTTCTTCTTTCTTTACATCAATATCAGCGCACGTTCTGACACTGATTCGGGCGATAAATACACGAATAAGCTCAGAAAAAGTCGCTCAGAAAAATTGAAAAAACGGTAAGCCTATAGCCCAGGGAAAGTTTGTTTCTGCCAAGTCCAGTAAGTTCGGTCTAAAGCATTTGTTCTTGCTACGCATCACTGTCGGCGCTCGTTCTTACACTGATTCAGGCGATAAATACACGAATAAGCTCAGAAAAGGTTTCTCAGGAAAATTGAAAAAAACGGTAAGCCTATAGCCCAGGGAAAGTTTGTTTCTGCCAGGTCCAGTAAGTTCGGTCTAAAGCGTTTGTTCTTGCTACGCATCACTGTCGGCGCACGTTCTAACACAGATTGGGGCGATAAATACACGAATAAGCTCAGAAAAAGTTTCTCAGAAAAATTGAAAAACGGTAAGCCTATAGCCCAGGGAAAATTGGTTTCTGCCAAGTCCAGTAAGTTCGGTCTAAAGCGTTTGTTCTTGCTACGCATCACTGTCGGCGCACGTTCTGACACTGATTCGGGCGATAAATACACGAATAAGCTCAGAAAAAGTTTCTCAGAAAAATTGAAAAAACGGTAAGCCTATAGCCCAGGGAAAGTTGGTTTCTGCCAAGTCCAGTAAGTTCGGTCTAAAGCGTTTGTTCTTGCTACGCATCACTGTCGGCGCACGTTCTGACACTGATTCGGGCGATAAATACACGAATAAGCTCAGAAAAGGTTTCTCAGAAAAAATGAAAAAACGGTAAGCCTATAGCCCAGGGAAAGTTTGTTTCTGCCAGGTCCAGTAAGTTCGGTCTAAAGCGTTTGTTCTTGCTACGCATCACTGTCGGCGCACGTTCTGACACTGATTCGGGCGATAAATACACGAATAAGCTCAGAAAAAGTTTCTCAGAAAAATTGAAAAAACGGTAAGCCTATAGCCCAGGGAAAGTTGGTTTCTGCCAAGTCCAGTAAGTTCGGTCTAAAGCGTTTGTTCTTGCTACGCATCACTGTCGGCGCACGTTCTGACACTGATTCGGGGGATAAATACACGAATAAGCTCAGAAAAGGTTTCTCAGAAAAATTGAAAAAACGGTAAGCCTATAGCCCAGGGAAAGTTTGTTTCTGCCAGGTCCAGTAAGTTCGGTCTAAAGCGTTTGTTCTTGCTACGCATCACTGTCGGCGCACGTTCTGACACTGATTCGGGCGATAAATACACGAATAAGCTCAGAAAAAGTTTCTCAGAAAAATTTAAAAAACGGTAATCCTAAGCCCAGGGAAAGTTGGTTTCTGCCAAGTCCAGTAAGTTCGGTCTAAAGCGTTTGTTCTTGCTACGCATCACTGTCGGCGCACGTTCTGATACTGATTCGGGCGATAAATACACGAATAAGCTCAGAAAAAGTTTCTCAGAAAAATTGAAAAAACACTAAGCCTATAGCCCAGGGAAAGTTGGTTTCTGCCAAGTCCAGTAAGTTCGGTCTAAAGCGTTTGTTCTTGCTACGCATCACTGTCGGCGCACGTTCTGACACTGATTCGGGCGATAAATACACGAATAAGCTCAGAAAAAGTTTCTCAGAAAAATTTAAAAAACGGTAATCCTATAGCCCAGGGAAAGTTGGTTTCTGCCAAGTCCAGTAAGTTCGGTCTAAAGCGTTTGTTCTTGCTACGCATCACTGTCGGCGCACGTTCTGATACTGATTCGGGCGATAAATACACGAATAAGCTCATAAAAAGTTTCTCAGAAAAATTGAAAAAACGCTAAGCCTATAGCCCAGGGAAAGTTGGTTGCTGCCAAGTCCAGTAAGTTCGGCCTAAGCGTTTGTTCTTGCTACGCATCACTGTCGGCGCACGTTCTGACACTGATTCGGGCGATAAATACACGAATAAGCTCAGAAAAAGTTTCTCAGAAAAAATGAAAAAATGGTAAGCCTATAGCCCAGGAAAAGATGGTTTCTGCCAAGTCCAGTAAGTTCGGTCTAAAGCGTTTGTTCTTGCTACGCATCACTGTCGGCGCACGTTCTGACACTGATTCGGGCGATAAATACACGAATAAGCTCAGAAAAGTTTTCTCAGTAAAATTGAAAAAACGGTAAGCCTATAGCCCAGGGAAAGTTTGTTTCTGCCAGGTCCAGTAAGTTCGGTCTAAAGCGTTTGTTCTTGCTACGCATCACTGTCGGCGCACGTTCTGACACTGATTCGGGCGATAAATACACGAATAAGCTCAGAAAAAGTTTCTCAGAAAAATGGAAAAAACGGTAAGCCTATAGCCCAGGGAAAGTTTGTTTCTGCCAGGTCCAGTAAGTTCGGTCTAAAGCATTTGTTCTTGCTACGCATCACTGTCGGCGCACGTTCTGAAAACGATTCGGGCGATAAATACACGAATAAGCTCAGAAAAAGTTTCTCAGAAAAATTGAAAAAACGGTAAGCCTATAGCCCAGGGTAAGTTGGTTTCTGCCAAGTCCAGTAAGTTCGGTCTAAAACGTTTGTTCTTTCTATACATCAATATCAGCGCACGTTCAGTCACTGATTAGGGCGATAAATACACGAATAAGCTCAGAAAAAGTTTCTCAGAAAAATTGAAAAAACACTAAGCCTATAGCCCAGGGAAAGTTGGTTTCTGCCAAGTCCAGTAAGTTCGGTCTAAAGCGTTTGTTCTTGCTACGCATCACTGTCGGCGCACGTTCTGACACTGATTCGGGCGATAAATACACGAATAAGCTCAGAAAAAGTTTCTCAGAAAAATTGAAAATACGGTAAGCCTATAGCCCAGGGAAAGTTTGTTTCTGCCAGGTCCAGTAAGTTTGGTGTAAAGCGTTTGTTCTTTCGATACATCATTATCAGCGCACGTTCTGACACTGATTAGGGCGATAAATACACGAATAAGCTCAGAAAAAGTCTCTCAGAAAAATTGAAAAAACGGTAAGCCTAAAGCCCAGGGAAAGTTTGTTTCTGCCAGGTCCAGTAAGTTTGGTGTAAAGCGTTTGGTATTTCTGTACATCAATATCAGCGCACGTTCTGACACTGATTCGGGCGATAAATACACGAATAAGCTCAGAAAAGGCTCTCAGAAAAATTGCAAAAACGGTAAGCCTATAGCCCAGGGAAAGTTTGTTTCTGCCAAGTCCAGTAAGTTCGGTCTAAAGCGTTTGTTCTTGCTACGCATCACTGTCGGCGCACGTTCTGACACTGATTCGGGCGATAAATACACGAATAAGCTCAGAAAAAGTTTCTCAGAAAAATAGAAAATACGGTAAGCCTATAGCCCAGGGAAAGTTTGTTTCTGCCAGGTCCAGTTAGTTTAGTCTAAAGCGTTTGTTCTTTCTATACATCAATATCAGCGCACATTCAGACACTGATTCAGGCGATAAATACACGAATAAGCTCAGAAAATGTCTCTCAGAAAAATTGAAAGAACGGTAAGCCTATAGCCCAGGGAAAGTTTGTTTCTGCCAGGTCCAGTAAGTTTGGTGTAAAGCGTTTGTTCTTTCTATACATCAATATCAGCGCACGTTCTGACACTGATTCGGGCGATAAATACACGAATAAGCTCAGAAAAAGTCTCAGAAAAATTGCAAAAACGGTAAGCCTAAAGCCCAGGGAAACTTGGTTTCTGCCAAGTCCAGTAAGTTCGGTCTAAAGCATTTGTTCTTGCTACGCATCACTGTCGGCGCACGTTCTGACACTGATTCAGGCGATAAATACACGAATAAGCTGAGATAACGTTTCTCAGAAAAATATAAATAACGGTAAGCCTATAGCCCAGGGAAAGTTTGTTTCTGCCAGGTCCAGTAAGTTTGCTCTAAAGCGTTTGTTCTTTCTATACATCAATAACAGCGCACGTTCAGACGCTGATTAGGGCGATAAATACACGAATAAGCTCAGAAAAGGTTTCTCAGGAAAATTGAAAAAACGGTAAGCCTATTATAGCCCAGGGAAAGTTTGTTTCTGCCAGGTCCAGTAAGTTCGGTCTAAAGTGTTTGTTCTTTCTATACATCAATATCAGCGCACGTTCTGACACTGATTCGGGCGATAAATACACGAATAAGCTCAGAAAAAGTTTCTCAGAAAAATTGAAAATACGGTAAGCCTATAGCCCAGGGAAAGTTTGTTTCTGCCAAGTCCAGTAAGTTCGGTTTAAAGCGTTTGTTCTTGCTACGCATCACTGTCGGCGCTCGTTCTGACACTGATTCGGGCGATAAATACACGGATAAGCTCAGAAAAAGTTTCTCAGAAAAATTGAAATACGGTAAGCCCAGGGAAAGTTTGTTTCTGCCAGGTCCAGTAAGTTTGGTGTAAAGCGTTTGTTCTTTCGATACATCATTATCAGCGCACGTTCTGACACTGATTCGGGCGATAAATACACGAATAAGCTCAGAAAAAGTCTCTCAGAAAAATTGAAAAAACGGTAAGCCTATAGCCCAGGGAAAGTTTGTTTCTGCCAAGTCCAGTAAGTTCGGTCTAAAGCGTTTGTTCTTGCTACGCATCACTGTCGGCGCTCGTTCTGACACTGATTCGGGCGATAAATACACGAATAAGCTCAGAAAAAGTTTCTCAGAAAAATTGAAAATACGGTAAGCCAATAGCCCAGGGAAAGTTTGTTTCTGCCAGGTCCAGTAAGTTCGGTTTAAAGCGTTTGTTCTTGCTACGCATCACTGTCGGCGCACGTTCTGACACTGATTCGGGCGATAAATACACGAATAAGCTCAGAAAAAGTTTCTCAGAAAAATTGAAAATACGGTAAGCCTATAGCCCAGGGAAAGTTTGTTTCTGCCAGGTCCAGTAAGTTTGGTGTAAAGCGTTTGTTCTTTCGATACATCATTATCAGCGCACGTTCTGACACTGATTCGGGCGATAAATACACGAATAAGCTCAGAAAAAGTCTCAGAAAAATTGAAAAAACGGTAAGCCTAAAGCCCAGGGAAAGTTTGTTTCTACCTGGTCCAGTAAGTTTGGTGTAAAGCGTTTGTTATTTCTGTACATCAATATCAGCGCACGTTCTGACACTGATTCGGGCGATAAATACACGAATAAGCTCAGAAAAAGTTTCTCAGAAAAATTGCAAAAACGGTAAGCCTATAGCCCAGGGAAAGTTTGTTTCTGCCAAGTCCAGTAAGTTAGGTCTAAAGCGTTTGTTCTTGCTACGCATCACTGTCGGCGCAGGTTCTGACACTGATTCGAGCGATAAATACACGAATAAGCTCAGAAAAAGTTTCTCAGAAAAATTGAAAATACGGTAAGCCTATAGCCCAGGGAAAGCTTGTTTCTGCCAGGTCCAGTTAGTTTGGTCTAAAGCGTTTGTTCTTTCTATACATCAATATCAGCGCACATTCAGACACTGATTCAGGCGTTAAATACACGAATAAGCTCAGAAAAAGTCTCTCAGAAAAATTGAAAAAACGGTAAGCCTATAGCCCAGGGAAAGTTTGTTTCTGCCAGGGCCAGTAAGTTTGGTGTAAAGCGTTTGTTCTTTCTATACATCAATATCAGCGCACGTTCTGACACTGATTCGGGCGATAAATACACGAATAAGCTCAGAAAAAGTGTCTCAGAAAAATTGCAAAAACGGTAAGCCTATAGCCCAGGGAAACTTGGTTTCTGCCAAGTCCAGTAAGTTCGGTCTAAAGCATTTGTTCTTGCTACGCATCACTGTCGGCGCACGTTCTGACACTGATTCGGGCGATAAATACACGAATAAGCTAAGAAAAAGTTTCTCAGAAAAATTGAAAAAAAGGTAAGCCTATAGCCCAGGGAAGTTTGTTTCTGCCAGGTCCAGTTAGTTTGGTCTAAAGCGTTTGTTCTTTCTATACATCAATATCAGCGCACATTCAGACACTGATTCAGGCGACAAATACACGAATAAACTCAGAAAAAGTCTCTTAAAAAATTGAAAAAACGGTAAGCCTATAGCCCAGGGAGAGTTTGTTTCTGCCAGGTCCCCTAAGTTCGGTCTAAAGCGTTTGTTCTTGCTACTCATCACTCTCATCGCACGTTGTTACACTGATTCAGGCGATAAATATAAGAATAAGCCCAGATGACCTTTCTCATAAAAATGAAAAAAAATGGTAAGCCTATAGCCCAGGGAAAATTTGGTTCTGCCATGTTCAGTAAGCTCAGTGTAAAGCTTTTCTTCTTTCTATACCTTACTCTCCGCGCACGTTCTCACAATGATTAAGGCGATAAATACACGGATAAGCTCAGATAAATTGTCTCACAAAAAGTGAGAAAAGTGTAAGCCTATAGCCCAGGGAAAGTTTGTTTCTGCGAAGTCGTGTTAGTTCGGTTTAGGGCGTTTGTTCTTCCTGCGCATCACTTTCAGCGCATGTTCTGAGACTGGTTCAGGCGATAAATACACGAATAAGCTCAGTTAAATTTTCTTAGAAGTGAAAAATGGTAAGGTTGTTTCTGCCAGGTCCTGTAAGTTCAGTCTAAAGCGTTTGTTTTTCCTATACCTTGCTCTCCGCGCATGGTCTGACCCTGATTAAGGCTATAGCTACACCAGTAATCTGAGATGAATTTTCTCAGAAAAAGTTAAAAAATAGTACGCCTATTGCCCAGGGAGTTTGTTTCTGAAATGTACAGTGTGTTCGGCCTAGAGCGTTTTTGCTTCCTATATTTTACTCTCCGCCCACGTTGTGAGACTGATTAAGGCGATAAATACACGAATAAGCTCAGATACATTTTCTCAGGAAAAGAGAAAAAACAGTAAGCCTGTAACCCAGGGAAATCTTGTTTCTGCCCGGCCTAGTAAGTTCGGTCTAAAGCGTTGCTTTTTCATATACATCACTCTCGGCGCACGTTCTGACACTTATTCAGGCGATAAATACACGTATAAGCTGAGTTAAATTTTCTCAGGGAAGGATAAAAAATGGTAAGGCTATAACCCAGGGAAAATTTTTTTCTGCCCGGCCTAGTAAGTTCAACCTAAAGCGTTTCTTATTCATATACATCACTCTCGGCGCACGTTCTGACACTTATTCAGGCGATAAATACACGATTTAGTTCAGATAAATTTTCTCAGATAAAGTGAAAAAAGTATCAGCCTATAGCCCAGGGAAAGTGTGTTTCTGCCAGGTCCGGTAATTTCGGCCTAAAGCGTTTCTTCTGCCTATACATCACTCCCGGCGCACGTTCCGACACTTATTCAGGTGATATATACACGAATAAGTTCTGATCAGTTTTCTCAGAAAAAGTGAAAAAATGGCAAATTTGTTTCTACCAGGTTCAGTAAGTTCGGCCTAAAGCGTTTTTTCTTCCTATACCTAACTCTCCGCGCACGTTCTGACCCTGATTAAGGCTATAAATACACGCATAAGCTAAGACAAATTTTCTCAGTAATAGTGAAAAAAAATGGTAAGCCTATCGCCCAGGGAAAGTTTGTTTCTGAAAGGTCCAGTAAGTTCGGTCTAAAGCGTTTGTTCTTCCTACACATCACTCTCGGCGCACGTTATGACACTGATTCAGGCGATACATCCACGATTAAGCTCGGCAGTCGGCGCAGACACCTCCCTCGGAGGGCGCCACGCGGCGCAGCGCTTGTTTAGGCCTTGCCTGCGTGGGGCTCAGCGGCGTGGCGGGGTGGTCCGATCACCAAACTGGCGGAGAAATGGGAGAGTCCACCCGCCGTAATAATCTTCATATGGCAGTGATCCTCGGCAGTTCCTGCGTTGACTGGCACACCTTTAACAAAGATTAGAGGTGAATTCCCTACCGAAAGCGTTTCCGAAGGCGGGAGCCGGAGTTTCGACACCCACACTTGTTGCTGTCGTCGTCTTCCAAGCACCGATGGTTGGAAGAAGGCTTTTCGAGGTTGTAAATCTCCCCGAACCCCTGAGGTCTACCGATCAACCCCTATATGCCATTATTCTACGAAAATTATAATTCCGCATGTAATCTATAAAAACACAAATTGCAAATTTGAGACCTTCTGTTAAAAAAGTTTGTGGGGTTCTACGTGCCAAAACCACTTTCTGATTATGAGGCACGCCGTAGTGGAGGACTCCGGAAATTTCGACCACCTGGGGTTCTTTAACGTGCACCTAAATCTAAGTACACGGGTGTTTTTGCATTTCGCCCCCTTCGAAATGCTGCCGCCGTGGCCGGTATTCGATCCCGCGACCTTGTGTTGAACAGCCCAACACCATAGCCACTGGGCGACCACGGCGGGTTGCTCTGTTCTGTTCTGAGACCTTCTGTTCCCACCGAGGAGTTTGCAAGCCGGGTCAGCTACAAAATTCATTTCCGTATATAATTCTCTCCTTGATGTATAAATTGTGCATAACATTGTTTCAATAGCTTTGTAAGCTAAAGCTCATCCTACTTAAAGAACTCGGGAGTAGCTCAACCGTTTACAGGAAGTCACGCCTTGATGAGAGCTGTCCTGCCCGTGATAACGATTTTGTGTGCCTTGAAGAATAAACTCACATACTTTGCCCCCGTATCTTCTGACCATGACTTGTTTTCTGAAGCCTAGCTAGCCCTCGTAGTACCCGCATGTAAATGCTCCCGTTCTACCTCTCGTTTGCAAGTCATGACAATGTTCAATATAACGAAAGCATGAGGCCCACCGACGTGAATGCCAGCCTAATATGCTAACCTACGTTGGTGAGGATTATAACATTAGAGTGAATCCGCAGGTCCCGGTTTAGCAGGCCCAACATCAGAATTCATATCCGGAGGCATGATGCCAAGAGGCCTGGATGAAGGTGCATCGCTACTCTGACATTTCCAACGGCTCACGTCATAGCAGTTTCCGCTTGCTCTAAACACAGAAATGCCACCTGCTGATGCGAAAGGTAGCACCCAGACAGATGCGTCTCGTCATACACTCAGCCTTTGCAAATCCACCTTCTCTGACGCTGGCCTTTTTCTGTATACATTTTACCTCACCTTTTCATCCCATTTGGCCAAACACTTCACACAGGATATTATTTTTTTCTTTAGAAGGGTACTGACAACAATTTGTCTCGTTTTTTTATAGAGGCTACTGGTATGACTTGACATTTTCAACCTTCCATTGTCGCTTTTGCGTTATATAGAGGTCAGAAATATCTACACCATTAAAAAAAGAGCACACAGATAAATGAAGAAGCGCCCAAATTAACTTACTCTAATACCCTATTTAAGGCAGTTTGTCGTGTGCGTATCATGGCCACGCACGCTTATATCGCCTTCCGTTTCTCTACCACGGGATGCGCTTTAAAACCACGGCGCTGTAATTTTGCTTCAGAGACCTTCCTTCCCTCCCATCTTCTCCGCCCTTAAACTGGCTCTCTTAACTACTACACACAGAACAAAGCAACAGCGCGCGCATTAGATCCCATAGATGAGATGAATATTTACAATTAGTATTAGGGTTATAATTATATTCGAGTGCTGATTGCTGTGCTATCGTTTGTTACCGAAGCTTTCCCTCAAGTCTAAATATTTTAAGGCAGTTTGTCGTGTGCGTATCATGGCTACGCACGCTTATATCGCATTCCGTTTCTCTACCACGGGTGCGCTTTAAAACCACGGCGCTGCAGTTTTTGCTTTTCTTTTCTTTCTTCTTCTCCGCCCTTAAACTGGCTCTCTTAACTATACTACACGCAGAGACAAAGCAACAGCGCGCGCATGCGATCCCATAGATGAGATGAATATATATATATATATATATATATATATATATATATATATATATATATATATATATATAGAAAACTATCAGTCATAGCTCTCGTAGTATAGCCCTCTGGGCCGTTTCCTTTTTTTTTCGAAAGTAGTCCTATTAGGATTATTATAATTACACGAAGGTATTTCGCCCTCATCAGCAGCAGTCCTTGGTATAGTTATTCTGGCGGCTAGCTTCCCACGCTATGCGTGCCGCCATCGCACCTGGTTAAGCTTTTCCTAGACGCTAGAGTTATGCTTTGTCCGCGCAACCTTGAGCGTTCGGAAAGCGCGTTTCCCCCTCTTGGCCGGCGGAGAAGGGAGGCTTCGTTCCGGCCGCGAAGCTCTCCACATCTCTGTAAGGTGCCTTGCGGATGTCTTGTGCTGACGATGCCCTCTCGGTGAGCGCATATTTCCCCCCCTCATCTTTTAAGAGGTTCAATACATACAAGCATCTGTCTCGCAAACCAGATTTTTTTTTTCAAGGGAATTTTCCATGTCTCAGTAATTTCTCTCGTCGTATTCGAGTGCCGATTGCCGTGTTATAGTTTGTTAACGAAGCTTTCCCTCAAGTCTAAATATTTTAAGGCAGTTTTCCTAGCCTCTAAAGCTGCTCGAGTTCGCTCTTCTCCTCGAGCGGCCATTTTTCCTAGAAAGTATACCTTCCAACCACTCGGAATATCGCGGACAACATGAGTCTCTTTCCACGTAAGTGTGAGGCTCGGAGCAGGAGCTGTGGCGCTTGAAAGTAGCCTGGGGCCTGACGAACCAACCGACTGAGCTATCTTTCCGGGCAACACCGAAGGGTCACGACTTCAAATCACCTGTTATGTTCCTTTTTTTTTCCGCCCCTTTTTCTTTCTTTTTTTTTTCTTTCTTTTAATGTCTTTTCCTTTATTTTATCACTGTACGGGAACCCTCCTAAAAAAAAAAAAAGAAAGATATATATCTTCAAATATGTATGGCCTCACACTCACATGTGCAGGTCATAAATACCAGGTTCTCTAGCCGAGTGCCATCCATGCGGTATAACCGAGCTCAGATTGGTCCACCTTGACTGACCAAGTAGGGCACCACTGTAGGTTAAATGAGGCGTACAATTCCTGCGGGACCCGCCGTGGTTGCTCAGTGGTTATGGTGTTAGACTGCTGAGCACGAGGTCGCGGGATCGGACCCCGACCACGGCGGCCGCATTTCGATGGGGGCGAAATGCGAAAACACCCGTGTACTTAGAATTAGGTGCACGTTAAAGAACCCCAGGTGGTCGAAATTTTCGGAGTCCTCCACTACGGCGTGCATAATCAGAAAGTGGTTTTGTCACGTAAAACCCCATAAATTAATTTTTAATTTAACTCCTACGGGGACGGTAGAGTATCCGTCTCCAGTGCAAGAGGACCGTGATTCAAATCCCGGTGCCGCGCTATTCTCCACCGGAAAATACAAAAAAAAAACCGTGTGTTGAGAAAATTGCACAAACAGGCCTGGAGTGCGGCCTGATCCCGGTGACCACTGCAGAACCGGTAACGCACTCTCTCACCAGAGCAGGATTGGCCACCCTGGTGCAGTACTTGGCCACAACCTCCTATATGAATACAACAATCGAACCCCGGCCCTCAGTCCCCAGCAGCCGCGAAGCAACTGACCACGGCGGCGGTCAGATCTGTGACGCTGCAGAGGGTGCTAAGAATACCTGGCTCCGGACAGGCCGCCATTGGAATCTGAACCTGGCAACGTTTAACGTTAGAACGCTATCTAGTGAGGCGAGTCTAGCAGTGTTATTGGAGGAATTAGAGGGTAGTAAATGGGATATAATAGGGCTCAGTGAGGTTAGGAGGACAAAAGAAGCATATACAGTGCTAAAAAGCGGGCATGTACTATGTTACCGGGGCTTAGCGGAGAGACGAGAACTAGGAGTCGGATTCCTGATTAATAAGGAAATAGCTGGTAACATACAGGAATTCTATAGCATTAACGAGAGGGTGGCATGTCTTCTTGTGAAACTTAATAAGAGGTACAAAATGAAGGTTGTACAGGTCTACGCTCCTACATCTAGTCATAATGACCAGGAAGTCGAAAGCTTTTATGAAGACGTAGAATCGGCGATGGGTAAAGTCAAAACAAAATACACTATACTGATGGGCGACTTCAATGCCAGGGTAGGCAAGAAGCAGGCTGGAGACAAGTCAGTGGGGGAATATGGCATAGGCTCTAGGAATAGCAGAGGAGAATTATTAGTAGAGTTTGCAGAACAGAATAATATGCGGATAATGAATACCTTTTTCCGCAAGCGGGTTAGCCGAAAGTGGACGTGGAGGAGCCCGAATGGTGAGACTAGAAATGAAATCGACTTCATACTCTGCGCGAACCCTGGCATCATTCAACATGTAGACGTGCTCGGTAAGGTACGCTGCAGTGACCACAGGATGGTAAGAACTCGAATTAGCCTAGACTTGAGGAGGGAACGAAAGAAACTGGTACACAAGAAGCCAATCAATGAGTTAGTGGTAAGAGGGAAACTAGAGGAATTCCGGATCAAACTACAGAACAGGTATTCGGCTTTAACTCAGGAAGAGGACCTTAGTGTTGAAGCAATGAACGACAATCTCATGGGCATCATTAAGGAGTGCGCAATAGAAGTCGGTGGTAACGCCGTTAGACAGGAAACCAGTAAGCTATCGCAGGAGACGAAAGATCTGATCAAGAAACGCCAATGTATGAAAGCCTCTAATCCTACAGCTAGAATAGAACTGGCAGAACTTTCTAAGTTAATCAACAAGCGTAAGACAGCGGACATCAGGAACTATAATATGGATAGAAATGAACAGGCTCTCAGGGACGGAGGAAGCCTAAAAACAGTGAAGAAGAAACTAGGAATAGGCAAGAATCAGATGCGTGCGTTAAGAGACAAAGCCGGCAATATCGTTACTAATATGGACGAGATAGTTCAAGTGGCTGAGGAGTTCTATAGAGATTTATACAGTACCAGTGGCACCCACGACGATAGTGGAAGAGAGAATAGCCTAGAGGAATTCGAAATCCCACAGGTAACGCCAGAAGAAGTAAAGAAAGCCTTAGGAGCTATGCAAAGGGGGAAGGCAGCTGGGGAGGATCAGGTAACAGCAGATTTGTTGAAGGATGGTGGTCAGATTGTTCTAGAGAAACTGGCCACCCTGTATACGCAATGCCTCATAACCTCGAGCGTACCGGAATCTTGGAAGAACGCTAACATAATCCTAATCCATAAGAAAGGGGACGCCAAAGACTTGAAAAATTATAGACCGATCAGCTTACTGTCCGTTGCCTACAAAGTATTTACTAAGGTAATCGCAAATAGAATCAGGAACACCTTAGACTTCTGTCAACCAAAGGACCAGGCAGGATTCCGTAAAGGCTACTCAACAATAGACCATATTCACACTATCAATCAAGTGATAGAGAAATGTGCAGAATATAACCAACCCTTATATATAGCTTTCATTGATTACGAGAAAGCGTTTGATTCAGTCGAAACCTCAGCAGTCATGGAGGCATTACGGAATCAGGGTGTAGATGAGCCATATGTAAAAATACTGGAAGATATCTATAGCGGCTCCACAGCCACCGTAGTCCTCCACAAAGAAAGCAACAAAATCCCTATAAAGAAAGGCGTCAGACAGGGAGATACGATATCTCCAATGCTATTCACAACATGTTTACAGGAGGTATTCAGAGGCCTGGAGTGGGAAGAATTGGGGATAAAAGTTGATGGAGAATACCTTAGCAACTTGCGATTCGCTGATGATATTGCCTTGCTTAGTAACTCAGGAGACCAATTGCAATGCATGCTCACTGACCTGGAGAGGCAAAGCAGAAGGGTGGGTCTGAAAATTAATCTGCAGAAAACTAAAGTACTGTTTAACAGTCTCGGAAGAGAACAGCAGTTTACGATAGGTAGCGAAACACTGGAAGTGCTAAGGGAATACATCTACTTAGGGCAGGTAGTCACCACGGATCCGGATCATGAGACTGAAATAACCAGAAGAATAAGAATGGGTTGGGGTGCGTTTGGGAGGCATTCTCAAATCATGAACAGTAGGTTGCCACTATCCCTCAAAAGGAAAGTGTACAACAGCTCTGTGTTACCGGTACTCACATATGGGGCAGAAACCTGGAGGCTTACGAAAAGGGTTCTACTTAAGTTGAGGACGACGCAACGAGCTATGGAAAGAAGAATGATAGGTGTAACGTTAAGGGATAAGAAAAGAGCAGATTGGGTGAGGGAACAAACGCGCGTTAATGACATCTTAGTTGAAATCAAGAAAAAGAAATGGGCATGGGCAGGACATGTAATGAGGAGGGAAGATAACCGATGGTCACTAAGAGCTACGGACTGGATTCCAAGAGAAGGGAAGCGTAGCAGGGGGCGGCAGAAAGTTAGGTGGGCAGATGACATTAAGACGTTTGCAGGGACAACATGGCCACAATTAGTACATGACCGGGGTAGTTGGAGAAGTATGGGAGAGGCCTTTGCCCTGCAGTGGGCGTAACTAGGCTGATGATGATGATGAATACCCTTTCTACGAAGAAGCTTTGGCGTCGGTGCTCTGGAAATCAATACGTTTCTGTGATCGCTGAGCGCAGCCAAAAGAAACGCGCGCAGCACTCTTGTTAACTTTTTTTTATATGAGCAACGTCATTATACCTAGCCGTATTGCCACAAGACGTCAGCAAATTTTGCTTTCTATCGTGACGTCACAATACCCTCTGTGGCGCCAGGTATTTCGAGGCCAACATTAGTTTCTAAATAAAGCCTCCTATGTTTTCCAAACTTAGCAGGAGGTATTCAAAATGTCAATCGCCTTCTACCGACTTGCCCCAAAACACCATTCGCCATCTCGGTGACGGCACGGAAGACGAAACTACTCGCAGGACAGCATATCGACACGTACAACAGTTGTTTTCACATTTGTTCTGTGGTGACATCCCACTCCCGTTCGCCGATATTACCGAAGGAAGGGATTCGTGACAGCGCTGTCAACAACGTCGCGTTGTCTGTTTTCAGCAGCCGGCGCAGCAAAATAAGATAAAAGCAAATCCGCATGCTAAACAATTGCCGACACTGACGACGTTGCGGACCGAGCGTTGCTGTTAATGCGTAACGGTAGCCTTTAACTTTAATTTCACTTCCTTGACTAGCACAATAGCCTCCTCCCACTGCCACCATGGAGAAGAAGAAAGAAAATGGTTATATTTAACCACGTCAGCTTTGTTTAAATTTGGTTTGAAGGGCATCAAAATTGTATTAAGATATGTATTGAGTACACGAGCACGACATTTTGTTTTCTTTTTGTGGAGGCCATGCTCTATACAGCGAGGCACTTCCAAATCTTTAAGCGCTTTAAGCTTTTTAGAGGAAAAATACGCTTTGCTAATGAAATCAAAAACACATTGCAGGTCGTTGAGGATACATATGGCTGTAAGTTTATTGCGGACCGAGTGGAAATGAAAAACGTTTGAAAAGACAGTGCGATGTTCACAAAAATTGTATTTCAGTCACATACAAAAAAAAAAAAAGAATTTTCTTTGACGCCTTAGTTAAGCGTGCAGACGAAGCAACTATTATTGCTGTTTATTCACTGAAAAATTTAGACAGCACAGCAACTTTAATTGAAGCAGGCTTTGCCAAGCGAGGATAAAGAGAGTGGTTACGACGTCGGTGCCTGTTGATTCAGCAGGTATTCAATGCAGCGTACCAAAGGCCGAGATAGACAAGGCCCAACCGCTATATCCCCAAGCCGTTGCTGCTTTACCACACAGCAGGCTTTTCAATCACATGTGTATTCGTTTTCCGTACTTTCATTGGCCACTTAATTACCTCGTGCTGATTCATTTTCGGCTCTTGTATTCAGAAGCCCCGCTATAGTGTGCATATCCGCGCGCTTGCTGTATTGCTGATGTTATTGCGCTATGCTTGCGTCCTGAGCGTCTTTAAACAGCGAAGTCCCCAGCTTACAGATACAGAACAGTGCGCGAATTAGAAGTTAACATAACGCGGGTGAGAGGGAACGCGCGCATTGCACCATCGTTTGAGAACTTATTACGTGCCATGGCAAACGGAACGAAAAACAGCGCACGCAAGCAAGTCCTGATGTCTAGCCAGCCGATCCAACACTTGTACTCCATTTTCTCGGGACATGCTTGTGCCACCTTATTTGTGCAATTTCCGCTCGCACAGGCAAAGGGAGAATCCTACTCAAGAAAGGGCAACCACACTTCTCACTGGGTGGGTGCTTGAAGTCATCAGCTACGACGCACCGGAGCTTTTATTTCTCTCATGCTACGCGTTTCCTTGCGGACAAAACGGTTCTGGATCATCGCATTGCTATGCCAGGTTGTTTTCCAGGCTTGAAGCGAAAATTCCAATGCGAATGAAAAATTTTTCTTTTTTTCAGATGATTTAGCTCAGGTTCAAAGTGCTCGCATCTTGTGAGTGCAATCCGGACGGATATCAAAGTGTGCAAAAAACCAATGGTGTGGCTTCGTTGATTTGTGACAGTACAGTGAAGTTCGCTGTTCTTCATTCGCTACGACAAACTACAGCAAGCTACGCCATCACCAAGAAGGCTGACAAGTACAGTGCTGCTAGATGAGTACGCACTTTGAACATCTATGTGCAAGCGTATTGCGTGCGAGGAGCGTATGGTAAATACAGCTCTAGCTAATAAACACGTGTCAGTACTTATTTAGTGCAAAGTTGAATTATTTCGAAAATTATATGCTTTTACACGCCAATAATGCAAAGCTGTCGACTCCGTCAATGCCGCATGCAGTATGTAGCGTCACTTCCTTGAGGGCTCTACAAATAAATAAAACACGCCACAGCTTTTTCGAGATCAGTTTGAAACGTGCGTACCAAGTGCAGCGCAGCTTGGAACGTAAAGAAAAAGGCGCACCAGGTAACACAGGCCGGAAATTGGGGTCACGTGATGTCACGCACGCGAGGCTTAGAGCTGTATAAAAATAAAAAAAAATCACACAAAAAGAATGCCACATGCAACTGACGTTGTGCGCGACGAGAGATCGGGGAAGCAGCAGCGGCCAAGGCCGGCAGGCCCAAGCAGCAGCTAACCTGTGTGGGGGTGAGACCCAGAGGTACGGACCGCGCGCCGGCTTCCGAGAGTGAGAGCGAAGGCCACGTGACGTCGAGGCGATGCCCTTTCCCCTCACGCAACACCTGGCGCGTTAGTGCGACAGCAGGCTTGAGAGTAGAGGGTATCGCTGCCCTACTCGCATCGCCCGCTCTAGTTCGTCGAGGCGCTCTCATGACATGCATGGCGCCACAGCCGAAGGTAACGCGATTTTAGGTGCCGTTGCGCAGCTACAGGTGACGCAAGCTACCTTTTCCGCTCCATGGGCCATTTGGCACTTTCACATCGAAAAAAGAATATAAAAGTTGCCTTATCTGGCGACGTCGAACCACGTGCTGTCATGCTGATCATTTTTGGACATTAGTTTTATCCGCGTTGGCTATATGGCGCAGTACACTGCGCAGTCACGAAACGCGAAGGGTAGGAAACTTGTCTAAAACTGTAAATTTGAAATTGACTCATTTGCTGGAGCTTGTACCTGTTGCGATCAAACCGTTCATATTGATACATGCATATATTGCGTGTTTCTTGTGGCCAATGCACCCGGACGCCCCGACGAAGACGACGAACGCTCTCTGCCTCTTGAGCTGTCCGCTGAACTGGTCAGCGCTGCAGTTATCATTTGTAAACATACTTTGTATGTACTCTCCAGTTCATAATCCTTCGCTCGCGCAACAATATCTCGCTACATACAATCGTCGTAGGCTAGGTAAACAAAGCTTCGCAAAAATATAAGAAAAGGAAGATGTAGACCCCCACGCATTGTGGGAATCGATGTTATGCGAAGTATCTTGCAGGTAGCTGGCTGTCAAGCATTATCTGGGGTTCCGCGAAGCGTTACCAAGCGGACCAACAGGTTTGTGTAAATGGAGCGGTTGTACGTTGTACGAGTTGTGGTCGTGCATGAAATAAGTGGTAGCTGGCCCATGCCGTCGTCCATCTCGCCAACGCTTGGGACGTGGTTGTAGGGAGGAATTTGCTCTCATCGAGAACGAGGACCACGGTATTTATTTACAAAATTTACATTAAGACAGGAGATACATTTGAACAGTCTAGCATGACTGCCAAATGTAGCACGAAAGACGAAGCACGAAGCACCCACCCACAAGCACCGAAAAACGGCTCCCTCTCTAGATCACCTTCTGTCCTCCCTAGATCCCTAGGTGAGGTAAAACTGCCGTCCAATCGGAGCGTCCACAATCGGTGGAGGCGTAGTCGATCCGCCTCTGAGGGGAAGGGTTTACACATTCACATCCCCACTTTGGATTCACAGAACACACCGAGTGGAAAGGGCCCTCGTAGACACGGGTTGACAACCCATGTCTACCCAGCTTTACCCCAGCGGGCGCCTCTTGATTCCAGAGCTGACTGCTCAGGTAGCCCTCGCGATTGTCAGCAGGCTGTGACGAATTCTGGGGCCCGCGAAAACGCACCGCAAAACGGCCTTTTCCAGGAGCTTTCTTGCTCCAAGTAGACCATGAAGGCGACAGCGAGAGATAATTTAATTGAAAGAAGGCAGAGAGGTCGGCCTGAGCCAAGGCGCTCTAGCCTGCTACTCTGCACAGAGGGAGGGGGAACGGGGACATAAAGGCGTGATGAGGGATTCGGAAAGGTGAAAGCAAGTTCAACACTCTGATGATAAACATACACAAATGTCATCCATGAAGGCACTATCAGGTTTCGTATCAAGTCTGTAGTCACTAATTCAAGTGAACTTAAAAATAGGGGCGCTAGGACGAAGCTGGTGTGTGCCGCCCCCCCCCCCCCCCCCCCCCCCTGATTGAACAGCACAAACGCCAAACAAAATTTTTATAGCATATAAAGAGCTGCGATAAGCGGCTCTAGCACCGTGAGCACTTGTAGGGCACCTTTAGCGGCCGGAGTCTCGAGACCACCGAGAATCACGCGCGTTGACTCTACTAGGTGCTTCAGCATTTTTTGTACACTCTCCTTCTCATTGTGTTCATCTCCTTGCTTGCCCGTTGTGTCACCGGTTTCATTGGCCCTGTAATTCTTAGCTTCATGGCGTAGAGGACCACTAGTGCCCGCTGGTATGGCCGTGGGCCTATAGGGCAGCAAACGCCATTGCGTGTGAATCAACCGACAATACTCGGTCCGCCGAACGTGGCCAGCCCTGACGGCGTCGCCGACTCTCCGAAGGTGACACATGGTTGACTAGCTTTACTGAGGTCTCCAGTTCTCCGAAGGACGTCACTGCCGCGGCTCGATCGAAACAACTGCAGCGGGCTGGGAGAGGTTTGCAGGTCAGTACCCCTGCAGGCCGATCGTAACAGCGCGAGTAGCCAGTGCCTGAGCGATCGGTGGCAGCCATCATTTATTCCTTTCGGAACGGGACCGCCTGCCGCTATTAAGAGAAAATTCATTTTTGTTCGGTATAATAATGCATCTCTAACGCGTACACGTCACTTTGACGCCGTGAGTTTTCGCGGTTTTGTGACGTCGCGTGACAGGCAGGTGAAATGGTGCAGCTCGAAAATTTTTGACCAATAGCCACAGAGGTGTCAACCGGCGCCACGAGGACGGCAGCGAGCGTGAGGAGCGCCGGAGCGGAACAAGCGGAGGAGGTAGTCATCGCCCTGGCCATCGCAGACGCAGACTGCCACACGGTGCTGAGTGACTCAAGACAGGCGGTGCGAAACTTCGCCAAAGGGCAAATCTGCAGGGAGGCTGTGCGCGTACTGCGAGCGGTAAAACTAGAAGACAGAAAAGTAAGACTCAAGTGGTTCCCAGCGCACGCGGGTGACGCGTCGGAACGCAATGAGAATCACAATGAGATGGCACACGCAGCGGCGCAAGCGCTAACCAACCGCGCCCCGGCGACAGACCGTCCGACGTGGTTCGGAACCAAGGACCACATGACGGAATACAATGAAATCACGAAGTCCTACCGCCTGGCTCGCAGGACTCTCCCGCCCCCGCACCCGAGGCTGAGTCGAGCGGAGGCGGTACTACTGAGACAGATCCAGACCGGATCGCTACCGAGCCCGAGACTGATGCATTGCATGTACCCCGAGACATATCCGACCGATAAGTCTGCCGGAGGGAGACGACAGATTACAGGCACATCCTGTGGGACTGCGTTAAAAACCCGGAAGATGCAAAATCAAGAACGACCCCCCCGCGGCTCGAGGCAGGCACGAAGAGCTACGACCGAGACGAACAGCTCTGGGCCGTCTAGCAGGTCCTCGGGGCGCTCGAAAGGCAGGGACCCAGCGAGCCGGCAACGGCGAGCGGAGACCCGCACTGAGTAACGTCGACTTCGTAGATGACGTAGGCCCTCGTCGGGACGCGCGAGCGCCCAACTGCAGGCACAAATAAAGTTGGCTCCAATCCAATTCAATGACCAATGCCCGAGGGATAATGGCAAAACGGCGTCGAATCAGAAACAACTATTTTTCTTTTGTTCAGTCCAATCATGAATAATCAGTCTGTACAAGTCATATCAGATGGAGAGCTATCGTGGTTTTCGTAACGTCGCGTGACAGACAGCCAAAGTGGGGGTGGTCCAAAAAAGTTTTTGACCAATAGCGGAGGGCTGATTGCAGAATTGGAATAGAAAAATTTGGAATAGCTTTACGTTATAGCACCCAAAGTGCACTCTATAAAGACTCAAGGGGTGTAACTTCCCTATCTTAGTTCATGCATGGAAGATATTTGTTAATAAAGGGCAGTTTCAGCTTCGTCTCTGCCATCCATGAATTGTTTTAATTTAAGAATAAATTACTTGGCTTACTCAAGAAATCAGAATTTAAGGAGTAAGGAAAAGATGGAAGCCCAGTGAGATTATTTAGACATAAATAAAATTTAAATTTAACGTCCCTGTTATGCAGATAACATTTAATTTTTTTTCAGAGAAAAAACTTACGTACTGAAGAACTTGCCTGTCATTTCCAAACGTTGTCACTTCCAATCTCTCGCGTAGCACAGATGCTTTGGTTAAAATCAGAATCTGACTGGGACTAATGGCAACTACCAGCTCAGAAGTATGGGAGAGGCCTTTGCCCTGCAGTGGGCGTAGGCAGGCTGATGATGATGATGAACAGTACCGTGAACAAATAATTTGTCAAATTACTCATTAAGACCTCTCATACATACTTACGGAGGAACTTATGACATTGAGCTCTACTGCGACTTATGATAGCTGTGTCATTTAGCGCAAACTAACGCAGATAGTCCCGTGTACCTGCATCACAGGAAATTATGCAGTGAAAGACGCCAGGCTATCATGCTTTTGGCACATATAATCACTTTGTGCCCGCATATCATAGCATTAAACTACTATGGGAGCCTTTGTATGAAAGCGACTTTTCTTTTGTTCTTGTTTTTTAACGGTCGAGCGAATTTAGGCTAGGAAGCAATGAAATCTCTGCAAGATAGTAAAAATAAACATGTGTTATGGCTTTAGAAAAGGAGCTAAAAAGAAGCAGAAGATTTAGATTATTCACTTTAGAATGCAGCTCTTCTAAATAAATACTGTACATTTCTTATATCGCATTTCGACACCTATTTTTTCGCGACAGTCAAAGTTGTCAAAAACATGCAAAAAGGCCGGTCAGAAACCGGATCTCTAATAATTACAATGGTACACACCTTGAGCTAAGAAATAGGGGGCCGTTTGGCTTCCTCTTGTTTTCGGTGTGAGTCAGATGTGGCGCCTAAGATAACGCTCTTACAGGCCATTTAGAAGTACAGTTGCGTGGAAGAAATCAGGAATTCCAGAATGCAAATCAAATAGCATTTTGTCAAAAATGCTTTTCACTTTTGAGATGTCTGACCGCTAGACCAGTTTACATTTGTATGGGGGGGGGGGGGGGGTGTTGAACTAGGGTAATGACAGCAATAAAAAAGTAGAAGGCGAGTTGTGCAAAAGCAGAATTTATTGAGAAATGCTGCCATGTGCAGCTTTATCATTTTCTTTCGATGGTCAGCTTTCTTGTTCACATTTACTAAGCTTGTTAGAAACTGGCAATGCTTTAGATTTGAACGTTCTTCTTATATTTTTTCCGTTTTGGAGAACGCGGAAGTGCTGTCAGTTTGCTTAGTTATCGAGATATGACTTCTGTGGCCATGTCTGCACGTCCTCTAATTCAGCTGAATCACCGAATCCTTAACATCGCTTCCGAATGTCTCGACTCGATTATATTTAACACGTGTGCATTTACCGTTCATGCAGATCTGCAAAAACATGCCACAAATTCAATGCTTATAATTCTGCCTCTGTAATTACCAAAACAAAACATTCATTGACACTATGCTTTGAACCTTACCGCGCGTGGTCTGGTATCGTTACAGCTCGTGCCATCAGGTGCGTCGTTGATTATTACTACGTCTGGTCTTTCAGGCACGTTGCACGTGATGATGCACTTATCTAAACTCAGTCTCGTGTCAGAATGCTGAAAGAAAATTCATAGTTCTTGTATTAGCTGTAATGTTAGCGTGAATAAACACTGTCATATTTCAAGGCACATGTATGATGATATGGGGTGTTTTATTGGCCAATGGCCAATCATGGCGATAGAACACCAAGCAATGTTGTAATGCACTCAGTGATATATATAAGGACTAATTCAAGGCATGTTTCTTGCTCTGACTAATATACATAAACATTTCAGATCATTGTAGTATTGCTACAGCTTGTTGGCTGCAATCATCCAAAGTATACAAATAGTATAATATTGTGGTGTTGTTCAAAATCGTGTACAGATTCAGCGACTACGCTCCCGTAACATCAAACGTAGTCGGCGTGCCTAATTATTAGTCGTTTTTACAGCGTTGGAAGTTAAGAGCTCAATCATGTCTGTTCTGCAGACCTTCCATATCTCGATTCACGTCTTGTGACAGCGTCAGCTTGAAGGGCTCAGCAACGTTCATTTGTTTCGTTTTACGAGTCTGCAACGCTTCCTGCATTTGAGCGACGTTGAACAATATAGACTGACGAAAACACGTATCGGGGTGAAGCTTTGTAGATGTGGACTGAGGCCAAACAGCATCGCCTAATTTCCAAGACGCTAAGAATCACGAGAATTCAGAAGAAACATTTCGACCAACAACGCACTCACGTGGCAAAGCACATTTTAGGGTACATAAAGCACAAGTGTTGCTTTAGAAATGTGATCGAATCCTGGCCACGGCGGCCGCATTTAGATGGGGGCGAAATGCGAAAACACCCGTGTACTTAGATTTAGGTGCACGTTAAAGAACCCCAGGTGGTTGAAATTTCCGGAGTCCTCCACTACGGCGTGCCTCATAATCAGAAAGTGGTTTTGGCACGTTAAACCACATAAAAAAAAAGAAATGCAAGATCGCTTTCGGGCATCCATGAGTGCATGCATGTTGTTAGCACTTGGACGAAAGGCGGTTCCTTTTTTGTTGCTTCGATAAAACGCTCCACTAAGGAGAAGTAGAGATGTTATTTATTATGAAATTTGGAGGTTTTTACCTGCGAAAAACCAGTATCTGATTATGAGACACACAGTAGTGAGGAACTCCGGAATAATTTTGACCACCGGAGGTTTTCTAATGTACACCTAAATATAAATACACGAACGTTTTTTTGTGTTTCGCTCTTATCAAAATACGGCGGCCGTGGCAGGAGTTGAACAAGTGACCTTGAGCCCAGCAGCGCAACCGCATAGCCAGTGGGCTACAGCGGCGGGTAAGCAGACATGTTTACTGCCCCTATTTTAAAGAAAGAGTAAAAAACTTAGTTCCTTTACCTGCTTGCGTTTTCACAACATACACTGTGCTTTCTTTATTTCATTCATTTTTTACATTGTCGACCCTTGAAAATTATTTTGGTGTGGCCCAAAATTATAAGCTTCGCGGAAGAAGTGCACTCGACAATATTGTTCTGTAGTTCATAAAACATGCGATTCTAGATCATCAAGGTGTTTCATTTTTTCTTTCTTTTTCGCACAGACTTCGTTTTTCAAAAGAATTGAATTGCATGTAGCATATAGCTCAAACAGACCCGTTTAGGCGGTCTACCTCAAGAGACGGATACTGTATACTTGCATGACATATAGCAGTGTCAGGTAGCTAACTAAAAAAAGGTTACCTAATTAGCTTCTAAATAATTCCCTGCAGGGTTGATGTAATTGTGAAACTGAAATCGAACAGCAAAGAACTCATATAAAGATATGCTGAGCAGGAACCCTAAGACTGGCACCAACTTCTGAGTAATCAGCCCTTACAACGTTCAACGAAGCGCGCTGGTGTTCCAGGTAACAGTTTCCGAAAATCCTCACTGCAGCAGTTCGGGATTTTAAATAGAACGCCAACGCACTCCGTAGCTGATTTTAGGGACGGATATCTCAATCGTAGCGCTGTTGTCTTAGAATTCCTGCTAAACTAGCAGACACGACTCCACTAATTCTCGTATTGTATTCTGCAATTACAACACGCACAGCTAAACGAATTAGTATAAAGTTTATTATGGAACCTTACTAGGCTATTTGAATATCGTATGTTCTATAAAGATAGCTTCAGCATCGTTCAAGAATTCACATAAAAAGGCGATACAACTGTTACAGGCGTTGTCTAAAACTTTTTTTCGAAAAAACAAAGAAAAATGGGCCTTAAGTCCGCACAACTACAGGAGCTTGCCTTTTTTTGCGGTCACAAATGTTCAAAATACGACTAGAACATTAACATTGAAGAGGCAACCATGAATTCAGGCCATACTAAATACCTGAGAAGAGGTTAATATAATGCCACAAGTTATGTGTGGCTTTCTTATGTGAAAAGGCCCTTTATTATAGCTGTTGTTTGCCTTAGACATAGGTGTGTACAATAGTACAGGGGTGTCCAGTCAAACTTACTTTTGTGTAACTTGCCCCTGGATATTCTGGATAGTGGCGTTGGCAAAACTCGTCCAGCGAAGCTCGGGTTTCGTTAACATCAACAAAAGTCAACTTTTCAGTCACTTTCGAAGTACTAGTAGTTTTCAAACACTGTCCCTTCTCGCTCCTGGTTTTTTAAAAAGAAAGACAGTGCTGTTGAAAAGTAACTCAACAGAGGCGAAAGATGTTGCTAAATTATGTGCATTGTGTAGAACATTCTGCAATAGCTCGACAAGTTGCGAAGTCAATCTGTGGGCAGCGTCACGAAGTGTTACGAGTATAAATATCTGCTTCGTTCTCAAATATCGCGTGAGAATAACACAACCGGCAAGTCGAACTAATACTTTTGCTGAAGAAAAATACTGGTTATTTCTCTGACCACTTCCCTATCATAAGAACGTCTTATAAGTGCGCAAGCAACGGTATAGGTTGTGAGTTGCACAGGCATGGTCTCACCACAATAACTCGTTACCACAATAGCCAGCTTCTGAAGATGTCTCATAAGAATCACAGTAGATCACTCACTGCCCTGAGTCCCACCAGGATATCCTGTTGGCCGAGGACACAAATACTAATTACAAAAGAGCACGGCACTATAAAAATGTCCAACATTCCTATCAGTGTGTGTGAAAATGCAGCATAATTGTGAGTTATGGCTTGTCACTTGTGCAAATCTTACGCTTAGAGAGGAGAAGAAAGAGCGAAGGAACATAAGCCAGAGAGAATAACTACGTACTGTGTACAGTTTGAAACCCTACACTTTGGGAGGGGAGAGTGAAAGAGAGAATACATGAGTTCAGGTTAATCACGCGTTCTAGGTGACGTGCAGCGGATAGAGTCAGGCCACTCAAACCTGTCGAATTCAGGCACTGCATAAGAGGTCGTGTGGCCTTCTGGGCTGGTGAGTGGGGAGGGCAGGCTACCACCGTTGTTGAACAAAGCAACGTCCCGCTAAGCGCAGCCAAACTCGCTTCGTCTTCCGGAAGCACGAGCCAACCGTATCGTGGTAGCCAACATGGTTTTCGCCCCGCACTGCGGAAACCTACTTTAATCAGCTAAAGCGGGCCTGCTGCAACGGTACTTCCAGTGCGAGGCTGTTGCAGCCTCAGACTAAAGGTGCTACCAGCATGTTTGTTTGCCACTGATATATTTTGCTTGTCAGGAGACGACAGCACGGGCTCCTTGCCATCTTGAATGGCCTCGCTGCCCGTCATGACGTCACGAACTGCTCGACCGTCTGCCGCAAACTCGGGATACAACATGACAACCCCCCTCGTAATAAGAACATGTATTGCTCTTAGAGAACTGCCAGTCACAATTTCAACTCGGGGCACATTGACCTCGGAATGTACGCAGTTGACTGTTTCAGTTTCACTGGTTTTACTGCTGATGTGTTTTGTTGTGATCCCATAAGTTGTGACAAAAATTCACATATGAGGGACTTGGTCGTGCTTTAAGAACAGCGCAAGAGCGTAGAATCAAGGGATGAGAATTAACCTAGTTGGGCACCTTGATAACCACAGCAAATGACACTTTGCATTTCATGATTGAATCCTTTAATGTGTTGCCGAGACACGACAAAGGCCGTAATAATTTAGGCTTGTCATATAAATTAGTAGATGGACGATTGCATGAACATGCCTTCTGTTTCAGTAAGTGACAATGAAAGCACCTTCCTAGAAGTATATGTGCAGTTTCCTGTTTCACAGTGAAACATTTAATGCAAGTGTAAGCGCTCAAAAACGTTATATGCCTGTTTTCACGGTTTCAGGAAAAAATCCCGTATAAATATTTCTAGCAATATTTTTTAGACTGTCTTTAGACTATTGTTACTAGAACCGACCAACAGTCAATTGAAATCCTACCAACTGTCTTTCTACATCCTAGCAACACTCTAGTAACACCCTAGAAACAATTGGCCACCAACTACCAATAGAAACGTGTTTATAGGATGTCGTTAAGCTTCCTACCAATTTCATATGAACACACCCTCTATACACCCTAATAACATTCTTTCAAGCGAAGAATGTTCTTATATTTTCTGCCAACTTCCTACCAATGACCTATTAACATTCTTCCAATTGAAGAATGTTTGTGAACGTTCTGCCAACTTCCTACCAATCCCCTATTAACAGGCCTTCTTTATACAACATATTAACATTCTTCCAATTGAAGAATGTTTGTAAACGTTCTCACAACTTCCTACCAATCCCCCATTAACAGGCCTTCTTTATACACCACATTGGCATTGTTCCAATTGAACAATGTTTGTAAACGTTCTGCTAAGTTCCTACCAATCACCCATTAAAATTTGTCTTTATACACCCTAGTAACATCCTATCAGTAATTGGCTTCAATTGAAGCATGTTCATAGATGGTCTGTAAACATTCTAGTAACCGCCAACCAACACACGTCTTTAGGCTTTGTAGTAACACTCTGGCAATATTTTACTTACATGTGCTTGTGTACTTGCTATTGACGTCTTACTATCCCCCTAGTAATATTTGTCCCACATACGACCTAGTAGCATAGCGTAAAAATTTGTCAGTATGTGTGAACATGCTGGTAAAAGGCAGTATGCAACCTAGAAGGTGCATGTACATGGAAAACAGATGCAAGTTTGCACTAAAAGAAGTTTATTCACACGAAATATTTACACAGAATTGTGAGAGAAGTAATAGAGAAATTAATAACTATAATAAATAAATAATGACTTAGTTGATTACGGCATGGCAGCTGTCGCATATTCTCTAGCAAGCATCGATCATAATATATTTTTTTACATTCAGAGCTGATGTCTCTCAGAATGTTTGCAGAGTGAACCCTGCACAGAAACAAGATGGTCAGTGTTAACATCATGTTCAGGCCAGCACATCACATATGTAGAACAGCTTTTTAACAAGGTTCACATGCAAGTTCACATGAGTGCTAAAATTGTAACCGTCACCCCTGTTTACTTGTAGAGGAAATGGCAAGGATGGAGCACATTTTGCAATTATATCCTTTGCTGCGTTGTATTTACTACATGTTATTAAAGTTAGGAAAGTGTGTAAGGTCGTTTCCGCAAAAAAGGTAACAGCCTAAAACTATTGTTATAGCCCTCAATGTTGTGGCCTGAATAATTTCAGTTTCCCAGAATCTTTTCTTAACCAAATATCTACATAAATAATTTACACCCTCAAAAAGTCAATTACATGGTTTATTCATGGTGAAATTTGTAGCGCGCACAATAGACACGGACGCAGAGAAGGTGGACACGCGAGCGCTTACTCCCAACTGTTTATTTTTGGAAAGACAGAACGTAAAAGCGCCAGCTAGCTGCACCGAGCATCCGCAAAACGTGTCATCCATTTTTATATTGTAAGGAAGATAACGAACGTGCGCACAGAGTCAGCAGCATCGGCAACATCAAGCGCTTAGCAGAGGCTCGAGCTCGGGAACTGCTCGGTGCATCCTAGAGCCGGCGGTCGCTACGAAGCCCAATAAATCTCCTTTATAAATGATGGAGCCGTGCGGGGTAACGTTCCATTCTACCATCCTGGAACTCCGATCTCGGACGCTACCCTCAGCCATGCCGGACGCCGACCAGCAGACTTTTCCATCGCCACCCGTCCCTTGCGCCGGCACCGTTCGCAAGCGGGAGCCTCCTATCTTCGGCGGAACCGACGACAACGACGTTGAAGAGTGGCTGTCGTCCTACGAACGGGTGAGCGTTCACAACAAATGGAATGACTTGGACAAACTGGCTTACGTATCATTCTACCTGGCGGGCGTGGCCTGTCTCTGGTTCAGAAATCATGAGAGAAATATCAGAACGTGGGCGGCGTTCAAGACGTCGATTACAGAAGTACTTGACCGACCCGCCGTCAGGAAACTCCGAGCCGAGCAGCGTTTGCGTACAGGCGCACAGGACACGTGTCAGACATTCACCAGCTATATAGAAGACGTTCTAGATTTGTGCAGGCGCGTGAACGCTGCCATGACGGAAGCGGAAAAGATCAAGCACGTCATGAAGGGAATCGATGATGACGCGTTCCAGATGCTTCTGGCCAAGGACCCGCGCACTGTTGGCGACGTCATCAGCTTTTGCCAGAGCTATGATGAATTACGCAAGCAGCGAGCTCTGACAAGGCGACATCCCACACCAAATGCGGCGTCACTCTGCAGCCTGACCACCGGCCCAGAACAAGCCTCCCTGATAACCCAAATCAAGGATTTCATGCGCGAAGAAGTCGCACGACAGCTATCTCTGGCGTCCGTCACTCAGGAGCCTGCCAACACTTTGCCGTCTCATCTCCGTAACGTGATCGATGAAGAGGTTGTGGAAGCGCTGCTGGCTGTTCCCCAGCAGGATGTCGTGACTACACCAGTCACTTATGCTACGGTTGCTGCAATGGCCCCTCGTACTGTGCCCGCGCGTCGCTTCCAGCAGCCTGTGCACCGCCCTCCCCCTCCCGTCCCCTGGACCACCACTGCCGTCGCTAACCCGTGGCGTACGCCGGACAATCGCCCTATATGCTTCGCATGCAGGTATCCCGGTCATGTCGCAAGGTTCTGCCGCCGCCGATCGCAGGCATTCGATGACGATCGCCGAGCGCCCTATGTGCCGCGTGATTCAAATGCGCCTTACGGACACTTCGACCCATCACCAGCTCGCTCCCAGACTGATCGCCGTTTTCGGCTCGAACGCCTCCGATCACCCTCCTCACGTCGCCGATCGCTTTCCCCTATGCGTCAACGACCCGTCTCTTACGAAGAGGGAAACTAGACGATGCAGTTCCTGAGGCAAGAACTGTGCAAGTGTCGCCATGCCGAAGTCCTCCTCCTTTACCTGCAAATGTTATTGATGTGTTTATCGAAGATGCCGCTACAGTCGTCCTCGTCGATACCGGTGCCGCTATTTCAGTTATGGATGCCAGGTTTTGCCGTTCGCTTCGTAAAGTGACGACGTCTCTGTCTGGATTGTCGCTTCGAACGGCGAGTGCTCAACCCATTTGCCCTACCTCTGCATGTACTGCCCGTGTCACCATACAGGACGTTTTCTACACGATTGAATTCATAATTCTTTCATCGTGCTCCCACGCCGTTATTCTAGGTTGGGATTTTCTCTCACGCCACAATGCGATCATCAATTGTGCTCGGGCTGAGATTGAACTTTTCCACTTTGGCGACCTGGCCTCTGTCGATGCTCATCCTGCCGCTAAAACTGTCGTGAAAGAATACACCTGTATTCCCCCGTGCTCTTCAGCATTCGTACCAGTCTTCTGTAGTACCATATTCGACGGGACGGTCTTCTTCATGCCCTCTCATCACTTTGTTACCCGAAAAGCGCTTCCTCTGCCCTTTGCAGCTCTTGACCTTGCCGCTATTGTCAGCACGATGCCCATTTACTATTATCTTTCATCGCCGCTATCACTGCTCCTCCGCGAATGCCTTGGTTACGTCGAGTCGGTCGATTCAACACGAATTGTCCCCGTCCTCGACGAAGCGCCTTCTACTGCCGTGCCTGAACTGAGTGCCCTCTCCGTACCCGACTCAATATGGACTGGTGTGTTCAGCGCATTCATCGCCGAAGATCTGACGCATTCGCAGCGATCTCAACTTCTCGCAATCCTTCAGCACTTCCGCCGTTCTTACGACGTTGCGTAAACATCTCTTGGCCGTGCATCGACAGTCGAGTATTACATCGACACTGGCTCTCAGTCACCGCTGCGACAAAGACCATATCGCGTGTCCGCTACGGAACGTCGCGTCATTGCAGACCAGGTCGATGACATGCTCTGTCGAGGCGTCATTCAACCTTCCCAAAGCCCACGGGCCTCTCCCGTGGTCCTCGTCACAAAAACAGACGGTTCCATCCGCTTCTGTGTTGATTTTCGACGGTTGAACAAGATTACGCTGAAGGACGTCTACCCATTACCACGCGTCGGTGATGCTCTGGACTGTTTGCAGGGAGCCGAGTTCTTTTCTTCGCTGGATTTGCGGTCAGGCTACTGGCAGGTTCCGATGGCAGAGGCCGATCGCCCGAAAACTGCGTTTGCTACTCCAGACGGCTTGTATATGAATTCACCGTCATGCCTTTAGGACTTTGCAACGCACCTGCTACGTTCGAAAGAATGATGGATAATGTTCTGCGTGGCCTCAAATGGAAAATCTGTCTTTGCTATCTTGACGACATTGTGGTGTTCGACCCTGATTTCGCAACGCACCTGCTCCGCCTCCAACACGTACTCACTTGCTTGACCAACGCCGGGTTGCAACTTAACCTGAAGAAGTGTCCATTGGCAGTTCGTCAGCTCACACTTTTAGGCCATGTCGTGTCAAAGGAGGGCATTCGCCCGGATCCCGAGAAGCTACGTGCTGTTACTGCGTTTCCAAAACCTACCACTATGAAAGAGCGACGCAGTTTTATCGGCTTCTGCTCTTACTTCCTGCGATTCGTTCGAAACTTGGCGTCAATTATATCGCCTCTCACGCAGCTCCTTGGTGGCGCTAGAGATCTCTCATCATGGTCTCCAGCGTGTGACGACGCCTTCACAACGTTGCGCCGTCTTCTCACGACGCCACCCATTTTTCGCCATTTAGACCCTCATGCGCCAACCGAAATCCATACCGATGCAAGCTGTGTAGGCCTTGGCGCTGTGTTGGCACAGCGTCAACCTGGCCACACAGAATACGTCGTCGCATACGCGAGTCGCACGTTAACCAAGGCGGAAACCAATTACAGCGTTACAGAAAAGGAGTGTTTGGCCATTGTGCGGGCGCTTGGCAAGTTTCGCCCATATTTATATGGCCGATCGTTTGACGTAGTGACCGACCACCACGCACTATGTTGGCTGTCGACGCTCAAAGATCCACCGGGCCGCCTTGCCCGCTGGTCATTGCGAATCGAAGAATATGATATCCGCGTGGTTTACCGTTCCGGGCGAAAGCACTCCGACGCTGACGCGCTATCCCGATCGCCGCTTCCCCCGAAGGCCAGTCACGACTCCTCCTGCGAGTGCACATTATCCTTTCTTGACGTTGACACTATTGCTGCTGCACAGCGTAATGATCCCTGGACTGCATCTCTGCTTGACCTTCTCTCGGATACGTCGAAAGTTCCGACGTCACGTAGTCATCGGCGGCAATTTCCTCATTTTGCGATTCGAGATCAGCTACTATATCGACGCAACTATGCCCCAGAGGGACGCACCTGGTTACTCGTCATTCCGGGAATCGTGCGGTCAGAGCTCTGCTCCTCCTTCCACGTCGACCCTCAGTGTGGCCACGCGGGAGTCTTCAAGACCTTAGAAAGACTTCGACACCGCTATTACTGGCGGGGAATGTACAATTTCGTTCGAAAGTTCGTCCGCTCTTGTCAGGAGTGCCAACGCCACAAAGCGCCACCGCACAACTCCGCCGGTGAACTCCAGCCTTTACAATGCCCCTCCCAACCCTTTGTTCGCGTGGGCATAGATCTCTACGGGCAACTTCCGTTGGCTCCTACTGGCAACAGGTGGATAATCGTTGCGATAGACCGCTTAATCCGTTATGTGGAGACTGCTGCTCTACCAAATGCTACAGCGCAGGAGGTCGCCAATTTCATGCTTCACCGTTTCCTCCTTTGTCATGGAGGTCCACGTGAACTTTTAAGCGACAGAGGCAGCGCCTTCTTATCTGAAGTTATCGAATAAGTGCTTGTTGAATGCGCTATCGCTCATCGTAAATGCACTGCTTATCACCCACAGACTAACGGTACCACGGAACGCTTTAATCGAACTCTTGGTGACATGCTCGCCATGTATGTCTCACCTTATCACTCTGATTGGGACCTAGTTCTTCCGTTTGTCACCTACGCCTACAACACCGCGACTCAGGCCACTACCGGATTCTCACCCTTTTACCTTCTTTACGGCCGTCATCCTTCGCACATAATCGACACCATTATGCCCTGCCGGCCGGACCCATCCGAATGCCTGCCGATCTCGGAAGCCGCCAGACACGCCGAAGAATGTCGCCAACTGGCCCGCCGATTCACCTCGAACTACCAGAACCGTCAAAAAGCCGTTTAGGATGCCCAGAACTCGACTCCTACTTTTCTCTCGGGCGCTCTTGTCTGGTTGTTAGTGCCACACCGCATGCCTGGGCTCGCTTCAAAACTCCTTCCGAAGTACGACGGGGCCATACCACGTTCTCGAGAGAACATCACCCGTTAATTACCTGGTTGAGCCGCTAACGCCGTTGTCCGACATGCGCCGTCGTAACCGCGAAGTCGTTCACGTTCAGCGTCTCAAGCCGTATCACCTTTCTACCGTCCTTCCAGAAAACTAAGTCGCCAGGATGGCTCCTTTATTTCCGTGGGGCCATTGGAAGGAAGATAATGAACGTGCGCACAGAGTCAGCAGCATAAGCAGCATCAAGCGCTTGGCAGAGGCTCGAGCTCGGGAACTGCTCAGTGCATCCTAGAACCGGCGGTTGCTGCGTACCCCAATAAATCTCCTTTATTATATAAATAGATTACAGAGCTTGAAGCAGTATTCAAGAATACAAATTCTTTGTCAGTGATAGCAACCAATGGCTGACTGATGCATTCTTAAGCACGCCTTATTATACGCAACGCTTCTGTAATTTGACATGTTCGTTTATTTTTACCTGAAAACAACATATCAGTGTAAAAAAAATACTGGTTCACAATGACATAGGTTGCAGTGGTTAGACAAGTGCGAATTATTTTGAACGGTGAAATTTGAACGGTGAAACTATATGCTCAATATTTTACTATCTCTAATCCTGTACAGCCAGAGTAGGAAAAAGCAAAGAATGGGTTCATGATCAGACAATATTTACCAGACATTAAGTCATTGCGAACGCTGTGAAAACGAAGTATTTGTACGCTGCGTGTTTATAGCAACTTCGAGCGAACGCATGACGCGGTTTTGTTCAAGTTTGTAGGAAAATCGTTCTTAAAACATTTCATGTCGTTACAGTTCGCGCTAAAATAACCTGCCAAAATGCGGCAAAAGAAACTGAAATCAAAATAACATCAAAATAATATGTTTATGAAGAATGATAGAAAAGAACATACCTTTTATTATAATTTGGAGACAGGCAAAACTTCGGCGCAGGGCTGTATTGAGGAAGAGCTGTTCGCTATTTGTGCAGTGTGCAGTTTAAAACACGGAGAGTGCCAATATTAAATCAGTTCGCACGACACTGCATCGCAGCTGGCGGAGAAATTGCAGAAACGTTCACATCACGGAACGAAGAAATCACCGTGGGCTTCGCAAACACGTTGCTGGTTGGCTTGCATCGATGAATTAGCCACAACACAGCATAAGCATAAACAGCAGTAAAAATAGCTAGATTGCTGCTACAATACGCGACCAAACACCTACACCGCTCCGACCACGGCATGCCGGCGTCGCAAAGGAACTGGTGGCGATTGCGATGGTCTCCCTTTTGCCTCGACTCGGACCACTGTCATATTTGTGCGCATGCGTGAGATAGGCATGTGACATTCCTTCCGTCCCCCCTCGTCGCCTTGACCACCACGAAACTAAAGCCCCTCTTTAAGCCGAACCCCCCCCCCCTTGCGATGGTTGACTGACACCTAGAATGATCGCCGCTCGGGAAAAGCTGTGGCCGGCCTTTGTGTGCGCACCCCTTTCTGGGAACTGCACTTAGAGGAAGGAAGGCACCTCATGGCCAACGTTGAAAAAAAAAGAAAACTTGCAAGACAGCCGGCTCAATTTTCTTCTGCATTTAGGGGCTGTCTAGTTTTATCTTTCCAGACAATCATTGTTCTGAAGACAGGTTTTTTTCTCCAAATGTAATAAACATAGTAAAATAAGATCATATGGGGTAAATTATGTGGTTATTCTATTTTGCGCAAGGACATCCTTTAGCACTTGCCGCTTTCAAAGACAAAAATTTGCTCCATGGCGCCCAGCGCAAAATAATGCTGAAGCCTATTGTAGTAGTATTTTTATAGTCAAATTTATATATAGTCAAATATTTTTATAGTTTTTATAAATTTCCAGAGCGTCGCGGCTATGATGCTGGCGCTTTTCAGACGCTCGAAGCACGGCAAAAGCATGACCTTTGATATCCTGGCCCTTAGGTATCCGACATGCCATAATTACAGATATCATGATGACCCCATGTTGGAGCTCAAAATTTTGTCGCCGTGTTATGAAGCGAAATCGCCAAATATTAAGATTGCATAACTATTTCTTTTCAATCTGTTTTCACACACAACAAGCTACCATCGCCGTAAAGCAGATCAGTTGACATATTTACTTTGCCTTCACTTTGATGCAACGTCCTATTAGTTTCCTTTAATGTGCAGAAGCCGTCGGTAGGCGGCAAGGACGAAAGCGTGCGAATGGGTACGCGTACAAAGCTACATATTTTATACAGTAAGCGTAATCTCATTCTTTTTTCCCAGAAAGGTGTTACTTGCAAAGAGTTCAGCTTTTCTTTCTATTAGACCTGTGCGCTTCTCAGGTCAATACTCGCTCTCACTCAGCAGCAGCTGTATTTTGCAGCCTTTTGGACATTTGAGCGGCAACGTTCCAGCGCCGTGTTACCATGAGTTTCGGCTCTTTTTCTTCGTTTTAACAAATATCGCGAGGCTACTATGCCGCCACATTCCAGCTTAGGGCGTACTATTTATATCGCGGAGTGCACTGACCTGATTATCTCCGGGTGTTAACAGCGGAAAACGTAGACGAGATACGAGACGAGATGACGATGGATGGAAAACCAACAAGCCCAAAGCCCAAGCTGCTATTCTAGAGAAATACATTTCTAGTACCTCGGGCCCTTTTCAATCTGTTAACACCAGGATGGAAAACCAACAAGCCCAAGCTGCTATTCTAGCTGATTATCTCGTTGCAAAGCCGATTGGTGGCCTTTGCCATAGTAGTGCGTGGCAAGTGCCGATTTACACTCGAGCCCCACGCCATACCACCCGCCTGCCCGCATGCATATGGTCGGGTGAAAATTTGCACATTTCGCAGACTTATACGCACATTTCGGTTTACACTGCATGTGTGAGCCAAGTGCATACCAAAATTTGTGAACCAGTGTGCGAAATGTGCAGTTTTCTGCACTACCGCACACGTCACGGCTTTATCCCGGCCAAGGCCGGGATAAAGCTGTGCAACTGGTGTGCGGCCTGCACGGTACTCCGCTATCACACCGGTCAGCTGGTGTAGCGCAAGTAAATTTTCTCGGAGTGTGCTGACGTCACCGCACGCTCACGTAGTCCAGTAGAACCTTTAAAAATATTAGTTCTTAAAGTTTACGAACATATTTCTTTAAACATTTTAGTAGCACTCCGTCAACAATTCGCTACCGACTTGGATTGGGACTTCGATTTGAGATATAGAGCTTGATTACTGAGTATGTCCTATATCGGCCTTAATGTGTGTTAGAAAAATTTATAAAAAACTCTGAAGTTACTTCCCATTCTAAATATTTTTCGGCAAACAGTACGAGATGTGGACGTACTGAAGATACATGTCCTTCAGAAAAAAAAATAGTTTGATGATGTATACTAAAACATTATTTACACAAAAGTAACGAGCCTTTTGACGGAGTACTAAAGTTGTTATATAGACAAAAACTAGAAAAAAGTCATGTTGACGGGGCACTTATAATATTCTATGTGCAAAAGTAAGAAGGAAGTCTACTAATGATGTATTTAAAATATGTTTTTATACAAAAGTAAGAAGGAAGTCTTTTAACGGTGTATTTAAAATATTCTTTATACTAAAGTAAGAAGGAAGTCTTAACGGTGTATTTAAAATATTCTTTATGCAAAAGTAACAGAGAAGTCTTTTAACGGTGTACTGAAAACACTCTTTGTAGAAAAGGTAGAAATATTTTGACAGTGTATAAACAAACTTTACTAGAATGTAAATCTAAATAGTCTGTCAATAAAGTAAATAGAAAGTTGGTAGAAGTTCTAAATACTGTTAATAGACATTTTTGTAAGGGATATCACTCCCGAAAAAAGCATTTGTAGGAAATGTAGGAATTGTCTGCGTCAATTAGGGGTCATATGAAAATTGTTAAACCCTCGTTTTCGGCACGTTTAGAAAAGTTGTATGAAACACCTTAAAAGCTTTACCTCTTCCGTGGGCAGACAATAAAGGACAAGGCTCTCATTTCATGAGAAACGAGGGCTACTCTATGGGTGACGTGTACCACTAAGGTTCAAGCGTCTAGCTCAATTATGTGCTTTGAAAACAATTAATGAATGCTCGACTTTTCCCAATATTTCATAATCAAACTTTCATTCAATTTAATTTTATGAATACAGGCATGTAGTTGTTCCTCGGTCTCCTTCATGAAATAAGCAAGGCACGCTCTTGCAGTTATATTTCGTTGAAGTAAGAAGCCTGCTGGGCGTGACGAACGATAAATGTTTCATCTTTGTAGCTCTGTTACAGCCTTTGCAGAACGTTAACTTACCAAAGATTCCAGAGTGTCATACTGCCGTTATTGGCTATATTTTCCAAAGTGCTAGAATACTCCGTTACTACGAAAATTCGGAGGGAACGATCAACACAACGAGGCTCTTACGCCGTGACTCACCCTTCCAGTGGAGACACTCGCCAAACGTGCGAGTTCTTTGTGTTTCCCGCCTTAGTGCGTAAGAGCGCTCAGTTAGATGAAAAGTTGAAGACTGGACAGACGAGTTAACGCGGTAGCACGGTCCTGCAGCTTCAGTTAGTTAATTCCTTACCTTCTCATCAGCTTTCGCTAAAGCACTCACATGACAAACTCTGCTACTTGTACGGTGCTGCAGTAGGAGAACATGTGCCACATGTTCCGGCCAAGGCTTGGTGACATCATCTTTTTATCAGCCGCCGGACAAGTCCTCGGGTCGACCGAACTCTCGGCATTCTCAGAGCCATCGTGCACCGAGCCTACGCTGAAGAGAACAGAAAATAAATTCCTTAATTATCGCTTCAGGACGACGTACAAAAAGAAAAGAACATTGCGCTAAGATAGCTTCACGGGCTGAAGTAAAAATAATGTTTTTCATTCGAAAGTGAGGACTGCCATTCGCCGGCCAGCTTGGCTGATAATGTTCGACATATCAGCTTCGCTGATATGTCCGACATCACGATTACCTGGAATCGGCTCTTACGAACAGTTTTAGCGTAAGAAATGTCTTAAGAATGCATGCAAGTCCATATAGATCATTCCCTCTCAAAAAAACATTTACGCCAAAACTGACTGACACATTCCCTAAAGGCAGCTGGGTACACGATTAACTGGCAACAAACCAAAAGCCCGCAATATTGCGCAGACGTTTAACACGTCCTGAGTTTATCTTTCGCCTTTGAATGTACTGCATCAATTAAATGCCAAAATTCGCTATTTCTTCCCGCAGGCTTGGAATTATAATAGCGCATTTTTAATTATTGCACAGCTTGATAAATTTATAGAATGTGAAGCGCATATTTCGCTTGCTTTCTGACACAAACGGCAGTGCGAGTTTTTCACCGTAAAGCAGGTTCCCGCTTTCAATTAGTTTTTCTGCCATATTGAAACAGTGATAAAACATAAAAATTAAATTCAGAATGACACCGCGAAGCATGAGGTCCGAAGTTATCTGGAAGATTCGGCTGCACTAAATGCAACAATTTAAGACTACGAACCTATAGAGCTGTATAAAACAACGGGACTACGCTAAAACAAATTGGTGAACGAGTTTGCGATAGCGATAGATACAAACAGAAAGATGTGGCAAAATGAAGAGGCAGTTTCTAACTCACAATCCTATCGAGAAATGTGTTATAAATTCAATTTCTGTATCAGCTGCCAAGACGAACAAAGTGATCAAACAATTCAAATTGGTTGTTAGCGCTTCGAAATCAACTACGCTGAGACCCTGCGGCGTGGGTTAGACTCCTGAGACCACCAATAATTGAAGTTGTGCTTTACTTTGCCCGTAGATTTTTTGTGGACAGAGATACAGCGCGAATCCACCACGCCATGAAAGAGGCTCCTTTAGGCGCTATGGATGGGAGGGCAATCGGTAGACTTATAAATGAGGAGAAATGGTGAAAGAAGTACGTATATGCAATGGCCAGCAAGACAATTTTGTCACTCAAAGTGAGAGCCATTTAAATAAATGCATTCTATCAATTCGCCTAAACGATCCTCTTGCGGAAGCTCGCCCCTCTCTCTCACATGTTCCTTTCTGTGGGGACCTTAGACTGACTCGACTCGGCTGGCGTGCGTCTTCCCCGCACAACCCTTGTATGTTCTGACGTTTGGCTACCCCGCATTTTTCTCAGCTGTCCGCTACAGGACAATGCTGGAAACGTTTTGGAAGAGGGCGAGCGTAATCGCCTGGTGATTTGTGCGCTTGTGCGGATGTTGAATGTGCGACGGTTGTAAGTTTTCTGGATCGCGATTAATTAATAATGGCTTCTCCAGGGCAGCATGTAATGCATGCACTGACTACTGAGTAAAAAGGCATAAGTGCACTCTTGTGCTAACAGAGCGGCCGATAATGATTTTCCTATTATTTTTACCAATTATCGAGACGTTTCGCATATTCAAGAAGCCTTAGAGCGCGTGGAACCTTTCGTGTCGGACTACCAATTTACCCAAAGCGGCGATTTTGTTGGCATGTAGGCTAACGACTCGTTGTTTGCTTCGAATACTGATATGAAATATGTCAGAACTTTGCAAGACGCACATGTTTGCACATTTAAACCTTGAAAGCCTGTTTCGATTCACCTAGAGTCGAAACAATGTACATCAATATACATACAAGCGAAGGCGTTGTGGGTTTGCTCATCGACTGATCGCACGCGTGGACCAGCCAAATTATGGTCGGCAGGCTGACTTTGTTGGCGCGGACAGCACGAAAGCCTAGTGTCCTTGTATATGCTTCCGCAGGGACACTACATATACAGGAACACTATATACAGGAACACTACGAAAGCCGACCGCTCTACGGCGAAGCGGTCACCGGTTCCGCCACTACCTGCCTAGAATGATAAAATGGCCTCTCAAAGACACAGCCTGCTGAAGAGTCGGCCACTCGTTGCCGTTGGCGTCTTGTCAGTGTCGCATTGGCGGAGTGTTGCTGCGCCTGCAACGAGTGCGTGGAGTCAAGCACAAGCTGCCACCACCAGCAAAAGGGGGCCGACGCTACAAAAAGACTTGGGCAGCAACGTGATGTTTGTTGAAATGTCACCCACCCAACCATGACGCAGAGATTTCCCGGTCCATTTTTTTTAACCATAAATGAAGAGCGGCTGTACTAAACGTGGTTTAAGGCATCGCCCGGAACATGCCCACGCGGCTCCCCGTTTTTAGGTGAAGTTGGAGCCGTACGCTGCGCATATTTTCGGCACCGCGCCGAAGTAGAGCTATCGGTGGAGTTGCAATGCGGTAGAAAACACGAGCGTTTGCAGCAGTGCGCATCCATGTACATCATGAATCCCTCGAACCCTTGTACGGACTCCGATATCGGGCAGAGCGCGCGGACCCTTCCAAAATGTTTAGCGACTGTTCCACTTTGGAAGGGCACAAGCGCCGTCGCGTCAAGACAAAAATTGGATTCGGATATCGTAACTACAGTTACGCAGCTGCGGCAAGAAATGGCGCGTAAAATTGATGGATCGACATCTTAAAGAACCCCTTTAAAACGGGGCCATGACAGTTGCCGCCAAGTTTACATTATAGTGAATATCATTCTTAGCCTGCTTCGGCAACTTTAGGTTTCTCTGCCTTAATTACGCCGCTCTTCAATTAAAAATAAAAAAGAAGAAGAAATAACATCCTTTTCTAAATGATTTGGCTATGTCCCTAGACACCATTCACATGCGCACGTGCGCGCGAAGTACAGGGAGCTTCCGCAGTAGTTGAGCTCAGTCGAGGAATACACGCACAAGCACAGGACGAGAAGCTTCGGAACTGGAACAGTTGCATTCGAAAAAATAGTGTGCGCGTTTGAAAGGTTACGCATGGTGGAGCGACGTAGCGTTGGATAACGTCAAATTTTGAACGTACAGAAGGTTAACAAAAAAACCGAGCAGGACGCAACTCACAGGTGTCCAATCTCGTGGGCCATAGTGTGCGCGCTGCTGAACGTGCGTGGCATGTCTTCCACGATCGCCGCCTTGTAATCGCCGCAAGCAGTTCCGACTAACGCCAGCCCTGCGAAAATGTGAATTGCCAACAATTTGCCTCCTTTCGTCTGCGACGTGATTTGTGGGAATCAAGATAGCCTGTGCAAAATACTTCGGCACGTCACCTACAAGTGTGTGATTAGTCTTCTTTACAGTAATATTTCCTTCTCTCTAGTGCAGCATGCATTCGGATCCGGCTTTCCTTGCGACACGTAACCAGTAGGATTTACCCGTGACATTGCTGACTAGAATAATTCTGGCAGCCAGACCTGATTCTACCTTTTCGCACTATCACGAAGCGTTCGATTCGGTCTGGCATACACTACCCTAGGAAAAGCTTTCCTGCTTTGAAATCTCCGGTAAAGTTCAGACCTGGCTTCACACTTACCTTCATGAAAGACGACAGCGTGTGGTGCTTGAGAGGGAATCGTCTTCATATGTTCAAGTCTTGTCTCGCGCTCCACAGGGATACGTGATGGGAGCGCTGCCTTTTTTATGTGTTTATCAATAACCTCGCTAAGTGTATTTCCAGTAACGCTGAATTATACGCGGACGATTGCTGCATATGTCCGTGAAGCTAAGAGTGACACTTACTTCGACTCTCTTACCGAAAAAAATAAACTCTGTAATGACGTGGGGTGGTAGGTGAAGCTCGAGTCAATATACCTAAATCCAGCGTATCGCGAATAAAAAGCTGCCGTTTGTTAAGGATTATTTTGTGCAGGTCACCTCCTTGTCTAATGTGACAAGGTACAAGTACCATGACGTTCTTCCGAAGAACAATATGTCCTGCAAGGCTCACGCTGAATGCACGCAGCAAGGGCAAGCCGGATCTTGAACTTTCTTCGACGTAACTTCACACGGTGCCCCTTTAAAAATATAAGAAACGCTATATATCACGAATGCGCGTTCGATCTTAGAGTTCACCTGCAGCGCGTGGCATTCTTCCGCGATCCCGTATGTTGATGTGCTGGAGTGGGTTCAGAAGCGGACAGCTCGGTTTGTGACAGGCAACAATGGTTTCCGAAGGAAGTCACCACATAGAGTCAAATCGCTTGGCTGGCGCTTGCTCTCGGAAAAGCGCAAATTGTTAAGACTGTCAATGCTTTACAACATACTAAACAACAATACCGGCATTGATAAGGACTATCATTTCAAAAAAGCCGACAATCGTGTCTTCACGCGTAGACCACGCTCTTAAGGTACGTCATTATTAATGTCATATCAAATAATTTAAGCACCCATTTTCCCCCCTGTTGTACGTGACTGGACCTCCTTACCGATTTGCCTGGCGCGTCTACATTAAGGCTCTCTGTAGCTGGTGAAGGAAGGTACGCAATATTTGGGCCAGGATTTTGTTGACTTACCTACCATACTTTTGCCAACAGGTCTTCCTGGACCGTAACTCGTGGCCAAGTCAAGCCTGAAAGAACAATGTCAAACAGCCTCTACAGATGCACAGCGCGAAGTCATGGTGGTTTGTGACAATATACTTATTTAACATTTGCATCCATTTCAACTAGTTCTGCTTCGTTCATATGGGCGAATCACGAAGCGAAGTAGCTTTGGAAGTACTACTTTCGTCGATTCGATTTTCTAAAGAAAACGTTTTTTCTAACGAGAGAAGAAGGGGAACCAAATGACTGTATTTGTTAGACACAATGAAAACAACAGACACTCAAGCAAAGGAAAGCACAAGGAAGAACATCCGCTGTTCTAATTGAAATATAAAATTGATAAGGTAAGCCAAAATGAAAGTGGACGAGAAGACAACTGAAACTACTCGGTGTGAAAATCTTGTGTGTTGAGACGTAAAATATGCCAATTTGAACTTTCTAAGAACTATGGTTGCACGGTCGGTGTTTCATTTATATTTCATTTTGTTATTATTCCTTGTCGTGTTTTTTTTTGCTTGTTTTGGGCAGCACTATCTTTGCTATGTACTCTTTGCCTAATCAAACAGGAGTAACCGATATCAGTCATGATTCCAATTTTCCTACAAACATATTTAATAATGATAAAAAGGCAACTGGAAGGCGGGAGTCGTGCTCACATCTTCCGCATTGCGCGTTATTGGTGTTTTTGTGTGAGTGCCCACTAAGTGGACTGCCTACTAAGGCCATGCTGATTGGCTGGAGCAGTACCAGCGGCAAGGAAACCGGCTGGGGCATCTGCTTTTCTTCTCACTGATACCCCAACCCAGCCAATCGCCACTTTAGCAGCAGCCGAAATGGACCGTTAACCGTGTTGCAACTTACAGAATACTCCCTGCACTAGCTCAGTATTGTAGAATACGATTAATCTTGCAGAATCAGTTTGAAACACTGTAACAAGAAAGGCGAAGCAATGCAGCACTGTTAACTGCAGTGTTAGTAGATATTTTTCAGGCCACAATAGCCAAAGATCGTGCAAAATAGTGAAAATAGTCTTTTTTGAAAGAAATTAAGAGGAGTCATAACGTCAACACTACTGACAACACGAAGTCGAAGTGACAAAAAAAAAAAAAAGGTAGAGATAGAGAAAGGACCAAAACGAAAAACTCCATTCAGACAGAAAGTTGTTTATGAAATTGCAAAACTAGGTAAATTAACAGATAGGCTGATCGCGTAAAAAATTTGTCTCGGTGGATTTTTCATCTCAGTCTAATGCTCCAGGTGAGGTATCTAATGATCAGCAGTTGTCGAACAAGGAATGACGCTGGGCCACGTTTCAAGGAGGAAATCGTGTTGAGGAGAGCGGGAAAGGTATGCAGTTGCTCTCTGACAAAGACAATTCTCCTCGCCCAAACATTGGCTTCAACGACATTGCTTATTCTGTGAACTTCTCTATTGTTTGGATTTTGTTAGCTACTTAGATACCCGCCGTGGTTGCTCAGTGGCTATGGTGTTAGGCTGCTGAGCACGAGGTCGCGGGATCGAATCCCGGCCACGGCGGCCGCATTTCGATGGGGGCGAAATGCGAAAACACCCGTGTATTTAGATTTAGGTGCACGTTAAAGAACCCCAGGTGGTCGAAATTTCCGGAGTCCTCCACTACGGCGTGCCTCATAATCAGAAAGTGGTTTTGGCACGTAAAGCCCCATAATTTAATTAATTAGCTACTTAGATAAAGTAGAATTGACCGGCTGAGTAGCACACCAGAGCATAGTGGTCCAGGCCGACCTCTCAGCTTTTCCTTCAATCTCTTTCTCTCTAAAATTGACTTTTTGTTTAATTGTTCACGTCTTCTGCGTTCACTTGTTTACTGCTAAGCTTAGCAAACATGGCAAATTTAGAAAAGCATTAAAGTGCACAATTCTGGCACCGTTTTATTAATACGCCGATATGTAGCGATTGAGTAGAGGTAAAGCATCCGCCTCGCGTGCAAGAGGACCATGGTTCAAATCCCGGTGCCGGGCAATTTTCCACCGGATTAAAAAAAAAACAAAGATATCCGCGTGTTAATAAATGTGGATTAACAGACCTGGAGTGCGGCCTGATCCCGGTGACCAAAACCGGTAACGCACTCCCTCGCCAGAGCAGGATTGGCCACCCTGGTGCAGTATTTGGCCACAACCTCCTATATGAATACAACTTTCAAACCCCGGCCCTCAGTTCCCCAACAGCTGCGAAGCAACTGACCACGGCGGCGATCAGACCTGTGACGCAGCAGAAGGTGCTAAGAATCTCTGGATCCGGACAGGCCGCCATTGGTATGTGAACCTGGCAAAGTTTAATGCAGAACGTTATCTAGTGAGGCGAGTCTAGCACTGCTATTAAAGGAATTAGCGGGCATTAAATTGGATAGGGCTCAGTGAGGTTAGGAGGACAAATGAAGCATATACACTGCTAAAAAGCGGGCACGTCCTGTGCTACCGGGGTTTAGCGGAGAGACGAGAACTAGGAGTCGGATTCCTGATTAACAAGGATATACAGTTGAATCTCGATAAACGGAAATCGGTTAAACGGAATCAACGCTTAAACGGAACAAACGCCTCGCAGTTGGTTGGTTTTCTATTAAGGCAATGTAAAAAAAATCTCGTTAATCGGAACTCGAATTTTCAGACCACCGTATAAACGGAACCGAAAATAGACTCGAAACCGCAACTTGACGTTCACGCAGAGCCCCATCGCGGTACGCATCACTGTCTCCCATTCAATGAAAACGGTTGCGAGAGCTCAAACAAGCAAACATAAAGTTCTTTTTCACAAGCCAATAAATCGCAGTTCCCACTGATTTCCGCGGAATAAGTGGACTATTGAGATTTTTTTTTTTTAATTTTAGTAGTGCTCTGAAAAAAAGTTCAATCTGAACTGTTCAATACACCCCATTACACTTTCATTGATTACGAGAAAGCGTTTGATTCAGTCGAAACCTCAGCAATCATGGAGGCATCGCAGCATCGGGGTGTAGACGAGCCATATGTAAAGATACTGAAAGATATCTATAGTGGCTGCACAGCCACCGCAGTCCTCCATAAAGAAAGCAACAAAATCCCAATAAAGAAAGGCGTCAGGCAGGGAGATACGATCTCTCCAATGCTATTCACAGCGTGTTTATAGGAGGTATTCAGAGACCTGCATTGGGAAGAATTAGGGATAAGAGTTAATGGAGAATACCTTAGTAACTTGCGATTCGCTGATGATATTGCCTTGCTTAGTAACTCAGGGGACCAATTGCAAGGCATGCTCACTGACCTGGAGAGGCAAAGCTGAAGGGTGGGTCTAAAAATTAATCTGCAGGAAACAAAAGTAATGTTTAACAGTCTCGGAAGAGAACAGCAGTTTACGATAGGTAGCGAGGCACTGGAACTGGTAAGAGAATACATTTATTTAGGGCAGGTAGTGACCGCGGACCCGGATCATGAGACTGAAATAATCAGAAGAATAAGAATGGGCTGGGGTGCGTTTGGCAGGCATTCTCAGATCATGAACAGCATGTTGCCATTATTCCTCAAGAGAAAAGTGTATAACAGCGGTGTCTTACCAGTGCTCACGTACGGGGCAGAAACCTGGAGGCTTATGAAAACGGTCCTACTTAAATTGATGACTACGCAACGAGCTATGGAAAGAAGAATGATGGGTGTAACGTTAAGGGATAAGAAAAGAGCAGATTGGGTGAGGGAACAAACGCGAGGTAATGACATCTTAGTTGAAATCAAGAAAAATAAATGGGGCATGGGCAGGGCATGTAATGGGGAGGGAAGGTAACCGATGGTCATTAAGGGTTACGGACTGGATTCCAAGAGAAGGGAAGCGTAGCAAGGAGTGGCAAAAAGTTAGGTGGGTGGATGAGATTAAGTTTGCAGGGACAACATGGGCAAAATTAGTACATGACCTGGACAGTTGGAGAAGTATGGGCGAGGCCTTTGCCTTGCAATGGGCGTAGCCAGGCTGATTATTATTATTATTATTATTATTATTATTATTATTATTATTATTATTATTGTTATTATTATTATTATTATTATTATTATTGTTATAACACCAAATTTTTTTACCGGTTCTCAACCATGCCACTCTAGGGTGCCTTACTTTTCGCTCTTTCAGCATTTTCGCTACCAGATATTTGCAGTCAATATCTTACCCAGTAAATAACACAACGATGTCGTCCTCCTGAAACATGCTCTCGCTTTTTACATATGAGTTGAGTTTGGACAGCGTTTCACTAAGCATTACAGGTGGTTCGTCGGCCAATTTCTCGATAAATGTTTCTCTCGCGGGGTTCTGCGATAAAAATGAAAGATACTTGTTCAAACAATGCAGAAAGGAAACTTGGAGTTCAACATCCACAAGACGAGACTGCGGCTGCACCATTTACCACTTTTACGATCTGAATACAGTAGAGCGCATGCTAAAGATTGATGAAAATAGGCATGGACCCAAAGCCGTGACTGGCTGAATGCCAATTATTTTTAAAAATAAGCTACATAATTAGAATGCGAAGTCATTTTGTTATTAACTCTGCTCGTGCAGATCTCACCGCACTTTTCTTTATTTTGGTTTTATTAGCATTGCTCTCTCTGCATGCAATCAAAAAAAGGAAAAAAATATATGCAGACATCCAACAAACTTCCTGGGCTCTGTAAATGGAGGTTTCTTGAAGCGGCTATCTATATGCTACACAAGTAAACGGGATGCGCACAAATGTCTTTATTTTTACTCTATGCAAAGTGTAATGTTATGTAGTGTCGTTTATGCAAATGCACAGCACAAGTCGCAAAATCATTTTCGAACTATGTTTGATGCACTTTACGCCATGCTCAGGTTATGCCTAAATCCAAATACGCATTTCAGACTGTGAGACGTTGACGCAGCGATGTCACAAGGGCAAATACAATGTTTGCTGTTTGTCGAGGGAAGAAAGGTGAGGAGACGTGCAGGCCTACTCGCGTTAATCTCTCGCACGTGTGCTCCCGCACAAGTGATCGTTTACCCGTAAGTAATCTACTGATAATACAGGCTACGTATGGTGACGCCTAATTCTAAGGCGATGAAATGGGGTAGTTTTCAATCACGGCCCGAAACGTGACAGCCCATCCAGGGGCCACCATCTCAAGCGCCTTAAACAAGACCGCATCGGTGAGACGTAGACTTCATTGTTTTCGCTTCCCTTTATTTTATCGTGGAATGCGATAGCATTCAAAGATCGCTGACTGGTTCGCGCGCTTCCCGGCAACTGCAGCTTATGTAACCGTAATGTTTTCCTCGAAACGCTGGCAGTGAAGGCTATGCAGGAAGGAGAGCTTTCTGGTTCTTTTTTTTTTTATAGCGCTGCAACGCACCGAGAGGGCCGCGGCGCTCCTACTAAGACATACCTCAGACGGCAGCTGGAAAAGCGGCTTGTGTTTTGAGTTTCCGCGTGACAGAATTATGTTTTCTCGTGTTTTCTACTTACAATCCGACACTAGCTATCATGTTTGTAGGTTGTGTGTAATTCGTATTTTACTAATTTTCGGACGAACTTTACTTTGAGAGGGCCTGCGTGGTAAGGGATACGTGGTAAGGGATTATTTTGTCGGCCGCAGACGCCAGCACCGAAATCGACACTGAATTTTCTGCGACACGGAGCCCTTAAGAGGAAGCTTTAGCTCGGGTGCTCCTATCTAAATACATGTAAAATGAGAATTCGTTTTTCTCGGCAACCACTGCACCAAATTTGACGAGGTTTGTTGCTTTTAAAAGAAAAACTTAAAATCTAGTGACTGTTGGTTTCGAATTCTTGATTTAGGTCCTTCATTTTTTATTAAAATTTGACAAATATCGCAAATTTTCAAAAAAAAAAACTATCAAATTTACAACTCTGTAACTCTAAAACGAAAAACGATAATACAATTCTTTGAACTGCATCTAATAGTACATCTAAAGCGGACAAAATTGATATGCTATACATGAATCTAAAAAAATTTAGTAATATGGAAATACAGCATTTGCAGAACCTTTGTAAAGAACGTAACAAATTCACGTAAGATATAAAATGACATATGAAATTTGTCCGCTTTCAATGGTCGAATGGATGCCGTTTACAGAACCGCGATATCTGCTCTTGATGCAGAGTTATGAATTTGTAAACTTCATGCTTCTATTTTTTTCAAACTTTCGAATTTTCGAAGATCTTTTTAACAAAATTCAGGACATAAATAGAAATTCCACGACCAACAGTCACTAGAATTTCACTTTCCCTCTCAAATGCAACAAATTTCATTAAAATCGGTCCAGGGGTTATCTCAGAAAAACCTTTTTGCGTTTTTACATGTATTTGAATAGGCCGCTTCGGAGTTGGGCCCGAGCTATAGCTTCCTCTTAACGAAAATCGACAGCTGAAGGCTTAGGAAGACGCCGTGAGGCACGCGAAATTGCGGAAGTTCCACGTCTTTGTGACTTAGGGCCACACTAATTTCTCTATTGTATGATGAAGCTGATTCAGGAAAATTAATGGCCTAATAAATGGAGAACGTTCCACAAATCTGCATAAATGCCGAGAACAAAGAGATTGACCATTATTTTGTTTTGTTTATCGCGCTCCGTTTAGTGACACTTTTTTATCATAAAAAGTGCCAGTGCGACAAAACTGAGTGTTTTAGGAAAAATTGATGCATTCTGAAGTAAACAATGTTTTCCTAGTCTCTTCGATAGCACTCCGAGAATAAGCGTAGGTCTTTCTCTCGTTAATTTAAAGCTCTAATGCCTTTGTATATAACGAGGACCTTCCACAGATTCGTATGTAGGAATAACCATAACTTTGTGGAAATAATCTAGAAATGGAGCGGCTCTGGACGTCCATTAGCGCAGAGGTTAGTAGGACAGTAATATACTTGCATCATTTCATTTGGAAGCCGTTTTCCGGCTTCAGTGCCTGTAAATGTTTAATAGGACAAAAGGAATTTTATCTAACTAGGATAAGTGAAGTTCACACGGGCATTTAAAGTTAAGCACAATGTCAGGCTTTCGTAACGTCGATAATACGTTTTGATATTGACCACTTACCGAAAAAATGACAATTCCTGTTACACTCAGCTGAAAACTTAATATATTTTCTTGGAAAGTCAGGAACTTGAGGTTCGCCTGAAATTAACAAATGTATGTTAATAACGTCAAGACGTTGAGCAAATGTTAAAACACGTCCAATTGTCCCTAGCGTCATGCATGGATGCTAGTTAACGCAATATTTCACCCGATAGGATGGCTATGAGCGTAACATTGTGTCACACTATGGACGCCCGTGCTGCGTGATTTAGTCGCAAGGAAAACGTACAAGGTTAATTAGGTTCCAGAGTTTTACCTGCCAATACCAGAACACAATTATGAGGGACGCCGTAGTGGCTACGAGAAATGCAAAATATTTTGACAGCTATCGTTAGTAGTATGCTAATAAATTAAATTCTTTTCTATTTAGTGTCTCCCAATAACAACAGTGTGTCACAGCAGTGTGCGGCAAAGGATGCCTTCATCTTAAGACTTGAAGACATTTAAATGCTATGTTCACCAAAATGGACATGATAACTTTAAAAATAAAGGCATATTAGGTCCTGAATATACAGGTATTGTTGCCTTTTATTTTTCTATTATTTGCTCTCTATTTCTGCTCTGCCGCTTGCTGCACTATCTATGTATAAAAAATGGTTTCTTGAGAAGTGCAAAATTTTCTGTCTGAATCTGTAACTGTAAGGAAGTGGAAAAGTCCTGACTCACAAAGGCTACCAGTACGGCCATGTACTGGGCAAGTTTCCGTTCATCCCTACGAAATGAGTCAAAATAAGTTGAGTCTACGGCAATGCGGGTCTCACAAGTGGCTTTCACAGGATCTGTAAATAAAGTTTTGGTGTTCAAAATTAGATGACGCTGGATCTTTAGATATTTTCTTTCCAGCTTAAATCGTAACATTGTTCACCTTCACAAGGCAATAAGACGATTGCAGTTATTTTAATAAAACCAACTTCCCTGACATACTCAAGTCGCCAAGTAAAGAACAGGCACCCTGAAAATATTGGTATTTAAAAGATATTTTCATATACATAGGTTATAGAAAAGAAAAATGAGGTTGGAGGCTCTGCCTTCCTGTTTGCCTTGTTTGCCTTGACAGTCGGTTGGTCGGTACCCGCTCATCTGCCCCGCTTCGTTTCTTCGCAGATGGCATACTCGACAAAAATGGCACGCTTCGTGTCACTTTAGCCCCACAGACAACGATGCACGGGGGAACGGAAAAGCTTTAGTTGACATGGCATAACAAAAAGAAAGAATGTAGACAAGGCTCTTTAGCTGGCGCTAGAGCTGCTTTACGAAATGCGCAGAGTCTCGGTGAACTTTTTGCACTATATTACAATATAGCAAAGTTATTTACATCGGGCTTGGCTATAAACTACTAGCCCACATGGGCAAGCCGCACAAGTGCTTAGACGCAACTTCTTGCTGCTAATCGTGGCTTCTAGAAGAAGGTGCCCTGCTCTGTATTCGGGGTGTCCTTGATAGCTATAAATTCACATTTCGCTTTATTGCTACGACGGTGCAAAAGTTACTCCTCTACTGCCGTTTGATCGCGTCCTTCTTTTCCACCTTACTATAGTTGTACACGCCAATATAATTCGATGTTGAAACGAGAGCTGATTGTTTTGCTAACCGTACTCAACTTACAAGTTGACCCTCCAGACCTTGCCTCGGGAACTTTCCTTGCCGTCGGGATAAAAGGCTCAGACAGCGCGGAATCTGGGTGGCCGCCAGTATCTGCGACGAAGAAAGAATGTCAATATTTTCGTTGGCAAGCATAACGCTGCTGCTGAGGTGGGTCCATCAGACATGTTAGTGAGTTCCCAGATAAACATCTCTTCCCCGATAGAAAATCTCCCCTCACAATTTGCGTACCGGTGGCCATATATATATATATATATATATATATATATATATATATATGTATGTATGTATGTATGTATGTATGTATGTATGTATGTATGTATGTATGTATGTATGTGTGTGTGTGTGTGTGTGTGTGTGTGTGTGTGTGTGCGTGCGTGCGTGCGTGCGTGCGTGCGTGTGTGTGTGTGTGTGTGTGTGTGTGTGTGTGCGCGTGCGTGTGTGTGTGCGCGTGCGTGTGTGTGTGTGTGTGTGTGTGCGTGCGTGCGTGCGTGCGTGCGTGCGTGTGTGCGTGTGTGCGTGCGTGCGTGTGTGTGTGTGTGTGTGTGTGTGTGTGTGTGTGTGTGTGTGTGTGTGTGTGTGTGTGTGTGTGTGTGTGTGTGTGTATGTATGTGTGTGTGTGTGTGTGTGTGTGTGTGCGTGCGTGCGTGCGTGCGTGCGTGTGTGTGTGTGTGTGTGTGTGTGTGTGCGCGTGCGTGTGTGTGTGCGCGTGCGTGTGTGTGTGTGTGTGTGTGTGTGTGTGTGCGTGCGTGCGTGCGTGCGTGTGTGTGTGTGTGTGCGTGTGTGCGTGTGTGCGTGTGTGTGTGTGTGTGTGTGTGTGTGTGTGTGTGTGTGTGTGTGTGTGCGTGCGTGCGTGCGTGCGTGCGTGCGTGCGTGCGTGCGTGCGTGCGTGTGTGTGTGTGTGTGTGTGTGTGTGTGTGTGTGTGTGTGTGTGTGTGTGTGCGTGCGTGCGTGCGTGCGTGCGTGCGCGTGCGTGCGTGCGTGCGTGCGTGCGTGCGTGCGTGCGTGCGTGTGTGTGTGTGTGCGTGCGTGCGTGCGTGCGTGTGTGTGTGTGTGTGTGTGTGTGTGTGTGTGTGTGTGTGTGTGTGTGTGTGTGTGTGTGTGTGTGTGTGTGTGTGTGTGTGTGTGTGTGTGTGTGTGTGTGTGTGTGTGTGTGTGTGTGTGTGTGTGTGTGTGTGTGTGTGTCTGCAACGCTGGCAGTGTTCCTCTCGCTCAAGTATTGACGGTTTTCACGTGATATCGCGAACGAGATGACATGGACGTGACATCGATGCTGTGATGCTGCGGCAGAAGCATTCAATTTGGGACACCTATCGAACGCTGCACTGCTACTTGATGCAGGCGATGTGCACGGGTATATACTCCATCGGGAGAGGTACGTCATTATCATAAAAAAGTACCCTTCATCTGCACTTTATACATAGTGTGTGATTCGCTTCGAAAGCCACTTTTCCCTCATGTTACCGACCGACATATGCGTGTGATACATCAGCGCGAGAAACTCGGAGTACACAAAAGGCGCTCGAGCCTTCATAAAACGAAAAAAAGAAAACACTTCGTAAATAAAGGTTGCGTATGCCAGTGCTGTAATACTCTATTTTCGCCGGCTATTCCCAAGCAAAAATTCTAGGCCCTCACTTGCTCTCTCTCGCCTAAATCTTAAGCGCGTATATTATTTGATTGTATGATATTTCGTAGATGTTTCCCCTTTTAAATGGCGCACGCTACTTCTTTTTACGAAAGAAAATATACAGCAAAACTGAAAGCAACAGAAATGGTAACATCATATTCGTATAAACGTCGCCCTCAATATTTGACAAAACTCTCTTTAAGCAGTCGGGAACCAGAGAATATAACCTTAAGATGGCGCACGCTACTTTTTACGAATGAAAAGTTGCGCGAAAACGCGAAGCAACAGGAAGGATAACATCCTATTTATTTAAAAATTGCCCTCAAGGTTTGAGAAAGCCCCTTTTCCGCAATGGGGAACCAGGGAATATAATTTGGAAATAAACTATGAAATAACTGGCTTGATGAAGGCCAACATCTCGAAGCGTTCATCAAAGCAAGAACCGCGTGGCAACGAGAGGCTAATACTGAAGGTTGCCGGTAGTTTCACCGGAGCTCTCTCGAAGTGAAGCAAACCGTAGACAATTAAGTGCATCTTATCGAGTATCACTATCTCGATGCCTAGTTCCGGGACAAAGTGGTCCAAAGAAACGGAAGCATTCCATTAGTTTCCACCATGTTGACGCACTTCGTTGGGACAGACATCGATGAGAAAACGGCATCGGAAACTAGCAGCTGCAATACTGCGCAGAAGTACACAAAATTGCTGCGCGTGAATGAAAATTTAATCACAGCTTTATCTGGTATAGAAGGCATGACCGTGAGCTTGACAAGGATAGAACGATAAGCGACACCGTAGTTTGAGCGCTTTGGAAGTCAAATTATCAGTGAGTTGCAATAACACAGCGACAATTGGAACTTCCATTTCGACAAGCTGTCTAATGTGAGTCTTTAAAGCACGCTAGGTAAGCGGCCAACCTGCTTTTACATACAGTGTAATACACTCCCTATACATTTATTCTGACGCAACATAGAACAAAAAAATAAAAAACACACAAAAATATATTTATAACCTTTAGCACGAAAACTTACCTTCTCGAAATACGTCTGATGAATTTTCAGCGTCAGAGTCCGTCTGCGCTATAGACAAAATTTCATGTTTTACGCCACCCCTTGTGCCATAATGAGCGGCAGCTGATGGCTGTATTCGTTCGGTAGGGCTCAGAATGCCGACCTTCAAAGAACGAAGATCATAATTACTTGTTTGCATCTTGCATGTCATTCCATGCTACGCAACAAATGCTGCCTCCGTGGCATTAATATTGTTTGCATTACTGTGAAATTCTACAGACCCTCTGAAGCATGTTATTTTCTCTCCGAGTTTCTTGCACACAAGCACACACAGCGCGCGCAGTACTTTTCCTGCCTGTGTGTATGTGTACTTACTGTTTCTGTTGAACAGCTTTTTTGTTTGTTTGTTTGCTGTTGTACGGATTGGTAGCCTTGACCATATATATGTTTTATGTTCTGACTCATCACCCCGTATAGTTATGTATAGATTGCACATAGTGTGGCAGAAAAGAACGGTTAAATACACACGAGTCGAAGTCCGCCGGTGCGCGTAAGTAGGACAGCAGCGCGGGCTTGAGAGTCATGGTATAGGTGCTGGTCCAGACGTGATCCATTCATCTGCAGAAAAATAGGATGCGGCCTAATTACGAACTAATCACAGCAGAGGAAGACTGTCACAGACACCAACGCGAGTTGACTGCATATGTCATGCGTGGTCTACTTCTCGATACCTTTGTGATTATTCAAAATAATAAGTAAATTTCATTTTAAATATTGGTTAGGCATTGACATCAATCCGGAGAGTCCAATTAAAAGTGGCAACCTTCAAGAATACACCAATTAAGTGTTTTCAGTGAAGAAGCTGAGGTTATCACAGCTAGTTTATTTTTATTTATTTATTTTTTTACTTTTCTGAGCCAGTTAGGAAGAGGGGGGGCTAGCAAGGAGGAATCAGTGCTGTTGCATTATAGCTGTAACATGGCTTCGGGAAGCTCGGTGTAAGCGCAGCGTCGCTTCAGAAATCTTTAAAAAGACATCGAAATATCGGTTGACTACTAGCGTCGCAGATGTATCCGGTTTCACATTAACTCTCTTATTTGCTAGCAATCTCACAGGCCACCTGGCTATAAAAAGACTTACTTTTGTAACCTTTGTAACTTTCCTAACGGGAACCTGAAATGGTTTTGATGATTGTGTACAAGCGTGCTCAGTCTGTAGGGCAGGTTCTTCTGATCATTAAGCGGTAGATTTAAGCGCTCCGAGTAAAAGGTGCAATTTATAAGGTTTTAAAAGCGTACATCGCTACCGATCGCAGCGCCGCCCATGCTACATAGCGTGGGTGAGTGACGTCACACTGGCGAGCGATCCGTTACGTCACCGGGAATGCCTAAAACATGCCGCTGCGTTAAGCTGACATTCTAGAGTGTACTTTCGTTATTCGTTTCATTTCAATTTACACGTAAAAGCATCTGCGGAGGGTATAACATAGGGGGAAATACATATAGATATGCACACACGAAAATATGCGGGCATAATAATATGTATACTCTCGACGTACACAGTCTAGAAGTCTAGACGTTTCTTCAAACCAATGACCCCACATCCACGTGGGAAGGCGGCTCGTCTGCTACAGCTCCGGCAATGGCAGTCGATGGGACACGCAGGGGTTTCTCACATGAAAATAGGAGTAGCGGCGCCTTCTTTGGCGGCAGGAACACAATGGTAGCCCGCAGCGCTGCCTTGCGCTCGCCTTGCACCGCCAGGAGGGTGCGGGGAGTAAACTGCAGCCACTGCAGGTTGTAGAAGACGGGAGTGATCTGTGTCGATGTCAACACGAACCTCCTTGGTCAACACAGCAATCACCGGCAGTTATTTTAAAAAAAGGCACTTTTAGCTGTAATCGCGCGTGTCGCATTTGTCAGAGAGCCAGGTTTTGTAAAGGATTTGCTTAGAACGGTAGCAGAAAAAATACGCTAACAAGCCGACGCCCATACCAAAGAAAAACGCATTTCGATGGCGACTCAACGTGCTGTACAACTTGTCAAAACGTCTCCTCAAGAACCTGCCATCTTAAGTTAGACTTTGTTGTAGTGCTACCGTCTGCGCCTCTACCGCAGAAAGTGTGGGTTAGATTGCCGACGTCGATGCATTTGTTTTCTTTAGATCCTAGAGTAGCGAAACCGTTATAAGTAGCCCATTTCACCCCATTCACAAGTTGGCGGCGGCGCTTTCTTTTTCCGCTTATGGCGACAAAGAAATCCCTACGAGCCTAATATATAGACAGCCATAAACGTACATACTATTACATATTTTTATGTTATCATGCGATTATCAAGCCGATACAATAACGGAAGCAGCTGCTTTCTAGGTTGTACAGCCATGCGCAGTGGACGCACGCGGTGGCTCTTTTCGATTCGATAAGCATTATATAAAAAAATAATAATCATCAGAAAGTGGCTTTGGCACGTGAAACCCCAAAATTTAATTTAAAGAAAGAAATGCCAGCGGACATTGTGCCTAGTGCCGCCGCATCTCCCTCGACCGGGCAGAGTTCGGCCTCTCAAGTTTCGCTCCAACTAGACCAGTCTTAACGATAAAACTGCATAGAAAAGGGAAGCGGCAATACACGCGGTTACAACAAACCAGAAGTACACAACACTTGCGTCATCACTTGAAGGAGGCAGGACACAGTGATGGCCACATGGTGTAAAGGTTGAGGGAGAACGCCGTGGCTTAAGGGGAGGGTAATGTTTTACCAACGAACGTGCGTTATTATAGCGCGCTGACACGCAATTCTTGTGATAAAGCATTCCTTGAGCGACACCTTCTGTGTCTATGCATGCGACAGAAACAGCTACAGGGACCCTTTAAGATATAAAGCAGTGTTAGATGCAACGTCATATTTATGTTCGTCATCGTCGTAATCACAATGATCTCTATTACAGTGATAGTCAAGACGTCAGCACAAATGTGTCTTCACTGTTGACAACTTTCAATTTCGAAAGAACTAGTTTTTGGCGGCTCCATATTTCGCTGGTGGCTCCGGCACCAAAACAATCCATCGCCTTTCGTGGCTACTCATCAACCACCACAGGTCAAAGAATCTGACCGTCTGTCAGTACTCTATAAACTGCTTCTTTTCCTCTTCAGCTACCATCTGCGACCTTCGATCTTTCTAAACATATAATTGTATTTAGATGCCTTTCCAGTATACTCAGACGGCTCGCGTTGCATACTGCACAACTGAGAGGAACTTCTTACGTAATGAACTCTTTTCTCATGTTCCTCGAGCGTCGTGACTTCTAGATGTTCCCGCAGCACGGACACTTTCCTCAGAGCCAAAGTCCAACCAGCACGGATGGCCACAACCAGTTCTCCGCTGTCACTCCGTTCTTCCAGGATTCGAGGGACCACGACGGTGGTTGCTGGGGCTCCTGTGCAAAGGAAGCCGGTCGTTAGGGCACAGTTACTTTTATTTGGATGACTCATGTTTTTTTTTTATCTCCGAGGGCGCTGAGTGTAAAAAAAAATCTGGCAGCTTCGGCGAAAGGGTGAAGCACTGACGGCGATAGCAAAGACTAGCTTTGCGCTGAAGCTCTTGCGATGGTGTTCCAACTATACGCCGCAGGGGCTATGCGCGTATGCGACATACGTGGGTGCACCACAATTTCTGGCCCCCTAAACAGCTTTAGCACGTCGCGTAGCGTCTGCGATGGCATCGCACAAACGCCACTGCGCTGCCCGTAAATAGCGGCGCCAGTGAAATTACATCCTTTTCAGATTGTAAGCACTATTATTGTTTTGCAGTTTTTATTAATATGAGAAAATTAAGATAAAAGGCATGCGCTGTTCATAATATCATATAGGACTTTTGATTGCGTGCTGCAGTTCTCAAAGATACTGAAAAATAATTAGTAAAGGATATAAGACCTGGTTTCAGCAACTTCGGCTTTGGAATAGTAAACCATCTCTTTTGCATGGATAGACATAAAGCATAAGTTTACATAGATATGTTCGGAAAATGACGGCGATGGTAACAATTTGGCTGCAATTTACATATTGCTATCGCAATGAAAACATATACGAACAGGGCTGCTCTGTTGGGTCAATCCCCATGGTGGCTGGCGATGGATAGGTGCTTTGTGCTTGCCTGTCCTCCTTGCGTGTATTCAAAGCAGCGCGGAGGCTCTGTTGGGTCAATCACAATGGTGGCTGTCAACGCTTACGTGGTTTGTGCTTGCTTGTGCTCCTTGCGTGTATTGAAAGCCGCGCGGAGAGGTTGTCCTCGCAGTACGTACCTCAACGACCGCTCTCGCAAGTACTCCAGTACATGCTTTATTATTGAACAGAGAATACCCGTAGTCGACTGAACGTGAACGGTAGTCGCAAACCTAAGGTTTTGTTAACATTTTTGCTTCTACTCGGTGCTCACTTATTCCAAAACAATTAGTTATACACAGGTTCGAGAGTCACATTGCTGCAACTTACCCAGTGATGTGTAAGTCGAATATAGAAACTGCAAAGAGGCGATCAGGCCTATCAGGTCGTTTACATGTCGCCACCGCATGTTTAGAGGATGCATCCAAACTCCCAGTAAAGGCAACTCCTATCGTAGTTCTTATAAACTTCACGTAAAACTACCTACAACAATTTACAGCGGGACAACTGCGGGCAAAGGCGATGCTGAAGTGTCTCTGGCCTTGATTCACATTTTCTCTTCGTTCCATCTCTTGTTTTTTGTACTTTTAGACTTGAATATTTGTCATGTGTAAATGGCCCATCTGAAAGTGCCAGTCTTCATTCGAGGATTCGGTCAACGACAACTTAAGGCACATGATTGTTAACATTAATCACTGAGTAGACATTCAGTGAAGCCTTCTTGAAGTTACACATGTTAAGTTATGCAAACATAAAAATACAAAATAGAGACGGACAGCTTTCTATGGCAGCGAAGCGAGACCTACAAATTTGAAACACATATATGTGACATTAATGCTGAAAATGGTTTCCAATTTCATTGCCCTTTTGGATCTAATCCTGGAAGTATTTCCTTGCGTAAGGCATATGCAGAAGCAATATACACGACTGAAAGTGGTGGTTGTGTCTGACCAGGACCTAAATGTGGAGAACCAACAAATGCATTCAATACTCATTGCGTAAAGAAACGCGGCGGAGTTCCTTCATTTGTCTCACTACTTCGCCACTATCCCGACGTTCCATCAATGTTTGGAGCACACTACTAACACAAATGTTCTTAGCAGTCTCTCCTCCTACCTTTAGTGCCACCCTAGAGCAATAAAACGTCTGTAATCGCACCAGAAGTGCGAACGTTCTAGAGTAGCCGAAAGCCCTGGAATTCTGGAGAAACCGAATGTCTTAACACGTAGTACCATGGTGCTCGTTGTTCATCTTTCATGGCTGCAGCTTCTTCGTTAGGATGAGAAACCAGTTCGTTCAGTCCAGAAACTTCTTTAACTTCTTACAAGCATGGGGGGTGACCTGCGAGGGGCATGCCTTATATAGTAATTCCTGAAAGCATCAGAGTAGCCATATAGCTCTAAAATCATGCCTTGTCACTATCTTGACAAGGCACCGGCTGCGCATGAACATATTACAGTCATTATAGCCGACATTTACGAATGAATGAATGAATGAATGAATGAATGAATGAATGAATGAATGAATGAATGAATGAATGAAATAATGAATGAATGAATTAATGAATGAATGAATGAATGAATGAATGGCGGCTAACGAAGCCTGTCGGTGCTCACGTTTGCTAGGGAGTGACGTGACGGTCAATAAGAATTTCGCGATAAGTGATGGATAGGGCCTATTATAGCTTCGTCGTTAGCGATCCGATGCAAGTGTCCTCTGTTATGGTCATTTGTTTTGCCACAGCTGCAACTGAGCTCTTTTTTTCCTTGCTTATGTGGTCAAAGGGGACTGAAAGGGAGACCGAGACGTGCAGAGTGACAGACGAGGCGCTTCGTCTGCCTCAGTCTGCACGTGCAAATCTTTGCGCTGTTACTCGCTTAGTATGTTTTTTTTTTCTTCAGCCTCAAATACCCAGTCACTTGTTACTTTCATACAAAAGAGGGTTTTTCTCTATCAAGTTCTATGCTTTTTTCCTATTTCTCTCAAGTATAGTAAATTACCTCGTGGTACACGCATGATAACAGTGTTAAGTTTTATTACCGTTGTTAAGAATGGCCAGCTGCCGTGCAGGATTGCCAGCCACTTCCGACAATGGCGGCAACGTCCCGGCGCTGTTAAGAATGGCCAGCTGCAGTGCAAGATTGCCACCCACCTACGACTATGACGGCCAACATACCGGGAGCTTCGCCGCCTCCTTCTAGCCACAGCGTGACTAAATCGACTTTGTGACGGAATGAGCTCGGCGGGCCAACTATTGTTCCCAAACTCCCCAACGCGCTACTCGGAACGGCTCCGAGTGCTACGGGGCCCTTCTGACGTCGGCTCCGGACATTCGAGCGTGTGTGCCTTTATGTGCGTAGGCCGTCCTGCGGGAGGCGGTTAGTTTGCGCCGACGAAACGAACGTTCGCTGCCTTGTATCGCCGGAGGACCTAGTGTTTGAAAACTGCTGTTGTGCGGATGCTCGACACACTTCTCTCGAGCAGTCAGGTTGGACTGACACTTCGCTCAAGCAGTCATGTTAGACTGATGTACTTTCTCAAACAGTCATGTTAGACTGATATAAATATTGTAAATAAACCCATATTCCTCGTTCTCGATGAGAAGCAGTCTTTCCCTTCATCAACGTCCTCAGCGTAGATAAGTTGGACGACGGCATGGGCCAGCTACCTTCTAATTCATGCCGGACTCCAATCTGACAACGGATCACGAGCGACGGGATTGAGCCCCCAATCCTGACACCGTTCACTTAGCAGGAACGAATACTTGCAAATAGGTTTTATGTCTGGGTGTTCAGTGTGCTACAGTTGTACTTTCAACATCTGCAAGTGTAGCAGTTTGCAGTTTGCAAGCAGCTTTTTGCAGCGCTGCTTATAACAACGGTAATTGTCCTTTATCATGATGAACGTAAGTGTAATCAAACCTGACGTTGAAAGAGGTAAAATTTTTCGAATATATTTATCATCGTTGAAATTGAACGACACCGTAGTAATAATTTTGATTTCATTAAGCGGGATAACATCATCGGATTGGGAGTGTTCTTCCTGCAACATGACGATACCTTAATAAGAGATGTGCATGCAGCGAGGAGTCCGTACCTGTGTAAATACTAGTAGCCGTGCCTAAATTGATCATATGTGTTATAACTCAACTGTTATGACTGCTACCGAGCGGGAACGGCATCCGGGCGGACGGCCAGGAGCATAATAACGCTCACACAAGAACGGGAACACTGTGCCCGTTTATTCAGTGACAGCCCTTTACTCCGACGTTCCGAATCCACTCCAGCACGTGTGATGACGTCGGTAGCAGGTCCCGGCGAACGCGGTTTTTCAGTCTTTGTTGTCGTTTTCACTTTGCAGCACTCTTCTCTCCTTAAATTGAGTACTGTTGTACCGATTTTCGTATACGGGTCGATCCACGAAGCAGAGCTGGTTCAGCCTCTTCTGGTAGCGTCGGCACACAAGCTGGTGGATCTTGCGACAATTGTGCCGGCACATGACTGTATGGAGGACGGACTTGATCCATGTGACGCTGAAGCTCACCTTCTGCCGTTTCAACGGTGATCATTCGGGATCCTCTTGTTTCTTTCACTGTGGCTGGCAGCCACCTTTCTTCTCCCTCTCCGAAGTTGCGAGCCCGAACGAAGGGGCCCGGGTTCAGCTTGCTTTCTTGATCTGCCTGTGGACAGATAGGAAAGGTTACGGGCGGTGGAAGGCACGTGTTCAACCGAGAACGGATCTGGTACCCCAAAAGTCGTTGAGACGGTGATCTTCCATCAACCAGGGGCGATCTACGGTAGCTAAAGGGCAGTTTAGCCAATAGCTCAGACAAGTCACCGGACCGAACATTCTTGAGGCCATCTTTCAGCGTCCGCACGGCGCGTTCAGCAAGCCCGTTCGATTGGGCGACTTATGGTGCCGTACGCAATGCTTTATGTTATTTTCTTTCGAAAACTTCGTGAAAGTCTCTGACGTGAACTGAGTTCCGTTGCCTGTCACAATGGTTCTTGGTATGCCCAGCCTGCTGAATATTTCACGCAAGGATGTAACTGTCGATTGCGTTGTGGCATGACGCACTGGAATTGCTTCGATCTATTTCGAATGTGAATCTATGACCACTAGGATCATGGTGTTAGTCACTGGACCAGCATAACCCAAATGTACACGTGACCAATTCTCTTGCGTTAGTGGCCAGCTTACTGGTATTTTTCCCGGTGGCATTGCGCTTGCTTATATGCCTATACTACTATCCCTTCTTATTTGTTCGATAGCTCCGTCGATGCCGGGCCACCACACGACCATACGGACCAATGCCTTCATTGCAGACATTCCCTGGTGTGTGTCGTGCAAAAAATTTTAAAAAATTATGTTATGGGGCTTTACGTGCCAAAACCACGTTCTGATTATGAGGCACGGCGTAGTGGGGAACTCCGGAAATTTAGACCACCTGGGGTTCTTTAACGTGCACCTAAATCTAAGTACACTGGGGTTTTCGCATTTCGCCCCCATCGAAATGCGGCCGCCGTGGCCGGGATTCAATCCCGCTACCTCGTGGTCAGCAGCCCAATACCATAGCCACTGAGCAACCACGGCGGGTGCGTCTCGTGCAGGAGTTGCAGCATGTGAGCACGAGCAGCCTCGGGAATCACGGCTCTGTTACCTCAGTAAATGAGATCTTCGTAATAAAGGCCAACGCATCTTTTTTTTAAAGAAACGAGAAAATTTGATGAACATGACACAGCCTTATTTACTCTTTGTCCAGTTTCTAAATGTCGCTAGTCGATACCAAAAGGCGCGTTCTCGTTGGAACTCGGCATCCCAGGTGACGTCGTCCGGCGTTCCTTCGAGTGTGTTCCTTCGAGTGTGCCTTTCTCAAAGCCATGCTGGATAATCTCCGGATTGGTTTTACAATGGACGCGACGGGGAACTGTGTTAGCTCGGTACTTATCTTAGCTGTGTTCACGAATATAGGTCGAGTTTCTTTGGCCACTAATCTCATCTTGTGTAACATTTTCGAAAAAAAAGTTAGGTCTATATCCGAATAATCATGGTCCTGAATGTATTGCCACGATGCGACAAATCACAGCTCTTAAATCGACCGACCGGCTAGAATATATCCACTGAGCTGGCGCTTAACCGCTTTCCATGTACCCGGACTAGCCTGCAAGAATTCCATGTGCTGATCTTACGGACAGGGCTGAAGTGTTGACTTTGGTATTTGCATCTAAATGCGCTCATGCAGTACCGAAAAATGTTGCTAAGAGCTCAGTTCATGTAAAAACCCTAATGGGTTGATCGAATCGCATCTTCAACAATTATGACTGTGTTATAATAACTTCACATAATTATTCAGGAGTGGAAGGCTTTAACCGCACACTGTCACGTAGGCAATAAATTAATAAACTCAGGAATGATAATGTAAATCAGAGATGTTGTTTTAAACTCCTGATCATAGAAATTTGTCTCGCAAATTTTGTCAGCCTGTCTATAAAGCCAAGCCACAGAAGCGGTATTGCAACATACAGTCGATTCTGTAAAACCCCGTTGTAACAAACGAAGAAAAAAATACGCCCTCGTTCTACCCTGTGAAAGTGGATGTAGATTGGAAGTGTTGCCGACGTTAGGCAAGCACCCCCACCACAAGCGGCTTACGTCACGCGCAAACGCCCATGTGCGCAAGTGCCGCAAGCCTCCTCAACCTTCTAGGCCCTCCACCAAGCGCTAGTGCATTATTGAACTAAATGAATGAACCCGCCGTGGTTGCTCAGTGGCTATGGTGTTAGGCTGCTGAGCACGAGGTCGCGGGATTGAATCCCGGCCACGGCGGTCGCATTCCGATTGGGGCGAAATGTGAAAACACCCGTGTACTTAAATTTAGGTGCACGTTAAAAAACCCCAGGTGGTAGAAATTTCCGGAGTCCTCCACTACGGCGTGCCTCATAATCAGAAAGTGGTTTTGGCACGTAAGACCACTTAATTTAAAACTAAATGAATCTTTTAAAGTAAATTGCGTCAGAAAAATGCGTAAAGTACGATCTACACGCAAGCTGCAGTTTCAGTTTATTCTCCATTCAATAACAATGAGTAGGCAACAGATAGTATGTAGACGAGGGTCCCAAAGTCAATGACTGCAGCGGGACCCTCGGTTCAGAGATGATAGCTTCAGATCATTATTCGAATGTAGGTGAAAACATAAATGGGTTTCGCGGAAAGTAAAATGCAAAGCCCTTTTGCAGCTGCCGCTTCAGCTGCCGTTTGGGGTCTCTGAGTGGTCGCGGCCGCTATGTTGCGGTACCGTTATCAAAGCATACGTCCTCATTCTTGTAGGCCCTACGCTTAGCGCAAGTGCTTTATTGAACTAATTGAATCTCTCAATAGAAATTCCTAAAAAATTCGTTTAAACCACGATTGTACACTACCTGCAGGCGTGAAAGCATCGAATAGTAATTCAAATATACGAGAAAACATAATTCTGTTCCGCGGAAACTCGAATACAAATTCCAGCTGCTGTTCGTTCTTGTGTGAGCACCACTCACGCTGACACGAAAAATCCCGACAAACTAGAAGGTAACAGTTTCGCTGTAGAACTTCACATACACGTCGACACACGAATGTTAAGATAAGGTGGTCAGGCTCGCAAAATAAATGAAGAAGACATTTCATACCTTTCTGAGGTCTGCGAAGTTCCAAGCCCGCGTTGTACCTCAAAAGTTCTGCGCAGAAGCAAAGACAAGACAGCACGCGAACATTTGGGAACATTTCAGATGAAAAATAAGAAAAAAATTGTGCTTCCTGCTTCCACTATACTTTTCCAACACAGACATAAAATCTTAAGGCATTCTTAAGAACTTAGGGCATGAAATTCTCTCCTGCACGCGGCAGTACATTTAACAGTGCTAGCGTGTCAGGAAATTTGCTTGCATGGCTGATTTTCTCAACAGAAAACAGATGTTAAGAAGCGCACACGTGTGCGTGACATCTTGTTAGTCAAGCAATTTCACTCGTAGCGCATTTACAGTGCGCGGCCTATCTTTCCGATTACCATTTGCCATTTCTAAAGAGCACGCAGCAGACGCGGTGACATGTTTAATATTTTTAAGACTCGCAGCGATTCCTTCAATCGCCACTCGTACACTCTCAGCACCTTACACGTCCTCTTCAGTAAAAGGCGCTTTGCATGCGTCACTGTCTTACACTTGTGGTGTGCCAGTAGCACAGATGAGCTTTCGAATCGCTATACACCGAGTCACCCTGACGTGCGTCACCCTGCCCTGAGGTACGCCTCCCGCCGGGGGCACCGCCGCACAGGCAGAGTTCGCACCGGAAGGAGAAATTGAAGCTAACGGGCAAATTATCTACTTGACGTCACCAACCCTCCATTAAGGCCGGTAAATTGATAAATAAAGAAAGCTCACAGCCATCCCCCCACCCCCCTCAATGACTTAGCATGTACTGTATTTGCCCGATACCCAACACGAACAACGATATGCTTAAAGAACGAACGCTCGATTTTAATGTCAGAAGGAATAGCTAACGGGCCATTCCGCGCCAAACGAACCAGCTGAAAACTCTACTCTCTCACATTTTTCTTTTGTTTTTTAAATTGTGGGTATTTCCTAGATCTATAGATTCGCATTCCCAAGTTATTTCCTGCAGAAAAAAAAGTTCGTAAGCCTGAGAGTCATTTGAATTCCACCTTTTACATCAGAACATGGTGCACAAGAAAATATTATTTATAAATTATTCCTAATTCGATGAAAGCGGAAATCTTGTTTCAACACCTTAGAAATGGTGTACTTAGCTATGCACTCTCCCTTGTGGGCCCCAACATTACTGTTCATACGTAGACACATATGCGATCAAGAAGATCAATTTATTGGATATTGGAGTTCTTTATTAATGACCTGAGATTTATTTGTGGCAGTTTTCTTAACTATTCCTAGCGGTCTTGTGTCCAACTATTGGCGAAGATATTTTGACATTCAACAACCACGAAACATTAAAGAAAAATTACCCTAAATTCGCGAAAATTGCGTGTGTGCGCAGTTTTCAGTCGCGAATTCTGCCATGAGGTGGTCCACCTGTGGTCCACCTGTCCACCTGCGTGCTTCATAAAAGGACGCCGAACATCTTGTTTCACAAAGCTTAATTGCTAAAATTTTTCTTGCAGACGAGAAAAGAGAAATTGAAATTGGCTCCCTACTCCATAGGGCGCCTTTGACAATCAGTTGCATCTTCAACGCTTGAGGATGGGCTTCAATTATTGCAGATGCGCACAATAGAGTGCGCGCCGAAAATAAGGTGGGTGGTGCAAAACAACGTCCGAAACATCAACAACGATAATTCCAACAGCAACGACGCAACGACAAAGGCAGGCAGTTTACGCAGTCGCTCAAAGGATTCACTGCCGCCAAGTACATCATCAATGCAGTGCAACGCCGTGCTTTACTGCACTGCCTTCGGGAGTGGCCCACATTTTTCGTCAGACGAATACCTACAAAGTGTGTGCAGTCAGCCTATAGTGACAGGCATAAAAATAATAAAATTGTTGCCTTTAATTTCACAATGCTGCACAGCGTGCTATGAAGGACACCGTGGAGGACGTCACCATGTTATTTATACCGCCTGTAGTTATTTACTTTGTGTCTAAATCTACACGTACTTTTACAAAAGAACGATCCATGAATGCTTGAGCGATTCCAATGGTAATGAGAACGTTGGCAAACCTTGCACGAGCCCTTATAACACCGTACATTGTTTCCGCGACAGTGGAAAAGACCACGACGTTGTGCATTGAAGCGTGCATGTTGCGGTCGACCATAACGCTGATAAACCGAGTCCGAACATGAAAATTCTAGATTGCACTCCGCAGAATCTTTGTCTTACCTTGCCTTCCGTGGAAGCCCAATGCCAATGGTGATGTGCTGCCGAGCTGGAGGTCGCGGGCTCAATTCCGCGGCTGTGGCGGCTGCATTTTGATGGGGGCGGAATGCAAAAACGCTCGCGTATACTGTGCATTGGGTGCGCGTTAAACAACCCCAGGTGATCCCCCACCGTACGTCGTACCTCATAATCTGGTCCTAGTTTTGGTACGTAATAACGCAACCTTAATTTGTTTTGTCTTAGGTTGTCCAAGACAACTAGTTCTTGTTTCTGCGAGAAATGCATGTGAGCACTGACAGTATGTTTCAGGCCATATTCGCTAAGCTACTCACTCATGAGAACAGTCCGCTATTGGCTGGCCTTTTCATTTACGTCCTTGTCTGCGGAGTGAGAAAACGCGTACACCGGTATCCCAGCAATAACACCGACCCTATAGGCGGGAATTATTTGTACAATCTGGCCCTTGCTACGTCGAATCGTCAAGACAAACATAGGTAATAATGTTTTGGTCTGCTGCGTTTGTGGGCGCCTTGAAAACCTCACCGCTGTCATGGAAACTAAACGAAGTATTCGCCGATAATACTTGCGTTTATTTGTTTTGGTGCTGGTTCCTTTGAACGAAAGCGCACCGTGTTACGGTCACGTTCTTTTTTTAATTACTTTGACTAGCTAAGAATAAATATTGTCTACTTGATGTAACTTCACTTTAGGGCCCATTCGCACGAATAACGGTTGCTCGCAACAGACTGGAAGGAAGACGAAATTTCTAATTGAAGAAAGACATGTTGTTTGCAGATTCACATTTACACGCAGAAAAAATAAAGTGCATAGAAGGGGCTACACCCGAAATACCAGGAGTGAGAAACACAGGTTTAAGGACCTTTCTCATCTGCTGAAGCCAATGATATACTACTCAGAGGTCGGCAAATGTGTCTTCCGCGTGAAAAGTGTCTTCCGCGTGAAAGATGTCTTCCGCGTGAAAGGTGTCTTCCGCGTGAAAGGTGCGGGCACTTTGGCGCAGGAAAATACAGACTGGTGGTGAAGCATTGACTTGCATTATTTGGAAGTAACTGTAATTATTTAAAAACCAATGTCTTTTTGGCAAGTTCCGCCCCTTCCCCTTGTTTTTTCGCATGCGGTATCTTATTTCTAGCCTATGTTGTGGAACAATCCTGGAGATAGGGCGCTCATTTTAAAGGTATGCACCGATTCCGTAGATAGATCCCGTACTGTGGTACCACCATGCCGTGCCAACACGTGACACTGGCACGGATGGCACTACATGGTGTGGTGCGCCATGTGTTCTCGCATTATTCCCTCGTGACACCTAGCGTTTTGAAACGCTATCATTGCGACGCTCACGACTGAGACGCTGCGAGCCGGAGAACAAATTCTATAGTTCATGAACCCCATTCACACTGACAACTCGCTGAGGAAGACATTGTCTTTCATCGGCGTCGACAAGAACTTAAATCGTCTTTGCTTCTACCCGGTTGCACGTTCCGAAGCCTGAAAAAGGGCCCTATTAAATTTCTTACGTGGACGTATTACGGTTTCATACTATCTCGGTGGTGAATTGGTCTACCTGCTTTATTTATATTGAAATAATTTCTGAAATCGCCTGGTACAGCTGTTCTGCGTTTTCAGAAAATTTGTGGAAGAGATGGAAATTACGTGCATAAGAAATCGCAACGTCTAGACAGCCAATTAAAATTATTCACTAATTATCTTTCTAAATATTCACCTTAGGGCTCGCGAGTCAATTAAGAAATTGTTGCAAAGCAGTGAAGAAGTCCGGTATGCTTAACATTATTCCTGAGGCTAGAACTGCTTTCGAGAGACCAATTACGAAACAGGAGTATTCGTAACTTTTTTTTTAATGAATAGCTAAACAACCAAGAAATAAAAAACAACAATTTCACTCTGTGAAGATGGAATGGCAGCGAAAGCACACAACAGTCAAAGCTCTCAAAGGAAAAGCAAAGTGCTTTCGCTGCCATTCCATCTTCACAGAGTGGAATGGTTGTCAGGAGCCGCGTGCATTTCTCGAAACTTGGCCTTGAGCGCCTTGTGCTTGTACATTTCGTTGAGGTTCTCGGTGGGCGGGAACGGAACGCTCACCATCGTTCTGTTGCTGGGTATGAACGGTGCGCCGAACCGGCTCTTCTCCTTGTTGTTCTTCAAGGACGTGTAGTGTGCTGGTGGATTTGCGTCCGCTTCTGTGGCAGAACCAACGTCTCTAGCGAAATGAGAAACTCGGCCACGCTGATCGGCTCGGGCATGTTCATGCTCAATTCCTCGCTCGGCGCGTTGTTCAGCCACCGTACAATGTGGACGTGTGCGCTTCCTCTCTGCTGAAATTCAACACGCTTGAAGAAGTCCAGAACGTTGTACGGCTTGAACGGAGACACCTTGTTGTCTTTGAGAATGTTCAGGATCACGGCGAACAGAAATGTGTCAAGGGGACACATAGCTGTTCATTTTCTGATAGTCTAGCGGGAGTAAAAGCAATATGCGCATGCGTTGCTCGCCATGCATTTGATCTCTTCGTAGAAGTTACTGTCTATTTTTTTTATTTCTTTATGTTCTATGTTCTAACTTTTGAACTACTATTCTTTAGTTGGCCCGTTTTCTTTTGTCTGGATGCTTTGTGTGCCTACTTGTATCGTGACATGCGTCAGGATAGATCATGGTTTCATTGTCTGTCACTACTGATGAAACTAGTTGTAAAAGCCGTATCCTTCGTTTGTCTGTTCCCAACTTCGCAGTATGTTACTTATAAATACAGGTCTTTATTGCAGTGTCATGTATACATAATATTGCGTGTAAATCAAACTGTATGTACTTATATGCTGACCCATACAAATCATCAATGAGTGTATCCTGTATCAGTCCAACCACTCTGATGTCCGATATTGTGAAAAGATGTAAATCGCCTTTAACTTTTATGCATTTGAATTTGCAGTCAGCACGTCGAAAATATATATATTATTTAATATAATATAATTATTATATATATATATATATATATATATATATATATATATATATATATATATATATATATATATATATATATATATATATATTTAGAAAAGATAACTTAGAACATGACACCGCCTTATTTACTCTTTGTCCAGTTACTAAATCTCGCTAGTCGATACCAAAGGCGCGTTCTCGTCGAAAGTCGGACCCATGTGACGTTGTCCGCGGCGTCTTCGAGTGTGTTGGATTTGCAGCATTTCTCAAAACCAGACTGCATAATCTCCGGATAGGTTTTACGGTGGACGCGACGGGGTAACTCTGTTAGCTCGGCGCTTATTTTAGCTTTGTTCACGAAAATAGGTCGAGATTCCTTGGTCACTAATCTCATCTTGTGTAAAATATTCAAAAAAAAAAGAAAGGTCGGTCTATATCTGAATCATTATGGTACTGATTGTATTGCCACGCTGGGACAAATCACTGCTCTTAAACTGACCGACTGGCTAAAATATATCCACTGAGCTGGCGCTTAAACGGCTTTCCATGTACGCGGACTTGCCTGCAAGAATGCCATGTGCTGATGTTACGGACAGGGTAGAAGTGTTGACTTTGGTATTTGCATCTAAATGCGCTCATGCAGTACCGAAAAATGTTGCTAAGAGCTGAGTTCATTTAAAAACCCTAATGGGTTGATCGAATCGCATCTTCAACAATTATGACTGTGTTATAATAACTTCAGATAATTATATAGGAGTGGAAGGCTTTAACCGCACACTGTCACGTAGGCAATAATGAAATCAGGAATGATAACGTAAATCAGAGATGTTGTTTTAAACGCCTGATCATAGAAATTTATCTCGCGAATTATGTCAGCCTGACTATAACGCCAAGCCATAGAAGCGGTATTGCAACATACAGTCGATTCTGTAAAACCCCGTTCTAACAAACGAAGAAAAAGATACGCCCTGTTCCACCCTGTGAAAGTGGATGTAGATTGAAGCTGTTGCCGACGTTAGGCAAGCACCCCCACCATAAGCGGCTTACGTCACGAGCACACGCCCATGTGCGCAAGTGCAGCACGCCTCCTCATCCTTCCAGGCCCTCCGCCAAGCGCTAGTGCATTATGGAACTAATTGAATCTGTCAAAGTAAATTGCGTCAGAAAACACACAAGCTGCAGTTTAAGTCTCAGTTTATTCTCCATTCAATAACAATGAGTGGGTAACAGGTAGTATGCAGACGAGGGTCCCACACTCAATTACTGCAGCGTGACCCTCCGTTCAGACATGATAGCTTCGGATCAATATTCGAATGTAAAAGAAAGCATAAATCTGTTTTGCGGAAGGGGAAAGACAAAGCCCTCTTGCAGCTGCCGCTTCAGCTGCCGTTTGAGGTCTCTGAGTGGTCGCGGCCGCTATGTTGCGGTACCGTTATCAAAGCATACGTGCTCATTCTTAAGTAAAACTCTTGCTTGGGCTAGTTGGTTCATGCTTGAAGTAGGTAAAGGCAAGGCGCAGAAGACCAGGACTTAGGAAGAAGAACACAAACGACAAGACAAGTCTTGTCGTTTGTGTTCTTCTTCCTAAGTCCTGGTCTTCTGCGCCTTGCCTTTACCTACTTCATGCTCATTCTTGTAGGCCCTACGCCTAGCGCAAGTGCGTTATTGAACTAATTAAATCTCTCAAAGGAAAATTGATACAAAATTTGTGTAAACCACGATTGTGCACTACCTGCAGGCATGATAACATCGGATAGTAATTCAAATATACGAGAAAACATAATTCTGTTACGCGCAAACTGGAACACAAATTCCAGCTGCGGTTTGTTTTTGTTTGAGCACCGCTCACCCGGACACGAAAAATCCCGACAAACTAGTAGGCAATCGTTTCGCTGTGAAACTTCACATACACGTCACAACACGAGTGATAAGATAAGGTGGTCGGGCATGCAAAAAGAAATAAAGAAGACATTTCATACCTTTCTAGGATCTGCGAAGTTCCAAGCCCGCGTTGTACCGTAAACGTTCTGCGCAGAAGAAAAGACAAGACAGCACGCGAACATTTGGGAAGATTTCAGAGGAAAATGAAAAAAAAATTGTGCTTCTTGCTTCCACTATAATTTTGCAACACAGACATGAAAATCTTAACGCTATCTTAAGAGCTTAGGGCACAAAATCCTCTCGTGCAGGTTGCAGTACATTTAACTGTGCCAGCGTGTCAGGAAATTTGCATGCATGACTGGTTTTCTATTCAGAAAAGAGGTGTTAAGATGTGCACACGTGTGCGTGACATCTTGTTAGTCAAAGAATTTCACTTGTAGCGCATTTACAGTGCGCGCCCTTTCTTTGCGATTACCCTTTGCAATTTCTAAAGGGGCCCGGCAGACGCGGTGATATGTTTATTATTTTTAAGGCACGCCGCGTTTCCTTCAATCGCCATTCGTACACTCTCAGCACTTTACACGACCTCTTCATCAAAGGCACTTTGCATGCGTCACTGTCTTACACTTGTGGTGTGCCAGTAGCACAGATGAGCTTTCGAATCGCTATACACCGGAGTCACCCTGCCCTGAGGTACGCCTCCCGTCGGGGGCACCGCCGCACAGGCAGAGTTCGCACCGAAAGGAGAAATTGAAGCTAACGGGCAAATTATCTACTTGACGTCACCAACCCTCCATTAAGGCAGGTAAATTAATAAATAAAAAAAGGTCACAGCCATGACCCCCCCCCCCCCCCGGCCACTCGTTGACGTAGCATATACTGCATTGGCCCGATATCCAGCACGAAGTAGGATATGCTTAAAGAACGAACGCTCGATTGTAATGTCGGAAGGAAAAGCTAGCGGGTCATTCCACGCCAAACGAACCAGTTGAAAACTCCGCTCTCCCATATTCTTCTTTAAATTGTGGGTATTTCCTAGATCTATGGATTCGCATTCCCAAGGTATTTCCTGCACAAAAAAAAAGTTCGTTAGCCTGAGAGTCATTTGAAGGGCACTTTTAAGATCAGAACACGGTGCACAAGAAAATATTATTCATAAGTTATTCCTAATTCGATGAAAGCGCAAATGTCGCCTCAACACCTTAGAAATTATGTACTTTGCTATGCACTCTCCTTTGTTGGCCCCAACATTATTGTTCATACGTACACACACATATGCGATCATGAAGATCAATTTATTGGATATTGGAGTTCTTTATTAATTACCTGAGGTATTTGTGGCAGTTTTGTTTACTATTCCTAGTGGTTTTGGGTCCAAGTATTCAAGAAATTTTGGCGTTCAACGACCACGAAAGATTGAAGATAAATTACCCTAAATTGCGAAAACTGCGTTTGTGTGCAGTTTTCAGTTGCGAATTCTGCCATGAGGTGGTCCACCTGTGTCCACCTGTGTCCACATGTGGTCCATCTGTCCACCTGCGTGTTTCATAAAAGGACACCAATTAATTTGTTTCGCCAAGCTTAATTGCTTGAAATTGAAATTGGCTCCCTACTCCATACGGCGCCTTTGACCATCAGTTGCATCTTCTACGATTGGAGATGGGCCTCAAACATTGCAGATACGCACAATAGAGCTCGCGCCGAAAATAAAGTGGGTGGTGAAAAACAACGTCATAAACATCGTCAACGATAATGCCAACAGCAACGTTGCAGTAACAAAGTCAGGTAGTTTACGCAGTAGCTTAAACGATTCGCTGCCGCCAAGTACATCGGCAGTGCAGTGCTACGCCGTGTTTTACTTCACTGCTTTTTGGGAGTGGCCCACATTTTTCGTCAGCCGAATACCTACAACGTGTGTGCAGTCAGCCTATAATGACAGGCATAAAAATAAATTGTTGCCTGTAACCTCGATGTCCCATCGTGGGAGGCCTAGGCCCAGCCGACTGAACTGCTGGTGTTCATTAAAGTTCACTCTCTCTCTCTCTGCCTGTAACGTCACAATGCTGCAAAACAGGCTATGAAGGACACCTTGGAGGACGTCGCCACGTTATTTACACCAGCTGTAGTTATTATGCGAAGCATATTAACGTAGGTTTCGGGCCTTTGCGCGACGCCCGGCGGTGGCCACCATTGACCCTGAAGTGGGGTCACGTGACATGACGTCACACCGGCTGCAGATGGGGCCTCATATCGCGCCGTCGGTCGCCTCCCGGCGGTGGCCACCATTGACCCTGAAGTGAGATCACATGATGTGACGTCACGTGATGACGTCACACCGGCTGCAGATGGGGCCTCATATCGCGCCGTCGGACGTCGCCCGGCGGAGGCCTCCACGCTTCGGTTCGCGCCGTCGCGCGCGACGCGCCGGCGGCGCCACCATCGCTGCAGCACGTGATGTGTGACGTCACGCGAGGGATGAAGCGGCGCGCGCCCGCCGTCGCGTCAGTCTCTGTGCCCGCAACCGCGCCAGCGTCTTTGCGCCGGGCGTGTATGCGGTCAACATGCCTCCAAACGCTAAGGACGTTAATAATAGGAATGCAAAACGAAGGCTGCAGCGTGCTACGGAAACCGATGAAGAACACGAAGAACGCCTAGCCAAGCGGCGCACATGCTTAACATGCTTCGCATCCACTGGGCTTAACCTTGATAAGCCTTCAATTTTTTACTTTGTGTCTGAATCCAAATGTACTTTCAAAAAGAATGATTCAATGAATGCTTGAGTGATTCCAATAGTAATGAAAACGTTGGCAAACTTTGCACGAGCCCTTGCAGCAAACCTTGCAGGAGCCCGGACCAGGACGAATTTTACTTCAACTACGAGACTTTTCTTCCGAGGAACCCGTATGGGTTTCCTTTGAAGCATCTGCTACGAACGGGTGGATGTCTGATTTTCCCTTTATTAATTAATCCCTTATTATACCATACATTGTTTCCGCTACAGTGGAAAAGACCGCGGCAATCCCGGCCACGGCGGCCGCATTTCGATGGGGGCGAAATGCGAAAACACCCGTGTACTTAATTTAGGTGCACGTTAAAGAACCCCTGGTGGTCGAAATTTCCGGAGTCCCCCACTACGGCGTGCCTCACAATCAGAAAGTGGTTTTGGCACATAAAACATATATATATATATATATGGCACATATATATATATATATAAAAGACCGCGGCGTTGTGCATTGAAGCGTGAACGCTGGGGTCTACCATAACGCTGATAAATCGAGTCCTAACATGAAAATTTTAGATTGTTTTGCACATCTTCTTTGTCTTACCTTGGCTCGCGTATACTGTATACTTAAACGCTCGCGTATACTGTGCATTGGGTGCGCGTTAAACAACTCCAGGTGATCCCCACCATACGTCGTGCCTAATAATCTGACCGTAGTTTTGGTACGTAAGACCGCTACCTTAATTTCTTTGTCTTTAGTTTTCCAAGACAACATGTTCTTGTTTCTGCGAGAAATGCATGTGAGCGCTCACAGACAGTTTCAGGCCATATTCGCTAAGCTACTCACTCATGAGACCAGTCCGCTATTTGCTGGCATTTTCATTTACGTCGTTGTCGGCGGACTGAGAAAACGCGTACGCCGGTCTCCCAGCAATAACACCGACCCTATAGGCGGGAATTATTTATACAATCCGGCCCCTGCTACGTGGAATCGTGAAGACAAACATAGGTAATAATGTTATGGTCTGCTGCTTTTGCGAGCCCCTTGAAAACCTCACCGCCGTCATGGAAACTAAACGAAGTATTCGCCAGTAATACTTGCGTTTATTTGTTTTGGTGCTAGTTCCTTTGAACGAAAACGCCCCGTTTTACGGTCACGTTCTTATTTAATTACTTTGACTGGCTAAGCATAAATATTGTCTACTTGATGTAACTTCACTTTAGGGCCCATTCGCACAAATAACGGTTGCTCACTACAGACTGGAAGCAAGACGAAATTTCTAATTGAAGAAAGACATGTTGTTTTCAGATTCACATTTCCACGCAGAAAAAATAAAGAAGTGCATAGAAGGGGCCACACCCGAAATACCAGGAGTGAAAAACGCAGGTTTACCGACCTCTCTCATCTGTTGAAGTCAATGATATACTACTCAGAGGTCGGGAAATGTGTCTTCGGCATCAAAGGTGTCTTCCGCGTCAAAGGAAGGCAAACCTTCACTGCCCGCACCTTTCACCGCGTGAAAGGTGCGGGCACGTTGGTGCAGAAAAATACCAGACATATGGTAAAGCATTGACTTGCATGAGTTGGAAGTAAGTGTTATTATTAAAAAACAATGTTTTTTTGGCAGGTTACGCCCCCCCCCCCCCCCTTGTTTTTTCGCATGGCGTACCTCATTTCTAGCCTATTTTGTGGGCTGATCGTGGGGATAGGGCAATCATTTTAAATATATGGACCGATCCCGTAGATAGATCTCGTACTGTGGTACTATCGTGACGTGCCAACGACACTGGTACGGATGGCACTACACGGTGTGGTGCGCCATGTTTTCTCGCATTATTCCCTCGTGACACCTAGCATTGTCACATGCTATCGTTATGACGCTCATGACTGAGACGCTGCGAGCCTAAGTACAAATTATATAGTTCACGCACCCCATTCACACCGACAACTCGCTGAGGAAGACATTCTCTTTCAGCGACGTCGACTAGAACTTAAATCGCCTTTGCTTCTACCCGGTCGCGCGTTCCAAAGCCTGAAGAAGGGCCCGATTAAATTTCTTACGCAGATGTATTTCGGTTTCATACTATCTCGGTGATGTACAGCTATGTATGTTTTATTGATATCGAAATAATTTCTGAAATCGCCTGGGACAGCTGTTCTGCGTTTTCACAGCATTTCTGGAAGAGATGGAAATTACGTGCATAAGAAATCGCAATGTCTAGACAGCCAATTAAAATTATTCACTAAGTTTCTTTCTTATTATTCACTTCATGGCTAGCGAGTTAAATTGGAAATTGTTGCCAAGCAGTAGATAAGTCTGGTATGCTTAACATAATTCCTGAGGCTAGAACTGCTTTCGAGATACCAATTACAAAATAGGAGTATTTGTAACTTTTTTTAATGAATAGCTAAACAACTAAGAAATAAACAAATACAACCATTCCACTCTGTGAAGATGGAATGGCAGCGAAAGCTCACGACAGTCAAAACTCTCAAAGGAAAAGCAAAGTGCTTTCGCTGGCATTCCATCTTCACAGAGTGAAATGGTTGTCAGGAGCCGCGTGCATTTCTCGAAACTTGGACTTGAGCGCCTTGTGCTTGTACATCGCTTCCGAGAGAGAGCGAAGGTGACGTGACGTTGAGGCGATGCCTTCTCCCCTCACGCAATACCAGGCCCGTTATTGCGCCAGCAGGCGTGAGGGGAGAAGGCATCGCTGCTCTACTCGCATCGCCCGATCTAGTTCGTCGAGGCGCTCTCATGACATGGCATCGCAGCCAATGGTAACGCAATTTTAGGGGCCCTTGCGCGGCTACAGGTGACGTAAGCGGGCTTTTCCTCTGCATGGGCCATTTGACGCTTTCGCATCAAAAAAAAGAATGCAAAAGCTGCCTTATCTGGCAATGTCGAACCACGTGCTGTCATGCTGTTCATTTTTGGACATTAGTATTATCCGCGTTCGCTGTATGGCGCAGTACACTGCGGAATAGCAAAACGCGAAGAGTAGAAAATTCGTCTAAATCTACAAAACTTGCCGCATCTGTAACATGCTTGAAGGAAAAGGTGCATGCCTACGATGTACACCAGTCTGTACATAGCATATGTGCGTAAAGAGAGCCATTGTGTCACTGGGGCACTTAACCATTATGGACGATTGGCGAGGAGGAGGCTGTTACGTTTCGCCTACAACGCGCGGTAATGCCGGCGCGGATGCAACGGACGCCGGGGCTTCGTTCAAAGCGGCGGACATTTTGGCCCGTGCGACGCCGCCGCAACGCTTCCCCGCCAAGCGTGTCCAGGCGTGTTTCAGTGCCACGTGTCTTCGTGTGTGCGTGTGTGTGTGTGTGCCCTCGCTTGTCAAAGCGCGGCAGCCGGGGAGCGGAGTTCCCCGAATGAGGAGCCTGGAGGTCTCTCGGCTCAACCGTTCGCGCCGTCGTGTGGGCGGGTTGGCGATGCGTCACTGCACTCGGTTCAGCAGGTCTCTCGGCTCGACCGTGCGCGCCGTCGTGGGCTCATGCTCCGCCGTCCCGTGACCTTCATCCCGTGACCTTCATCCCGTGACCTTCCCTTTTGGACCGCGACGCCGAGAGTATAAGAGCAGCTGCCCCCGGACGCCAGGAGAGAGGCTCCGATTTGTACTGTTGAGTTACGTGCTCTCCCGCCTCTCCACTTCGGTCGACCTGACCGGCCGCTCTTTTGCTATGTTAGAATAAACAAGTTGTTCTGTTACCAGTCTTCTCATGCTTTGCCGGGACCTTCGGATGCTTCCTGTGCCCCAGGCCGCCAGGCCAACGCTACCCTTGGGGCTTGCGACCCATTCGCAATAACGGGCGTCAGCACCGAGACCCCAACAACTCGTGCCAGCGGTGCGATTCCTATTATCTGGTTGCCAGCGGTGAGATCGCGACAACGGAGGCCAGCAGCGAAGAGATGCGGTTGACTGTATGCTGAGCAGCACAACGACCATCCGGGAGCAGCGCAACGAGCCCTGTGTGATGACTGGTTGCCTGCAGCGGAACGACTGCGCTGAAGTCTTGGCTGCGAGGTTTGGTGAGTGCGGGACTTTCTTCTTCTGAGTTTTGCCAGGCTTTTGTTAGTGTTAGAAACAGAGCTGGTAATTGGGGTTGTCGTTGCTGCCGGGTTAGTTTGCGGCTAGACAATAGTAGGCAGTAGAGAAAGCAGCATTCAGAGCAGCCATGGATTTGAAGTCGTTGCGCAAACCGAAATTGCTGGAGCTTGCGAGAGAGTTGGGTCTGGATGTCTCAGACAAACTCAGAAAACCAGAACTGCTAAGGGCTATTCTTGAGTTAGAAGCTGAGGATGACGAGCTGTCGGAATGCCTTGAGACCATTGAGGAGAGGGAGCGTGAACTTAAAGAACAGAAAGAGAAAGATGAGCGTGAACTTAAAGAACAAAAAGAGAAAGAAAAAGAAGAGCGCGACCGTCAACACGCTTTGGAAATGAAGCGTCTCGAGTTAGAGATGGAACGCGCTCGTAATGGAAGTCAGGCACACGGTGCAGGAGAACGAGTATTGTTCAAAATGACTGACCTGATGCGGCCGTTTAAGCTTGGAGAGGACATTGGTTTGTTCCTGGTTAACTTTGAGCGAACGTGCGAGAAGCAGGGGTTCTCTCGGGAAACGTGGCCACAGCGCTTGCTCACTTTGCTACCCGGCGAGGCGGCCGACGTAGTCGCTCGCTTGGAGAGAGAGGAGGCAGAGGATTTCGACAAAGTGAAATCGAGTCTGCTAAAAAAGTACAGGCTGTCAGCGGAGGCGTTCCGTCGGAAGTTTCGGGAAAATGAGAAAGGCAAAAGTGAGTCATATACAGAGTTTGCCTACAGGCTTATGTCAAACATGCAGGAGTGGCTCAAAGAAGAGAAAGCGTTTGGTGACCACGAGAAAGTTCTGCAGTGTTTCGGGCTAGAACAGTTTTATAGTCGGTTACCTGAGAACGTGCGGTACTGGGTCTTGGATAGGCCAGACGTTAGTACGGTGGCTAGAGCCGCTGAGCTAGCCGAGGAGTTTGTGACGCGTCGGGCTCGCGGAGCTAAGGACGGTCAAAAGGGTGAATTTGGCTCCAAGTTTGAGAGGCCGAAGTTCACACCCATGAGAGCAAAGGGGGATACACGTAGTGCGGATGCGAGTGAAAGCAGTCCGACCGAACGTAAGGAGACGGCGGCAACCGAAGCCGAACGCAGAAAGCGGTTCGAGACGAGGCAAGCGCGCGTTTGTTATACGTGCCAGAAGCCGGGTCACTTTTCGGCGCAGTGTCCAGAAACAAAAACACAAGTCGTGTTTTTGTCTATATGCAGCACTGACGAGAACATGAAGCTTCTCGAGCCTTACATGCGAGACCTCCTCGTGAACGGGAAAGAGTGCCGAGTGCTTCGCGATTCCGCAGCTACAATGGATGTAGTTCACCCCTCTTACGTAGAACCCGATATGTTCACGGGCGAGTGCGCATGGATCAAGCAAGCAGTGGAAGCTCATAGCGTGTGTCTGCCGGTAGCAAAAGTGCTTATTGAAGGACCTTTCGGAGCACTTGAGACGGAGGCCGCAGTGTCATCTATGCTGCCCCCCCAGTACCCGTACCTATTTTCGAACAGGTCCGATTACCTCCTGCGCGAGAAGGGGCTTTTGTTTGGTGAGGCTAGCGTTCAGGCCTTAACCAGATCGAAGGTTCGGGAGCTCGCTGCAAAGGCGGTAGTTGCGGGGCCGACGTTGTTGAATGATGAGAAAGGGTCAGAGGCGCAGCAAGCTGGTATTCAGAGCACGCCCGAACGGGATAAAATTGAGCCTGTAGCGTTAAAGGCAGCAGATACTGGAGAGGAAATTCCCGATGCGGGAAAGTTAGAAGAGCTTCCGGTCGAGCTTCCGGGACTAGGCTCAGTGACGAACAGGAAAGACACCGATCAAGTCATTAGTGACTTAATAAGTAAAGCATCGCTGTCGCCTGAGCAGAAAACCGAACTACACCAGCTCTTACAAGAGTTTCAAGGTCTGTTCTCTGAGAGGCCTGGTAGGACTTCTGTCCTTACTCATGACATAGAACTTACCTCCCCAGAGCCAGTACGATCCAAGGCGTACCGGGTGTCACCCCGCCAGAGCGATATTATGGAGGCTGAGGTAAAGAAAATGCTACAGCTCGGTGTTATTGAAGCGGGTGAGAGTGATTATACCTCCCCTTTGATTTTAGTTGAGGTACCGGGCAAGGAACCTCGTCCTTGCGTCGACTACCGCAGGCTTAATTCCATCACTAAGGATCAAATTTATCCGATCCCTAACATCGAGGAGCGCCTTGAGAGAGTGAGTAGCGCTCGGTTTATTTCCACCCTAGATCTTGTCAGGGGTTATTGGCAGGTTCCACTTACAGAAGAGGCTAGTAGGTATGCGGCGTTCATTTCAACAATGGGGACATTCCGTCCTAAAGTTTTGAGTTTTGGTTTGAAGAACGCGCCATACTGCTTTTCAAGCCTCATGGATAAAGTGTTGCGGGGACAGCAAGAATTCGCTTTACCGTATCTAGACGACGTAGCGATATTCTCCGCATCCTGGCCTGAGCATATGGCGCACTTGCGGGCAGTGCTAACCCGCCTGCGCGATGCGGGCTTGACAGTCAAGGCTCCCAAGTGCCAGTTAGCACAGGCCGAGGTTGTCTACCTCGGACACGTGATTGGTCGGGGTCGTCGCCGCCCCTCTGAAATAAAGGTGGCCGCTGTGCGAGACTTCCCGCAACCGCGCACGAACACCGATATTCGGTCGTTCTTAGGTGTCGCCGGCTACTATCAGAGGTACATCCCCAGGTACTCTGATATCGCGGCTCCCTTGACGGATGCTCTAAGAAAGACAGAGCCGCAAACAGTCGTCTGGGATGAGACGAAGGAAAGAGCTTTTAGCGCCCTAAAGAGCGCCCTAACAAGCCAGCCTGTGCTACGATCGCCCGACTACACAAAAGGGTTCGTTGTTCAGTGTGATGCTAGTGAGCGAGGCATGGGCGTTGTACTGTGCCAACGGGAAAATGGAGAAGTAGAACACCCCGTCCTGTATGCTAGTCGTAAGCTGACCAGTCGTGAGCAGGCGTATAGCGCCACCGAGAAAGAGTGTGCGTGTATCGTGTGGGCCGTTCAGAAATTGTCATGTTACCTAGCCGGCTCGAGGTTTATCATTGAAACGGATCACTGCCCTCTCCAATGGCTGCAGACCATCTCTCCTAAAAATGGCCGCCTCCTGCGCTGGAGCCTCGCTTTGCAACAATATTCCTTTGAGGTGCGTTACAAAAAGGGGAGTCTCAACGGTAACGCCGATGGCTTAAGTCGAAGCCCCTAACGTGGGAATCAGCCTCAAAATTGCTTGTTACTGATGTTTTTCTTCCTGAGGCAGGATTTTTTTTAACTTATTGCTTTTGTGTAGTGTTTCAAAGTGATGATGTGCTTTCTAGTGCAATTTTCCGATTTGTGGACGCGTTCTGAGTGCTGCTAAACTACTGTAAGGAACTAGGCAGCAGTATAAAAGGGGAAAGAGCCTGGCAGGGCTTAGTGAGGGTTGTGCCGTGCTTGCTGACTGAGCGGTTGACTTTCGGCGTAGTTCTAACGCTTGCCGGAAACGAGAACAAAAATGTCAACTCTCCCGAAGTCACTTTGCAGTGTCCTGTGTGCACCTGAACGTGAGAACGAGGCCTTCTCTGTGCGCTGCGCTCAAGAAACGCCAAAGGACGCCCGACTTCGGTTATGAGCATCATCGAGCGACATCCCTCCGGACAGCGGATGCAGTCCCCTGACCATCGGGATCTCCTTCCCCCGGCGGGGCGGTCTGTTACGTTTCGCCTACAACGCGCGGTAATGCCGGCGCGGATGCAACGGACGCCGGGGCTTCGTTCAAAGCGGCGGACATTTTGGCCCGTGCGACGCCGCCGCAACGCTTCCCCGCCAAGCGTGTCCAGGCGTGTTTCAGTGCCACGTGTCTTCGTGTGTGCGTGTGTGTGTGTGTGCCCTCGCTTGTCAAAGCGCGGCAGCCGGGGAGCGGAGTTCCCCGAATGAGGAGCCTGGAGGTCTCTCGGCTCAACCGTTCGCGCCGTCGTGTGGGCGGGTTGGCGATGCGTCACTGCACTCGGTTCAGCAGGTCTCTCGGCTCGACCGTGCGCGCCATCGTGGGCTCATGCTCCGCCGTCCCGTGACCTTCATCCCGTGACCTTCATCCCGTGACCTTCCCTTTTGGACCGCGACGCCGAGAGTATAAGAGCAGCTGCCCCCGGACGCCAGGAGAGAGGCTCCGATTTGTACTGTTGAGTTACGTGCTCTCCCGCCTCTCCACTTCGGTCGACCTGACCGGCCGCTCTTTTGCTATGTTAGAATAAACAAGTTGTTCTGTTACCAGTCTTCTCATGCTTTGCCGGGACCTTCGGATGCTTCCTGTGCCCCAGGCCGCCAGGCCAACGCTACCCTTGGGGCTTGCGACCCATTCGCAATAACGGGCGTCAGCACCGAGACCCCAACAACTCGTGCCAGCGGTGCGATTCCTATTAAGGCACATACACAGTGAGAAAGCGAGAAGAAACTTTAATAATGAATGGTCCGGCAGTTTTGTTGTGGTGGCCTCATGTGGCGGCACGAAGTCCTTCGACACGGGCGGCATCTTTGGCTTGCCGGACGGCCCAGAGCTGGTCTGCCAACTCTGAACCTTTAAGAGCCGCCTCCCAGCGGCGGCGATGCCGATGGAGAAGGTCCCCGGCGGTCCCCGCAGCCGGGACGGCGTCGGGAAGAAGCGAGCTCGAGGCTTCGCGTACTGTGGCAACGGCCACGATTACGGACACGTCGCGAACGGAGGTGGTCTCATTACCGTGGTTGCCGGCACATTCCCAGATCATGTGTCACAGCGTTGCTCTCTGTGCGCAAGCTTTACAGGCATCTGTTGGCTATAAGCGCGGGTAGCAGTGATGTAGGACGGCGGGGGTAGGGTAGGTTTGTGTCTGGAGCAAGCGTGCAGTTACGGCCTCATTCCTGTTTAATTTATCGTGTGGGGGCGGTAATGTGCGTCTAAGGAGTCTGTAGTGTTGAGTGAGGTCTCTGAACGTATCAGGCGATCGTCTCTTGCCCATTGTGATTCTTGTTGCTACACTTATGTTGTAGTGTCCCGATCCGGCAGATCGATGCCCCGGATCGGGACACTGACGCAGACACAGTGGCAAATAATTTTATCGATCATCTTAAATATCATGCGTTATTCCGTAAAGAAGTTCGTGTGCAGTGCAGATACCTATTGCGCGACATTATACGCACATGTTTTATTTGTTTAGTGATTGCGTGATTACGTAAAACAAAACTGTGTTCACTGGTACTACATTACAGTTCAATATGCGGTGCTTATATAGGCTGATTTGCTGGAGCTCGTTGCGCTCATACCATTTATATATCGCTGCATACAATCGTCGTAGGCTAGGTAAGAAAAGCTTTGCAAAAAAAGAAAAGAAACATGTAGATCCCCACGCATTGTGGGAATCGATGTTATGTGAACTATCTTGCAGGTAGCTAGCTGGCTATCAAGCATTATTTGGGGTTCCGCGGAGCGTTACCAAGTGGACCAACAGGTTTGTGTGAAAAAAAAATTTAATTATGGGGCTTTACGTGCCAAAACCACTTTCTGATTATGAGGCACGCTGTAGTGGAGGACTCCGGAAATTTCGACCACCTGGGGATCTTTAACGTGCACCTAAATCTAAGTTAACGGGCAGGTTTGTGTAAATCGAGCAATTGTATGTGTGTGTTTCACGTGTGCGTGACTGATGCAGACATCCAAACTAGGCTTGCGACGAAGACACACTACCGGGTTTATTTGCGGTCAGTTTTATGGCATACAGTGGGAGAGGGTGCAGTGCACATGAAAGGAGAACATGCACACCGGCCATGCGCCGCGAAGATAGGAGCGTTACATAACTGAAGCACTTGCCGTTATCACGCACACATCTTCCCCTCTCAATAAACATAAGCAAATCAGCTATATGCAAAACTAACTCACTTGATCACTTATGAAGAGCACTGATTAAAGTACTCGTCATAATTCAGGCGTTGAGGGGATCTTCCGTGGCGCGTTGACCTTCTTAAAGGCGCACTCACTGGCTGCGGCATCGCTATACGGTTGAACCTGCTGTTGTCGTGTGTGGCTGCCTTGATATCTGTTTTTCGCCCGCTTCGTTATCGGTGTCGTCAACGGATGTGTCGTTAGTGAAAGGCTCTGTAGTCTTCAGCAGATGCTGCCGGTTTTGGCGAAGAACCTTCCCGTCCTCGGCGACGACACGGTACGGCGTTGGCTGCATAGCACGGATTACCTTTGTTTTTCTTGCCCACGTGCCCTCACGAATTCTTACAAGTTGCCCTTCTAAGGGTGCCAGGAAACGTCTGGGCTGTTCTTGTTGACGTTTTAGTGCAGCCCCATGCGAGGCCCTTCACTGAAATCAGGCAGTAGGGTCCGGAGTCGCTGGCCTCGGAGTAGTTCTCCGGGACGGGCCCTGTAGCCAAGCAGTCCCGGCCAGAAGTCATCGTTGCACTCGGTAGTTTGCTTGAAGATCCGTTTAACTACTCGCACGCCCTTTTCTGCGAGGCCATTCGAACGAGGAAACCGGAGCCCAGAGGTGGGATGTGTGAAATCGTATCTCTTTGAAAAGAGGAAAAATTCGCAGCTGGCAAACTACGTTCTGTTGAGTGCATACCTCTACCGTTATCTCGTGTATGGCGAACAACGCACGAAGCTGCTCAATTACAGTTCCTGCGCATGTGTCACGGAGCAATTCCACCTCTAGCTGGGAAATTGGAAAGCGCGTCATAAGCGCAGAAGTACGCCTTGACATCATAGTCAAAGGTATTCACCTCGACCAGGCATGTTCGGGCACAGGTCGGATCAAAACTGGCTCGCTTTGTTGTTTATACGCATGTGTTTGTGTCACTGCGCACGTCCTGACGAGGTTATCAATGTCGGCGCAGAAGGCTGGCCAAAAAACTAAAAGACGGGCCATTGCATTGCATTTATGTAATCCCATAAGCCCGTCGTGAATTTTGCGCAAAATTTCGGCACGCGTACTGGCTGGGATAACGAGCTTGCATCCCCTCAAAAGCACGCCGTTGATTATCGACAGCTCAGCTGCAAAAGTTTTTAGCTGGCCTGTCACGGGTTTGTTGGTCTGAAGGCATTCAACGACGTTTTTCAAGTAGCCGTCCTCGCTTGTTCCTTTTATTAGGTTGCGTAACGTTGCCTCGCTTAAAAGTGCTGAAATAACACTGCATGAACTTCGATATCCTCCTCAGCGTCGTCCTTTCGGGGCATGCCGACGGGCGCCCACGACAGCATATCAGCCAACAGCAAGCACTTTCCGGGAATAAACTGCAGAGTGAAATCATATTTGAGTAGACGAAGGTCGAAGCGCTGCAACCTCGGTGGCATGTCAACAGTCGCCTTCTGGGATATTCCTATTAGTGGGCGGTGGTCTGTTTCAAGCAATATTTTGCGCCCGTATACAAAATGGAGGAATTTCTCGCATCCGTATACCACCACCATGGCTTCCTTTTCGATCTGGAGTATTGTTTGTGAACATTCGTTAGTATTTGTGACGCATAAGCAACTGGTCTCCAAACGTCATCATGTCGTTGTAGTAGAGCCTAGCCGATAACGTCTTGTGACGCATCTGAGCTTATCCTCATGTGTAGATTGGGGTTGAAATTAGCTAGCATGGGTTGCTCACTCAGAGCGTGATGTATGCTATCCCATTCTTTCGCATGGTTCGCAGTCCACTAAAAAAACGCTGTCCTGTGTACCCTGTGTACCTGTGTACCCGGAATCGCGTCGAATATTTCATTCACACACTTTCGAAAGACCTTCGAGACTGACGGTATTCCGAAAGAAAGTCTGAGGAATCTATAGCGACCAAAGGAGATGGCAAAAGTGCATATTCTGGAAATCTCATCAAGGGCAATCTGATGGAGCCCAGAGCTGGCATCTAGGCGAGTAAAAATTTTCGCTCCTGCAACTCTGCCTTTATGTCCTCTCGGCGCGGCATCTCGTAATGCTCGTGCTTCAAACACTCGTTGATTTTTCTGGGATCTAAGCATACGCGCAATTTGCCGTCTTTCTTTGTGGTGATCGCAAATGGGCTTATCTAGTCTGTTGGCTCTTCCACCTTCGTTATGATGCTGGCCCTCTGTATCCGGTCGAGCTCAGTTCGCAGTGGTCCCTGAAGAGCCAAAGGGACTCGTCTGGCTATTTGCGCTGTAGGAACGCTGCCTGGTTTCAGTACCATTTTGTATTGCCGTTGAATGCATCCAACACCCGTGATGACAGCTTGGTATTCCGACACCGCTTGTTCACTGGTGTTCGTTGTAATTTCGCTAATGGACCTTGTGAATATGCCAAGAATCGCTTGCCGTCCTTTTTTAACAACAGAGAAGTGGATGTGGACATTCTTGCTGTCATTGCTGACCTTTAGCGTGGTGATCCCAAGTTGGCTGATGACTGCTCCCTCATAAGAACGTAGCATTGAGTTGCTGGGTGTTAGCTGCACCTTCGGTTTGAGCTCGCGATATGTGTTTCACGGAAAAAGGTTTGCTTGCGCTCCTGTGTCTGCCTTCAGGGACAGCTCTCCGTTCGCCACTTGAGCTTGGACGATCCAATAACGGTGATTTATTACGCTGCCAATCGAGACGCCAAGAATTTCGAAGTCCTCCTCACCACTCTCCACTTGTGCTACTTCTTTTGCGCTCTTGCATCGCGCAGCAAAATTGTTTTTTTACCTCCACATCTTCGGCACGTGCGCCCAAACGCCAGGCAATTTCGTGAACCATGTTCCCGCCCACACCTACGGCACCTGAAGGTTAAGGGCTGTTCTTTAGTTTTGTTCACACGGCCGACCTGTTGTTGTTCCCGTCGCCATATTTCGTACTGCACCACCAACAGTTCTGCCGCCTTGCATACTTGCTTGGCTTTGGTTAGCGTTAATTCGTTATCACGCAGTAGTTTCTCGCAAACTTTCTCGCTGTTTGATCCGTACACGACTTGGTCCCGAATCATGGAGTTTTATATTACACCGAAGTTGGAGGATCGTGCAATCTTCCTTAAGTGCCTGATGAACTGTGAAGAAGGCCCACTGGCAGCTTGGACTCGTTGCGGGAACAGGTAACGCTCGTGTGCTTCGTTCTGCTGGGCTGCGCACTATTCGTGGAATTTCTTCATCACCATGTCGTAGTCATCTTTGCTCTCACCGTCGAAGAAAGTGAAGTTGTAAACATCTCAGGCATCGTCACCAGCCAGGCTAAGCAGTAAGGCTGTTTTCGTGGCACTTCCCCGGGGCTTGGGGCCTGTTTCCGAAGCTGTCAGGAAGAACTGAAACTTCTGTTTAAATAGCTGCGAGTGCTTACTGACCTCACCGTCGAAATGTACTGGCATGGGGGGCTTCAAAATTTCCATAGTGCTTGCTGGTCGCTTCTTGCCGCTTCTTCTTGCGGTGTGGGCGATCGATGCAGACAGTAAGCCGCGCTTGCGCCGAAGAGACACTACCGGGTTTATTTGCGGCCAGTTTTATGGCATACATTGGGAGAGGGTGTAGTGCACATGAAATGAGAATATCCACACCGGGCATGCGCCGCGAAGATAAGAGATTTGCATAACTGAAGCACTTGCCGTTATCAAACACACACGATGCAGACAGTACTAAGACGACGACGACGGTGATGATGGTCGCACGACAGCGGCGGCATAATGTCAGCTCCAGTCGTTCGACGCGAGTTTACAAGATGCAAATTGCAAAATTCTATAAAGGTACTCGCTTAAACGATAGAAACACGAATTGCAACGTCATCTGCTACTAACTGTTATACAATGGTCCGCACTTACGTTAAGAGACGTAGTCTACGTTAAAACGACGATGGCATTTGTGCTCCGTCGAAGAACCGTTGAAACCTTTGAAAAAAACTAAATTATGGGGTTTTACGTGCCAAAACCACTTTCTGATTATGAGGCACGCCGTAGTGGAGGACTCCGGAAATTTCGACCATCTGGGGTTCCTTAACGCGCACCTAAATCTAAGTACACGGGTGTTTTCGCATTTCGCCCCCATCGAGATGCGGCCGCCGTGGCCGGGATTCGATTCCGCGACCTCGTGCTCAGCAGCCTAACACCATAGCCACTGAGGCGTTGAAACCTGTTCAATCTGTGCAGATCAGGAACGCGGTTCAATGTCGCACAACTTCTACGTAGCGTTAGCTGCTACGTAGAAGTTGAGTAACAGAATGGATGTCATCGAAAAGGAAAACTAGTCGAGAACATCAGAGGATTCATTAGGGACATTATTAGTAGGATGTGCGAATAGGAAATTTCCCAATAGAATCAAATGCGTATATTTGTAAAGAACGGCCTTCGAATATCGAATTGAATACCGAATATTTTCAAGTTTCTACCTAAAATGAAGTATAAGGTTTGAGTGGAGTCCAAATTGGTAAAAAAAGCCTGGGTCATATAACGTAAAACTATTCCGAAATGTTTATATTCCAATCTCCTGACGTCAAATTTGCGTAACCACCGATGCAAGCGTCGGGCGGTCACCCGCAGGGTTCTCCAAACAAACCAATCAAACGCTCTGCTCGTTCACCGGAGGTCACTTTTGTTTGCTTGAAAAACTAACAACATTGCCTACGCTGAGCGGCTTGTCTTATTTAATTGGTTGACAAGAGGCGAAAAGCACGCTAAAGTGGAGAGGGATTCGATGGGGCCGAGCCACTGCACTGAAAATCCATAACCGGATGAAGAGGGTGGTGCCGGCGTCTGTATTTGGCCCGCTTTCCCATACTCAGCTGGCTGTGGCTGATCGAAAATCGCGGCGGCATGCAACGGAAGTTTAACAATGACGCTAAAGCGGATCTCCAATAAAAAAGAGTTGGCAAAATGAGTTCCTGAACGTGACGAAAGTGCTCGAAAACGTTTCACGGCTATGCAAAAAGCTTTATTATACGCAAATAAATTCGTGCTCTCCGGTAGGCGCTGTAACAGTTGGAGGAAAATCCCACAGCTGGCAACATATTTGTAAGCTTTAAACGTTGTGGAAGGGAGGAACTTCCCATCGCTGGCTACCGGTTGTACGGGTTGTAGTCGGGCATGAAATATGTGGAAGCTGGCCCATGCCGTCGTCCAACTCACCCACGCTTGGGACGTGGTTGTAGGAAGGAACTTGCTCTCATCCAGAGCTAGGAGTACGGGGTTTATTTACAATATTTACATTACGACACGAGATGCATTTCAACAGCCTAGCATGACACCGAAATGGAGCACGCAAGACGAAGCACACAGCACTCCAGCACACTAGCAACCGACAAAACGGCTGCTAAGAACCCTCTGTCCTCCCTAGATCCCTAGGTGAGGGAAAACTGCTGTCCAACCTTCGTGCAATCGGAGCGTCCACAGTCGTTCGAGGCGTAGTCGACCGGCCTTTGAGGGGAAGGGTTCACACTCGCATCTGCTCTTTCGATTCCCGGAACACACCCGAGTTGAGTGGGTCCTCGTAGGCAGCTTGTCACGCTTGACCCCAGCAGCGCCTCTTCTTCCTAGAGTTGACTTCTCAGGTAGCCGCTATGACTGTCAGCAGACTGTAACGAATTCTGGGGCCCACGAAAACGCACTGCAAAACACCCTTTTTCAGGAGCTCTCTTGCTCCATGTAGACCATGAAGACGACAGCAAATCAGCCAACAGTACTCGGTCCGTCGAACGTGGCCAGCCCTGACGGCGTCGCCGACACTCCGAAGGTGACGCATGGTGGATTAACTTTGCTGAGGTCTCCAGTTTTCCAAAGGACGCCACTCCCGCGGCTCGATCGAAACAACTGCAGCGGGCTGGGAGAGGTTTGCAGGTCAGTATTCCTGCAGGTCGATCGTAACAGCGCGAGTAGCCAGTGCCTGAACGATCGGTGGCAGCCATCTTTTATTCCTTTCGGAACGGGGCCGCCTGCCGCTATTCACATGAAAATACAGTTTTGTTCGGCATATTAATGCATCTTTAACGCGTACATGTCACTTTGACGCGGTGAATTTTCGCGGTTTTGTGACGTCGCGTGACAGGTAGGTGAATTGGTGCAACTCAAAAATTTTTGACCAATAGCCCAGGGATAATGGCAAAAAGGCTTCGGATCAGAAATAACCATCTTTCTTTTATTCGGTCCAATCATGAATAATCAGTCTGTACAAGTAATATCACTGGAGAGCCATCGCGGTTTTCGTGACGTCGCGTGAAAGACGGCCAAAGTGGGGGTGGTCCAAAAAGTTTTTGACCAATAGCGGAGGGCTGATTGCAGAATTGGAATAGAAAAGTTTGGAATAGCTTTACGTTATAGCACCCAAAGTACACTCTATAAAGACTCAAGGGGTGTAACTTCCCAATCTTAGTTCATGCATGGAAGATATTTGTTAATAAAGGGCAGTTTCAGCTTCGTCTCTGCCATCCATGAATTGTTTTAATTTAAGAATAAATTACTTGGCTTACTCAAGAAATTAGAATTTAAGGAGTAAGGAAAAGATGGAAGCCCAGTGAGACTATTTAGAAATAACTAAAATTTAAATTTAACGTCCCTGTTATGCAGATAACATTTCATTTTTTTCCGAGAAAAAACTTACGTACTGAAGAACTTGCCTGTCATTTCCAAACGTTGTCACTTCCAATCTCTCGCGTAGCACAGATGCTTTGGTTAAAATCAGAATCTGACTGGGACTAATGGCAACTACCAGCTTAGAAGTATGGGAGAGTCGCCCTGCAGTGGGCGTAGCCAGGCTGATGATGATGATTCTGATGCTGATGCTGATGATGATGAACAGTACCGTGAACAAATAATTGGTCAAATTACTGATTAAGACCTCTTATACATACTTACGGTGGAACATGTGACATAGAGCTCTACTGCGACTTATGACAGCTGTATCATTTAGTGCAAGATAACGCAGGTAGTCCCGTGTACGTGCATCACAGGAAATTATGCAACAGACGGCAGGCTATCATGCTTTTGGCCCATATAATCACTTTCAGCCCGCATATCATAGCATTAAACTACAATGGGAGCCTTTGCATGAAAGCTACTTTTTTTTGTTCTTGTTTTTTTTAACGGCAGAGCAAATTGAGGCTAAGAAGCAATGAAATCTCTGCGAGATAGTCAAAATAAATATAAGTGTAATGGCCTAAGAAAAGAAGCCGAAAAGAAGCAGAAGATTTACATTATTCACTTGAGAATGCAGCTCTTCTAAATAAATACAGTACATTTCTTATATCGCATTTCGACACCTATTTTTTCGCTACGGCCGAAGTTGTGAAAAACATGTAAAAAGGCCGGTCAGAAACCGGATCCCTAATAAGTACAATGGTACACACCTTGAGCTAAGAAATAGGGGGCCGTTTGGATTCCTCTGGTTTTCGTTGTGAGTCAGCTGTGGCGCCTAAGATAACGCTCTTACAGGCCATTTAGAAGTACAGTTACATGGAAAAAATCAGGAATTCCAGAATGCGAATGAAATAGCTTTTTGTCAAAAATGCTTCTCACTTTAGAGATTCCTCACCACTACACCAGTTTACATTTGTATGGGGGGGGGGGGGGGGGGGCTTGCCTAGGGTAATGACAGCAAAAAAAAAAGCAGAAGGCAAGTTGTGCAAAGGCAGAATTTATTGAGAAATGCTGCCATGTGCAGCTTTATCATTTTCTTTCCATGGTCAGCTTTCTTGTTCACATTTACTAAGCTCGTTAGAAACTGGCACTGGTTTAGATTTGAACGTTCTTCTTACATTTTTTTCAGTTTTGGAGAACACGGAAGTGCTGTCAGTTTGCTTAGTTATCGAGATATGACATCTGTGGCCATGTCTGCACGTCCTCTAATTCAGCTGAATCGTCGAATCCTTAACATCGTTTCCGAATGTCTCGACACGATTATCTTTAACACGTGTGCATCTACCGTTGATGCAGATCTGCAAAAATATGCGACAAATGCAATGCTTATAATGTTGCTTCCATATTTAGCAAAACAAAACATTCATTAACACTATGCTTCGAACCTTACCGCGCGCGGTCTGGTATCGTTACATCTCGTGCCATCAGGTGCGTCGTTGATTATTAGTAGGCCTGGTTTTTCAGGCACTTTGCATGTGATGATGCACTTATCTAGAGTCAGTCTTTTGTCATAAGGCTGAAAAAAATTCATAGTTTTGTATAAGGAGTAATGTTAGCGTGAATAAACACTGTCATATTTCAAGGCACATGTATGATGATATGGGGTGTGTTTTATTGGCCAATTGCCAATCATGGCGATAGAGCACCAAGCAATGTTGTAATGCACTCAGTGATACAATGAAGGACTAATTCAAGGCATGTTTATGGCTCTGACTAATATACATAAAAATGCAGCTCATTGTAGTATTCCTACAGCTTGTTGGCTGCAATCACCGAAAGTACATAAATAGCACAATGCTGTGGTATTGTTCAATATCGTGTACAGATTCAGCCACTACGCTCCCGTAACATCAAACGTAGTCGGCGTGCCTAATTATTGGTCGTTTTAAAGCTTGGGAAGTTAAGAGCTCAATCATGTCTGTTCTGTAGATCTTTCACACCTCGATTCACGTTTTGTGACAGCGTCAGCCTCAAAAGCTCATCAACGTTCATTTGTTCCGTTTTATGAGTCTGCAACGCTTCTTGCATTCGAGCGACGTTGAACAATATAGACTGACGAAAACACATATCGGAGTGAAACTTTGCAGAAGTGGAATTTGGCCAAACAACATCGCATAATTTTCAAGACGCTTAGAATCACGGGAGTTCAGAAGAAACATTTCGACCAACAACGCACTCACGTGGCAAAGCTCATTTTGTGGTACATAAAGCGCAAATGCTGCTTTAGTATTGTAAGGTCGCCTTCGGGGATCCATGGGTGCATGTATGTTGTCAGCGTTTGAAGAAAGGCGGTTCCTTTTTTGTTGCTTCGATAAAACGCTCCAACAAGGAGAAGTAGAGATGTTATTTATTATGAAATTTGTAGGTTTTTATCTGCGAAAAACCAGTATCTGATTATGAGGCACACAGTAGTGAGGAACTCCGGCATAATTTTAACCACCGGGGGTTCTCTAATGTACACCTAAATTTTAATACATGAACTTTTTTTGTGTGTTTCACTCTTATCAAAATACGGCGGCCGTGGCAGGAGTTGAACAAGTGACCTTGAGCTTAGCAGCGCAACGACATAGCTACAGCGGCGGATAAGCAGAGATGTTGCCCTTATTTAGAGAAACAGTAAGAACTTAGTTACTTTACCTGCTTGCGTTTTCACAATATACATTGCGCTTTTTTTATTTCATACATTCTTTTTACATTGTCCACCCTTGAAAATTATTTTGCTGAGGCCCAAAATTATAAGCTGCGCGGACAAAGTGCGCTCGACACGATTGTTCTGTAGTTCATAAAACATGCAATTCTAGATCGTCAAGCTGTTTCTTTCTTCTTTTCTGTTTACCTTTTTTTCGCACATACTTCGTTTTTTTAAAAAGTCGAATTGCATACAGCATATAGCTCAAATAGATCCATTTAGGGCGTCTACTTTAAGAGACGGACACTATATACTTGCATGACAAATAGCAGTGTCAGGTAGCTAACTAAAAAACTTGCCTAATGAGCTGCTCAATTATTCCCTGCAGGGTTGATGTAATTGTGAAACTGAAATCAAACAGTAAAGAAGTCATATAAAGATATGCTGAGCAGGAACCCTAAGACCGGCACCAACTTCTGTGTAATCAACCCTTACAACGTTCAACGAAGTGCGCTGGTGTTCCAGGTAGCAGTTTCCGAAAATCCTCAATGTAGCAGTTCGGGATTTTAACTAGAACGCCAACGCACTCCGTAGCTGATTTTAGGGACAGATATCTCGATAGTAGCGCTGTCGTCTTAGAATTTCTTCTATACAAGCAGACATGACTTGACTAATTCTCGTATTGTATTTTGCACTTATAACACGCATCGCTAAGCAAATAAATATAAAGTTATGACACCTTAGTATGCTAACAAACATCGTGTGTTCTATAAAGATAGCTGCCACATCGTTCAGAAGTTCACATAAGAAGGCAGTACAACTGTTACAGACGTTCTTTAAAAACACTGTTCGAAATAACAAAGAAAAATGTGCCATAAATCTGCACAATTACAGGAGCTTGCCTCTTTCGCGGTTGCAAATGTTCAAAATGCGACTATAACATTAACATTGAAGCCGCAACCATGAACTCAAACCATACTGAAAGCCTGGGAAGACGTTATTTTAATGCCACAAGTTGTGCGCGTCTTTCTTATGTGAAAGGGCCCTTTAAAATAACTGTTGTTTGCCTTAGACTTTGGTGTGTACAATAGTACAGGGGTGTCCAGTCAAGCTTACTTTTGTGTAACTTGTCCCTCTATGTTCTGCATAGTGGCGTTGGCAAAACTCGTCCAGTGAAGGTCGGGTTTCGTTAACATCAGCAAAAGTCAACTTTTCGCTCACTTTCGAAGTAGTAGTATTTGTCAAACACTGTCCCTTGTCGCTCCTGGTTTTTTAAAAAGAAAGACAATGCTGTTGAAAAGTAGCTTAACAGGGGCGGAAAATATGGCTAAATTATGCGCAATGTGCAGAACACTGTAAAATAGCTCGACAAGCTGCGAAGCCACTCTGTGAGTAGCGTCACGAAGTGTTACGAGTATAAGTACCTGCTTCTCTCTCAAATATCGTGCGAGAATAACACAACCGCCAAGTCGAACTAATACTTTTGTTAAAGAGAAGTACTGGTTATTTCTCTGACCACTTCACTATCATAAGAAAGTCTTATAAGTGCGTAAGCGACGGTATAGGTGGTAAGTTGCACAACGGATGGTCTCACCCCAATAGCTCGTTACCAGAATAGCCAGCTATTGAAGATGTTTCACAAGAATCACAGTAGACCACTCACTGCCCTGAGTCCCACCAGGATATGCTGTTGACCGACGACACAAATACAAATTACAAAAGAGCACAGCACTTTTAAAATATCCTACATTCCCATCGGTTTGTGTGAAAAAGCAGCATAATTGTGAGTTATGGCTTGTCACTTGTGCAAATTTTACGCTTAGAGAGGAGAAGAAAGAGCGAAGGAACATAAGCCATAGAGATTAACTAGGTACTGTGTACAGTTTCAAATCATCAAATCAAATCAAAAGAGAATTTTATTGCACAATAATATGAAAAGTGCGTACAAAGATATTTGGTCCCATAACCTAAAGCGGCTAGTGATGGGTCCAATACAAAAATGTATTGCAATAATTACAGTCTTATACAAACAAAATCGCGAAAGAATCATACATAAGCGGTAAATACTATATATAATCACAGAACTGCGCTAAAAACGAACAAAACAAGAACAAAACTCAAGAACGTGCTTGGTAAGGTAAGTGGAATTAGCATGTAATGTGAAAATTTCTTGCGAGTTTTATTTCAAGAGGCAAATTGTTCCACAGTTTAACACCAGAGAATTGAATTAATATTTCGCCGAACACATTCGAACATAAAGGGAGATTAAGATTACCGTTGCAAGCATGCCGTGTGTTTAACCACGGAAACGTGAAAATGGTTCGCGGCAGAGGTGTGTTTGTGCTTATTATTTTATTTACTAAGCAGGAAAGCTTGTAGTGCCGTATGTCAGTACACGGCAGTAAACCCAGCCTCTGAAATAGAGGATTAGAGGGATGACGCACCGAGGAGAAAGTCATCGCACGAACAGTTTGTTTTTGTTATCGGAATAACGGAATAAGGTATGTTATGCACGTTTGGCCCCACGACTAGCAACAATAGCTAAGGTGGCAGTGAAATAGGCTAAAATATAATGTTCGTAGTAACGTCAAATGAAAGTATTGACGTGCTCAAATGAGAGTGTAACAGTTCAATGACAACTTTTTGCAAACGGTATTGATTTGGTCTGTCCAGTTAAGGTTACTGTCAAATATAATGCCTAGATACTTAATAGTCGGAACAAATTCAATGGTTCAATTGTTTAATGATATGCTAATTGAAACGTAGTTCAGAGTTTTCATTCGTGAATGGAAAATAACGTATTTTGTTTTATCGGCATTTAGTAATAGTTCATTTTCACGAAACCACATTGAAACAGCTAGTAGTCCATTGGATACAGTATATTGTAAAGTTTCCAGTGAACTACCTGTGAATAAAATTACAGTATCGTTCGCATACATTAATGCTTTAGATGATTGTAGAATTCGCGGGAAATCATTAACGTATAGAGCGAATAAAATGGGGCCCAATACGGATCCTTGCGGTACACCACACGTTACATTCCTAGATTCGGATAAAAAACCACCAATTAGTATTTTCTGTTTTCGCGATGTGAGATAACTGGGAAAGAAGTCATGAGCGTCATCGATAATACCATCAGTATTACCACTATCCACTTCAGTTTTTTTTTCAGTAGTGCCGAATGACAAATGGTATCAAACGCCTTTTTTATGTCGATAAAAATTCCAATTACAATCTTTTGATGGTTGAGGGCTGAGTTCAGTATTTGAGGTAAAGTAAGCACAGCTGTTGATGCGCATTTCCCTCGGACGAAACCATGTTGTTCCGGGCAAATTATGTTATTCTTGCTGAGGAAGTCCTTCAGCTGTTGAGCGATTATTGTTTCAAAGATATTGTTTACTGTACTCAATACGTATATCGGTCTGTAGCTGCTGGGAATATTATAGCAGCCCGTTTTGTATATTGGTACAACTTTGGGTATTTTTCATACATCTGGATAGGAATTCGCATTTAATGAATGGTTAAATAAGTGACAAAGTGGAGCACTCAAAATATCTGGATTGTGTTTTAGTACCCTAGCTTGTATATCAATTCCTGTGGCTTTGTACCACTGCAGATTTTTTTATAGCAGACATCACCAGCTCTTCTGGTGGGACCTGAAAGCTAAATCTGTTTTCACTTTTTTCAACATAAGTGGTGGGCCGTGTAGTACTAAATTGTTTCGTAATGTTTTCGCCAACCATGGCCAAGTAATCATTAAAATTATTTGTAAGGCTAGTTGTGACGTTGTCAGGGAGAATGTTTTCTTTCTTTTTTTTTGTTATCGAGCCCTGTCACTTCTCTGGCTATTTGCATTTTTGTTTTGTGTCGCAACGGGCAACGAGAAGCGCATAATATGCCCTTTTAGATTTACGCATTAGCCTAACTGACTGATTTCTGAAGTACTCAAATTGAGCCTTGTAATATTTATTTGCTTTGTTTAACTTCAGCTTATTGTAATAGTAATCTTTTTTCTTCAGTAGTGCTAGAATAGGTTGGGTTATTGAAGGACATATGGCGGGATCATATATCTACGTCGTGTGCACGTATATGATGACTGCTTTGTTGCATTCGTGATACTGCAAATAATGTTATTACATTCTACTTGCACGTCATTGTTATACAGTGTGGGGATGCGCGACTCTCACGCATCCCCTGATATGCTGTTTTCCCGCACGGCTCGCGTGGCCTGGCGCCCGCGGCGCTCGGAGTGGTACAAGCGCAGTGCGAGAGATGGCGCGACCGTCGCACCGCGGCGGGGTTACACATTAATTCAGCTTTCCATGACGGATATGAAGTCATCTACGCTTGAGCTTGGGGGGTGATATACTACACCAGCTATGACACCACATTCATTGTCGCAAACAGCGTTTTCGCAGATTATTGAGTGCTCGAGATATCATTTAGACGCTCGTTCCTGATAAACATCGCTATTCCACCGCCACGTGTCGCATGCGCTCTCGGCTGTGGCAACATCACATATCCAGCTATATTTACGTACTCATCTTCCTTTAGCCATGTTTCTGTTATTGCGATTATATCATATTGAAATTAATGTTGTGACAATAGATTAGTAGCTGGTCGAAATTTCGTTTATGTTGCGGATATTGCAATGGACCATTGATATGTTTTTATGTTTGCGCCACGCCCTTTGAACATCTGCGTTATTAATCATCTCGATCGGTTACTGTACTCTATCGAAGTCCTCTGCGCATGTCACGTGCAGAACGTTCGAATTTTCTGTCTTGCGCATCAACACTTTGCCGTCTGACAGCCAGGCGAACTTCCCATTTTTTTCGCGTTTTACGTTCAATGCTTTTGTCAAAAGTATCTTATTCGCTGGACAAACGTGTTCATTCGTGAACACTGGCGAACTAACCTTGAATACCAAGGTGGACGTGTTGAGCCCCTGCTTTTTTGCCACTCTCAGAATTCGGTCCCTCACTTTGCGAGAGTGGAATTTTACTATGATGTTGGGTTTCTCTTTGTCCTTCGACGGGACTCGATGAATTACTTCGATGTCAGACTCGGCAATCTCAGTGCCAATGTAGGTTGAAATTGCTTTCATTGTCTCAAGCTAAAGGTATTCCTTTTATTTCCAGGTTGGTTTTACGACTGTATCGCTGCATGTCAGTTAACTCTTTCTTAATGTCTCCGAGTTCCTTTGCAAGACGCAAGTTGTTTTTTTATTTCCCTATCGTCATCCTTAACTTTGGTTATTTCGTTCTTTAGTGTTTGTATTTCTGCTCGAAATGCCTCAAAGCTTTCATTGATGAGGTTCATTACTTGGTTTACAGGGTCCAGCTCACTCCTTATCAAGCTGCTTAGGTCGTGTTTCATTTCATCATATTTATCGAGTCTGCTAGTCAAGTCTACCAAAGTCTTGGGAATTTCTTTAACGGTCATAGGAGCCTTTTCACTCATATTGCGCACACAGTAGGGAGCAGTCCGGCAGCCTAAGTAATGATTACTTAAGTAATGATATGAAGAGAACCCGCCGTGGTTGCTCAGTGGCTATGGTGTTGGGCTGCTGAGCACGAGGTCGCGGGATCGAATCCCGGCCACAGCGGCCGCATTTCGATGGCGCCGAAATGCGAAAACACCCTGCAGTTAGATTTAGGTGCACGTTAAAGAACCCCAGCTGCTCAAAATTACTGGAGTCTTTTACTACGGCGTGCCTCATAATCAGAAAGTGGTTTTAGCACGTAAAACCACGTAATTTTTTTATATGAATAGAACGTACCTGCACAAAATAAGTACTTCGTTAGAGGCCGTTCGTTCGTTGTGGCTGCCTGGACTGCTCCTGTGTGATGCCGCTCTCAGTCAAGGAACCATTTGAATACCCGGCTGGTGACGTCAAGGCTCATGATGATGTGCAGAAGCATTTGTTGACACGGCAGGTTCTTTACAATGTTCATTTGGAGGGTCCCCCTGTCGCTGCGTGAACTGGCAGAGTGACTAGGCGTAGGTGCTCGATGTGAAACGGCGACGGGCACTCTGCACAAAATAAGTACTTCGTTAGAGGCCGTTCGTTCGTTGTGGCTGCCTGGACTGCTCCTGTGTGATGCCGCTCTCAGTCAAGGAACCATTTGAGTACTCGGCTGGTGACGTCAGGGCTCATAATGTTGTGCAGAAGCATTTGTTGATACGGCGAGTTCTTTCCAATGGTCAGTTGGATGGTTCCCCTCTCGCTGCGTGACCTGGCAGAGTGACTAGGCGTAGGTGCTCGATGTGAAACGGCGACGGACGTTCTCCACAAAATACATACTTCGTTAGAGGCCGCTCGTTCGTTGTGGCTGCCTGGACTGCTCCTGTGTGATCTATAGAGTTTGAAACTCTACACGTTGGGAGGGGAGAGTGAACGAGAGAATCCATGAGTTCGGGATACAACATGAGAACCACCCTCGTAGTAAGAACATGTGATGCTATGTGATAGTACGAACATGTGATGAACATGTGATACATGATGATGAACATGTGATAGTAAGAACATGTGAACCACAATTTCAACTCGGAACACTTTGAACTCGGAATGTACGCAGTTGACTGTTTCAGTTTCACTGGTTTTACTGTTGATGTCTTTTGTTGTGTTCGCATAAGTCGTAACAAAAATTCACATAGGACGCGCTTGGCAGTGCTTCATAAACAGGGCAAGCGCACACAAGCAGGGGATAAGAATGAACTTAGTTGGGCACCTCGATAATCACAGCAAATGACGCTTTGCATTTTATGAATGAATCCTTTAGTGTGTTTCCGAGAAACGACAAAGACCGGAATAATTTGGGCATTTCATACAAAGTAGTCGAACGACAACTGCATGAACATGTCTTCTGTTTCAGTAAATGACAATGAAAGCATCTTCATAGAAGTATATGTCCGTACTTTGCACGGTCATACTCGACACGTCCGTACTTTGCATGGTCGCGCACGTGCGCGCGTCTTATCTTGAAAGAGATCTGCAGAAGACATACCCTTGTGCGCGCTGTGTTCTCGCCGCCCTTCCGCTGAAGCGATAGACAGCACGAAAGTCACTTCGCTCGCTGCTGCTGCCGCGCTTGCGCACATCATCGTTTCGACAGCGAGTGTCCACGCTCATCGAGCGTGATGTGTTCATGTTTACTTGTGCGAGCTGACACCATGCTTGTTAATTAAATTATAAGTGAATGTTTCCAAGTTTATAGGGCCGATTAAACTGCTATCTTTATTTCGTCTAGCTGTCTACTAATTTGCTACCGCAATCGAAGCTTCGCCTTTCAGGCGAAGCTGCGACTATTTAAATTCGTATTTCAGAATTCAGTTTACGTTTTTTTTTTTCGGTTTTGACGCAGCGTTTGTTTACAAATCATGTTCCATCTAGTGTTAGGCTGCCAATTCAGCAGGTATTTTGTTGGCTATGCTGGTCGAGTTTTATTACAATTTCTAGTGGGGTTTGACGGATGTGCACCCGTTTTCTTTCTTTCTTAAACGATAGCTTTCTTTCGCTCTTTCCCCCATGTTTGTTTCTTTCCCACTGTGTTTCTGGCCCTTCATGGTAGGAGAGTCAACTTGGGCTGCCGGATACGTGCCGGCTGTTGGTTTACAAAGCAAATGTCAATGTCAATGCACAGCTTACATTGACAAGACGACAGTCACGACTAAAAAAAAAGATAAAATAACCAGAGAAATGTGAGAAGCTTTATAAACAGAACAATAAAAAGACATCCGTGTGAGCGCGCCTTCAGGCATGCTTACTAAAGCTAAAATCACTTACGCAAGGAATGCTTGCACACACAGAACGCAGTGATGGAGTAATAACAAACAGATACGTGCGAACGCGATATGATAAGCTCTTCTATAACCATTGTTCACGCAGTCACAACGCGTCGTTATGGGCTTTAGAAAATGTGGTATTATCTGACAATAAACCGGTTGGTTGTTGGCGCTCCCCTGTGTCACCTCGTGTCCACTGCATATCCAGGGTTTGTTTCGTCCTCACTGCGTCTTACAATACTTAGCGCAAGAAAAATCGCAAGTAAAAGTCATGTGTTTGAACTGCAGTGTTCCGTTCGTTGAACCTTTTTTACCATTTTGAACACCAAGACCCCATGTCGCAGTGCAGAGGACACCACTGAACCACTTGTAGAATTACACCACACGAACCGTCCCTAATGAGAGCGACTATATGTACCTGTTTCGAGTACTCAGTTACAACCAAATTTCCGAGGGAGCGATCAACACAACGAAGCTCGTACGCCGTGACTCACCCTTCCAGTGGCGACACTAGCCAAACGTGCGAGTTCCTTGTGTTTCCCACCTCAGTGCGTAACGGCGCTCAGTTAGATAAACAGTTGAAGACTGGTCAAACGAGTTAACGCCGTACCACGGTCCTGCAGCTTTAGTTAGTTCATTTCTTACCTTCTCAACCAATTTCGCATAAGCCACTCACATGACAAACTCTGCTACTTGTACGGTGCTGCAGTAGGAGAACACCTGCCACATCTTCTGGCCCATCCTTGTTGTCATGATCTTTTTATCAGCCGCCGGACAAGTCCTCGGGTCGACCGAACTGCGCTTATTCTCAGAGCCATCATGCGCCGAGCCTACCCTGAAGAGGGCAAAAAATAAATAACTAAATTGTCGCTTCAGGACGACGTACATGAAGAAAAGAAAATTGCGCTAAGATAGCTTCACAGGCTGAATTCAAAATAACGTTTTTCATTCGTAAGTGATGATTGCCATGCGCGGGCCACCTTGGTTGATGATATGTCCGGCATCACGAATACCTGGAATCTGCTCTTACGAACGGCTTTAGCGTAAGCAATGTGTTAAGAATGCTGGTCCATATAGATCACCGCCTCTCAAAACAACATTTATGCCAAAACTGACTGACATATTCCCGGAAGGCAGCTGGGTACACGATTTACTAACAAGAAACTAAAAGCCCACATTTTTGCGCAGCCATTTAACACGTGCTAAGTTTATATTTCACCTTTAAATGTACTGCATCAATTAAATGCCAAAATTTCGCTATTTCTTCCTGCAGGTTCGGAATTATAATAACACACTTTTAATTATTGTACAGCTTGATAAATTTATAGAACGTGAAGCACATATTACGCTTGGTTTCTGACACAAACTGCAGTGCGATTTCTTTATCGTAAAGCAGGTTCCAGCATTCAACAAGTTTTTCTGCCACATTGAAACAGTGATAAAACAAGAATTAAATTCACAATTACATTACGCCGTACGAGGTCTTCAGTTATCTGGATGATCCGGCTGCACTAAATGCAACAATTTAAAACTACGAACCTATAGAGCTGTATAATACAACGGGACTACGCTAAAACAAATTGGTGAACGAGTTTGCGATAGGAATCGATACAGACAGAAAGATGTGGCAAAATGAAGAGCTGGTTTCCAACTCACAATCTTATCGAGAGATGTGTTATAAATTCAATTTCCGTAACAGCTGCCTAAACAAATAAAGTGATCAAACAATTCAAATTGTTGTTAGCGCTTCGAAATCAACTACGCTGAGACCCTGCGGCGTGGGTTAGACTCCTCAGACTAACAATAATTGAAGTCGTGCTTTACTTTGCCCTTAGATATTCTGTGGACAGAGATACAGCGCGAATCCACCCCACCATGAAGGAGGCTCCTTTAGGCGCTAGTGAATGGGAGGGCAATCTGTAGACTTACGAAGGAGGTCAAATGGTGAAAGAAGTACGTATATGCAATGGCAAGCAATACAATTTTGTCGCTCAAAGCAGGTCTGAGCACTGGCTATTCAAACAAATGCATTCTATCAATTCGGCTAAACGTTCCTCTTGCGGAAGCTCGCCCCTCTCCCTCACATGTTCGTTCTGAGGGGAGGTTAGACTGACTCGCCTCGGCTGACGTACGTCTTCTCCGCACAGCTATTGTATGTTCTGACGCTTGGCTTCCCCGCATTTTTCTCATCTGTCCGCTACCGCACACTGCTGGAAACGTTTTGGAAGAGTGCGAGGGTAATCGCCTGGTGATTTGTGCGCTTGTGCGGATGTTGAATGTGCGATAGTTGTGAGTGTTCTGGATCGCGATTAATTAGTAATGGCTTCTCCAGGGCAGCATGTAATTCCAGAAAACTATGCAGCACGCACCGGCTACACCGACTGCTCAAGTGCGCTTGTGCAAACAGAGTGGCCGATAATGATGTTCCTATTATTTTTACCAATTATCGAGACGTTTCGCATATTCAAGAAGCCTTAGAGCGCGTGGAACCTTTCGTGTCGGACTATCAATTTACCCAGAGCAGCGATATTGTTGTGTACATTGGCATGTAGGCTAACAAGTCGTTGTTTGCTTCAAATACTGATATGAAATATGTCAGAAACATTGCAAGATGCACATGCTTGCACATTTAAACTTCAATAGCCTGTTTCGACTCATCTTGAGTAGAAACAATATATATAGAAGCGAAGGCGTTGTGGCTATGGCACTGTGGGTCTGCTCATCGACTAATGGAACGCATGGACCAGCCAAATTATAGTCGGCAGGCTGACTTTGTTGGCGCGGACAGCATAAAAAGCCTAGTGTCCCTGTATATGCTTCCGCAGGGACACACATATACAGGAAAGCTATACACCGGAACACTACGATAGCCGACCGCACTACGACGAAGCGTTCACCGGTTGCGTCACTGCCTGCCTAGTATGATAAAATGGCCTCTCAAAGACGCAGCCTGCTGAACAGTCGGTCACTCGTTGCCGTCGGCGTCTTGTCAGTGTCGCATCGGCCCAGTGTTGCTGCGCCTTCAACGAGTACGTGAAGTCAAGCACAAGCTGCCACCACCAGCAAAAAGGGGCCGACGCTACACAAAGACTTGGGCAGCAACGTGATGTTTGCTGAAATGTCACCCACCCAACCATGACGCAGAGATTTTCCGGTCCATTTTTTTTATCATCAATGAAGGGCGGCTGCACTACACGTGATTCGCGGCGTCTCCCGGAACAAGCCCACGCCACTCCTCGTTTTTAAATGGAGTTGGACCCGTACGCTGCGTATATTTTGGGCACCGCGCCGAAGTAGAGCTATCGGTGGAGTTGCAATGCGGTAGAAAACACGAGCATTTGCAGCAGTGCGTGTCCATGTACATCATGAATCCCTCGAGCCCTTGTACGGACTCCGATATCGGGCAGAGCGCGCGGACCCTTCCAAAATGTTTCGCGACTGTTCCACTTTGGAAGGGCACAAGCGTCGTCGCGTCAAGACAAAAATTGGATTTGGATGTCGTAACTACAGTTACACAGCTGCGGCAAGAAATGGCGCGTAAAATTTATGGATCGACATCTTAAGAAACCCTTTTCAAACGAGGCTGTGACAGGTGCCGCCAAGCTTACATTACAGTGAATATCATTCTTAGCCTGCTTCCGCAACTTTAGGTTTCTCTGCCTTAATTACGCCGCTCTTCAATGAAAAATAAGAAAGAAGAAGAAATAACATCCGTTTCTAAATGATGTGGCCATGTCACTAGATAACAGTCACACGCGCACGCACGCGCGAAGTTCAGGGAGCTTCCGCAGCAGGAGAGCTCAATCGAGGAATACACGCACAAGCACAGGACGAGAAGCTTCGGAACAGTTGCAGTCGAAAAAATCGTGTGCGCGTTTAAAAGTTTACGCATGGTGCCGCGACGTAAAGTTGGATTGCGTAAAATTTTGACGTACGGAAGGTTAACAAAAACACCGAGCAGGACTCAACTCACAGGTGTCCAATCTCGTGGGCCATAGTGTGCGCGCTGCTGAACGTGCGCGGCACGTCTTCCACAATCGCCGCCTTGTAATCGCCGCAAGCAGTTCCGACTGTCGCCAGCCCTGCGAAATGTGATTTGTCAACAATTTGCCTCCTTTCATCTGTGACGTCATCTGTGGGAATCAAGATAGCCTGTGCAAAGTACTTCAGCACGTCACCTACACCTGTCTGATCAGTCGTCTTTACGGTATTATTTCCTTCTCTCCAATGCAGCATGCTTTCAGATCTGGCTTTTCGTGCGACACGTAACCAGTGCGATATACCCGCGATATTGCTGACTTGAATAATTGTGGGAACCAGACTTGATTCCATCTTTTCGCATTACCACAAAGCGTTCGATTCGGTCTGGCATGTACTAACTCTTGCAAAAGCTTTTTTTCCATGCTTTAAAATCTCCAATAAACTTCGGGCCTGGCTTCACGCTTATCCCCATGAAAGACGACAGCGTGTGTCACTTGACAGTCAGTCGTCATCATATGTTCAAGTATTGCCTTGCGCTCCGCAGGGATATGTCATGAGACCGCTGCCTTTTGTATGCGTTTACCAATGACCTCGTTAAGTGTATTTTCACTAACGTTGAATTATACGTGGATGATAGCTACATATGTCGTGAAGCTATCAGTGACACTTCTTTCAACTCTCTGCACGAACAAATCAACTCTGTAATGGCATGGCGTGGTAGTTGAAGCGCGAGTCAATATATATAAATGTATCTTAGTTATGTTCACGAATAAAAAGCGTCTGTTTGTTAAGGATTATTTTGCACAGGTCATGTCCTTGTCTAATGTGACAAGGTACAAGTAACATGGCGTTCTTCTAAAGAACAATTTGTTCTGCAAAGCTCACGCTGAATTCACAACAGCAAGGGCAAGCCGTTTATAGAAATTTCTTTGACGTAGCTTCACACGGAGCCCTTTTAAAAATACCTATATGAAACGCTATATATCAAGAATGTGCGTCCGATCTTAGAGTTAGCCTGCAGCATGGGGGATTCTTCCGCGACCACGTATGTTGATGTGCTGGAGTGGGTTCAGAAACGGACAGCTCGGTTTGTGACGGGGAACAATGATTTTTCCGAAGAAGCTCATCAGATATAGTCAAGTCGTTCCGCTGGCCCTTGCTCTCTGAAAAGCGTAAATTCTTAAGGCTGTCAATGCTTTCCAACATGCTCAACAACAACACTGGTATTGATAAGGACTACCATTTCAAAAAAGCCCACATTCATGTCTTCATGCGTAGACCACTCTTAATGTACGCGAGTATTAATGCCACATTAATTTATTTAAGTACTCATTTTTCCCCCATGCTGTACATGATTGGAACTGCTTACCGATTTGTCTGGCGCGTCTAAATCCAGGCTCTCTGTATCTGGTCAAGCAAGGTACGCAATATTTCGGTCAGGGTTTTGTTGACTTACCTACTGTACTTTTGCCGACAGGTCTTCCTTTGCCGTCACTCGTGGCCAAGTCAAGCCTGAAAGAATAATGCCGAACAGCCGCTACAGATGCAAAGCGCGAAGTCATGGCGACTTGTGGCAACGTACTTATTTCACATGTTAATTCATTTTAACTAGCTCTGCTTTGTTCATATGGGCGAATCACGAAGCGAAGTAGCTTCGGAAGTACTATCTTCGTCGATTACATTTTCTAAGGAGAAAAGAAGGGGTACCAAAGGACTCTGCATTTGTTAGACACAATGAAAACAACAGACAATCAAGTCAAGGAAAGCACAGGGAAAATATTTCTGGTTGTAATTGAAATATGAAATTGATAAGGTAAATCCAAATGAAAGTGCAAGAAAGGACAACTGACATTACTCGGTGTGAAAATCATGTGTGTTGGGACGTAAAATGTGCCAATTTGAACTTTCTGTAAACTATGCTAGCACGGTCCGTGTTCCATTTATATTTTCTTTTGTTATTATGTGTTGTTGTACTCTTTGCCTAATCAAGCATGAGTAACCGACATCAGCCATGATGCCAAACTTTCCTAAAATTTAACAACAATAAAAAAGCCAACTGGAAGGTGGGAGTCGAACTCAAATCTTCCGCATTACGTGGTATTTGTGGTCTTCTGCTAGTGGCCACCTCGTGGACTGTCTCTTTCGGCTCTGCTGATTGGCTGAAGCAGTCAGTACCACCGACAAGGAAACTGGCTGGGGGCGCCTGCCTTCCTTCTCGCTGATACCCCAATAGACAATCAGCGCTTCAGCAGCAGCCGAAATGGACAGTTCACTTGGTGGTAACTTACAGAATACCCCTGCACTAGCTCTGTATTGAAGAATACGATGAATATTGCGGAAACAGTTTGAAACACTGTAACAAGAAAGGCGAAGCAATGCAGCATTGTTAACTGAAGTGTTAGTACATATTTTAGGCCACAATAGCAAAAGATAATGTAAAAAGTAGAAAATAGTATTCTTTGAAAGATATTAACAGGTGTTATGACGTCAAAACTTACGACAACACGAAGTCGAAGTGACAAAAAAAAAAGGTAGAGATAGAGAAAGGACAAAAAAGAAAAACTCCGTTAAGAGAGGAAGTTGTTTTATGAAATTGCAAAACAAGGTAAATGAACATATAGGCTGATCACATACAAAATTTGTCACGGGGGATCTTTTATCTCAGTCTAATGCTCCGCTTCGTGTCCGACAATTATATTGCTATCGAATTATCTGCAGTTGCCGAACAAGGAATGTCGCTGGGCCACTTTTCAAGGAGGAACCCGCGTTGATCAGGGCGGAAAAAGTATGTAGTTGCCCCCTGACGAAGACAATTCCCCTCGCCCAAGCGTTGGCTCCAACGACACTGCTTATTCAAACACCCGTTGATTACTCCAAAGCTCAACTTTCTGTGAACTTCTCTATTGTTTGGATTTCGTTAGCTTAATAGTTAAAGTTGCATTTTCGCTACCAGATATTTGCAGTCAATGTCTTACCCAGTAAACAACACGACGGTGTCGTCCTCCTGAAACATGCTCTCGCGCTTTACATATGAGTTGAGTTCGAACAGCGTTTCACTAAGCATGACGGACGGTTCCTCGACCGATGTCCTGATAAATGTTTCTCTCGTGGAGTGCTGCAATAAAAGTGAAATGTACTTGCTCAAACAACGCAGAAACGAAATTTGGAGTTGAACATCCGCAGGATGGAGACTGCGGCTGCGCCATTTACTGCTTTTACGATCTGATTGTAGTAGATCGCATGCTACAGATTGATGAATATAGGCATGGACGGAAAGCCGTGACTGGCTGAATGTCAATTATCTCTAAAAATAAACTACATAATTAGAATGCGAACGAAGCCATTTTGTTATTACCTCTGCTCGTGCACTTCTCGCCATATTTTTGGTTTTGGATTTATTTGCGTTGCTCTCTCTGCGTACAACCAAAAAGAGAAATAATCTGCAAATATCCAACAAACTTGCTGGACTCTGCAAAGGAAGCTTTCTTGAAGCGGCTATCTAAATGCTGTGCAAGTAAATGGGATGCGCACAACCGTCTTTATTTTTATTCTATGCAAAGTGTAATGTTCTGTAGTGTAGTTTATGCAGATGCACAGCACAAGTCGCAACATCCTTTTCGAACTATGTTTGATGCACTACACGCCATGCTCTGGTTATACCGAAATTCAAATACGCATTTCAGACTATGAGACGTTGACACAGTGATGTGACAAGGACGAAGACGATGTTTGCTGTTTGTCGAGGGAAGAATGGTGCAGGAGACGTGCAGGCCTACTCGCGTTAATCTCTCGCACGTGAGCTCCCGCACAAGTGATCGTTGAATACAGGCTACGTATGGCGACGCAGAATTCTAATGCGATGAAATGCTGTAGCTCTCAACCACGGTCCGAAACGTGACAGCCCATCCGAGGGCCACCATCTCAAAAAAAAAAAAAAATTATGGGGTTTTACGTGCCCAAACCACTTTCTGATTATGAGGCACGCCGTAGCGAAGGACTCCGGAAATTTCGACCACCTGGGGTTCTTTAACGTGCACCTAAATGTAAGCACACGGGTGTTTTCGCATTTCGCCCCCATCGAAATGCGGCCGCCGCGGCCTGGATTCGATCCCGCGACCTCGTGCTCAGCAGCCCAACACCATAGCTACTGAGCAACCACGGCGGGTGGCCACCATCTCAAGCGCCATAAACAAGACCGTATCGGTGAGAAGTAGACTTCTTTGTTTTAGCTTCACTTTATTTTCTCTCCGCACCACAGGCGAATTTCAACGCACATCGATCCGCTGAGTCATGCATGCACTGCGGATGCTACGCATGCAAATCGACGTCAACAAAAAATTTGGCGGGACGCTTAAGCTTCGCTTTCCAAGAGTGAAACGCGATAGAATTCAAAGATCGCCGACTAGTTCGGGCGCTTCCCGGCGACGGCAGCTTATGCAACCGTAATGTTTTCCTGGAAACCCTGGCGGTGAACGCAATGCACAAAGGCGAGTTTTTTGGTTCTTTCTTTATTTGTTGATGGCGTTGCATGGAACCGAGCGGGGTGCGCCGCTCCTACTAAGACAGCTGGAAAAGCGGACTGTGTTTGAGTTTCCGCGTAACAGAATTATGTTTTTTCGTATTTTTTACTTACAATTTGACGTTAGCTATCATGTGTGTAGGTTGTGTGTAATTCGTACTATAGGAATTTTTTGACGCGTTTTACTTTGAGAGATTCTATTAGATCAGTAATTATATTATGGGGCTTTACGTGCCGAAACCACACTCTGATTATGAGGTACGCCGTAGTGGAGGGCTCTGGAAATTTCGACCACCTGGGGTTCTTTAACGTGCACCTAAATGTAAGCACACGGGTGTTTTCGCATTTCGCCCCCATCGAAATGCGGGCGCCGTGGCCGGGATTCGATCCCGTGACCTTGTGCTCAGTAGCCCAACACCATAGCCACTGTGCAGCCACGGCGGTTTATTAAATCAGCCCTCTGGGCCACGCGGTGGGCCTGCGTGATAGGGGATGCGTGGTTCAGGTCGATTTTCTCGGCATACGGACGCCAGTGCCGAAACCGACACCGAATTTTCTGCGGCAAGGAGCGCTCAAGGAAAATCGATAGCTGAAGCCTTAGGAAGACGCCGTGAGGCACGCGAAATTGCGGAAGTTCCACGTCAGAAGATGCATAGTGATGCGCTACACCGTCGGCTTGCTGTAAGATACGTCTTTGTGGCTAAAGGCCGCACCAACTTCTCTAGCGAATGATGAAGTGGATTCAGGAAAATTTATAGGCCTAATAAATGGAGAAATATGCACAAATGCCGAGAACAGAGAGATTGACCATTATTTTGTTTTGTTTAATGCGCTCCACTTACTGACACTTTCTTATGTTTAAAAAGTTGCAGCGCGACAAAATTAAGCGTTTTAGAAAAGATTGATGCATTCTGAAGTAAATAATATTTTCCTAGTCTTTTCGATAGGACTCCAAGAATAAACATAGGTGTTTTTCTCGTTAATTTGACGCTCTTTTGTCTGTGTATACAACGAGGACCTTCTTTAGCTTCGCATGTAGCAGTAGCCATAACTTTGGGGAAATAATCTAGAAATGGAGCGGTTCTGGACGTACATTAGCGCAGAGGTTTGTAGGACAGTTTTATCCATAAATTGTTTCATTTGAAAGCCGTTTTCCGGCTTCAATGGCTGTAAATATTTATTAGGACGTGTCGTCTAACTAGGATACGTCAAGAGCGCACGGGCATCTAAAATTAAGCCCCATGTCATGCTTTCATAACGTGGATGATACGTTTTAATATTGACCACTTACCGAAAAAATGACAATTCCTGTTACTCTCAGCTGAAAATGTAATATATTTTCTTGGAAAGTACGGAACTTGAGGTTTGTCTGAAATTAACAATTGTATGTTAAAACGTCAAGACGTTGCTTAAATGTTGAAACACGTCCACTTGTCCCTAGCGTCCTACATGGCTGCTAGTTATTGGAAAATTTCACCCGATAGGATGGCTAGGAGTGCAACATTGTGTCACATTATGGACGCCCGTGCTGCGTGATATTGTCGCAAGGAAAATGTACAAGATTAATTAAATTCTGGAGTTTTACCTGCCAATACCACGATATGATTATGAGGAACGCCGTAGTGTTTATGAAATGTAAAATATTTTATGTCAGGTATCATTAGTTGTATAGTAATAAAGTATATTCTTTTCAATTTAATGTCTCCCAATAACAACAATGTGTCACACCAGTGTGCGGCAAAAGGTGCCTTCATCTTGTGGCTTGAATACATTTATATGCTATGTTCACCCAAATAGACACGATAACTTTAAAAATAAAGGCACATTAGGTCCTGAATATACAGCTATTGTTGCATTTTATTTTTTTATCTTTGCTTTCTATTTCTGCACTCTGCCCCATGCTGCAGCATTTATTTAAAAAAGCGTTTCTTGAGCAGTGTAGAATTTTCTGTCTGAATCTGTAACTGTAAGGTAATGGAAAAGTGTTGACTCACAAAGGCTACCAGTACGGCCATGTACTGGGCAAGTTTCCGTGCTTCCCTACGAAATGAGGTAAAATAGCTTGAGTCTACGGCAATGCGGGTCTCACAAGTGGCTTTCACAGGATCTGTAAATAAAGTTTTGGTGTTCAATATTAGATGACGCTGGATCTTTAGATATTTTATTTCCAGCTTACAGCATAATATTGTTCACTGTTAGTAGGCAAAAACGCGATTGGAGCTCTTTTTAAATAAAAGAAATTTCCCTGACATACTCAAGTAGCCAAGTAAAGAACAGGCACCCTGAAAAAATTCGTATTGAAAAACTGCGGCGGATATACTAATATACATAGGTTATAGGAAAGAAAAGAAAGGCTGGAGGCTCTGCCTGCCTGTCTGCCTTGACAGTCGGTTGGTCGGTCCTTACGAGCGGGTATCGGTCCTTTCGTCGATACCCGCTCGTCTGCCTCGCTTTGTTTCTTCGCAGATGGTATAATAAAGAAAAATGGCACGCTTCTTGTCACTTTAGCCCCAAAGTCAGCGATTCACGGAGGAAAGGGAATACTTTAGATGATATGGCATAAAAATAAGAATGTATAGGCAAGCCTCTTTAGCTGCCGCTAGATAAGTTTTACGGAATGCGCGGAATTTCGGTGAACTTATTACACTATATACTCCGAGATAGCAAAGTTATTTACATCGGGCTTGGCTTTAAAGTCACATGTGCCAGCCGCACAAGTGCTTAGACGCGATTCCTTACTGCGAATCGCGGCTTCTGGGAGAAGGTGCCCTGTTCCGTATTCGGGGTTTCGCTTATAGCTATAAATCCGCATTTCGCTTTGCTGCTACGACGGTGAAAAGGTTACTCGTCTACTGCCATTTAATCGCGTCTTTTTTTTTTCACCATCCTATAGTTATAAACGCCAATAGAATTCGATGGTGAAACGAGAGCTGATTGTTTTGCTAACTGTACTGAACTTACAAGTTGACCCTCCAGACCTTGCCTCAGGAACTTTCCTTGCTGTCTGGATAAAATGTTCAGACAACGCGGATTCTGCGTGGCCATCAGGATCTGTGACGAAGAAAGAATGTCAATATTTTCGTTACCAAGCATAACGCTGCTGCAGTGGAATGTTGTGGCCCGTTTTGTGTATTTGCAAGCACTTAAGTGTATAGCGTTCTTTGCGAGCCGGACATGTTTTTCTGTATCGAGCCAAACGCACCTGCGCTCACAGATTAACCTCTACAGGTGCTGACGTCATTCTATCTGATTGAAGCGGACGCCGCCGCCGGTGAAACTCGCTAGGGGTCACAAACCTTGTTCTCTTCGCCGATGGAAAATCTCCACTAGGCGCTGAAGCGTAGATAGTCTGCGGGATATATATATATATATATATATATATATATATATATATATATATATATATATATATATATACATATATATATATATATATATATATATATATAAATTTAGCATATAGAGTAAATCTATTGGTATACACGCTTCAGATGGTTCGTTGCCGGATAACGAGGACGATAGCGTTCTCTCTCACATCTACTCTGCAACGTTGTCAGTTTTCCCCTCGCTGAAGTACTGACGGTTTGCACATGATATCGCGAATGCGATGACATGGACGTGACATCGATGCTGTGATGGTGTGACAGAAGCATTTAATTTGGCACAACTGTCGAACCCTGAACTGCTGCTTGATGCAGGCGATGTGCACGGGTGTATAATCCATCGGGACAGGTATGTCATTACCATAAAAATGTACCTTCCATCTGCACTTTATACATAGAATATGATTCGTTTCGAAAGCCACTTTTTCCCTCAAGTTACCGTCCGACATTATGTGTGTAGAACTCTAGCGCGAGAAACTCGGAGCACACAAAAAGCAGGGTGCCCGTGTCCTCAGAAAAAAAAAAAAAACACTTCGTAAATAAAGGTTGCGCATACTAGTGCTGCAATGCTTAATTTTCGACGGCTATTTCCAAGAAAAGGTTCTAGGCCCTCACTGTTCTTTCTCGTTTAAATCTTAAACGTGTACATTATTTTATTGTATGGTACTTCGTAGATGTTGCCCCTTTTAAATGGCGCACGTTAATTCTTTTTACGAAAGAAAAATACGGAAAAATTGGAAGCACCAGAAACAGTAACATCATATTCGCATAAACGTCGCCCTCAATATTTGGCAAAGCTCTTTTTAAGCAGTCGGGAACCAGAGAATATAACCTTAAGATGGCGCACGCTACTCCTTTTTACGAACGAAAAGTTGCGCAAAAATGAGAAGCAACCGGAATGGTAACATCCTATTTATTTAAAAATTGACCTCAAGGTTTGAGAAAGCCCCTTTTCCGCAATTGGGAACCAGAGAATATAATCTGGAAATAAACTATGAAATAACTGGCTTGATGAAGGCCAACCTCTGGAAGCGTTCATCAAAGCAAGAACCGCGTGAGAACCAGAGGCTAATACTGAAGGTTGCCGTTAATTTCACCAGAGTGCTCTCGTAGTGAAGCAAACCGTAGACAATTAAGGGAATCTTATCAAGTATTACAACCTCAATGCCTAGTTCCGGGGCAAAGTGGTCCAAAGAAACGGAAGCATGCCATTAGATTGCACCACTTCGAAGCACTTCGTTGGGGAAGACATCGATGAGAAAACGGCATTGGAAACTAGCAGCTGCAATAATGCACAGAAGTATAAGAAATTACTGCGCGTGAAAGAAAATTTAATAGTAGCTTTAGCTGGTATAGAAGGCATGACCGTGGGCTTGACAAAGAACCAGAACGATAGGCGACACAGCAGCTTTGGTGGCATTGGAAGTCCAATATCAGTGAGTTGCAATAACACAGCGACAATTGGAACTTCCATTTCGACAAGCTGTCTAATGCGAGTTTTTCAGCACGCTAGGTAAGCGGTCAACCTGCTTTAAAAATGGTGTAATACACTCCCTATACATTTATTCTGCATCAACATATAGAAAAAAAACCACAAATATATACTATAACCATTAGCACGAAAACTTACCTACTCGAAACACGTCTGATGAATTTTCAGCGTCAGAGTCTGTCTGCGCTATAGGGAAAATGTCATGTTTAACGCTACCCCTTGTGCCGTAACGAGCCGCAGCTGATGGCTGTATTCGTTCGGTAGGACTCAGAATGCCGACCTTCAAAGAACGGAAATCACAATTACTTGTTTGAATCTTGCATGCAATTTCATGTTACTCAACAAATGCCGTCTTCGTGGCATTAAGATTCTTTGCATTACTATGACGTTCTACGGACTTTCTCAAGCATTTTATTTTCTCTGCGAGTTTCTTGCACACGAGCACACACACACACGCGCGCACAACTTTGCGTGCGTGCGTGTGTGTGTGCGTGTGTGCGTGTGTGCGTGTGTGCGTGTGTGTGTGTGTGTGTGTGTGTGTGTGTGTGTGTGTGTGTATGTGTGTGTGTGTGTGTGTGTGTGTGTGTGTGTGTGTGTGTGCGTGCGTGCGTGCGTGCGTGTGCGTGTGCGTGTGCGTGTACTTGCGTTTTCTATTGAACAGCTTCTTTTTTTTGCTGTTGTACGGATTGGTAGCCTTGACCATAGGTTTTATGTTCTGACTCATCTCAGATTGTATCAAGCCCTTCATATCAAGATCAACTAGGGGCTGTCCAGAGGGTCCTCGTTCGCGCCATGAGGCTCGGCCTGGCGGTGCCGACGTGGACGCGGCCCGCCTCGGTCTGAAAAGACCAGGCTTCAGGACTCTAATAATTAAAGTTCTGTGAATGAATGAATGAATGAATGAATCTCCACCTAGCCATTTACACAGTGCGGACGAAAGACGGGTATAATACACACGAGTCGAAGTCCTCCAGTGCGCGTAAGTATGACAGCAGCGCGGGCTTGAGGGTCATGGTAAAGGTGCTGTTCCAGACGTGACCCATTCATCTGTAAAAAAATAGGATGTGGTCTAATTACAAACTAACCATAGCAGAGGAAGACTGTCGCAAACACCCACGCAACTTAACTGCACATGTCATTAATGGTGTACTTGTCGATACGTTTACGAGTCTTACAAAATAATAAGTAAATTTCATTTTAAACATTGATTAGGCAATGACATCAATCCGGAGGGGCTAATTAAAAGTGACAATGTTCAAGAATACACCAAATAAGCGTTTTCACTGAAGAAGCTGAGATTAGCATACCTGTTCTTTTTTTTACTTTTCTGCGCCAGTTAGGAACAGGGGGAAGGGGGGGGGGGGTAGCAAGGAGAAATCAATGCTGTTGCATTATAGCTCTAACACGGCTTCGGGAAGCTCGGTGTCAGCGCAGCGTCGCATCAGAAATCTAAAGAAAAAATAACATCGAAATATCGCTTGACTACTAGCGTTGCAGATGTGTCCAGTTTTACATTAACTCTCTTATTTGCAAGCATTCTCACAGGCCATCTCGCTATAAACAGACTTACTTTGGTAACCTTTGTAACTTTCCTAACGGGACCCTGAAACGGTTTTGACGATTGTATACAAGCGTGCTCAGTCGGTAGGCCAGGTTCTTCTGATCATTAGGCGGTAGATTTAAGCGCTCCGAGTAAAAGGTGCAATTTATGAGGTTTTAAAAACGTACATTGCTACCGATCGCAGCGCCGTCACTGCCCTGCGTTTTCAGTCGTCCCTTCCCATGCTACATAGCGTGGGTGAGTGATGCCACACGGGCGAGCGATCCGTTACGTCATCGGGAATGCTTAAAACATGCCGCTGCGTTAAGCTGACATTCTAGAGTGTACTTTCGTTATTCGTTTCATTTCAATTTACACGTAAAAGCATCTGCGGAGGGTATAACATAGGGGGAAATACATATAGATATGCACACACGAAAATATGCGGGCATAATAATATGTATACTCTCGACGTACACAGTCTAGAAGTCTAGACGTTTCTTCAAACCAATGACCCCACATCCACGTGGGAAGGCGGCTCGTCTGCTACAGCTCCGGCAATGGCAGTCGATGGGACAGGAGGGGTTTCTCACATGAAAATAGGGGCAGCGACGCCTTCTTTGGCGGCAGGAACATAATGGCACCCCGCAGCGCTGCCGTACGCTCGTCTTGCGCTGCCAGGTGGGTGCAGGGAGTAAACTGCAGCCACTACAGGCTGTAGAAGACGGGAGCGATCCGTGTCGATGTCAACACCAACCTCCTTGGTCAACACAGCAATCCCCCGCAGTTTTCAAAAGAAAGGCACTTTTGGCGGTAATCGCCGGCTCCGCATTTGTCAGAGAGCCAGATGTAAATGATTTGCCCAGAATGGTAGCAGTAAAAATACGCTAACGAGCCTACACCCCCTCCCAAGAAATAAGCATTTCGAAGGCAACTGAACGTGCTGTACAACGTATCAAAACGACCCCTCAAAAACACGCCATCTTGAGTTGACTTTATGTAGTGGTACCGTCTGCGCCTCTACCGGAGAAAGTGTGGGTTCAATTCCTGATGTCAATGTATTTGTTTTCTTTAGGTCCTAGAGTAGCGAAAACATTATAAATAAGCCATTTCACCCCATTCGCAAGTTAGCGGCAGCACTTTCTTTTTCCGCTTATGGCGACAAAGAAATCCTAGGAGCCTAATATAGAGACAATCGGAAACGTACATACTATTACATATTTTGATGTTATCACGCCATTATCAAGCCGAAACAATACCGGAAACAGCTATTTTGTAGGTTGTACAGCAATGCGAAGTGGACGCACGCGGTGGCTCTTTTCGATTCAATAAGCATTACAAAAAGAGAGAGAGAGAGAGAGAGAAATGCCAGCGGGAATTGCGTCTAGTGCCACCGCGTCTCCGACCTCGGCGCACAGTTTGGCGTTAAATTTCGCTCCATGTAGCCCAGGCTTAAGAGGAAGCTTTAGCTCGGGCCCAACTCTGACGCGGCCTATTCAAATACATGTAAAACGCAAAAAAAAATTTCTAAGATAACTCTTGGACCGAGTTTAATGAAGTTTGTTGCATACAAGAGAGAAAGTTAAATTCTAGTGACTGTTGGAAGTGAAATTTCAATTTCGGGCCTGAATTTTGTTAAAACAATTTTCAAATATTCGACAGTTTGAAAGAAATAGAAGCACGAAGTTTACAAATTGATAGCTCTGCATCAAGAACAAATATCGCAGTTCTGTAAACGGCATCCATTAGATCATTGAAAGCGGACAAATTCGATATGTCATTTTACATCTTGCGTGAATTTGTTACATTGTTTACAAGGGATCTGCAAAAGCTGTATTTCCATGTTATTAAATTTTTTGAGATTGATGTGTAACATATCAATTTTGTCCGCTTTGGATGTACTATCAGATGCATTTCAGAGAATTGTATTATAATTCATTGTTGATGAGTTAAAGAGTTGTAAACTTGATAGTTTCACTTTGTGAAAATTTTTGATTTTTGCCAATTTTTAATAAAAATTGATAATCTAACTCAAAAATCCGATACCAGCAGTCACCAGATCTTATGTTTCTCTTTTAAATGCAACAAACCTCGTCAAATTTGGTGCAGTGGTTGCCGAGAAAAACGAATTCTCCTTTTACAAGTATATAGATATGAGCACCCGAGCTAAAGCTTCCTCTTAAGAGGAAGCTTTAGCTCGGGCCCAACTCCAACGCGGCCGATCCAAATACATGTAAAAACGCAAAAACAGTTTTCTGAAATAATCCTTGGACCAATTTTAGTGAAATTTGATGCATTTGAGAGAGAAAGTTTAATTCTAGTGACTGTTGAAAGCGGAATTTTGGTTTAGGACTTGATTTTTGTTCAAAAGATTTTCAAGCATTCGGAAGTTTGAAAAAAATAGAATACACGAAGTTTACAAATTCATAGCTGTGCATCAAGAACAGATATCGCGGTTCTGTAAACGGCATCCATCAAATCATTAAAAGCAGACAAATTTGATATGTCATTTTGCATCTTACGTGAATTTCTTACATTGTTTACGAGGTTCTGCAAAAGTTGTAATTACCTATTAATAAATTTTTTGAGATTCATGTGTAAGATGTCAAATTTCTCCGCTTTAAGTGTGCTATCAGATACAATTCACAGAATTGCAATATCATTTTTTCTTGCTGAATTACGGAGTTGCAAACTTGATAGTTTCGTTTTCTGAAAGTTTGCGATTTTTGCCCATTTTTAATAGAACGTTGACAACCTAAATCGAAAATTCTAAACGAACAGTCACTAGATTTTAAGTTTTTTAAATGCAACAAACCCCGTCAAATTTGGTACAGTGGTGGCTGAGAAAAACGAATTCTGCTTTTACATGTATTTAGATAGGAGCACCCGAGCTAAAGCTTCCTATTAAGAGGAAACTTTAGCGGGACACAGTGATGGCCACATGGTGTAAAAGTTGAGGGAGAACGCCATGGCTTAAGGGGAGGGTAATGTTTTACCAACGAACGTGCGTTATTATAGCGCGCTGACACGCAATTCTTGTGATAAAGCATTCCTTGAGCGACACCTTCTGTGTCTATGCATACGACAGAAACAGGTACAGGGACCCTTTAAGATATAAAGCAGTGTCAGATGCAACTGCACATTTATATTCGTCATCGTCGTAATCAAAATGATCTGTATTACAGTGATAGTCAAGACGTCAGCACAAATGTGTCTTCTCTGTTGACAACTTTCAATTTCGAAAGAACTAGGTTTGGCGGCTCCACATTTCGCTGGTGGCTCCGACACCAAAACAATCCATCGCCTTTCGTGGCTACTCATCAACCACTACAGGTCAAGGAATCTGACCGTCTCTCAGTACTCTATAAACGGCTTCTTTTCCTCTTCAGCTACCATCTGCGACCTTCGACCTTTCTAAACATATAATTGTATTTAGATGCCTTTCCAGTATACTCACACGGCTCGCGTTGCATGCTGCACAACTGAGAGGAACTTACGTAATGAACTCTTTTCTCATGTTCCTCGAGTGTTGTGACTTCTAGCTTTTCCCGCAGAACGGACACTTTCCTCAGAGCCAAAGTCCAACCAGCACGGATGGCCACAACCAGTTCTCCACTGTCACTCCGTTCTTCCAGGATTCGAGGGACCACGACGGTGGTTGCTGAGGCCCCTGTGCAAAGCAAGCCGGTCACTAGGGCACAGTTACTTTTATTTGGATGGCCACTGCTTTTTTATCTCTGAGGGCGCTGAGTGTCAAATAATATGGCAGCTTCGGTGAATGGCCGAAGCTCTGACAGCAATAGCAAACATTAGCCTTGCGCTGAAATTCTTGCGATGGTATTCAAACTATACGCAGCACGGGCTATGCGCGTATGTGACATGCGTTGGTGCACCAAAATTTCTGGCACCCTAAAAGCCTTAGCACGTCGCGCAGGGTGTGCGATAGCATCGCACAAACGCCATTGCCCTACCCGTAAATAGCGGCGCCAGTGAAATTACTTCCTTTTCAGATTGTGAGCACTATTATTGTTTGGCAGTTTATATTATTCTGAGAAAATTTAGATAAAAGGCATGTGCTGTTCATATAATTTTTTAGGACTTTCGTTTGCGCGCTGCAGTTCTCAAATATTCTGAAGAGTAATCAGTTTAAGCAACTTCGGCTGTGGAATAGTAAATCATCGTTCTTGCACATACGGTATCGATAGACATAAAGCTTACATTTACATAGATATATAGGGAACATGACATCGATGGTAACAATTCGGCTGGAATTTACATATTGATATCGCAATGAAAACATTTACGAACACGGCTGCTCTGTTGGGTCAATCACAATGGCAGCTGGCAATGCTTAGGCGCTTTGTGCTTGCATGTGCTCCTTGCGTGTATAGAAAGCTGCGCGGCGAACTTGTCCTCGCAATACATACCACAACGACCGCTTCTCGAAAGTACTCCAGTACATGCTTTATTATTGAACAGAGAATGGCCGTAATCGACTGAACGTGAACGGTAGTCGCGAACCTAAGGCTTTGTTAACATTTTTGCTTCTACTCGGTAGTCACTTATTCCACAACAATTAGTTACGCACAGGTTCGACAGTAACATTGTTGCCACTTACCCAGGGATGTGTAAGGCGAATAGAGAAACTGCAAGGAGGCGATCAGGCCTATCAGGTCGTTTACATGTCGCCTCCACATGTTTAGAGGATGCATCCAAACTCTCAGTAAGGGCAACATCTATCGTACTCCTTATAAACTTCACGTAAAAGTACATACAACAAGTTACAGTGGGACAACTGCGGGCCAAGGCGATACTGAAGTGTCTTTGGCCTTGATTCACATTTTCTCTTTATTCCGTGTCTTCTTTTTGTACTTTCAGACTTGAATCTTTTCATGCATAAATGTCCCATAGGAAAGTGCCGGTGTTCATTCGAGGACTCGGTCAACGACAATTTAAGGCACGTGATTCCTAACTCTAATCACTGAGCAGACATTCAGTGAAGCCATCTTGAAGTTACACATGCTAAAATTATGCAAATATAGAAATGCAAAATAGAGACGGACAGCTTTATATGGCAGCGAAGCTAGACCTACAAATTTGAAACTCATATTTGTGAGATTACAGCTGGAAATGGCTTACAATTTCATTGCCCTTTTACATAGAATCCTGGAAATATTTCCTTGCATAAAGCATATATAGAAGCAATATACACCACTAAAAGTGGTGGTTGTGTCTGACCAGGACATAAATGTGGAGAACCAACAAATGCATTCAATACGCATTGTCTATGGGAACGAGACGGCGTTCCCTTCATTCGTCTCACTACTTCGCCACTATCCTGACGTTCCATCAATGTTCGGAGCACACTACTAACACAAATGTTCTTAGCAGTCTCTCCTCCTACCTTTAGTGCCACCCTAGAGCAATAAAACGTCTGTAATCGCACCTGAAGTGCGAAGGCTCTAGCGTAGCCGAAAGCTCTGGAATTCTGGAGAAACCGAATGTCTTAACACGTAGTACCAAGGTGCTCTTTGTTCATCTTTCATGGCTGCAGCTTTTTCGTTTGGATGAGAAACCAGTTCGTTCAGTCCAGAAACTTCTTTAACTTCCTACAAGCATGTGACCTGCGAGGGGCATGCCTTATATAGTAATTCCTGAAAGCATCAGAGTAGCCATATAGCTCTAAAACCATGCCTTGTCAGTATCTTGACAAGGCACCGGCTGCGCCATTCATTAATTCATTCGTCATTATAGCCGACATTTACGAATGAATGAATGATTGAATGGCGGGTAACGAAGCCTGTCGGTGTTCACGATTGCAAGGGAATGACGTGACGGTCAACAAGAATTTTGCAATAAGTGATGGATAGGGCCTATTATAGCATCGTAGTTGGCGATCCGATGCAAGTGTCCTCTGCTATGGTCATTTGTTTTGCCACAGCTGCAATTGAGCTCTTTCTTTTCTTTCCCATGTAGTCAAAGGGGACTGAAAGGGAGACCGAGACGTGCAAAGTGACAGACGAGGCGCTTCGTCTGCCTCAGTCTGCAAGTTCAGATCTTTGCGCTGTTACTCGCTCAGTATTTTTTTTTGTTCAGACTCAAATGCCCAGTCACTTGTTACTTTCACACAAAAGAGGGCCTTTTGTCTTTCAACTTCTATGTTTTTCTCCTATTTTTCTCAAGTATAGTAAGTTACCTCGTGTTACACTCACGATAACAGTGTTAAGTTTTATTACCGTTCACTTAGCAGGAACAAATACTTGCAAATAGATTTTATGTCGGGGTGTTCAGTGTGCTACACTTGCACTTTGAAAATGTGCAAACGTATGTTTGCAGTTTGCAAGCATCTTAAAGCAGTGCTACTTATAACAAGGGTAATTGTCCGTTATCATGGTGAACGCACGTGTAATCAAACCAGACGTTGTAAGAGGTAAAATTTTTCGAATTTTTTTATTATCGTTGAATTTGAATGACACCGTAGTAATAATGTTGATTTCATTAAGCGGGATAACATCATCGGATTGGGAGTGTTATTCCTGCAACATGGCGATACCTTAATAAAAGATGTGCATCCAGTTATGAGTCCGTAGCTGTGTAAATACTAGTAGCCGTGCCCAAATTGATCATCTGCAACGTAAAGCCCTTCAACTGACAGGCAACTTGAGGGCAGAGCCCATGCTCAGGTGGAAGCTCGAGGCTGCCCATGTCGGTAACATGGACATTGGTTATACGCAAATTGGGTAGCGCTGTGGTCGAACGTGGCCTGTGCTACACGCAGTGAAATAGTCAATTCTCTGCCCGTTATTTCTTAGAGATTGACGAAAGCTAAATAATACAACACTAGAACGCAATGTCAGGCTAAATAGCGCATGGGGGCACAATGCTGAGCAACGGGAAACGACGCCGATAGAGTGAAAGATAGACAACACAGTATGCAAGAAGTGAATTAGTCTAAAATAAGCGTGACTTTTGTAAATCATGCAAGGAAGCCCCGCAGAAATATAGTGATGTATATTTGTCAAAATCTGCGTTAAACGCATGTGCGTTGTTCGATTACCAAGTCAGATGCATGATCTGATCAGAGTCGCAAAGTGTGTGGCAAATGAGGATGATCGGCTCAGATGCACAATTTATTTCTATCGATTTGGTTTATAGAAACCGCAACAACACGTACTAATGCTGAAGCTTTGGCGAGTCCCTGATTCACCATTTACCATTGGTATCGCGTTCATGTTGCGTCTCTGAATGATCTGTTCTTCGTAGATCCGCGATAGAACAGCCGGTGCCTATCATTGCTAAGGGGAACAGATTAAGCGCAAATAGATGTCCTAGTATAACTTGAGGAGAGCCAATTTGATCAGTTTTGACTGAACCCGCACTTGCTGCACTTGCTGGTTCGCACATTGTGAGCGCGTTCACTCATCCGAAAGCACAACGCAGACAAGACAATGCCTCAGCAATAGCCTACGATAATATAGGTTACCTTTACCAAGGTTAAAGCGTACTGTCAGTAAATACTCACCGGCTGACAAACTAGACCGCCAGCAGAATTGAAACCTGGACACGCTGTGGTCAAAAGCAGAGGAACATGGCGACGTGCACTCATTTCGAAAGCTGCATTTCGCCGCAGTGTTAGCGTGTTTTCTTCTGTGTAGGCAGCGCTTGTTTGGTTTTCTATACTGGCAAAGCACAAAATCTTTTTGAAATGCAACTGCAAGCATCGCCGAAGAAAGTATTTCTGCAGGCTGACGTGAATTTCCTTACCAGGAACATAGCCTCGGAAAATCCAATATTCCCTATCACTCTTTACTTTTACACATATCAACATATATTTCCGTAAGAGTTCAAAAGATTATTTTGTTGTAGTTCTTTATTAAATGTAGCGCGCCACAGATCGTCTTTTTTCACTTCTTTCCGAATCTAGCAACAATTCACACTGGCGGAAGCTGGACACAGGCGGGTGATATCGTATGGACGACTAGCGCTGAGACCTTACCTGCCAAAAAAAGCACCGTAGCGCACAGCGTACCGAGCGGAAGAAACGAGTAGTCGTCAGTAGGACAACTTGCGATTTAGCGTCGACAAATTAATTGCTCATCTTTAGGCACATGTGTCCATCTTCTGCACTGTCGGGGCAATAGTTCGGTAGACCGTGGAATCACATGAGCCCGTAGTAAAACAGATTATTATATACTGGACATTGCTTGATGCATAGAGCTAAAAGCACTCTTTCACACCTTAATACAGGCTTGCGTCTGTTATCGTTCGAGATATTGTGCCATTTCCGTGAAGTCGCCAGCTTGAAGTCGTGGAGTCACCAATTCCCGTCGCCAGCTTCAAGGACCGTATTTACTCGAAAATAGGTCGGACAGGATGGATATAGGCCGACTTTTTGGTAATAAACACGCCGATAAAGAAACACACACACACACACACACACACACACACACACACACACACACACACACACACACACACACACACACACACACACATATATATATATATATATATATATATATATATATATATATATATAAAGCGTATAACGGCCTACCCAAATCGGTTTCTTTAAGGAACGAAACACATTGAACATGACAGGGCCTTATTTACTCTTTGTCCGCGGTGCCTTCGAGTGCTTTGGATGTGATGAAGCATTTCTCAAAACCAGTCTGGATAATCTCCGGATTGGTTTTACGGTGGACGCGACGGGGGAACTCTGTTAGCTCGGCGCATATTTTAGCTTTGTTCATGAAAAAAGGTAGAGATTCTTTGGTCACTAATCTCATCTTGTGTAACATTTTCGCAAAAGAAAGAAAGGTCAGTCTATATCTGAATCATTAAGGTACTGATTGTATTGCCACGCTGGGACAAATCACTGCTCTTAAACAGACCGACTAGCTAGAATATATCCACTGAACTGGCACTTAAACGTCTTTCCATGTACGCGGACTAGCCTGCAAGAATGTCATGTGCTGATGTTATGGAGAGGGTAGATGTGTTGACTTTGGTATTTTCATCTAAATGCGCTCATGCAGTACCGAAATATTTTGCTAAGAGTTTAGTTCATGTAAAAACTCTAATGAGTTGATCGAATCGCATCTTCAGCAATTATGAGTGTGTTATAATAACTTCACATAATTATTTTGGGGTGGAAGGATTTAACCGCACACTGTCACGTAGGCAATAAATTAATAAACTCACGAGTGAGAACGTAAATCAGAGATGTTGTTTTAAACGCCTCATCATTGAAATTTATCTCGCAACTTATGTCAGCCCGTGTATAAAGCCGAGCCATAGAAGCGGTATTGTGATATACAGTCGATTCTGTAAAACCCCGTTGTAACAAACGAAAAAAAAAATACGCCCCCGTTCCACCCTGTGAAAGTAGATGTAGATTGAAGCTGTTGCCGACGCTAGGCAAGCACCCCCAGCACAAGCGGCGTACGTCACGCGCACACGCCCATGTGCGCAAGTGCAGCACGCCTCCTCATCCTTCTAGGCCCTCCGCCAAGCGCTAGGGCATTATTGAACTAAATGAATCTTTAAAAGTATAAATTGCGTCAGAAAAATGCGTAATGTACGACTTACACGCTAGCTGCAGTTCCAGTTTCAGTTTATTCTCCATTCAATAACAATGAGTAGGTAAGAGATAGCATGCAGACGCGAGTCCCAAAGTCAATGACTGCAGCGGGACCATTGGTTCCGACATGATAGCTTCGGATCATTATTCGAATGTACGTGAAAACATCAATCTGTTTCGCGGAAAGTGAAACACAAAGCCCTTTTGCAGCTGCCGCTTCAGCTGCCGTTTGAGGTCTCTCTGAGTGGTCGCGGCCGCTATGTGGCGGTACCGTTATCAAAGCATACGTGCTCATTCTTGTAGGCCCTACGCCTAACGCAAGTGCGTTATTGAACTAATTGAATCTCTCAAAGAAATATTCCTGTAAAACTCGTGCAAACCACGATTGTACACTACCTGCAGGCATGATAGCATCGAACTGTAATTGAAATATACTAGAAACCATAATTTTCTTACGCGGGAACTCGAACACAAATTCCAGTTGCCTTGAAGGTAACAGTTTCGCTGTGAAACTTCACATACATGTCGCCACACGAATGTTAAAATAAAGCGGTCAGGCTCGCAAAATGAAATAAAGAAGACATCTCACACCTTTCTGGGATCTGCGAAGTTCCAAGCCCACGTTGTACCTCAAAAGGTCTGCGCAAAAGCAAAGACAAGACAGCACGTGAACATTTGGGTACATTTCTGATGAAAAATGAAAATAAAGATGTGCTTGTTGCTTCCACTATAGTTTTGCAACACAGACATGAACATCTTAAAGCTTTCTTAACAGCTTAGGACATGAAATTCTCTCATGCACATGGCAGTACATTTAACAGTGCGAGCGTGTCAGGAAATGTTCATGCATGACTGATCTTCTAATCAGTAAGCAGATGTTAAGAAGCGCACTCATGTGCGTGACATCTTGTTAGTCTAACAAGATCACTTGTAGCGCATTTATAGTGCGCGCCCTTTCTTTGGGATTTACCTTTGCCATTTCTAAATGGGCCCGGCAGACGCGGTGACATGTTTAATATTTCTAAGACTCGCAGCATTTCCTTCAATCGCCACTCGTACACTCTCAGCCCTTTACACGACCTCTTCAGTAAAGAGCACTTCGCATGCGTCACTGTTTTACACTTTTGGTAAGCGAGTAGCACAGATGCGCTTTCGAATCGCTATACACCGGAGTCACCCTGCCATGGGTCACCCTGCCCTGAGGTACGCCTCTCGTGGAGGGCACCGCCGCACAGGCAGAGTTCCCACCGGAAGGAGAGATTGAAGGTAACGGGCAAATTATCTACTTGACGTCACCAAGCCTCCGTTAAGGCCGGCAAATAGATAAATAAAGAAAGCTCGCAGCAAGCCAGCTCGACCCCCTCACTGACGCAGAATGTAGTGCATTCGCCCGATATCCAGCAAGAAGAATGATATGTTTAAAGAACGAACGCTCGCTTATAATGTCGGAAGGAATAGCTAGCGCGCCATTCTACGCCAAGCGAACCAGCTGATAACTCTACTCTCTCACATTCTTCTTCCTTAAATTGTGGGTATTTACTAGATCTAGAGATTCGCATTCCCAAGATATTACCTGCAGAAAAAAAAAAGTTCGTTAGCCTGAGAGTCATTTGAATTCCACCTTTAACATCAGATCATGGTGCACAAGAAAACGTTATTCATAAATTATTCCTAATTCGATGGAAGCGGAAATCTCTTCTCAACACCTTCGAAATGGTGTACTTTGCTATGCACTCTCCTTTATTGGCCCCAACATTATTGTTCATACCTATACACAAATGCGGTCAAGAAGATCAATTTATTGGATATTTGAGCTTCCTATTGTTGACCTGACATTTATTTGAGGCAGTTTTGTTAACTATTCCTAGCGGGTTGGTGTCCAACTATTGGTCAAGATATTTTGGCATTCAGCAACACGAAAGATTGGAGAAAAATTACCCTAAATTTGCGAAAAGCGCAAGTGTGTGCAGTTTTCAGTCGTGAATTCTGTCATGAGGTGATCCACCTGGGAATACGAAAGGTTGCATGTTTCATAAAAGGACACCGAACAACTTGTTTCAGAAAGCTTAGAAGCTTAAGTTCTAGAAATTTTCTTGTAGACGAGAAAAGAGAAATTGAAATTGGCTCCCTACTCCATACGGCGCCTTTGACCATCAGTTGCATCTTCAACGATGAGGATGAGCTTCAAACATTGCAGATACGCACAATATAGCGTGGGCCGAAAATAAGGTGGCTTGTGCAAAACAACGTCCGAAACATCGATAACGATAATGCCAACAGCAACGTCGCAGCGATAAAGTCGGGTAGTTAACTCAGTAGCTCAAAGCATTCGCTACCACCAAGTACATCGCCAATGCAGTGCTACGCCATGTTTTACGGCACTTCCATCGGGAGTGGCCCACATTTTTCGTCAGCCGAATATCTACAAAGTGTGTGCAGTCAGCCTATAATGACAGGCATAAAAATAATCAATTTGTTGCCTTTAACGTGACAATGCTGCACAACGGGCTATGAAGGACACCGTTGAGGACGTCGCCACGTTATATATACCACCTGTAGTTATTTACTTCGTGTCTAAATGTAAATTTACTTTCACACACAAAAAAAAAACGATTCAATGAATCCTTGAATGATTCCAATGGTAATGAAAACGTTGGCAAACCTTGCATGAGCCGTTATAATACCGTAAATGGTTCCGCGACAAAGGCAAAGACCGCGACGTTGTGCATTGAAGCCTGCGTGTTGGGGGTCTACCATAACGCTGACAGATCGAGTCCTAACATCAAAATTCTATGTTGTATTGCGCAGAATGTTTGTCTTACGTCGCCTTCCGTGGAAGCCCAATGGCTATGGCGATGTGCTGCCGAGCTGGAGGTGGCGGGTTCAATCCTGCTGCCGTGGTGGATGCATTTCGACGGGGGCGCAATGCAAAAACGCTCGCGTATACTGTGCATTGGGTGCAGGTTAAACAACTCCAGGTGATGCCCCACCAGACGTCGTGAATCATAATCTGATCGTAGTTTTGCCACGTAAGACCCCAAACATTTATTTTTTCTTTTATGTTTCCCAAGACAGCTTGTTATTGTTTCTCCGAGAAATGCATGTGAGTACTCACAGAAAGTTTCAGGCCATATTCGCTAAGCTACTCACTCATGAGAACAGTCCTCTATTGGCTGGCTTTTTCATTTACGTCGTTGTCGGCGGACTGAGAAAACGCGCACGCAGGTCTCCCAGCAATAACACCGACCCTATACGCCTGAATTATTTATATAATCCGGTCCCTCCTACGTGGAATCATCAAGACAAACTAGGTAATAATGTTTTGATGTGCTGCATTTGTGAGCCCTTGAAGACTTCACGGCTGTCATGCAACCTAAATGAAGTATTCGCTAATAATTCTTGCATTTATTTGTTTTAGTCCTGCTTCCTTTGAACGAAAACGTGCCGTTTTTAGGCCACCTTTTTTATTTACTTTGACTAGCTCAGTGTAAATAATGTCTACTTGATAAAACTTCGCTTTCGGGCCCATTCGCACGAAAAACTGTTGCTCACAACAGCCTGAAAGCAAGACGAAATTTCTAATTGAAAAAAAAAAACATGTTGCTTTTAGATTCACATTTCCACGCAGAAGAAAAAAGTGCACAGAAGGGGCCACACCAGAAATACCAGGAGTGAGAAGTACAGGTTTAACGACCTTTCTCATCTGTAGAGGCTAATGATATACTCAGGTGTCGGGAAATATGTTTTCTGCGTCAAATGTGTCTTCCGCGTGACAGGCGTATTCCGCGTGAGAGACGCCTTACGCGTGAAAGGTTCGGGCACTTCGATGCAGAAAAAGTAAGACTGGTGGTAAAGCATTGACTTGCATGAGTCGGAAGTAACTGTTATTATATTAAAAACAATCTCTTTTTGGTAAGTTCCGCCCCCCCCCCCCCTCCTTCCCCTTTATTTTTTCGTATGAGCTATCCTATTTCTAGCTTCTTTCATGGGTCGATCCTGGAGATAGGGCAATCATTTTAAAGATGTGCGCCGATCCCGTAGATAGCTCTCGTACTCCGGTTCCACCGTGCCGTGCCACCATGCGATACTGGTACGGATGGCACCACATGGTGGAGTGCGCCATGTGCTCTCCTATTATTCCCTCGTGACACCTGGCGTTTTGAAACGCTGTCGTTGCGACGCTCACGACTGAGACGCTGCGAGCCTGAGAACAAATTCTGTAGTTCATACAGCCTATTCACACCTACAACTTGCTGAGGAATACATTGTCTTTCATCGACATCGACTAGAGCTTAAATTGTCTTTGCTTCTGCCCGGTTGCACCTTCCAACGCCTGAAGAAGGGCCCGATTAAATTTCTTACGCAGACATTTCTGTTTCATACTATCTCGGTGGTGCATAGATATACCTGCTTTATATATATTGTTACGTGTGAAAAGACACAGACGAAAGAGGCTATTTACAGGCTATTTACACTGGAGCCAGACAGCCAGGTCGACCCTCGCTCGCGCTAAGGGTAGCGACCAACTTCATCTTGGTTCTCGCGGCGGCCCGTCTCTTGAGCATCGCTCGATGATATCGTAATAATATCAAAAGATTTTCTGAAATTACCTAGGACAGAATTTCTGGAAGAGTCGGAAATTGTCTCTATAAGAAATCGCAATGTCTAGATAACCATTTAAAGGTATTCACTAATTATCTTTCTAATTATTCACTTTAGGGCTCGAGTGTCAATTGGAACATTGTTGCCGAGCAGTCAAGAAGTTTGGTAAGCTTAACATAATTCCTGAGGCTAGATCTGCTTTCGAGACACCAATTACGAAATAGTATTTTTAACTGTTTTTTAATGGATAGATAAATAGGTAACAATTAAAAAAAGACAACCATTCCACTGTGTGAAGATGGAATGGCACCAAAAGCCGACGACAATAGAAGTTCTCAAACGAAAAGCAGTGATTTCACTGCCATTCCATCTTCACAGAGCGGAATGGTTGTCAGGAGCCACGTGCATTTCTTTAAACTTGGCCTTGAGCGCCTTGTGACTGTAGATTTTGTTGGGGTCCACGGTGGGCGGGAACGGAACGATACCCATCGTTCTCCTACTGGGCACGATCGGCGCGCCGAACCGGCACTTCTCCTTGCTCTTCTTGAAGCACGCGTGCGTGTGCTGGTGGATCTGCGCCCGCTTCCGGTGCAGAACCGACGTCTCTAGCGAAATGAGGAACTTGACCATGCTGATTGTCGCGGGCATGTTCATGCTCACTTCCTCGTTCGGCGCGTTGTTCAGCCGCAGTAAAATGTGGACGTGCGCGCTTCCTCTCTACTGAAATTGCACCCACTTGAAGAAGTCCACAAAATCGTACGGCTTGGACGGAGACACCTTGTTGTATTTAAGAATGTTCAGGATCACGGCGAAGAGTTTGTTGGTGTGGATGGCGCCCGCCGCCGGGTCGTTGCTGCACAGTTCCATTTTGTCGAGGTAACGCATGTCCCCTATCGATATCCTTCCCTCGTCGTTGCCCTGCACCCTGATGCATTCCAGAAGCTCGATAAGCCGATCCAAGTGCACCTCGGACGAATATATCGTGAGGAACGCTGTGGGTTTGTCCAGTTGCTGAATCATGGCGAACACATCTTTCTTCCTCTCCATCCAGTAGTGGACCGTGTCGGTTCACACCGGCACCGTTTACATTGTCGTTACTGTTCGCTCCGACGCTCCTCGTTCGTGTGACAAGAATAGTTCAAGGGTGCGTTACAGGTTTCCGAGCCCACAGGGGTGTGTGCCATAGAGCTTGGACTCTTTCAGCACTTTCACCAGTATCGGCCGACATGATGATTTTTTCTGTTACCGGACGCCGGAAAAACTACGGAAGGTCAGTCATATACAGATTTCGCTGTAATATAGAATGGACGGAAATAACTGCGGACCGCACTGGAGCTGCCTAGGGCAGACTGCCGGGCGTCGGAAGGGGGGGGGGGTGAGTGCAGAATGACAGGCAGACAGGATAACAGAGAGCACAAGGCACAGAAGATAACTATTTACACATAAACAACAGAAACAATGAGCAATGTATTGAATCAAGAATCAAAGTACAGAATCCGAAACTGGCTGGGGGCGCATTTTCTTGTCACGTCATTTATGACGCCGTGACACAGATACGCATCATGCCGGCCGCGCCCTGGCTGGAAAGTGAAAAGGCTGGCCCATTGACAGACTGAAACCACATCTCATAACGAAGCTGACTGCTTTGACAGCTCCTTCGAGCTGTCAGGAAATGACAGAGGCGTCTCAACCGTCGGTTTCAGTATTCGAGCATCACCATTCGCGGCACAATAGTCAGTCCCGGTTTCTCCAGATACAGCGAATCTAGTTAGGACAATAAATTCGCTCGTTGCAATAATTTGGGTGCGGCAACGCTGCAGACTGCTAAATTTCTGACATTGCAACACACACTGGCTACAGTCTTACGAAGCAGTGCCAGAGGCTACAGCACGCGCTGCACCTCCGACACAGCTGCTACATGCTAACCACGATAAGAACGCCAACTTCTTTTATGCATGATGTTGCAGAAAGGCCCAGCGCCCCTAAGGGCTCAAAATATCACAGAACCAAACAAATAAGAAATGACAAGCAGTATATGTACAATTTGGGTGCGTTCATTTATTGGAAAACACACAAACGCAACATTCAGGCAAGGTCTCTATGCCCGAGATATCGCTACGCCTAATGAAACACTGGCGGGAATGTTAGAACAAGCGTTTTCGATCGCTATCACAATATTCACATTGCATTTTTCACAAATCGAGTCGTATATTTGCCACTGTATGCGCAATGACACAAAGAGACAGTAACCATGTTTAATCAGGTTTATCTTACATACCTAAACCTTCTTTCTGCGACCGTATTTTTATTTTATAGAGTAATTCAAAAGCGCAAGGCGTCAAGCTACACTGCCAGCATAAATATAAATGTGAGCACTAATCATGCGGCCTTGACACTGGTAATTGTCCGAAATTCTTATGTGCACGCAGGCACGTTTGGGTCATAGCGAGTGATGATTAAAGATAAAGAGATTAAAGATAGCCTTATTGAAAAGACAGAAATTGCGGTTAGCTCTGCTAGCAAGAAAGGAATAAGAGCTATGATGATCAAATTAGCCTAATGTAAAAGTGTCGTCCAGCACGCAGATAGCATATCTTGTTCTCTCTCTTTCTCTCTCTCTTTTTTTGCAACTCCAGCGCAAGCAGTGGCGCGCGACGTCGTGCGTTCCTCTCACTTACCTATTGTTTTAGTCGCCTTACCAGGCTTAAGCCCCGCATTTTCTTACTCGTTTAGTCCTCTTACACTACACAGCATTTGACTTCCGCTCGCTGCTCTCTACAAGAAACGAGCTATACCAGCCAGTTGAGTATTTTCTCATCCGAGCCGTATGACGTCAAGTTGTCTATAAATGACAATGGAAGCTGTTTAAAAAACATGACCGATCGTTGACGCTTTAAGAAGGACACTTACGTGTGTTCCTTTTCTTTAAATAAACTTTTTTATGTAGGAGTATACAACATGCCTTAAATCGGCCTCCATTATTGATGGCAGTAACAGACGATAATTTTAATTCTGAGGCAATGGCAACGTCTGCGAAATGAGCGCGTCTGAAACGACATTTCTAGTACTCTTAAGAAGACATATATTTTCGAACATGAACCGACATAATGACTTGCTACCGTAGCTGCTGTGCCACGTTAATTTGTGCAACTGGGAGGGCTAAGGAGCTGTTCTGGCACGCCTCACATATACCCCTCACAAAGCCTTCTGGGAAGGCTTTCGCTTGATGTCGATCGCGTTGTCTTGTTCCGGAGCTTGCGTGAACGGCGGCTGCAGCGGGGAGCTGAGCAGCGGATTTCCCGGGCGCTTGCGACGGTTGAACAGGTTTCCCCTGTTTCCGAAGAGGTTGAGCAGCAGTCCCGGACGCCTTCGGTGCGCGGTGTCCAGCTGAAAGTTGAGAATGGCCGGTATGTTGAGGCCCAGGCCGGTGCCACCGGATCCCGTCAGTAGTCGCATGTTGAAGAAGTACGGGATGTTGATACCCAGGTTAAACGGGCGTAAGGGGTGACCCACGGTCTTTGGCTTCTTCGAAGTCACTGCCGTTTGCACGCTGTCCTTGTCACACGTTGGGGGAGGTACGGATACTTCGGGCTTTGCGTTGTCGCCGTCCTGGCCAGCTGCGACTGTCGTGGTCGGGGCCCCGTCACCCAGCACCTGCGAAATGTGCCGGTGTACATGAAAAATAGGCCGAGTTGGGAGCGATTGTAGTAGTTTGGGTAGAAAATTCGTTTCACAGCAAACCGAATGGCCAGTTTTGGTGCTACGCGTGAGCACGGAGATAAGCTTTCGAAACCAAGTTGCCATAAAACGCCTGCTTTAATTCTGTTGCAATAGTTTAGTTTCAATGATCCATAAGCGATCGCACAAAGCTTCGAAAGTCAACCAGACAGGTGTCTGGCTTGACACCCTACGTGCGTAAAAGTTGAACGAAAACTAGAAAGAGGGAGAGAGATTGAATACTAGTCGTAAACAAGTTGACGCGCAGTGCGCCTATACAGACAGTCACTCTGGCCAGTATGCTACAAAAAAAAAAAAAAGAAGAAGAAGAAGAAGAAAAAGCCAGCAGTACTCGCATTTCTTTCTTTTCCCTCTAAACACATTCTGGTGTCCAGACAGCTTCAACACTTTGTTGTACCAAAACTGAGAGACTACGTTCGATCAACGTGGTCTTATTTCACGAAGTCTGAAACAAAATGTCGCGCGCTTCGAAGAGTTTCTCGGCCAGCGCACCATATTTGAATTTATCAGGTATTTCCTGTGCCTTCTCCGTTGGCAATGAGGGAGAAGCGAGTTCATTGACGTAATCAGCAACATCGACAACTGCTGCTTGTTCACACGACAACTCAGGGAAATAGGACATGTGCTCGGTTTCCCTTCACTCCTGACTTGAAGGTGTTAAATTTATCTTCGCGTGATTATAGCGCAGGAGCCGCCTCCTTTTCTGCGTCTTATCATTATATTAAAAGGCAACATAGTATATGTCAGAAGTTACGCGCAACAAGAGATACTTGTGTTGGATTAGTTGGCCCAGGATGCTAAGAACAAAAACAGCCAAATGGGAGGGACAAGGAAGAGAGACGAATGCAGCGCTGACTTTCAACTGAAGGTTTATTTTTCGCGAAGAAAAATATATACGCGGAAGGAACTGGGGTCCAGGGCTGAGGGGGACGAGAAACAGCCACAACGTATAATCTTCGTAGCCGAAAACGTAACCTTCAAACTTTTAAGAACAACCCCAAGCTTTCCTCTTCTCTTTACCTTCAGATGGGTGGCACATTGTGTGGACGTCGCGGCTAGACTAAACGCCCCCTCCTTCCTCTTTGTTGCGGTTGTTTCTCGTCCCCTTCAGTCCTGCACTGCAGTTCCTTCCGCGTGTACACCTTGCGTCGCGCAAAATAAGCCTTCAGTTGAAAGCCAGCGTTGTCCTTGTCGCTCTTCCTTGTCCCGTTTCTTGCGCTGTTATTGCTCTGCTATTCAGTTACTGTAAAGTCAGAACCAAGTTTCCGACTGATTTTCGACGTGGACGTCGTCCGGCATTGACGCTGAACGAATTTTATAGACGCCTCTGAACTACGATATACCTTCGGCTTCGACCATATAAATCCAGCAGGCGATGAAACCAAGGAAAACATAGGGGTAATTAGCTGTGGTTGAAATCGAAATGCACAAAATAATGAAGGGGAAGGAAAGCGGACGAAAACATAACTTATCGCCGATGAGAACCGAGCCCACAAACTTCATATTGCGTGTGCGATGCTCTACCAATTGTGCTACAACGACGTCCGGCCATCAATCCATCCACTAACTTGGGTACTTATGTGTACTAGATCTACCCCTGAGAGTGTTAGCCAGTGCCGCTCTGATCCATAGTAGGCGAACGTAGAACAAACACCCTTTTTTGTCTGATAGCGTCGCGTAACACGTTTACTTACGAAAGCAGGCACGTGGCTAATAAAACCTAGTATAATAAACCCTAGGCGTCAAGGTTGCCAGATTCGAGACCCTCGCTATGGATGAACCAGGAGAAAAGTAGCGGAGGGGCTCGATTTTTCTTAATCACGACCATATAGAGCCAGCGGGCAATCAAGCCAAATAAAGCCATAGAGTTCTTTAACGTGCACCTAAATCTAAGTATGCCGGTGTTTTCGCCTTTCGCCCCCATCGAAATGCGGCCGCCGTGGCCGGGATTTGATCCCGCGATCTCGTGCTTAGCAGCCCAACACCATAGCCACTAAGCAACCATGGCGGGTTGTGTAGTATGCGAGTTGGCTATCTTGCGCTCTTAGCACTTCAACACTAGTTTCCTTCAAGTGACTTTAGTAATTAGGATATCCTGCGACAGACAATTACACCAAATTAGAGTACCAGCCCACAGTGTCACTGCCTTTTAGCGAGAAAATTCGGCGCACATTTTCTTGTTTCGATGATCATATTTTCGTGGCACTATTACTACCGTCGTCTTCGGATTACGAAGAAATAGGAAATAATCAGATCACTTTAGACTGCATTGAACACAACAAAATTTACTATTGCAATTTTATGCAGTTGAAGTGTTACATTTAGGATTAACTCTTGGACTACTGAATACCTCCCTTCTCTCTCCCTCTACCACACTCGTATTTATTTCTTTCACAGGTTATTCACAGCCGCGTACCGGGGGCTCACGGTAAAGCAGTATTCACACGACGGAACAAATCGCGGTTCAAGCTTGCGGATCGCGTATCACGTGACCATACGTCACCCGCTCCTGCGATTAAATTAAAATTAAATTATGGTGTTTTACGTGCCAGAACCACTTTATGATTATGAGGCACGCCGTAGTGGAGGACTCCGGAAATTTCGACCACCTGGGGCTCTTTAACGTGCACCTAAACCTAAGTACCACAGGTGTTTTCGCATATCGCGCCCATCGAAATGCGGCCGCCGTGGCCGGGATTCGATCACGCGACCTCGTGCTCAGCAGCCCAACACCATAGCCACTGAGCAACCACGGCGGGTCGTTCCTGCGATGCTTCCTAGATCCGCGCGATGCGCTTCGCGATACGGCGGAAAGCCAAGCCACTGATTTTAGGCAAGCAAAAATGAAGCACTGGCGGCAAAATGCGTCGTCCGCGCCTCGTCAGAGCTGTCGTCTGCTTTTTTCTGTCTTGCGTATGTTAGCTGCGAAATCATCTGATTTACGGCATCTGTCACGTGATTGATTCGTCCGCGATCGCGTCCCGTCGAGTAAATGCACCTTAAAAGACAACATCTCCAGTTTTTTCATACTTTGCGCAATATTTGTCTTTATGCGTCAGGATAATAATGAGAAATATTTGCTTTCAATTCGTTGAGATCCTTGAGTTGTATAACTGTCACAATAATATAGCGTGACGAACTCTACAGAATAATGAACCAGTTTCATCGTGCTATATCAAAATATGCTTAGCAATTATATTTCTCTAAAACCCAGACATTCCTCTGACAGACGTACTGAAGTGCCGCTTTTAGTCGAAGAGAAAAAGAAAAGAAAGAAAGAAGCTACTCCGTGAAAGCAAGGCCTATTTCAAATCACTAAATGTGGTCGCGCTGTACCGTGTTTGTCAAGGTCGTACTCACCTGTGAGTAAATTAAAAAGTGGGCCGGGAAGTTTTCTTTCTTCCTTTTTTTCTTATGCTTGAGAAGATTTCAAATAAACATTTGCCCGGTTCAGTCAAGCTTATGATAACGTAAGAATTAGCCCTATCGATCAGCTTAATGCTGGAGGCCCTTGAAAGACCAGCACCCAAAGGGCCATTGACAAAGCCCATTCGGACTGGCCGTCCACCGCAGCGAATTTTGTCAGCTTTTCAAAAGCTTAAAACCTGTTGGAAATTGAGCGGAGGCTAATATTATGCCCCAGTTTGGCTCTACTGCGCATCTGTGCTTTTAGGGTACTGAAGAGATTGTGACAGAAATACTGCACATGCGCGCCATATTGGTATTCAGAGTGCCCACTCATTGGGTGTACGAAGAATGCTGGTAAGTCATAGACGATTCGGGATTTCGAAGGTGGTAATGACGAGTCATCTAGTTACCATCATGACATCCTATACGAGCAACGGTCAGATGCAAAAAAGTACTTATATTTACCACCACGGCTATAACTCAGGTAATCTGCCTGAGTAGGTAGATTGAACGAGTAGATAAACACGTATATCAGCTGCTTCTTTGTGTACAAAGAACGACTCTAACACAAGGTCTCTCGTGTTCAAGCAGCCGTCTAGTGTAAACTTTCTCAAAACCAAACTGAGAGCCTCCATGAAGAAGACAAGACTGGATCTGTTTCGGAAACGGTAATCTTGTATAGCTACATGTCAGTGCGCTGTCACTTATTCCTACCGTGTTACTGGCAGCCCTAAGTGGAGTCGTCGAGTTGAATTAAAATAATATACCCATGACCTGGCACTAAAGCGAAGATATTTTTCTAAGCATTACAAACACTGATCAAACAACAACCGAAACATCCGCAGACCATGACGTGAATGCAGTAATAACCGTTGTGTTACTATATATGATTGCCCCAGAACAGTGTATTCAGGTGCTTGATTTTCCCTCAGAACCTTGTAGAAACTAAACCTGAGCAAAAGGAAGTATAAGCCTAAAGGACGAAATGTGGGACCTGTTGTATCTGAATTGATACTGAAAAACACCTCAGTTTTGAAACTTTTCAATCGGCCCTCGTATATCCCCACAAAGAACGACGGTTACCAACCGACCCATATTCTTCTTAGCAGAAAGCGCTGACAGTGCAGAATACAATTGTAAATGCACAGTTTCGAGAAACCGCTTTCGAACAACTTCGTGGGTAGCGCCTGGCTGATCCAACAAAAGAAACATGCGAGGGGCTGACCTGAACCAGAAGAATGGCCGCCGCTGAAGCGGCGAGGAGCAGCCGTGAAGCTGAGCGTGCTGGAACCGGCTGCATCTTGTCAGTGTCCCCGCGAGGAATGCTCTAGCTGGCGACCGGGGACGCCTCAGAGGGTGGGGTGGGGCGGTGGCGCAGCCGGGGCTGGTCCCGCGGGTGGTAGCGGTTCCGAAAAAGCCACAAACCGGCTCTACCTTCCCTTCGCTGCGCCTCCTCGCCACCTCCGGCGGATCTTGTCAGAAACACATCAGTCGCGCTGCCGGCTACATGGGTGGCGTTGACGTCAGCTGATAGTCCAACGACAACCCCTTGACCCCCCCGCCAGCCCGATCACCGAGACCGGTGTGGCTGGACGTTTGGTGGGTCGTTCAGCCAGTCAGTACGAAAAACACTGCTTGGGGCGTCGCGCGGACGACGGGAGGAAGAATCTTTATTATTCAAGGAGTGGCGGAAGAAAAAAAAATATGACAAAGGGATTCTGGAGCCAGCCGAGACGATTGGTTAGGAGTGTTGGATAAAGTGGAGCCACACGCTTGAACCGTGCTTACGATGGCTTGCGTAACTTTCTTCTTCAACGCTCCGCGGTTTTCGGCCCGAAAACAACTCGCGCAACCTTGGGAATAAATTTGCATTAATCGCAATGTTTTCGAGCCTGCAGAGCGCGGCGACCTGCAGCGTAGTGCGCCGTTCGGTCACCGTCAATCTTCACACTTGCGTGAGTGCCTGCGTTTGCATGTTATGGTAGGTGCGATCGTGTACCTGTCCTTGAGCCACTCGCAGGCGCAGAGTAAGGACACAAACCAAGCTCCGATACACTCGTCCGCATGCGCATAGGGCGATCGTAACTGTTTACTTCACGAACGGCGTTTCGCAGCTGCTGAACGTGTCGGTGACTGCCTGTCACAATGTCGATGAACTTTCGCCCTGTCGTGCTGTAGCTTTCGCTGCGAAGTGCTGATGTCCTGAGGCTATGATTAGCAAAGGTTGAACGCAGAGGACGAAGATCAAACCTCGATTAGAGTGAAGCGAGAAGTAAAATGCTATAAACTTAAATGTAATCCTGGGGTCCTCCGCGCCAAGTGATCTGATTGAGACACACGTCGGATAGGAGGTGACTCCGGATAACTTTAGACGACCTCGGGTTACCTAGCGTGCTCCTATATCCAAGTGCACCAGCGCTTTTGCATTTCGCCTCCATCGAAAGGCTGCTGCCGCGGCCGGGATCGAACCAGTGATTTCGAGTTCAGTATCCCAAAAATTAAAAAGATACTTCATTAAAATTTCTTTCTGGGCGAGTTGGTGCATACTTCATTTGAAAATTATAACAGCACAATGACGTGCAACCACAAAGGAACAAGGATGAGACGCAGTGCTTGTGTCTCGTCCTTGTTCCTTTGTGATTGCATGTGTTTGCGCTGCTATAATTTTCAAGAATTAAAAGGTTTTTGACATATTTTATATAGATATGAAGAGCCCGCTGCTCCAATTATACTTTTGTACGCCAGGCCGATGGAGCTTTTCACAGATAAAACACACCGAACAGCTTGCTTGCGAATGCGCGTTCGGTCGCATGCGATCTTTTGAAAAAATAGGCTCCCGTTCATGTCAGAGTCGCCTGGTAATAATAATTTCTTACAGACTACTGGTAGAAGTTTTTACAGACAAGGTCTTTTGAAACTTCAGATGGGGTTCATGGCATCTGGGTATATCGCTATTTTCGTCTCGTCAATTAACTGATACGGTTTGAGGCCTTCTAGTGCACGTAATACCACAAAAAAAAGGTGCCAAAGTGAAGCTTGCAAAAAGAAAGACGCACCAAGTTAGCGTAGACCTATGTACAGAGCAGTAGTAATGCGTAATTAGCGAAAAAAGAAAGACGAATTGCAACACCGATGCGCTTGTTCAAACTCTGCGGGCGTCTCAAACCGGAATCTGAAGTGAGGCTTTACTCAACAAAAAATATGGGCCGGCCCCGAAGTAGTGGAGTCTAAACAAAAAACCGAATAGTGCATTAAAGCACCCAAAGCGACCTTGTCTTTCTTCAATGTAGATTGCTGTTGGCTCAGATTTTTTTTTTAATTCTCTTTTGACGTGAGTGCATTGCACCGTTTACAGCATTCCCGTGACTGCTTTTAAACTTGCTCCCTGCTGTACCTGCTATTTCTTAATTCAAGAAGCCTAGTTTTGGTTCCAAGAGGTTTACGCGACATTTTCTCGAGAACGCCATAAAATGAAACGTATATCAGTCCGAATTAGACAAGCTCACAAGAAGACGGAGGCTTGAAGTCAATAAAGTAGTTCAACGAGGAAGGTCGCCCGAGCCAACGCTAAGACAACATGACTTGTCATCGTCAGGCCAGCAACTGTTTTTCTTAGCAGCGTTTATGTAGGTGTGTAAAATGAATTGCGCTACGCGTATGTAAATGCCATAAAAGAAAGCAGTTGTTGACCAAGCTGACAACTCCTGTTGTCGAAACGTTGGCTCCAGCGACATTACTTGTTCAACCATTCTTATTCACTAGGACGTTATCAACTGAAATTTCTACTTTTTGCCATAATGTACTCACGTTACGCGTTGGTAATCCAATCACAGTCGAAACAGTAATCAATGGCTGCTTCTTAATACTATCGGCTGTCGCAGTCTTCACGGGTGAACTGGTCCATGAACATGCACGTTCAGCCCGCATTAATTATGCCATCATACTGTGGACGATAGTTAGGGACACATAAGCGCATATTGTTACGTTTGGCTCAACAAAGCTGCAGGCCAGTTCAGAAGACAATTCCGGGAGCAAGAAGCTTACATTGTGGCACACTCGTCGACCAGGAGAGACGTTAGGGAATTTCAGATTAGTGTATCCAAACGTTGGGGCACGCGAACTCTAATGGATGCTCTTCGCTATGTTTCGCGCTCTCCTTGCTTTTTTTGTTGTCGTTGTTGTTCTTTTCCATGACCGGCGGTTTGCGTCCCTCAAAGTATCTGGCTTCCTTTACTTAAAGCTCTCTATTGAAAACAAGGAATAAAGGCTACGGAGGCCAATGTTAACCACAATGAGGACCAGTGAACAGCTGAAAATACGACTGGTGCTCTTGGTGCGCGTAATACCGCTGGCAAGATTATCAACCCAGCTTCGCTTCGTTTCGCCGTGACGTCAGACGCATCACGTGCAGAGCGTAAGTGGAACAACATATCTCTACAATTTGACTGCATTGCCTGCACAAGTTAAGGAAGCGCAGTAATCGTGTCCTTCATTTGACAGTTCAGCACGTGCCACCTGCACTGCGCGCTTCGCTTTGAACTTATAGGCCAGTTCAGCCCTATAGATCACGGTTCTCCTGCACTCGCTACTTTGGAAGGTCAGGCGACGTGTAAGTTCCTAACGTGTAGCAGACGACGTGGATCAGCATTAGTTGACTCGTCGTGCGCGGATATAAATACAGCATATCCCACTTTTGCCACAACAGTCCCACTAGATGGCTTAGGGAGCTGATGTACAAGTTTGATGCCTGTATAAATGTCAGGATAGGTTGGTTAAGGATTGTAAAGCGGCGACTTGCTTTCGTTCAAACGGCTTTCTGTTGGGGCTCGTCGTGACGAAAAATAATATAGCATCCAAGGCCACTATTTTTTTTTTGTCGCCACCACGTCACATTACCATGGCAACGATTAGTGCAATAACAAAAATGGAATACCCTATCTTTTACTATCTGCGAATTTGTCGAAAAGGCTTAAACACCCGTAGCGCACGGCAGAGCTGGTTCGTTGCTGCACTTTCCTGCACCATTTGCAAGGGCCATGAGGTGCGCATGTAGGAGCTGCGTTGCCCTTGCAGGAGGCGAGCACTTGCAGCATCGCACACGTGTTCGAGAACGCACTATGGAAAACTTGTTCGGAAACTGCGACCAAATTGAAAAGACTCTATATACATCAGAAACATCTTTACACACATGAATTGTTTCATTTTTTTGTCTGCGATCCCGTTCACCGAATCTCCGTTCCCAGAATGGTTGCTGTAATATATCAAATCAGCGCTATCGCGGAAGACGCTCTTACTATATTCAAAACTGCTTGAACGTTGCCGCCTATTAAATAGCAAGAGAGGTGTGTCCAATTTATATTTACTCGCGCCGCTCGAACAGTGTTCTAACATCTCGAATTTAGCCGAGCCCCATGAGGTTGCTCTGACCAACTTGACTCGACCAACATACCCGGCCAACTCAAGTGGTGGGATTACATTTGATAACTGCTCAATGGATGCACAGCAATCGTTTTCGAGTGTCACAGGTCCAGCAATATTGCTAGGCTTAACGTCTCGAAGCCTCCCAGTTGACTATGAGGTACAACACAGTTGAGGGGTGACTTAACCTGCACGGAAAGCACTGTACACGAGCGATATTTTTTCGTTCTGCCCCCATGGGAATGCTCCCGCTGCGGTCGGTAATTGTACCAGCGACCTGATGCTCAGCATAACGTCATAACCACTGAACCAGCGAGACACGTGTTATCAAGTATAGTTTCGCCTTTTTGGTGCAATTGCATTAATACAAAATAAAATTCTATTCTTTATTCATTACTTCTAATAGGGTTCCTGCTTCCATGACTGCAACTAGATTGCGCGTCATTTTTAAGAAGGAACCTTAGAAGTTTTCCCGGCGCTTAGCTCGGTGGCAACGTTTGTAGAAGAGAACTTTCGCGCAGGGCTGCAGGGGTTATCCTTGACTGGGTTTGCGTAGTCACCTTTCCGAAAGGAAAAAAAAAAATAAGCCAGGATGTGTTTCAACGCACGCTTTCGACGGTTGCCGGAGTTCGCCCTATGGTGAAAGCATTCAAGGTGCTCCGAAGCCATCGTACATCCTTGAGGTTGATGATGGTTCTGCTGGAGAATCAAGCGCCGGATGCTTCTAATTGCGACGGGAAGCGACGTATACCTCCACGATGCCGGCACTCAACTTAAACGCTTAATTTCTTATCCTTCAGTTTCTTAGGTTGTGACAATAATGCGACTGTAAAAACGAAAATCCTCACACTTATACGTATGTGGTCTCTACAAGATCGTACCTTTCGCAAGGTGCGCTGCTACGATCCTCAGAGGCCATGGTTGGCCAATGCACAGGAAGGCGCGAGTTGTGACACTTGCGTGGAGTGCGTTTTGGTATTGGCTGCCTAAGTCAAATGGTGCAAGGTGGTGGTCTTAGGCAAGCTTGTAGGGGATCGTCTCAAATGCTGATCAATACAAAAGTGTTGTTGCGATGCGAACAACACAGCCGCCGCAAGCGATACGTGGATGCAAAGCTTCAACCGCAGGAGTTCTGCGGTTGTCACCTCGTAACGTTGTAAATTTGAAATCTTCTAGAAACGCTCTAGGCTTCAAGCTAGCAAGCAATAAACATTTAACAAATGTGGCATCTCTCTATTCGATCTCCGCCCTTATTACGCAATATAACTTTGAGACAATACAACTTTGAGGTAATTCGTTAGCAACAATTAACGTATATTATCGAGAACATTGCCAAATAAATCTGAAGCAGCATGACGAACTCCCTTTTCTATAGCTATATTGAGTGCATTAAGCGTAATTGTGCTGCCAGACAACTTCCTCATTATAACACGACTTCAGCATAACAAATTTGGTAAATTGTTTGTTCCGATAAGGTCTACTAGCCAGAATGGTTTCCTAAGTTTAAAGTAAAAGAAACGTCGTTGTTACGGCCAAAGAAACTGTTCTTCGACAAAAGAATGTTTTATTAATTTGTCGCTTAGAAAGCATTTGGCAACGTGTACATGACAGAACGGAAAGGCATGGAACATTCGAGTAATGGAAAGATTACTTCAACTCTTGAAAGAAGAAAGTTGACAGGCCAAAAAGTTGACCTTCGAAAATAAGCTGTGCTGCGCCACCAGCACAAACAGTCCCACCATAACTGAAGCAGCAAATAATACTACTACTACTACTACTACTACTACTACTACTACTACTACTACTACTACTACTACTACTACTACTAATAATAATAATAATAATAATAATAATAATAATAATATTAATAATAATAATAATATTAATAATAATAATAATAATAATAATAATAATAAACGCTACTGAATAAGGTATACAGACATCGATTTCAGCTTCCTATGAATCACTCAGACTCTAAATGGACGGCAGCTCAAAAAGAAAGCTCGGCTAGACACATCACAATGCTCTTTTCGCAAGCCATCTGGAAATAGGCATCGTGATTGGCCACAAATGTAGAAAAGCAGGTCAGGACAGGGCACACAAGCATGCTGACCATAGATGTTTCCGAAATACTATGACCGGGCTTCTAAGTGTGTGACTAAAAACCACGTGACTGTGAGGAAAGCGATGCGTGCGTCTTTTGATATTTTAAGTGTGCTGGATAAACGTCGAACAGACCTTCCATCTGGGTGAAGGTCATGTACTTCTGAAGTTGTTCGCCTAAGTTCGTAGCATATAACGTACGAAAGAAATAGCAACGTGTGTCGGGTTCTGTTCAAGATTTTTTTATAATAGAACAAGCGAAGGCCTTAATTAATTATTGCAACCACATTTCTAAGACGTGATACCACATGTGCCTGCTGCAACTGCCTGAATCACAAAACATTTAATGAGCGTGAAAGAGGGTTCAAAGAACTACGAGTCTTCTTTCGAAGTAACGCGCAAGCTCAGCCTGTTCCGCGGCTTAATGTAGTAATGAAAGCGTTCCACAGAAATATTTCGAAAGCACTGTTGTAGGAGCAGCATGTTCTGTTGTTTCTATTAAAGTATCAAAATTACAGCTCATCATTGTCACGAGAAGACTCTGGCCTACAGACCACAAAAAAATGTCGTGCATATTGGAAGAACGCTTGTATCTCGGCGTTGTTCTGAAGACAATCACTTCTCCTTCTCAAACAGAGGACAGTCATTTTCAGCGTACATAGGGCTGCCCTTCCTGCAGCGGAAAGCACCGGAAAATCCCCGCGTCAAGCTTGCAGCCTTGTTGCATATTACTTTACCGTCCCTGGACCCGCACTGAACGAAGCACCAGAATATAAACAGCAGCTGATTGCTTGACAAATGCTCATAGTTGTGCAACCCGAAAGGTGAGCCCGATGCTGCACGAGGTCCGCGGGCGAACGCCTGGAAAACTGCACGTACCGATACAAGACGCCGAAGGAACTCTAGCTGACGGCTATCGAGTTCGCTCGCGAGCATCTCTTGACCGAACACGCACGTCAGGATGGGCCTCAAGGGCACGTGAAGCTCGTTCTTGGATTCTAGGACTACGTCGAGCAACCGCGTGGCCAAGGCATAGGAGACCTCGGTGCCCAGTGTGCCGTAGGTGATCGCCGGCAGAGCGTCGCTGCTGTATAACGGCTCCTGAAAGATGATAGGATGCAGTGCGACATGGCCGTCCAGGAAATGAAAAAATTGCACGGTGCCGTTGACGACCATGTCCACCGCCGAGTTATTGCCTGTCTTGATACTCCGATGCTTGCGTGCAGCAAGTTCCATGTTATTCAAGATGTCGTCGCCCATCTCAGGGAAGTGCTCGTACTCCTGGTCGCTTGAACCTGCGTCGGCTTTTCTCATGGTGGAGAGGTGTTCGACGAGTCCGGCTACTGAAAATGCACCGCTTGGCAGAGCATCTCGCCAAGCGGCAATCACGTTAACTCCGTCTCGGAAGACACTCTCTATATTTCGTCCTGTGTCCTCGGCATCCACTAGGACATGGACACCGATCTCATCCCTCACGTAGATCGCGTGAAGGGCCGGGCTCATATACATGTTGGTCAGTTTAGTGCAGAACGTGCTTTGACCTTGCCTGGCTTCGTCATCGGTGGCGAAGTACCGGCGGATAAGAATCGAGCTCGACATAAGCGACAGCGCCTGCACAACGCCCCAGCCAACATAATAGGCCAAGTCGCTTTCACCTTGGTCCCTGACGAGACTGAAAAGCGACTGAAAATAGTGCACGTTCTCGATGGAAACTGAAAAGCTATCGTCGACGGAGACATTGAACGCGGCGCTGATCTCTTGCACCCATGCATCACGCGGCTTTGCTCGCTCCGCCAAATCGACAGTTTCGTTGAGGGTGGCATTCTCGATGTTCATCCAATCGTACTTGTTATATGCAGCCTTGAGCGTTGACAACACAGTGCTCTCGATGTTCCAGTGCTCGTAATAAGACAACGCTCGCTCGGCTCCAGGCCGAGCGAACATTTGAACTGCGGCTTCGAAGAAGCTCCTGTACGGTTGTTCCACGTTTGCGTCCAGGTGCTGCTCGATTTGAATGTGTCGCTCGACGAGGAATTGAAAGTACGGGGCAGGTGCGATGGTGAGCCTTGCTTGAACTGGGATGTCAAAAAGCAGGATGCTTCCCCAGTTCCACGCGGCTGACACCGTGGAAAGAATGCGTAGTATGTTGGATTCTCTGCTCCATTCTGGCCACAGTATGCCGAATGTTTGTAGCATCGCTTTGACTTCCCCGACGTTCTCCTTGCCGTCTGCGTAGACTCTTGTGCAAGAACGGTAAAACATAGCTGCGTTCTGTATTGCAGTCCTTCCAGATTGTGGTATGATCATGTCCTCCATAATCGATGCCACAGACGCCAGGAACCTAGTTAAAATTCGGGAAAGAAAAGGATATTTTGGTTACAGCGAAGTAAAAGTGCTGTCGATAGGGTGTCCTGACGACTATTGTGAAAGTATGACCAGCGTAAGTAAAAAAGAAGAAAAATGACATGTTGGCCGGCAAGGGATAAAATTGGGATAAAATTGAAAGCGGATTTAGAAATGATTTAGAGTAGATTTAGAGTATATATAGAGTAGACGTAGAAGTGAGTGAACGAGTAAATTTGGAGGAAACACTGAGAACGAGAGGAAAGAAAACAACGAAGCAAGACGCGAAGAAAGAAGGGAATAGACAAAAAGGAATAAGAAGATGCGGGAAGAAACAAGTCTCATACATAGATTTAAACTACTTTCTTTAATTTAGACATAAGTAAGATCCCAGCGTTGCTATCACAGAGGAAGTTTATCTCTTTCCTGCATGGTCGCTATCGCATCGCTACAAATTTTTGCTGCACATCTCTTTATGGTTGCGTCAGACACCTGGGAGGCTCACGTCTTCCGCACGTCCTCAACCACATTGGAGGTTGCTGCATGTGCGTAGCAACCAACGTCTGCAGCGCGCTCTCGCAATGTCCCTCGCGTACACTGTGTTCCCCTGTTAAAGGAAGCTTCACTCCGATGTGTGGTTCTCACCCTGCTGAAAATCTAGCTGCCCGTACCGGCTGAACTTACAGCAGCGCACTGAACAGGGGTGTGAAAGGTGCCCTTGCCACCAACCACAAGTCATATGCTGCAAACCAGGGCGATTGTTCACTTTCCTGAGGGAAAAGTTAGAAGTCATAAGTTCCGTGCAATAGTGCACCGCGATATGCATGTGCTAATGAGCATGATAAGTTTGCTTCGTTTCGTATCAACTTCAGTTAACTCTGATCAGTTTGATCAGTTGTGTGTTTTAATCAGAGCAGACTGGAAATGAGCGAGGTAACCTAATGCGCAGTCAATTACGTCAGAGCTATTGTCAGCGCTGACGGACCAGCTTAAGATAAAAGGGAAAATTCAATGGTCAGGCTGTGCTCATGCAGTACTACGGCGTGACGAACTACCTAAGTACATGATTCAATACAGTAAAGTGCTCATATATTCAGTTTGACTGCTTTGAAGCACTATGCATCTTACAGCGTCGGCATTGCAGGGATAACGATGGGCTGAAAAAGCCGCAGTTTCGCCCGAAACGCGAAGCAGTGAGTGCGATAGTACATTAGTAGACAGCTATACGAAGCAAGAATAGTAGCTTCATCGGCCGCTTAAGCTTGTAAACATTCACTAACCAAATTAACAAGCATGGTGTCATGCGCGCACAAGCAAACAGGAAGACATTTCACTCAATCATCGCGGGAGCTCGCTGTCAAAACGCTGGAGTGTGGAAGCGCGGCAGCAGCAGCAGCAAGCGACTCGGCCTTCGTGCTGCCTCTCGCTTCAACGCGAACTAAGCAGCGAAAACACAGCGCGCACCAAGCCATCAGTAGTCGGAGCACTGTCCCCTTCGCAGCTCGCTTTCGAGATGTGGCCCGCGCGGCCGCGCCATACGCAGCAGACGCCGGAGCAGAACGCCCATCCCCCCCTCTCCACGGCGCCTTGCGCGCGATGCAAGACGGCGCGCTTCCTAACTGTGTTCCTCTGTTGCGCGCTCGAGATTGATCCGCCAACGTCGGCTCACCCTCGCACGCTTTCACGCGACAGCACGCGGCGCGGCAACGATGTTATCGCACTTGGACTTTATAAGGAACATCACAGTGACGCCAACGGCGACGGCAGAAATGCACATGGAGTGTACGTATAGTTGCTATCGCAATAATATATAGTTAGCGCAGTACCAGATGCGCATTCAGCGCAAGTTATCCCCACAATAACCAAAACAAAGAATATGAAATGGCAAAAGCATGCTGCTTTATTAACGAATGGTCAGGCGTGTATATGACTGCATTTCTGTATGCGTTCTTTTTTTGGGAGACAAAGACACCTTCGAGCGTGTAAGAAAAATTTATAAGTGTAGAATCAAAAAGAGGAATGAAAAAGTAGAACACCAAGGCACAATTTGTATTGTTGCGGCTAGTTACTGCGTAAGAAAACCCGTTAACGTGAAAAATATTATCGCAAACTGACCGGCGCAATTCTCGCAATCTGCAAAATAAGCAAATCAACACAAGGACATAATTACATCAGAATTTATCGAGTTCACCATAAAAGCAAGGGAAGACATGTTCAACCACAAATATACAGGGTGTCGCAGCTAATTTTAGCCAGAGTTTAAAACTATGCGAATGCTGCGTAGCTGGAGAAAACCAAGGTAATGTTTGCCATCGCTTGGACATACCCAAATTGTATTCTTTTTCATTCCGCCTAGTTAGATAATTAGTCTTCATTAATTAATCAACCTACGTTATATTATAACTAAATTAAAAGTATCAATGAGAAAATTGTAGAAGCACACGAAAAAGTCCCGATACTGCTAGCTGTTGCTCAATACGTGTTACATAAATGTTTTTCCGAGCGTGAAAGAAGCCCGCAGACGCACGCGAAATTGCCGCGCGACTGACCGCTCGAGGCACTTTGCGTGTATTCGCGAGCTTCCTTCAGGTTCGGAAAAACAATTTTATGTAGCATGTATTGAGCACCAGAAAGCCGTATTGGGAGTTTTTCATGGCGCTCTACAATTTTCTCATTGACACTTTTAATCTAATTATAATATTTGAGAAGCTGATTAACTAATTAAATCTAGTTAACTAATTAGGCGGAATGAAGAAAAAGACTTTTTGAGTATCTCCAAGCGACGGCAAACAACCTTAATTTCGTGCCGTCCAGCAACGTGGCATTCGCATACTTTTAAACTCTGGCTAACGCTAGCTGCGACACTATATCTAAAACAAGAGGAAGAAGCGAAAGGTGTATTACGATAGTAACTATACGGACACTCCAGGAAAATTTTCGCTCAACCGTCGCCATTGTGACATGCCGAATAAAGTCCGAATTCGAAGAGAATAAGCGGCCCGCGCGGAGTGAGAAAGGTTGGGTGATGAGCAGCGCAGGAAATGTCTCTCAGTGGAGGACACCTCAAAGGCGCTACACTGGGGAGTGGGGATCCTGTGCTGCGGGTGTGAGGGCAAGCATGCGAAAGTGAGCCGAGAAGGATGGCGATTTGATGCGCGCCGTCTTAATCCGGCGCGCCTAATGCCGGAGGTCGCGTAATGCGAGTTTGGCAGACGCGGCACAACTGAAATATTTACGCGACTGGCATCGCGAAGCGTTCACTTTGGGTCAAGCACGCGTGCCGTTTGCTGCCGGCATTCCATCATCACACAGGCGTTGCGACAGCCACTGCACGTGGTCATCGAGTGATAATCTTCTTGTTTGTCAGTGCGTGCGTGACATCATTCTTGTTAGGTGGCCCTTAACTATGATAACGGCGCAAGGCTTCACGTGAACGACACCGACAGCGCTGACTCCTAACCGAATCTTTAATCACCGAGAAAACACGTATACGCCTTTTTACACTGGAATGCAAGTACAGACGCACTGCTGTCTTCTAATCGCGCAAACATGAGCTACAGAAGTACACGTTGCTGGGCTAGTCGGGTTCATATTGCTAAGTAGACCGCAAATATGATCGCTTTGGCCAATCAAGGAAAGACGGCGCTCCCTTCGTTCCCTTCCGTCTTTCCTTGCTTGGCCAAAACGATTATATTTGTGGTCTACTCAGCCAACATGAGCTCCACCTGACATGAAGGACACGGGTTGCTTTCACGATGTGACCCGCACTGGGAAAGCAGGAGCAGCGCGCTCCTGTTGAGCTGTTTGCAACTGTCGGAAAAACAATCGCGTGTTACGACGCCCGATAGTAATGCTCGCACTCACTCGTTGTACACGAACGTCTTGACCGAGTAAGGGTGACGGGCGTCCCAGCGGGAACACACGTGCTCGTACAGGTCCGCACAAGGCGGCGTGGACTCGTTCAGCGTGTCCTGCAGCAGCAAGGAGTAGTAGTGGCAGGCCGGAGAAGTGCACGCAACGGCGACCGGGCGCCGGCGAACCAAGAGCGCGCCAACAATCAGCGTGAGCATCACCATTGCCACGGCCGTGAGCACGAATGCCTGCGCGTGCCGCCTGAAGGTGCTGCCAATAGTTCCGCTCGTGGTCGAAGACCAAGGCCCTGGCTGCGCCCGTGGCGACGTGCTGTCCGAAGGAGTGATTTCGGTGCGACAATCTGTCTTTGCCTTCTCGCAGTCGTCACTCTTTTCGAATTCCTTAGAGAGACAAAACACGCCGCATTAACGAGAAATTAAGAAACAAATGGCGATTTCATTCGATTCGTATACGTCAATGTAAGACTGCTAGAAATATTCCTGGCAACAGCGTCTACCAAGGACGACAATATGGAAGCGAACAGGCGTTAAAATGATAGGAAGTCTGTGCTTTGCGAAATATTCCAGGCCGATGTGCTCGTAGCAGGACCAAACAATGTTACGTGAGGGTGCTAATTTCTGAGCCCTTTAAATATTTGCTTTAAAGGTCTACAAAAGCCTACAGAGGTCAGTTTTGAGAAGCCTACGAGAAGTGCCGGTGGCCCGCCATTATGCAAGTGGTGTGCGCTGTGTTTGCCAACGTTCTGGCCTGCAATTTTTTGGGAAGGATGAGCACTAGCTTCGGCGCCTAAGTCCACCGTCTGGGTTCAGGAATTTGTGCATTTGTCGCTCTCATAGAGTGTCCGACAATTGCGAATTCAAATGCGAACAAGTCTTTAAGGCTTAAAATGCAGAAAGCTTACAACAAATTACCAATCATAATTCTTGTTGCCAATGTACCACCCGGAGTTAGTGACACACGCATGAAACCGAACCTTAATATTAAACATTAACAAGTTAAAGTGACAATACTGCTCCTAAAGGTTGAACGCTTCCCTTTTGCCGAGAGAAGATCTTTCGAGAAAAATTACGTAACGTAGGACAGGATTAACGCCGTAAGAAGAAAAGTTTGCTCTCAACCTATTAAATATCTAAGACTGACATTGTTGTCGTCAGCTGCATGGTACTTGAAGGATGGCCTGTTCAGCTATTTCATAGTGCTCGATGCTATTGGGGTTATAAGTGATGCGATGTACGAGTGTCCTTTTTGTCAACACGGGTGCCATAGCACAATATTAAAACGATCTATATTGTTGGAAGTGTAATCGTGTAGAAGTGACATTTCTGATTTTTTTGTCTATTATGAACTAAATGAAGCTGAGTTAATGCACTGCAAAATAATTTACAGCTTTAAAAGTGAAAAAGGGTGAAAATGGCTGTATAACTCTCACCCGGACACCCTTTATGTGCCTAAGGATGTGAGTTATACACCGATTTACACCTTTATTCAGTTAAGAGGTGCAGTTTATTTTACAGTGCACTGGACCTAAACATACTATTAAACAAAAGTGCCTCGAGGCGCCTTCTCCGTGTTAAGCTTTATCGCAAGCGAAAAAAAAAAAAAAGTCAAGTCAAGAAGATAGATTTTCAGGTTCCCTTATCGATTCAACACGTAGCTCTCCACAAAATTTCCATCAGCTTCTCTTGCTTTACTCGTTTCGTTATCTGCGTGACAAACAACACAAAAATGAGAGTCAAGGAGACCCCGCAGCCGGATGTAGAGGCCATTCCACTCGGCTGATTGAACTTGCTTTCTTGAGTGCAAAGTCCTTAAATGACAGCCGTTTTTCACTTGCACGGCAGGAAGCCGTGGAGCATCGTCGTCAAATGCGGCTCTGACGAGCTTCACCGTAGGACGCGATGTTCTGGCAAGACTACAACGCTAATGAGGAAGTTTCAAACTTATGGGTGCAGCGACACATAAAATATTTTACAAATGATAGCTTCTTTAAACGGTTCCGTGCCTCTTTGAAACCTTTTGATAAAGAAAAGAAAAACTATAGTTTTCGAACATCTTTTGCCCGAAGTCATAGGTAGAGTTTCTAAATAAATGCCCTAGACCAATATCTGGTGCTAGCCACCGTACGTACCAAGTTTCTTCAGCGGAGCTTCAAGCTCCATGTGAATGACGGGGAGCACATATATTTGCGTGAATATATATATATATATATATATATATATATATATGTGTGTGTGTGTGTGTGTGTGTGTGTGTGTGTGTGTGTGTGTGTGTGTGTGTGTGTGTGTGTGTGTGTGTGTGCGTGCGCGTGTGCGTGCGTGTGCGTGTGTGTGTGTGTGTGTGTGTGTGTGTGTGTGTGTGTGTGTGTGTGTGTGTGTGTGCGTGCGTGTGTATTTTCCTGATGGTTATTTATCATAGCAACATTGTTTTATGCCAATCATTCTTGCCATTTAGTTTCTCATTCTTATGGTTCGATTAATTTCAAGACGATCGCAAACATCAGCAATTCTTTATATCATAATAGAGCCAGTACGCATGATGACGATACGCATGATGATGAATATAATGACTTGCATGTTCGGAATCGAAGCTAGTTACTTACGCGCTGATATTAACTTAATGAAACGAACTATTGTAAAGGCAAAAATGCTCTAGCGAGACGTTGTAAAGTAAGCATAACAATAAAGGCGTCTGCAAAGTTGCTGTCTCAAAGTATTGATGCTAATTGTCGACAAATCCACATACCTACCCATAATTCTGACGGTCGCTGAACGATTGCAGTGCCAGATTTGCCCCTAGATCTTTGTATAAAACACTTTCTCCGAGACTACGACGCTAGTAAACTGCAGCCACCTTAAGCCGCTTCGCACGGAATACAGTTTCATCGCTCCGGAGAATATTGTTTCTAACAATATAACATTTCTTGCGATAACGGCACGCATGGATCAATGTTTACGTCAGTGTTTGCGTCAATGTTTACGTCAATGTTTACGTCAATGTTTACGTCAATGTTTACGTCAATGTTTACGTTACCATAGAATCAGAGAACCCTGCCATGTTAAGACGGCAGGGTTTCCTGACTCCATGGTAACACGAGTGGTGGAAACCATCCTGCAGAAGGTACAAGACTCTAGGAGTCCGGACGACTACTATGGCCGTAAGACCTAAAGTGGTACCATACGTTCACAGGGTCACTCACAACCTAAGGAAGGTGGCAGGCAGCTTTGCAATCTCCTTTCTCTTTTCAGCCCTTTTAAGCTGGCGCGGCTCTGACCTCACAACTCCGGTGGTCCTAAAGGAAGGAAAGCCTGTGACAAGAACCAAGGCGTACACAAAATGCAATGTAGGAGTTATGTACGAAATCCCACTGGCGTGCCGGAAGTCTTACATTGGCCAGAAGGGACGGTGGCTGAATCATCGAGCCTGGGAACATGAAAAAAGTTAACGAAAGATGAATTGGCGCACTTGCCTACGCACTGCAATGCCTGCACCTGTGAATCAATTTTCAAGGAGATAAAGATTCTGGGGAGAAGCCCGGACTAGACTGTACGCGAACTGATGGAGTCATATCACATAAAAAAGAAAGGCCAGCACTGTGTTTGTGATACTTCCATTAGGTTGTTTGAGTCGGAGATAGATTTTTCTGATAATTGGTTGCCTCGCTAGGCTGATGAGTGTTCTTGTTGCTGCGTTCTGCGCATGTTCTATATGTCTATATGTTGCCGCGGGTTGTCGTGAATAAACTAGTTGAAAGTAAAAAAAAAGAGAGAAAAACGCTCTTATCGTTTTTCTGTTCTCTTCCGCTGTCTCCGTCTTTATTTGAGGTCAATATGATATGCACAGGTTGGCACCTATACAAACTCAAATAATGAACAGCAGTTCTTTTTGCCCGGCGAGTGTCCTTTGATGTCATGTAGTAGATCAAAGTTAACACTACACATGCACACAAACGACCAACAATCGAACAAACGCTTCTCACCACTGAATTTTATTCTGGACAGCACCAAATTTGATATAGGCAAGTAGATAAGAATAAAATTGAATTGCCAGTGGCGCTTGTTCCCCGCTTTTCTGTTTCTCGCGCGCGCATATATGCACATCCCCCTAGCCTTCCCACATGCTATGGCGTAAGCGGCTGAAAATGTTGAGTGGACCTATTTGCGAATAAAACTAAAAATGTCCCACTTTCGCCAGAAAGCCAGGCAAAGCCAATGATTAGACAGCTATACAAAGTAAATGTATTTTTTATCGGCCATATAAAATTGTGAATATTCGCTTACTAACTAAATTAGCAAAATAAGGTGTGACGTGCGCACAGACAAGCATGAAGACTTCTCACTCGATGACCGCGGACACTCGCTGTCAAAACGCTGGCATGAAGAAGAGCGCCAGCAGCAACAAGCGAATTGCCCTTCGTGCTGTCTCTTGCTTCAACGCGAACTAAGCGGCGAGAACACAGCGCGCAGGAAGCCAGCAGTTCGCTATAACCTCTGTATACCCGTCGAAGTTCGTTTTCAAAATAGGGCCCGCGTGGCCGCGCCACACGCAGCCACCGCCGGGGTAGAGCCCCCCCTCCTCCTCCCCTGCTGCCTTGCACACGATGGAAGACGGCGCGCGTCCTCCTTGCCTTCCTCCCTGTCGCGCGCGAGTTCGAGGCACCATCTTTCTCTGGTCTCCTTTGTATGCTTTAACTCAAACGCACAGCATACCGCGCCACGGCCATCCTATCGCACTTAGACTTCATACGGAACATCACGGCGACGGAACATCATGGCCTGTAGTGTATAATTTATTGCTATCGCAATAAATGGTTATGTACGTTAGGGATAATAATCTTATTTTTCTGGGAGGAGCTGCTCGAATGTGTCGCAGCGGTTTTAATACGAGTGCGGTATGTTTGGATTTATTTGGACGAAAATAGAACGTACCTGATTTATTTTACTTCCAGAGTACAATGAACGACGTGACCTTGAGTTTGGCTTCTGGCTTGGATGTTTATTGGGGGGCGTTCTATCGACAGATAGCGGCGACTTTAGACCCACAGACGCCTTTGAGATGGTGCCCTCCTTGGGAACCTGAATAAAACGTACAACCGTAAGTGAAAGGAGGACGCAATTTAATATGTCATTAATAAGGTCATTTATTCGTTCCAATGCCGTTTAGGCAGTGCATGCGTTAATGCTTTCTTTTTATTATGCTGTATAATGCGATGGACATTCTAATTTTTCTTCGAGTAGCTGCTTGAAAGTGTCGCACCGGTTGTTATACGACTGCGGTATGTATGTTTGCCTTATAGGGGACGAAAATAGAACGTACCTGCTTTATTTCACTTGCAGAGCGTAATGAAGGATGTGACCTTGAATTTGGCTTCTGGCTTGAACGTTTATTGGGGGGCGTTTTCTCGACAGATAGCGACGACTTTAGACCCTTGGAAACCCTTGAGATGGTGCTCTCCTTAGGAACCTGAATAAAACTTACAGCTATAAGTAAGAGAAGACGCACTTGAATTTGTTTTTAACAAGGTGATTTAATTCGTGCGGATGCAGTTTACGCAGCGCAGACAAATAGCTTTTTCAAACGAGTAGCTATTCCAGGTTCTCGGAGAATTCTTAAACGGACACTACAGAGAAAAATGATTTCTTCTGTATCAATAATTTATTTTTCTATGACATAAAACACTACTCTTATCACGATAAGACGCTTGGAAAAGCAGAAAAGGCGCAGGAAAGAAAGATGGGTGGCGACGCCTGCTTGAAGTTCCCGCACCTGGTCGCTGTGACGTTATGGATTTTGATGGCATCTTCTAGGGCCTACTTAATTATGTAGCTGTACAGATTGACTACATCGTGTTCTAAAGGAACGAAACATTAAACATGGCAAGTTTCGGGAACCTTTACTCAGCCAACGGGGCCCAAATGCGAAAAGATACTGTGGAATCCCTGACGTCCAACTGACGATTTCGGCGCGATACTCAAGTAGTGATACTTCGACCTTCATTTTCTCATCTAATAATCAAACTACTATTTTCAAATGACTGCCTGCAGCGTTCTGAAACAATACTTCATTAGGCTCAACTGACTTATGGTTTCGCTTTATTGTCCCTTTAAGTTGTTCCCATAATGCGCAAGAACTAAAATTTGCGAAATATAAGAGGACAGAAAGTGCGGGATACTCACGAAAATTGAAAAAAAAAAAATAGTTTGATGAATTCACATATGAGTTAGGCTAAGCCTGCACGGCGTATTGACAAGCTTTTGGAGAGTCTCTTTAAATGCGTAAGAATTTCTATAGCTACCCAACGAGGAAACCCGTCCGTCCCTCATGTAAGAAAAGATCACTTTCAATATAGGATCCGCAGCAGCGTGCGCATTGACCTTCGTGCTGCCTCTCGCTTCAGTGCGAACTAAGCGGCGAGAACAAAGCGCACTCTCTTCCCGCCGCAGACCGCTTTCAGTATTAACCCATGCAGCCGCGCCATACGCAGCCACCGCCGGAGTACGGTTGATCACGTTAATAATGGTTCGCATTGCGGACGAGGCAGCGTCATCGACCACGTCTACGTACGAGGTTTACCGAATGTGACACTGTTCAGTTACGTCCCGTATTACAGCACGCATCGCTCAGTGCTCCTCTTCTACGAGGCAGCGGCATCATCCAAACGCACCATCATATAACATGAGTGAACACTACTACTAGTCGTCTCTCCATCGTTGTCTCATGCCAGCATCAGTTAACATGTCGGTGTTGCAACCGCGCTTCTCCGTTTCACGATTATTTCGCGGTGTTTCTCAAGCATATACCAAACACAGCAGCATATGACAACGAAAGAGCAGCTGATTAGTAGCAAATGCTTAGACATCATTTAGATAACTCCCAGAGAAGATTCTTCGTGTATTTCTTTTTTTTAGGCCGCTTTTCCTATATGGTCGCGAACGCAGGTTCGTCATCCTTTCCACTGTTTTAGACAGGCACAGCTTCCAAACAAAATGGTCCTTACTCTCCCGCGTAATTGCGCCTAGGCGAGGTTAGTCCATAAGTGCACTACCTCAACCATCTTCAGGTTGCTCGCGTAACTCGGGCACCAGATAAAAAGACGTCCGAAAGACTTACACCACGGGATGGTTTCGACTTGAGCGAAGCGTTCCGTTTACCACTGTGGGTGCCATGGTGTCTCGTTGACTTCGTTCTAGTGACAGACATCGTGTCATCCTCCATTTCGCCGATTCTTGATGCTTCTTCTGCCTTTTCTTCAACGGTGACAGTTTGTGTGTTTAAATATCGCGGCTGGCACCATATGGTCAAGGTAAAGGACTGTTGTCGGCAAGAAAACCAAGAACATCAATTGCAAACGAACCTGACAGGAAAATCGAAGCTCTGCTCAACGATGGAGTGATATTGTAACCCGGCATCATGATCATAAGCAATTGTTTCTCAGCTGCCGTAAATTTGGCCACTATCATCATGACGTGCAGTGCCACTCGCATCGCCGCCACCATTCGTCATCTTCGATACCTACAAGCGTATGCACGCCCATTTGAGTCAGAATTCGCTTATAGTGGGTCTGCTTCGTATTATTTACAATGTATGACAGGGGCCGCCGTTATGCCTTCCTACTGGGCTTTCTGCATTGACCACGAACTCTGAGAAATGAAGCCGGTCTTAGGACACCCAGTGCATACCTGTGCAATGCGCAACTCGCTCTTGCGTGCAGGTCGCTCAACAACGGGATCTAACATCGCCGATGTTATCCGTCAGCTCATGCACACAGAAGAGTCTTTATAAGCGTGATTAATGTCCACCGCGGATGGGGTGGGGCGTCTTGAAGCGGCGGATCCACGATGCACAAGAGTTCGCATGCACTGCTCGGTAGATTGAGTGAGGGCAAAGTTAACGAAGTTTTTTCTTTTTTTTTTGTGGAGTAGGGCTTAATTTTAATGTTAACAAAACAAAATTTCGCTCTGCTGTCCTCCAGCCACCATGGAAACGACGGTAATACATACATTTTCTACGATTTGGCACAGACGAGTTCGTTGATAAATCCGAGTGTGTAGCTGCTTTTGTTTACAGGGAGATGTTCGCTATAACGTTTTAATGCAATCAGCATACTTAGGATTTTTCACACACTATCTATCTATCTATCTATCTATCTATCTATCTATCTATCTATCTATCTATCTATCTATCTATCTATCTATCTATCTATCTATCTATCTATCTATCTATCTATCTATCTATCTATCTATCTATCTATCTATCTATCTATCTATCTATCTATCTATCTATCTATCTATCTATCTATCTATCTATCTATCTATCTATCTATCTATCTATCTATCTATCTATCTATCTATCAATCGATCGATTGTCCAGCGAAGACGTGAACTCGTCGCGCACCCGGCTGGTCCCCCGTAGGGACCAGCAGGTCCATGGGTTGTCCATGGTCGAATGCGTAGCGCATCACGCTGCTGTTCTGAGGGAACAGGATTGGAAACCATCTCTCGGACCAACTTGGGTCACTGGGTATGTGCAACTCTTCAATTAACCTCTTTGACGCCACCTTGGGTGGCCGCGCATAGAGTTTCTCCCTACATTGAGAGAAACTCTATGTGGCCGGGTATACGCGCCACTATGCATGTATACAGCTCGCCAACAATGCCCTCTTTGATGCCAACTTGGGGAATGCCGTATGTGCCGCTGGGTATGCGGCGCGCTTCAATGACGAAAAAAAAAATTTTGTTTAAAATTTGTCGCGTGCACAACCGAAACCACGTCGTACATAGACAATCCTGTCTGCGGGAAGCTTCCATAGTGAACCACAGTTGCCTCTTTTCACCTCGCACGCTTCCACAAATAGCCCTCGTCCATAAGTTAAATATATTGTAACCCTCTCTCTCTCTCTCTCTCTCTCTTTAGATTTTCTTTATCTTGCTCGATCTGTTTGCTCCGCTGCCGCCTTGCACCCAACAAAAACGCCCATCGCTATCTCACGCTCTTACGTGCGCGTGCCACGTGGTGTAGCGAAGAAGAAGAAGCTCGTCCGTTGATGAGCGTTTCTCGCAACGCTTCCTGAAATCGCGATTTTCCTGGAATACTCAATATGGCACAGCAGTCCCACAGCCCACCTAAAGCTCCGCCGATGACGTTGTCGTCTCCAAGCGCCGCCAGTAGCGTGAGGGCGCAGGGCGTGGAACAGGTGAGCTCGAAAACAGCGTGCCACTATGGCGGAGAAGCGCTTTGCCCCAACGTGATGGTTCAGAACAACTTCAGTTTGGCCTAGTTGGTGTTTACTGCATATCATTGACCGCAAATAAAGACGGGGACAGCGGAAGAGAACAAGCCCGTGTCGTTTTTGCGTTCTCTTCCGCTGTCCCCGTCTTTATTTGCGGTCAATATGATATGTTGATGGTTCAGAGATTCGGTGGACTGCTCACCTCACTCGATACTTGTTCCTGTGCTCGATGGCAGAGAAGCTTGGAGCACAAACGCACTTGGTGCTGAAATAGCATTCGTGACCCTTCAGATTTTGTTCCGCGAAAGCGAATGCTCACTGCAGCTCTGCATATCGTCATAAACTGAAGTGCTTCTCCGCGAACGCTTGTAAATGTTCACGTATAACTTTATGGATGAGAGATTGAGAGCAATATTTTCTTTACCGAAATAATGTTTTTTTTTCTTCGCACTGTTATTGCGTTAAGAAAGCTTATGAAACAAATTTCTACATGGCCCACTAACGTTTTTCTTCCACGTTTAAAGGTCAGTTATTGAAAACCTGGAACGACAAGAATAGTCAATATTGCGTTACAATATTTCCAATATGTTTTATGTGTTATTGTACGAATAGAACATGGTCGTATTACACGAATACGCTGTTATAGTCAGGTGGAGCGGGCTACGTTTACTTTATAACAGAAAAAAAAAACTTATGTTAACCGAAAATGCTTGATGTGCGAGTAAATTTTTATGTCAGGTCAGGCTGTCAGTGGCCTGTTGTTGAATGCGCATAATAAGACCAGGCATATATTGGCTGTAAATTAACTGCCGGCGACTAAGTTACCTTTACCAGGTATTATGGCAACATTTTATTTATCAGCTCTGGCATTTTCGCTTAGCTGAGCCATTATAGATGTTGGCCGTAAATCACTCCGCGGCATTCAAAACCGTTGCGCAACGGTTTGGTCCCCAGAAATATTACACTTACATAAATTATAGGAAAAAAAAAAGCTGCAACTAAGCAAAGTTAGCAGGCAAAACATGCCGAACTGATCCGACAAAGAAAAAAAGAAAAGGAAATGTGGAATACACGTAATTAAACAATCACCGATAATCTAAAAAGCCACGTGGATGCAAAGTCTGTCGAGCTTCCACGCACAGACATAGACCAGCTCCAGACCATGACGTCATAAATACGGCGGCGTACTATTGCGCACCTCGACTCTATTTCGACCCTGCCGCTTCTGGTAGGCACACATGATTATTTTGGTCCCGAGACTTTAATCGTCGTACGTGCAGGAAGGCGCATATCATTGCGCCTACGAATTGAAGGAGCTCGACTAGAAATAACACACACACAAAAAAATTTCTCAATACTCTCCATGCACCTGCGTGATAATGACGTCACAGGTTTCTTGTTTACATACAGGAAGCTTGAGTTGTGTATATACTTAATGGTATCAGCCACTGGTTTTAATCCTCTGTCTGTGATTCGCTTGATTTCACCAGGAAGTGGATGCCCCGACGGCGGACAACTCTGGCGCCACGACGCCCCTCGGCCGACACTCAGCTTACAGGCACAGGCACCGAGCCGGAAGAGTGATGAGGAAGCCATCGGTAAGCGTTGTTTGTTAGCTATACCTAATGTACGCGATGCATATATGTGCGGCCTATAATTTATCGCACACAGACACTGTTTCCTGCTGTGGCCAACTACTTTCGGGAATTTTCGGCTTATTGGATTTTCGAGCTAAACTATCAAGACACCGTGCAGAAGCTCAGATTGGCTGCCGCTCCAGCAACGAATAGAACAAATCGCTAGAGAGTCTGTGTGTATCGTGCGTTCGGCGGATGGGCCCAATTAGGCGGGGCATTACTTACTGGTTTCGAAGGTCTGACGCTTTTTCTCACCAGACATATATGTATGAATGTATGCATGTATATATATATATGCATGTATATGTGTATGTATGCATATGTATGCATGTATATGTATATGTATGCATATGTATGCATGTATATGTATATGTATGCATATGTATGCATGTATATGTATATATATTTATATATATATTATATATATATATATATATATATAGGGGCACCATAGGTCATGCTTGTTTGCCATTTACGCAACGTTTTCGCACGAGAGATTCGTCCCGGATTGCAGTGAGCGAACTGAAACTGGCACTTGCGTGAACAGGGCCGATTGATTGCCAAATGGTTGATTACGAGTCGAAAAGGTCTGTAGAAGCATTCTGACGCGTTCGTGCATTTTTGAGCGTCCAAGAACGCTTCGATTTTTTTAATAACTGTAATTAAAGAGAAATTTTAATCGCGTTTGGGCGCGAGCTATACCACGAGTGAAAAAGAGCCGTAACGGTCATAACCATTCACGCGTTTCGAAACTCCGGGACTAAAATTTTGCAATTAGTACTGTAGCTTGGCCTATTATTGGTGCATATTTATAACATGTGCGATGGGGCGAAATAACGGAACGCAGACACATACACTGTCTTGCGTCCTCGTTTGTTTCGTGCCACTGCGTCTATTCCAGTTAAGCGCTCTGCCTCTTCCGCGTGTTTATATGTGCCAATCAGCGTTTCAAACATTTCAAAGTACCGAATGCAGCGAGCGAATGAAAGCTTGTAAGGCGTATTTGTGCTGCCTGAAGCGGCACAAATACGACCCATTATAATAGTGAGGTGCTCGTACGTTACTTCAAGCTAGACCTTTATTCTTCGGTATTGAGAACCACCAAGAAAATCGCCCAATAAGGAATAAAAAAATGCCCGCACATTGTTACCACGGTCATATGAAAGGAAGGGATTGGAGAATCTTCTCTCCACGCGAAGGGGCTCCACGCAATGGATCACAAATCGCAACTGAATCACAATGCAAGCTGAAGCATGCGGGCTGGGCGCCGCCATATCGGAAAGTGGGTTTCTGTTCTAAAGTCTGCGGGATGCCTAAACCGACTTCTGCGGTACAAAAATTATATGGTTGTCGAAAAGTATTACGTTTTGAATAACGTCACTGATTCCCTATATGTATTATATATACATGCACGGAAACAGTGGAATTACTGTGACTGTAGACTTTGCAGCTGTAGTCACAAAGGTAAATAAACTAATTTTCCTTTAAAGCGCATTTCATTGAGTTAAATCCGAGCATAGGCTAACAATCCCCGATTGTTTGGTTGGTTTCCCATCGAGCTAGCTGTAAAGAACAAAAATGGCAATTTCACCCAAAGCGCGAAGAACTGACAGCGATAGCGTAGTTTAGCGATGCTGTTGAACCCTTCGGGCGGTGTTCTAGCAATGCACTGCTGCGGCTAAGCGGATGCGACATACGCGGGTGCGCCAAAATTTATGGCGCCCTTAAAAGCTTCAACACGCTGTGTATAGAGTCTGTAATGGCCTGGCACAGGCGTCACCACGGTGCCCGCAGTAATAGCTAGAACCGCGATATTGAAGTTTTTTTTGTTGCTTTCTTTTTGCTTTTTAATGGTCTAGATATTTAGGATAAAATGCATGCGCTGTGGATGAAATGTTTCAAGAGTTTTGCTTGCACGCTGCAATCCTAAAAAAAATAATAGAGAGAGAGCGAGAGAGGAAGTATTCAGTAAAGAACATAGACCTCGTTTGAGCAAGTTTGGCAGTTTAGCAGTATATCATCTATCTTGTATACACGGCATTGGTAGATATATAGGCCATAGTTTTACCTAAGTGTATACGGAACATGACGTTAACGGCGAGAATTCGCCTGCAGTGTACATATACTTGCGTTCGCAGTAAAAGTAATAACCACTTAATGGGAACCGTTACTTATATGCCGTTCGTTAAAGTCAAAGTTCTCAAATGACTGCGAAGACCTAGGACTCGGGGCAGTGCTATTCTAATGGTTACGCTTGCGAGAGGAATGGCGCTTCGCAGACACGCCAAACAGCTGTGACGTTAGAACGGCCTCAGCGATTTGCGGTACCCAAATCTCGGAGGTTGTGGACCTCCGCCCTGTCGGACTTGGAGCGAAACCGTTTTACGCTGTCTTTGAGAGCAGAGCGGGATGGGCGGACGTAATCTCCGCCTACAAAACGAGGAGGCCAGTAGTGCGCGGGAAAGTAACTACAAAAAAGGCACGCGAAGGTCCTGATAACTGTAACATAAGTACGAATTAAAAGTGAAAGTAAGAAACGTCTTTTTATTGCTCGTTGGAGGAGCACACTAAGTCAACGTCTCCTCTAAAGGCTTCTTTATAGCATGATAATGTGGCTTCGGCCATATGGGTTCATGACACTGTCCACGAATTACGAGAAAACGTGATGTTTTAATTTGACGCATCCCACGATGCCCCCAATAGTGCAGCCCAGCGCAATGTCGTTACAGCAACATGAAGGCACCGCAAGTTTTTAAAGCAATTTTTAGCTTAAATGACAACATTCAAAATACACTAATTTGTGCAGTGGCAACAGGGAGAGATTGCAGAGTAGCTAGAACCAAACACAAGTGTGCAAAACAGTACTTTCAGTTGTGCGGAAAGCAATAAATGCTGTATGTATGCAGGGTGCTTCACGTAACATGAACCACGGATTTTAAAAAAGTGGTCAACCACAAATGAATGAAACCAACGACTTATGGTTTTGCCGTCATGTGGCCCTTCTTATGATATATTTTTTATAATGCGCTTAATTAGTTAACTAAGATCATGCATGCAAAAAATTTCACATTCACTTTAGGGTCAAGTGCGTTTTGTTACGTTGTGGAGGGCATTCCAGAACGACCGATGCAATTTTTTGTGGCAACGTACATGCTGCATGGCGATTTTTCTTTTTCTGCGTTTAAAGAAAGCGCGCGAAATATGAAATAAAATCACGTGACTGAATAAACCAGAGGGGTGTGTGTGTGTGTGTGCGTGTGCGTGTGCGTGTGCGTGTGCGTGTGCGTGTGCGTGTGTGCGTGTGCGCGTGTGCGCGTGTGCGCGTGTGCGCGTGTGTGCGCGCGTGTGCGTGCGTGTGCGTGCGTGTGCGTGCGTGTGCGTGTGTGTGTGTGTGTGTGTGCGCGTGCGCGTGTGCGTGTGCGTGTGCGTGTGCGTGTGCGTGCGCGTGCGCGTGCGCGTGTGTGTGTGTGTGTGTGTGTGTGTGCGTGCGTGTGCGTGTGCGTGCGTGTGTGTGTGTGTGTGTGTGTGTATGCGTGCGTGTGTGTGTGTGTATGCGTGCGTGCGTGTGTGTGTGTGTGTGTGTGTGTGTGTGTGTGTGTGTGTGTGTGTGTATGTGTGTGCGTGCGCGTGCGCGTGTGTGTGTGTGTGTGCGCGCGCGCGCGCGCGTATGTGCTTTTTTATTTTACTGCTGTTTCATCCAGTGTCCTCATGTAAAGTATATCTGGCCGCGTTAGACAGTCCTCTGAAGGTGAACATCGACAAAGCACACACATTTTCGTGGTCCATGAGTTTGTAGTGAAGGGAGTCTTAAACATCAGCAATAGGAAAACAGTGCGAACAAAAGCGAGCATGTGCAAATATGGAGAAAAACTAAACATTGCGAAAAATGAATCCGCGGTCAGCATTTGGCCCATAACAAGCAGCTTATTAACAGCTACTAAGCTGGGCGCGTCCTTAGCGGCCAAACCTGAAGCTGTGAGTCAGGTTCCTCGATAATATCAGCTTTATCGTGCGTTTTTGTTGCCCCAACGCATTGCAGATGTTCGCGGACTTTGTCGCCAGGTTGACCCCGTCGCCGGCACCGGTCAGGCTGACTGTGACAGCTACTGAAGCTCAGGAACGAAGATTCCCACTTTCCGGCTCGGTAATAATAACCTTTATAAGTTTTGCTGCGGTTGATTAAGAAGAGCGTGGAGCTGTGGTATTTAAGCTAGCTGACCCACCCACCGGTTTCGTTTGGCTTGGCTTGGCAATGGCTATCGCTTTGCGGGGGACAAGTCATTCATTCGTTCAGTCAGTCAGTCAGTTAGTCAGCTTAAAGAACACGACTTCACGTCAATCTTGATTTCTTGTACCTTTAGTTGAAAAGAAACCTGTCGTCAAATTCGCCAAATCATTACAGAAAAATTCGAGAACTGTGGAGCAAATAGAGTGAACTGCTCAATTAAACATAGTGCAAGAAACTCAGGTTCCATTTTCTGCTTGTTACTGCGTTCGATCAGACTGAAAAATCTACTATCTTTGTCACTTTGGTTTTGGTGTCGTTGGAACTAATAGTTAGTGCATGCTGTAACGAGGAAAGTAGCTGTATTAACGAGTGGACTGGTGACGCAACAGACCAACATGAGTTTAGTGAAGCAAGTAAGAAATATCGCAGTGGCATGGTACTATCGGTGGCAGATAGCAGCACCATTCCTTAACGTTGAAGAGCTGGACTCTTCCTAACGTTTGGTCCCAGTGGCGCACAACAATGCCTCTTCGGCTCAACCAGCAAGCTCATCAATAATTCAGGATGATAATTTTACAAAAAGGAGGCAAAATGCGAACTCTGTTAGATATTACGAAACGGCAAAGTTGCAGCTCGCCCGTTACGGAGGCTTTGTGACAATGGCGCTCTGCAGCGAAGTACGTGGTCGCAGGTTCAATTCGCGACCGTGAGGCCCCGCTTCAATTGGGTATAAATGCAAAAGCGTTATTGAAGAGAAGCTTTTTTTTATTGTTTACCATCCCGGGTTTTGAACGGCTTTTACTGCAGCCATTTGTATATATTATATATACACGAATGATATGCGTTGCGCCCATAGCTAGCTTATATATAGCTTGTTCAATAAAGAGCGAAACTGGTGCTTTCAGATCTTAATCTCTGAAAATTATTATTTGGGCATCCCTTCCTGTATGCTCCCCGGTAAGTGAAATACACGCGTCGCATCGTTTCTACCACGCCTGCATAGCAAGAGTCAAGCCATCGTTTGGCACGTACTTAAAAATCGCCTCCGATGCATTTCTACGACTGATTGCATGTCCTGTTTCATCTTAAAGCAATGTCGGTTTTTTTTACCCGCCTTCCAGGCATTTCAACAATCCACTTAACCATTTTACAGTCCAAATGTGGCACTCTTGGGGCCCTTAATGTACCTCACGATAAGCAGGGACATTCCTTTAACATAAAACAAGATATAGTTAAGACATTGGACGAGATTTTTAAGTAGGTGTCAAAATATGGCTTGATAGACACGCTATCTGAGCTTGGTGGAAAAGGCAGGACGAGTACATTTCTTACCGGGGAGTATATAGAAAGGGCTAAAATTACTGATGAATAATTGTAATATTTCCGAACATCAGCCTCAGTCTTTATTTATTTAGTGCCCTACGTGCAAGCGAACTAGCTTATAAGACCTCAGAATGCTGACTTGTACAGTCACCGCTGTTGCGTGTAATAAAAAAAAGACAGTTAAATTATTGCATATTAACCTGAACACATTAGTGTCACCTGTAGGTATCCTTAAAGCACACGGATGTCCTCGTGGAATAGAGCGATATGTTGTACCGATTCATTGATTTGGTTCTGAATGGTTTAGCCATTCGGCATATGCCCCTGGGTGTGTGCCCCATAAAGGCCAATGCTGCAGACTTGGTATGTGCCTCTGTAGCGTAATAATTACAGAATCCTCATATATAGCTAGTTGCGTGTCGCACTTCCCTGTTATACTCCTTTTATTACCATTATTTCCACGGGAAACATCGTACATGGCGTCTTGTTGACGTCTCACTGCGCGTCCGCCTGATTGGCGCCTTTATTTCAGCAGAGCTTGTCAGTGGCGTATTGCATAAGCGCGAAAATTGCATGAGATAAAGGTTGTGACTTCTGTGGTGGGAGGACAAACATTTCAGGCGGTTTCACGTGACATAGAATAAAACTGAACACAATTGCGCGTATCGCTGTTAATTGGATTGAACAGGTTCCACTTGAATACGCTTCGCTTCGCATAGATTCCATCGTGTGCGTTGAACTTGCGTTTTTCATCCTTCATTTTTACGTTTTAGGCGCACGATGAGAAATACTATATGGTGAAAATTCAACCGCAATGTCGTCCCTCATATCCCAGCTGTTTTTTTATGGTGGTTAAGCCTCGTGAACAAGTTCTTTCGCTTATATTTTCATGGGGTTCATTACACAAGATAGTACCGCTACAATTACGAGGCTGGAATGCATGCAGGAATGGTGCACAGCACTGACGGAAATGCGTGCCGGAAGCCTGCACAGCACAGTCAGAGAATGACCATACACAAGGTAGATGATGTGAAGTGTCCAGATTTTCTGACCGTCCGTCCGTCCATCCTATTCCAACCCGAAGCAAGAGCGCTTAGGCGGTGCCAGCTGCAAGAAAAGAGTAGAACAAGCAACCCATCCAGTGCCGTTACACTCTGAGGCCTGTTGCTACTGTTTTCCATACACAGACCGACCGCAATATAATGGGTTATGTCGCTTTTTCAAGAAGTGTTTCCTGAATTTCGCTGTAACGTATGTTGTCCAAAACCAAGCCGCAGTGGTGGTGGTCCCCGAGTTCAAAATGTGAATCTCGAAGGCTATGCTTTTACTGATTGCATGCGGCGGAAGCGATTGGTGCAGCTGCAAGCCCGACATAGATATCGGCTTTTGGACACCACCTATCGGTGTCTCGGACGACAGTTAAATCCTAGTGATTATCTCGCGCACTATTTCCCTTGCCAGCACTCTCAAGAGCCCCGGCAGCGGCTCGACGACAGGGGACTCCAGAACCTCCTGAGTACCATGCACACGACGGCCACCAGCTCGCCCTCTTCCCGAGTCAAGGCGGCTGGAGCCGCCAGCAGTGTCAGCAGCGCCCGTAGTTGGGCGCAGGGCCTGTGCGCGGCGCGACCGCTCGTGTCCATGTTCGGCGCTGCATGCGCCATCATGCTGCTTCTCACTCTGGTGCTCTGGCTGAGCAGCGCCTACAGCGACCGAACCAGCCCGCACTGCGACACGCTCGAGTGCCGTTACTACAGCCAGTACCTCGACGACATCGCGAACACGTCGGTCGACCCTTGCCACGACTTTTACATGCACGTCTGTTCTCGCTGGGTGTCTCGCGACCGGCGCTCGGTCAAGCAAGCCGTGTACGAGGAGTAAGTGAGGGAGCGCCTGCCGATGTGGGATCGAAATTTCGAAGTTGCCCGGCCGCTCTCGTGATATCGTGTTTAGTGAAAGCTTTCGCGTAGAGCATAAAAAATGAAATCTGGCACGCTGGAACTTGTTCGTGGCTAATATAATACAGATAGCAGCACGGTTAGCAGTACTACCAATTTCTAGTTTATGGTCAGCGGTCTGAGTTCTGTCACTCGCTTTCGTACTTGGGAATGTTCAGACGCAGTGACAGACGGTGGCAAGCAAGCCCCGTACACGCACAAGCACTTGTGCGTGTCCACTTGCTTGAAAACCTTCTGACATTGCGCTGAAACATATATAAGTGTGTCTTACCAACGAGGCTGAACCACAACACTTGTTCGTCTTCGTCTGCACCGCACTTTTAACATTAGCCATACATATTTTGGTGTTGGCATAAATATCGAGCTTCGCTACGCAAGAGAAAAGAAAACTAACATCGTTAGACGCATCGACATTGCTAACATCGACATCGTCAGCGGGCCCGGACGTATCCTCTCACTTTGACGTATTCGATGCGTTACTCTACGCCGAACTTGCGGACGAACCAACGATGTCTTAGGGGGTATCGCATTTCTTTAAATGACTAGTTGACATATTTCCCAATATTTGAAGTTCTTCGTTTGGATGATTGTGAGAAACAGGCATCGATGAACTTCAGAAATATTTAGTTATCGCTTTCGCAAATCTAAACGTTTTAATACCGATGAAGATTTAGTGATGGGCGCTGTAAAAGCTGGTTTTAAGGCGGGCCGATCCCAGAAGCTGTGTAGTAAGTGTTGGTACGCGACATATGTATCTACACAATGACGATATCAAAACGCCGTGTCCTGTCTTCTCCTGTTCCTTAGCTTGTATCCCAGCAGTTCGCACTCTGAATTCAGCCATGAGATCAAAACGTGAATACGATATGTATCAGTATACCTTATTTGTACTGATGCGTATCGTGTACACGTTTTGATCTGGTCAATGTGTACAGATAAAAAGCTGACCTTCGACCATGAATGGCAGTATGACCTCCCCAGAGCAACCGGGGGGATAAGAGCGACATAGGAGTAGCGGAGTCATATGACGTGCAGAAGCACGTAACAGAAGGAGCTGGTTGTGCTTGTACGTGAGTGTGCGCGGCGGCCGCTCTGGGATGCGGAATGCTTTCTGCCGCAATGTTCTGTGTTGATGTTGTTCACAAAGTGATAACTGTGCTCCGCATAATGTGTTCGGTTATGTAGCCATAGTTCTATGGTGAAGGCTACTTGCATGGTCTATGTTACGTAACGATAGCTGTGGTTTATACTATAGAGATAAATGAAACAAACAAAACTCTGCCGCACTTTTGTGCTTTGGTTGATCACAGGTGACGTTGAGTTGTACACAACAGCAGGCAAAAATAGATGTAAATCACGTAATCGCATAGGGACGACCACCATGGCGACGAACATCCCCTAAAAGCCCCATGCAAATGTCGATAAATAATCTTCAAATGGAAGTATTTCACAATACTAGCGCATTATAGTCACCCGTGTGTGAAGCGTAATGCCAGTGACTTTTCATTAACTTCTAAAGAAGTTGTTTCGCTTCTTCCAAAAATGGAACGTTCATAACTTGAAACAAACTGATCATTGTCACACAGAAGAATTGCGTGTAATAGCACCATTGGTGTCAGTTCTAGTCCAGCACATAAAAGAATGCGGAACATACAAAACAGAATATTTTATATCAGTTTTCGCACCTTACACGGATTTTAGGGCATGCACATTAAAACGCACGAGTGTTCGCTCACGTGTTAACAGGCATGTGCTCAGTGGCCTATGATAACCATATGTTCTAATTAACATGCGTTATTCAACAAATGAGCATTTGTTAACGATTTGATAAGTACGTGTTGGCGTGACTACATCAACGTTCACCTGTAAACGAGCAGCCAAGTCTAATATATTTTTTTTTTCACTTTGACGTATTCGCTGCGTTTACTCTAGGCCGGACGTGGCGGACGAACCAGCGATGCTTTAGGTGCCGTAACACTCCTTTGGATGACCAGTGGTGAAATCATGTTTGCGGTACAATGTAGGAAGCGGTAGTATTGAACGCACACATACGCTGTCTCTGACATTAGTGCGAAGAATGAGGCGCTTAGAACTTCGTTATTTCTCATCGCGTTCCAGGTTTATAATGAAAGTGGCTTCGAGTGCTCTCAAGACGACAGTGCCCAGCAGCGGACAGAGCGCCGTACAGAAAGGGGCCCAGTTCTTCCAGTCGTGCAATGCGGTCAGCTCCGGACAGGTCAGCGAAATAGACACGGTAAAATCCATGCTGTCTCAGTTCGGCATTCGTTGGCCAGCGCTTACGAACGCCTCCAACCTGCTCGACACTATGTTCTCGATGACGGCTACTTGTAACTGGGGTGCCATAATTCAATTCAACATGGACCAGCCTGGCCTTCTCACTATACGACCCGCGAACTTCTACGCCGAAACGCTGCGCAGGAGGCGCATCATGCTCGAAGAACGGAGTGGAGCGAAGACCACGTACGAGGACTATTTTCACAGAATGGTTCGCACATTCAACACAGGCAAAGTGCCGCTCGCATACCGCGACCTTCTCGTGCTTGAAAGCGTGGCCATCACGAGCCTGAAAAATTCGCTCGCGCTCCCGATGCCGACGAACATTCGCAACCAGAGCATGAGAACCGTTATCGATGTAGCCAAGAATGCCATTGACCGCGTCTCCTGGGACAGCGTTCTTCAAAGGCGCTTGAACACTACGGTGGACACAGTGCGAGTGGTGTTGTTTGAAAACGTCGAGCTATTCTCCGCCTTCTTCCAGCTCGTAAAAGAACTTGGCGAGGCGAGGATGGCCTACTACCATGGCTGGGCTGTGATCCAGGCCGTGTCTGTGATTGTAGACGTCGATCTGGCCAAGCTGTTTTTTATTCGTGACGCTGACTACAGACGAGGCAGCACGCTGAGCTGCGCATCAACGACGCACGGATATATGGGTCTTGCCTTCTACGCTGGCTACATAAGGGACCAAGTCACGCAAGGTATGACCGACGAGTTGTCCTACATGCTTGCGAACATCCAGGAAAAAGCACAGGCAAGACTCGCTCTCTCTAAGTGGCCCGATGCTATGAGTGTCTTGAAGACTGTAAATAAGGCGGACAGTATCGACGCATCGCGCTGGATCTTTGAGAAGAGTGATCCCGATAAGCTAGATGACGCATACGGGTTGTTTCCCGACATGACCAACTCGCTATGGACAAACGTCGTGCTGGCCACGCAGGGCCGGCGCCGCGCGCCGGTCGACACGAGAATGCCCCTTTTTATGACCCATAACAACGTGCGCTTCCTCTACGTCGACCCTGCTGGTCACGTGGTGCTCCTTCCTCTGATGTTCGAGATGCCATTCTTCGTCCACGGGCCGTCCTTTCAAGGAGTGAAGTACGGAGCGCTCGGTGGCGAAATCGCGGACGAATTGTCGTCGCTCATCTTCGCGCGAATCGCCGAGATCGACGCCAACTTTCCTTGGCGAGCGGCGGATATTCCGTGCGTAGCCGAAAAATATCAGCCTGGCAACGGTAGTGGCCACCAGATAGACTCCGGCAAACTGCTGTTTCTACGAAGAGCAACGTCCGTGCGGTTCCTTTACGAGGCGTTCATGCACCTGGGCATTCAGAAAACTGCCCCTTTGCAACTCAGCAGCCACGTCGAAATGACGGACGTTCAGATGTTCTTTTTCTTCTGGTGTCTCATTCAGTGCGACACGGATGACGCGGCTACCATGTGTAACGAGGTCCTCAGGGGATTCGACCGCTTCGCGGCAGCGTTCCACTGCGAAAAAGGAAGCGCCATGGCATCGAGCCAGCAGTGCGATCTGTTCGAGTGTAACAGCGCCTTTAGGAAAACGAAAAGGCGCGAGTGTGACTAGAACCTTTGCCATACTACAGCTGCATGTTTGTCGCTTTCTTATCGCAGGAAGAAATTTATTTGTGATCTGTTTGCTTGTGAGTATAGAACTGAACCAGTTGACATGTCATTTAATGCATGTGGAGTGAAGGTGTTCAGTGACAAGAGATTTTACCGTTTCCTAGACGGAGATTCTGGACACGTGAGCATGGAGCTACATGTAAACATGTTTTTAGCTTGGCATGTATGAATATATTATAAGCAGTTAGCCCGGAACTCGCTTTCACGCCTAGCTTTTAAGTGTGGAAGTTTGTTTTTTATAGTATAAATATCGCTTCGAGAAATGCATGGCGTATCTGCACTCTTATGCCTCACATTCAACTTTATCTTTTATCACACCTGCTTCTACCGCCGCTCAATATCGCAGGACCACAGGGTTATATAAAGAATAATAATTTCAGGAGTTTTTAAATGTGGTACCCTCCAGAAGAGTGTTGTGGGGCGTAAAAAACGTCAGCACTCCCTTTATTTTGGCATGTACATGTTTGGAACTCCTTTTTTACAATCCTGAGCAGCAGGTCAGAACATTGAAACAGGTGGACCTGCCAGCTTTTTTTTTTCTTTTCTCTCTCTCGATTTGTGCCTTCTCGAAACCATGGTGCCGAATTGGCGTGCATAATCAGTGAAGTTTGTTATGCGTTCTTGATATATCTTCTCGTGCGCAATTTGCAGTCATGAAAAGGCGCCGCATTTCACGCTCGATGTTTTGTATCCTCTTTGATATATTTCTGCAGTGTAGTCTGCGCGGTGCAAGGAAGGCTCTTATTTTAAACTGCGCTGCCCACTACAAGTAGTCTATCGGAAAACATCAGCATAATTAACAGACGTTGAACTGCCATTCTCATTTTTCATTTGTTCTTATGGCAGGAGCAAAACTAACAGGGCACGCACTTAGTTTAAGGTCATTTCTGTTTGCCGTAATGGGATATATGTGCGGCGCTTGGCTTTGATATGCACCAGTTGCTATTTCGGCGTTCAAGTTGCCATTACATATGTCGTGTAACCGGCTTCTTTTCCCTGGCTTTGACCAACCAAGCGCTTGTACTGTTAAATTACTGAACGATTTCTCGTCTCTGAAAGGCATCTTTTAAAAATATTTAGAGCCCTGTGTTTGAAAAACGCGAATCGGTGATTATAATTCGAAGGATATGCCCCAAGGCACGAAAAAAATGCTTAAATATCGCCCATTATAGCGGGGAGTGCCCGTAGCTACGCAGGTAAACAACACTCTTGCTTTAAAGAAGCAAACCCCTCTCCACCTCCAATAATAATAGAATGAGATGCTTGCTTGCTTGCTTGCTTGCTTGCTTGCTTTGCTTGCTTGCTTTGCTTGCTTGCTTTGCTTGCTTGCTTTACTTGCTTGCTTTGCTTGCTTGCTTTGCTTGCTTGCTTGGCTTGCTTGCTTGGCTTGCTTGCTTGCTTGGCTTGCTTGCTTTGATTTGCTTGCTTGCTTTGCTTGCTTGCTTGCTTTGCTTGCTTGCTTGCTTTGCTTGCTTGCTTGCTTTGCTTGCTTGCTTTGCTTGCTTGCTTTGCTTGCTTGCTTTGCTTGCTTGCTTGCTTTGCTTGCTTGCTTGCTTGCTTGCTTGCTTTGCTTGCTTGCTTGCTTGTTTTGCTTGCTTGTTTTGCTTGCTTGTTTTGCTTGCTTGCTTTGCTTGCTTGCTTTGCTTGCTTGCTTTGCTTGCTTTGCTTGCTTTGCTTGCTTGCTCGCTCGCTCGCTCGCTCGCCAAGAAGCCGGCGGTTAAAAGCTAAAGGGAAGGGGAGAGAGAAAAACTTCAACGTAAAATTAAATCGGGATGAAGTATAACGTTCATGTTAACTAAAAAAAAATAGATTTGCGTGGCAGATATAGAAATATTTTTTTTTGTACGAGAAGCTATTGTAAAACATTAGAACTTCACCTTTTTCCATGACTATTTAGCGCTACCGATGTCGCAATGATACCCCCGTGAAATTCTGAATAACATAACCCTGAAATAAAGGAATGGGGTCCAATCTACCAAAAATAACGGGTCTACGAACGCTACATATAACAAAAGCATGCTAGCAGAGGTAACGTCACACAGACAACACCGCCTTCAGCGTGTGAAAATGTTCTCAGGCTTTAGCCAACCAAACTGTTATTTTGCAGTTGGCGAACGCAGGACACCACTATAGCAAAGAAAATCAGCTCGTCTTCATGAGAAAAAGAAAGACGTTTAATCCAACAACTGTGATTTGTTCGTTATGGCATGCTCCTTCAGGTAATTGGGAGATCGGCTTTCTGCTACTAACGCATTGCTTGATGACAAAATACAAAAAACAAAACTAACCACCTGAGTCACAGCAATCATCACAGGTATGCTTCAGTCCACACATTCGAGAGTCAGGAAAGCTTGGTCCCTCTTTCGAACTGCGTGTTTGGTTCGGCCACAAATCCTAGGAGGTCTCGTTTGGAAGTGTGCTCTCAGCTTCAGACGGCCTGAAGAGAGATCGGCCTCTTCCAGACCTGCCAGATGCTCCGAACAAGTTGAGTAACAGGCCGCCTTGTCTACCGCGGCTGCGGTCCAGGTTAAGGTTGAGGACGGACGGGATATCGATGCCGAGGTCAGTGCCACGGCTACGTCCGGTGAGCAGCTTGAAGTTGAAGATATCCGGAATGTTGATGCCCAGGTCGAACGGATCCTTAAGTATACGCACAGGTCCGTCGGCAGGTACGACGTCGTCCTGAGGTGCCGGGGCCGACAAAACGGCGGCGAAAGCAAAGGTGACGAGCAAGACGGTCACAACGACGCGGCGCATTCCGAGCGAGTGCATCTTTCCGGACGCGGTCAGCAAACACTTGGAGCAGGAAAATTTTCTCAAGTCACAGAGCTCCGAAGAAACGCTACGTTCTGCCGGCAATAGAGTGGTCGGCACGCACGCTCACCGGTGCACGCAAGGTGAGGCGGAATAAAAGCACTCACCGGGGTGGAAGCGAATGAAATGCATTTCAAGAGGTCTTCTACACATGTCTGGTCGGGTGAACGACGCACTATACCTCCCCGTCCGAACGCTCGCACATCGGTGATGGTCTGGAAGTGGTTGGACGTGGCCTTAAGTGCCTTCTGGACAGCCTGTGCATTCGTGATCCTGATGGAACCTCCATTGGTAGGCACAAGCGCTACAGGAATGGTGCTGACGCCACTGCGAAAAAATAAATCTATGGGCAATTCATTAGGTGGCAGGGATGCTGACCAGGCGGATCGCGCCTAACCAGGAGAACTGGTCGACATCAGCTCAAGACGGCTGACGCAAGGAATGCCAATCAACCAGGAACTAAAATACGGTTATTCAGACACCTTAAACCACCCAGTACTCAGCCAAAACACCACTGCAGGTCAACGAAACGGTCGCTCTGTCGAGGCTAGCAGGAACCAGGGACAACAGCAGGTGGCCGGCGCTGCGCCGAGGTTCAAGTCGAAGAGCTTCTTCTTCGACTTCGGCTTCGTTCTAGTGACAGACATCGTGTCATCCTCCATTTCGTTGTTGTTGTTGTTGTTGTTGTAGCCTGTGGCACGTGTGGCTCCTACCCACGATGGGGGATTGGCCAAGAAATGGGTGGATTATTCCAAAATTATATAGAGCATAAATTTCCTAATATCTATGGGAATAGCATTGAATAGGGTTGAATTACCGGCTAAAATAAAATTAGGAAGGTGCTGTTGAATGAGTAATAATTAATTTAAAGGTAATAAAAAAAATTGAATTTAGCAGGGCATTCGTTTAGATTCTGTAAGGAAAGTTTGGACAGCGAAGCATGCATCCCTGTGGCTGAATCCCAAAGTGGACGCCCCGAACGAAAGAATTGCAGGTTCTGTCAAGTCCAGGCCAATTCTCCGAAAAGGTATCTCCAACAATCTTTTTCTTAACGCAGCAAAGCGGCGACAAGATAGAAGAAAGTGCTGTATCGTCTCCTCCTCTTCACAAAAAGAACAGAGGGGAGAGGGAACCAAACCCGACCTGTGTAAATAGAAATCTAGGGAGGGAATGCGGCAGCGTAACTTGGTGAGGCAGACCTCAAGCATCTTTGTGTAACAAGATTCGCTATGCCAGGGAAATGCCAGGTGTTTATACTCTGGAGAAGCTGTCAAATGTGGGTTTGATAAGGCTAATCTAATTGATCTCATCCGAAATCTTGCCGCCGTGATCTGTGCTGTCACTGGTAGAATAGGAAGAACAGGGCCGGATAGTGATGCATGTGCCAGTGAATCGGCAGTTTCATTAAAAAACAAACCTTTATGACCAGGCACCCAAATCAAATGAATACTTTGCACATGGGCCGGAACTAGTAAGTGGAAGAGTTTTAGCATGGGTGACTCATTAGTAGCGGTAAGGCAAGAACATACAGAAAGGGAGTCCGTAAGAATAGCAGCCGTTGTAATCATTTGGTCTAATTTACGTAACGCTAGGATTACTGCTAACAACTCGGCCAGAAAAATAGGCACAAAATCAGGCAATCTTAAAGAAAAAGACCAGTCGAGCACAGGACAAAATATTCCAATGCCAGCTTTTTCCACACACTGTGAGGCATCTGTTGCAATGATAATGTTTGTTTCTAGGGTGCTTAGGTGGTCTTGCAACATGGCGTTTAAGATGCCGTAAGGGAGTAGTTTCGCGTGGTTCGGGAAAATGTCGTCGAACCTGATCTCTGGGTAACTTGAATGCGTATTATTAGGAATCACATCACGAATTTGCACGTTTAGTGGTTCAAGTAATGTTTGCACAAATATAATCTGTGGTCTATGAAACCTGGGCCAATGAACAGGAAAAAATGATTCTGGATCGGAGATGAAAATAATTTGAGGACGGTTTAATGGTGATTCATATAGCCTTAAGAAGGTCTGAACGGTCAGAAGGTGAAATCGGCATAATATGGGTGGGATTCTTGCTTCCATGTATAATACGGCATTTGCAACGTATTTTGGAAGGCCTAAGCACAGACGTAGTGCCTCTCGTTCTAACAAAACTAGCGGCCGAAGCTTGTATGATGGAACACCTGAGAATAAAACACATCCAAATTCTAACACCGGACGAACGTACATATTATATACCATCAAGAGGGATTTTCTGCGCATACCTGTTCTTCGATTGCTTAACTTGCGCAAAATGCCCATTGTACGAGCTCCTTTTGTCGCAATATATTCAATATGTGGCCGCCAGTTAAGATTTCCGTTGTAAATAACTCCAAGGTACTTTAGTGACTCTACTTGTGGGATATCTTCGAGATGGTAGTTCAGCGATATGTATACTGGGTCTTTAACTGGAAAAACAAGTATAGCACACTTATTAGCATTCAGGTTTAAGTGTAAGCTATCCAGCCAGTGTTCCAGTTCCCTTAGATACTACTGCAAAATTTCGTAAAGAGAGTATATGTCACTAGCCATACCAAAAAAGGCAATGTCATCAGCATAAACGTAGGTACTGACTCCTGGGTGAACGGGGATTCTGCTCAGTAAAATATTAAATAATACTGGAGAGAGTACCGAAACCCTGAGGCACACCTCTTGTTTGCTTATGTTTTCTAGAAGAATAGCCGCTTCGAAAACAATAGAATTCCCTGTCTTTTAAAAATTCATGCACCCATGCTACAATATAGCCTGGAAAACAATGGCTCTGTAACCGATTTGTTAAAATTGTGTGTTCAATGCTGTCATAGGCTTTACATATATCTAAAGTAACTAAAGCCGCGTATTGTTTTTTCTGTCTGGCGATGTTAATTCGACTTTCGAGGTCTACATGCGCGTGCCATATTGAATAGCCAGATCGAAATCCAATTTGGCAAGGACTCAACAATTGATTTTCGTCAATAAACTCTATTATGTGGCCGAGAAGCACTCTTTCAATAAGTTTCACTATGTTTGATGTCAACGCAATTGGTCTGATGTTGTCGATAGTGTACCCTGCCCCTTGCTTTTTAAGTAACGGAACAATTTTGGCGATCTTCCATTCTTGTGGAATCCATGCATTGCTAACAGAGTAGTTTACCAAGTTCAGAAGCTCACGTAGAGCTTCTTGAAAGAAAATCTTCAACATTGCATTTGTTATTCCGTCCGGGCCAGGCGCTGTAGTTGGCAACCGTAACATAACTTGTGCTACTTCCGAATAGGATATCTCTTTGTAGTCTGATAAGGCAGGAGTAAAAACAGAAGCTTGAAGGCGCGTTGCGAACCGGTTCTCCAATCCTTTAGCCAATAGCTCTAAGGACTCCTGCATTTCCTGTGAGGTATAGACGATTGAGTCTACATTAACGCTCATTGGGAGTCTGTTTCTAAACCGAAGGTAATTAAATAAAGCACGTTTGTTTTTGGATTTAGATAGATAATCGAAATGGTTTTTATCGTACTCATCTTTTGCGTTTTTAATAGCACGTTTGAAGGTTGCCGAAATAAATTGATAATCATTCCAATTTTGTGGGCTCTGATTATGTAGAAGTTTTTTCCAAGCAGCTTTCCTTCTTCGATAAACTCGTGTGCACTCACTGTTCCACCAAGGACTAGATGGGGAACGCTTAGAGGTCTGAATTACAAATTCAGACTTTTGTCGGGACATCTGTAGCGCTGAACAAATATTCAAGCCAGTTTCTTCGTTATCACTATTAGTTAATGATGCAATGGTGGAGCGCAAGCAGTCTTTAAATTTTTTGCAATTCACAAATATTCTGTCGTGTCGATCAACTGATGTTAAAGGGCATGCAATTTCAAAGTATACTGGAAGATGATCACTGTTTGTACCGAAATCAATCGTAGTCCAAGATGTCACGGCGACGCTTGTGCTAGAAAACGTCAAATCTAACACTGAGCGAGATTGCCCACGGATAAAAGTAGGTCCTCTGACATTAAGGCATGAAAGATTTTTATCTATGGTCCAGTCCCATAGACGTGTCCCACATGCATCTGTTTTGTAACCCCATGACACGTGATGCGAGTTGAAGTCACCAGTAAGGACGACTTCATTTTTGCAGCTGGCAAGCGCACTATCCAATTGGTATGTACTGTGTACGCCCGTAGGGAAATAAGCATTTATAATTGAAAATGTACGGTAGCCTGGGATGCTAAGGTGCACTGCCAAAATTTCACATTCTGGAGACATTAACCTGAAAGCTATTTTCGCCTTATGACAGAATTTAGACGATACAAAAATCATTAAACCACCTCCTAGTGAAAGGCGATCTAATCGAAAAGATCGAAAATCTTTAAAATGAAAATTTTTCTCAGGAGTAAGCCAGGTTTCTTGTAAGATTATGACGTCAGGATTAAGTTCAGTTGTTAAGTAATTTAAGTCTGTTGAAGCAGAGAAGAAGGAACGACAGTTCCACTGTAGCACTTTTAAAAAAGCTATGGTGATGATCTAATTGATATTCAGCGACTATCGTCGCGATGAACTTTCTTGGATGCCAGAATGAGAAAAAGAATTACCCTTTTTGTTTTTGGTATAAGGACAAGAAGTAGTTACTGGAGACCCAGTTCGCTTTTGCGGCCTGATATCATGACCCGTTTCCATGTCGACCTGCGAGTCTGACTGACGCGAAGAACAAGGATCGGATCCTACAAATGTTGGGTCCGATATGGTACTCGGCGCTAGAACTGAACTGGCTACCTGTTCTGCAGCACAAACAATCGATTTGGTGATTGGAGCGGCAGCTGTTTGATGCTTCTTCTGCCTTTTCTTCAATGGTGACAGTTTGTGTGTTTAAATATAGCGGCTGGCACCATATGGTCAAGGTAAAGGACTATGGTTGGTAAGAAAACCAAGAACATCCATTGGAAACGAACCTGACAGGAAAATCGAAGCTCTGCCCAACGACGGAGTGATATTGTAACCTGGCATCATGACCATAAGCAATTGTTTCTCAGCTGCCGCAAATTTGGCCACTATCATCATGATGTGCAGTGCCACTCGCATCATCGCCACCATTCGTCATCTTCGATACCTACAAGCGTATGCGCGCCCACTTGAGTCAGAGTTCGCTTATAGTGGGTCTGCTTCGTATTATTTACAATGGTATGACAGGGGCCGCCGTTAAGCCTTCCTACTGGGCTTTCTGAGAAATCAAGCCAGTCGTAGGGCACCCAGTGGATACCTGTGCACTGCGCAACTCTCTCTTGCGTGCAGGTCACTCAACAAAGGGGTCTAACATCACCGATGTTATCCGTCAGCTCATGCACACAGAAGAGTCTTTATAAGCGGGACTAAATGTCCACTGCGGATGGGGTGGGGCGTCTTGAAGCGGCGGATCCACGATACACAAGAGTTCGCATGCACTGCTCGGTAGATTGAGTGAGGGAAAAGATTACAAAGTTTTTCCCTTTTTTTTTATGGAGTAGCTTCGTTTGAATGTTACCAAAACAAAATTGTGCTCTGCTGTCCTCCAGCCACCGTGGAAACGACGGTAATACATACATTTTCCACGATTTGGCACAGACGAGTTCGTTGATAAATCCGAGTGTGTAGCTCCTTTTATTTACAGGGACATGTTCCCTATAACGTTTTAATGCAATTAGCATACTTAGGATCTTTCACACACTATCTATCTATCTATCCATCTATCCATCTATCCATCTATCCATCTATCCATCTATCCATCTATCTATCTATCTATCTATCTATCTATCTAATGATCGATCGATCGATCGATCGATCGATCCTCCAGCGAAGACGCGAACTCGTCGCGCACCCGGCTGGTCCAACGTAGGGACCAGCAGGTCCATGGGTTGTCTATCGTCGAATGCGTAGCGCATCGCGATGCTGTTCTGAGGAAACAGGATTGGAAATTATCTGTCGGACCAACTTGGGTCACTGGGTATGTGCAACTCTTCAATTAACCTCTTCGACGCCACCTTGGGTGGCCGGGCATAGAGTTTCTCACTACATAGTGAGAAACACTATGTGACCGGGTATACGTGCCACTATGCATGTATACAGCTCGCCAACGATGCCCTCTTTGATGCCAACTTGGGGGATTCCGTATGTGCCGCTGGGTACGTGGCGCGCTTCAATGACGAAAAAAAAATTGTTTAGAATTTGTCCCGTGCAGAACCGAAACCACGTCGTACATAGTCAGACAATCTTGTCTGCGGGAAGCTTCCATAGTGAAACACAGTTGCCTCTTTTCACCTCGCACACTTCGCCAAATAGCCCTCGTCCATAAGTTAAATATATTGTAACCTCTCTCTCTCTCTCTCTCTCTCGAGATTTTCTTTATCTTGCTCGATCGGTTCGCTCCTCCTCCGCCTTGCACCCAACAACAACGCCTATCGCTATCTTACGCTCTTACGTGCGCGCGCCACGTGGTGTAGCGAAGAAGAAGAAGCTCGTCCGTTGACGAGCGTTTCTCGCAACGCTTCCTCAAATCGCGATTTTCCTGGAATACTGAATATGGCACAGCAGTCCCACAGTCGACCTAAAGCTCCACCGATGACGTCGAGGTCTCCAAGCGCCCCCAGTAGCGTGAGGACACCGGGCGTGGAAGAGGTGAGCTCGAAAACAGCCTGCCACTATGGCGGAGAAGCGCTTTGCCCCAACTTGATGGTTCAGAACAACTTCAGTTTGGCCTAGTTGGTGTTTACTGCATATCATTGACCGCAAATAAAGACGGCGACAGCGGAAGAGAACACGCCCGTGTCGTTTTTGTGTTCTCTTCCGCTGTCCCCGTCTTTATTTGCGGTCAATATGATATGTTGATGGTTGTGATTCGGTGGAGTGCTCACCTCACTCGATACGTGTTCCTGTGCTCGATGGCAGAGAAGCTTGGAGCACAAACGCACTTGGCGCTCAAATAGCATTCGTGACTCATCATATGTTGTTGCGCGAAAGCGAATGCTCACTGCAGCTCTGCAGATCGTCATAAACTGAAGTGCTTCTCAGCGAACGCTTCTAAATGTTCACATGTAACTTTATGGATTTGGAATTGAGAGCAATAGTCTCTTTACCGAAATAATATATGTTTTTATTCGCAGTGTTATCGTGTTAAGAAAGCTTATAAAACAAATTTCTATATGGCCCACTACCGTTTTTGTTTCACGTTTAAAGTTCAGTTATTGTAAACCTGGAACGACCAAAATAATCAATATTGCATTACGATATTTCTAATATGTTTTCTGCGTTATTGTACGAATAGAACATGGTCGTATTACACGAATACGCTATTATAGTCAGGTGGAGCGGGCTACGTTTACTTTATAACAGAAAAAAAAACTTATGTTAACCGAAAATGCTTGATGTGCGAGTAAATTTTTATGTCTGGTCAGGCTGTCAGTGGCCTGTTGTTGAATGCGCATAATAAGGCCAGGCATATATTGGCTGTAAATTAACTGCCGGCGACTAAGTTACCTTTACCAGGTATTATGGCAACATTTTATTTATCAGCTCTGGCATTTTCGCTTAGGTGAGTCATTATAGATACTGGCCGTAAATCACTCCGCGGCATTGAAAACCGTTGCGCAACGGTTTGGTCCACAGAAATATTACACTTATGTAAATATTAGGACAAAAAGAAAGCTACAACTCAGCAAAGTTAACAGTGAAAACATGTCGAACTGATCCGACAAAGAAAAAAAGAAAAGAAAATGTCGAATACACGTAATTAAACAATCACCGATAATCTAAAAAGCCACGTGGATGCAAAGTCTGTCGAGCTTCCACGCACAGACATAGACCAGCTCCAGACCATGACGTCATAAATACGGCGGCGTACTATTGCGCACCTCGACTCTATTTCAACCCTGCCGCTTCTGGTAGGCACACATGATTATTTTGGTCCCGCGACTTTAATCGTCGTACGTGCAGGAAGGCGCACATCATTGCGCCTACGAATTGAAGGAGCTCGACTAGACATAACACACACGCAAAAAAATTTCTCAATACTGTCCATGCACCTGCGTGATAATGACGTCACAGGTTTCTTGTTTACATACAGGAAGCTTGAGTTGTGTATATACTTAATGGTATCAGCCACTGGTTTTAATCCTCTGTCTGTGATTCGCTTGATTTCACCAGGAAGTGGATGCCCCGACGGCGGACAACTCTGGCGCCACGACGCCCCTCGGCCGACACTCAGCTTACAGGCACAGGCACCGAGCCGGGAAAGTGATAAGGAAGCCATCGGTAAGCGTTGTTTGTTAGCTATACCTAATGTACGCGATGCATATATGTGCGACCTATAATTGATCGCACACAGACACTGTTTCCTGCTGTGGCCAACTACTTTCGGGAATTTTAGGTTTATTGGATTTTCGAGCTAAACTATCAAGACACCGTGCAGAAGCTCAGATTGCGCTGCCGCTCCAGCAACGAATAGAACAAATCGCTAAAGAGTCTGCATGTGTGTATCGTGCGTTCGGCGGATGGGCCCAATTGGGCGGGGCATTACTTACTGGTTTCGAAGGTCTGACGCTTTTTCTCACCATTCCGCCGAACTCAGTCCGGTGGGACATATATGCATATATATATATATATATTATATATATATATATATATATATATATATATATATATATAAAGGTCACCATAGGTCATGCTTTTTTGCCATTTACGCAATGTTTTCGCACGAGAGATTCATCCCGGATTGTCGTGAGACATCACCGAACCGGGTTCCGCCTTCTAGCTTACAAAATCAGACATCGAGAACTGAAACTGGAACTTGCGTGAACAGGGCCGATCGATTGCCAAATGGTTGATTACGAGTCGAAAAGGTCTGTAGAAGCATTCTGACGCGTTCGTGCATTTGTGAGCGTCCAAGAACGCTTCGATTTTTTTAATAACTGTAATTAAAGAGAAATTTTAATCGCGTTTGTGCGCGAGCTATACCACGAGTGAAAAAGAGCTGTAACGGTCATAGCCATTCACGCGTTTCGAAACTCCGGGACTAAAATTTTGCAATTAGTACTGTAGCTTGGCCTATTATTGGTGCATATCTATAACATGTGCGATGGGGCGAAATAACGGAACGCAGACACATAGACTGTCTTGCGTCCTCGTTTGTTTCGTGCCACTGCGTCTATTCCAGTTAAGCACTCTGCCTCTTCCGCGTGTTTCTATGTGCCAATCAGCGTTTCAAACATTTCAAAGTACCGAATGCAGCGAGTGAATAAAAGCTTGTAAGGCACATTTGTGCTGCCTGAAGCGGCACAAATAGGACCCATTATAATAGTGAGGTGCTCGTACGTTACTTCAAGCTAGACCTTTATTCTTCGGTATTGAGAACCACCAAGAAAATTTCAGTGAGTTGAATCCGAGCATAGGCGAACAATCCCAGATTGTTTGGTTGGTTTCCCATCGAGCTAGCTGTAAAGAAAAAAAAAATGGCAATTTCACCCAAAGCGCGAAGAACCGACAGCGATAGCGTAGCTTAGCGCTTCTCTTGAACCCTTCAGGCGGTGTTCTAGCAATGCACTGCTGCGACTAAGCGGATGCGACACACGCGGGTCCGCCAAAATTTTTGGCGCCCTTAAAATCTTCAACACACTGTGTATAGAGTCTGTAATGGCCTGGCACACGCGTCACCACGGTGCCCGTAGTAATGGCTAGAACCGCGACATCGAAGTTTTTTTTTTTATGCGAAGCATATTACGAGAGCTCAACCCAGTTCCTCAGGCGCGGCGGTGTCGCCTTCAATACCACGTGACACCGTGACGTCACGACAGAGGAGAAACGGGGCTCCAACTCGCGCCGTCGCTCGCGGCGTCGCGGCGGTATATAAGCAGCTGCGCTTGCCTCTGCTAGACACTCACGAGGTGAGATGCCTCCTGGGGACAGAGCTGCTCGTTGGAATGAGAAGCGAAGGTTGCGGCGTGCTACAGAGACTGATTTTCTAGGTGGCTTTGGCTCAACTCTTGCAAGATGGGCTGGGTGGGAATCGAACCAGGGCCTCCGGAGTGTGAGACGGAGACGCTACCACTGAGCCACGAGTACGATGCTTCAAAGCGGTACAAAAGCGCCTCTAGTGAATGCGGTGTTGCCTTAGAAACGAGCTGTTTCTCCGGCTCAGGCGTGCGTCGTTTGCTCAGGCGCACATTTCGTTGCCGCGCCGAACGCTGCGTTGCTCGACGCTCACCGCGTCCAATGCGGGGCGCGTAGTCGCTTCGCCGTAGCCCATTGTCTTACACCCCTTGGCGGGTCGACGGGAACGCTGTCGCGTTCCACTCTTGAAGGCGAAGCAGAGTAACGCATGAGTTGTTTCTTCGTCTAGCCGAACCAAATATAGCCAAGCAACAGCAGTTCACCAGGCTAAACAGTGGTTCAACAACTAAAATAAAGGCTAGTATGCTTCGCATCCTGGGCTTAACCTTAGCTAAGCCACAGCCATTTTTTTGTTATTGCTTTCATTTTTGCTTTTAGTTGTCGAGATTTTCTCGAGATAAAATGCATGCGTGGTGGATGAAATGTTTCAAAACTTTCGCTTGCGCGCTGCAATCCTAAAAAAAAAAAAAAAGAGAGAGAGAGAGAGAGAGAGAGAGGACGTAATCAGTAAAGAACATAGACCTCGTTTGAGTAAGTTTGGCGGTTTAACAGTCTATCATCTATCTTGTATACACGGCATCGGTAAATATATAGGCCATAGTTTTACCTAAGTGTATACGGAACATGACGTTAAAGGCGAAAATTCGCCTGCAGTGTACATATACTTGCGTTTGCAGTAAAAGCAATAACCACTTTATGGGAACCGCTACTTATATGCCGTTTGATAAAGCCAAAGTTCTGAAGTGACAGCGAAGACCTAGGACTCGGGGCAGTGCTATTCTAATGGTTACGCTTGCGAGAGGAATGGCGCTTCGCAGACACGCCAAACACCTGTGACGTTAGAACGGCAACCGCAATTCGCGGTACCCAAATCTCGGAGGTTGTGGACCTCCGCCCTGTCGGACTTGGAGCGAAACCGTTTTACGCTGTCTTTGAGAGCAGAGCGGGATGGGCGGACGTAATCTCCGCCTAAAAAAACGAGGAGGCCAGTAGTGCGCGGGAAAGTAACTACAAAAAAGGCGCGCGAAGATCCTGATAACTGTAACATAAGTACGAATTAAAAGTGAAAGTAAGAAACGTCTTTTTATTGCTCGTTGGAGGAGCACACTAAGTCAACGTCTCCTCTAAAGGCTTCTTTATAGCATGATAATGTGGCTTCGGCCATATGGGTTCATGACACTGTCCACGAATTACGAGAAAACGTGATGTTTTAATTTGACGCATCCCACGATGCCCTCAATAGTCCAGCCCAGCGCAATGTCGTTACAGCAACATGAAGGCACCGCAAGTTTTTAAAGCAATTTTTAGCTTAAACGACAACATTTAAAATACACTAATTTGTGCAGTGGCAACAGGCAGAGATTGCAGACTACCTAGAACCAAACACAAGTGTGCAAAACAGTACTTTCAGTTGTGCGGAAAGCAATAAATGCTGTATGTATACAGGGTGCTTCATGTAACATGAACCAAGGATGTTAAAAATGTGATCAACCGCAAATGAATGAAACCAACGACTTATGGATTTGCCGTCATGTGGCCCTTCTTATGATATTTTTTTTATATTGCACTTAATTAGTTAACTAAGATCATGCATGCAAAAATTTCACATTCACTTTAGGGTCAAGTGCGTTTTGTTAAATTGTGGAGGGCATTCCAGAACGACCGATGCAATTTTTTGTGGCAACGTACATGCTGCATGGTGGTTTTTCTTTTTCTGCGCTTAAAGAAAGCGCGCGAAATATGAAATAAAACCATGTGACGGAATAAACCAGGTGTGTGCGTGTGTGTGCGCGCGCACGCGTGTGTGTATGTGTGTGTGCACCCCTGCGTGTGTGCGTGCGCGTATGTGCTTTTTTATTTTAATGCTGTTTCATCCAGTGTCCTCATATAAAGAATATCTGGCCGTGTTAGTCAGTCCTCTGAAGATGAACATCGAAAGCACACACATTTTCGTGCTCCATGCGAGCTTGTAGTGAAGGGAGTCTTAAACATTTGCAATAGGAAAACAGTGAGAACAAAAGCGAGCATGTGAGTCAGGCTCCTCGATAATGTCAGCTTTATCGTGCGTTTTTGTTGCCCCAACGCATTGCAGATGTTCGCGGACTTTGTCGCCAGGTTGACCCCGTCGCCGGCACCGGTCAGGCTGACTGTGACAGCTACTGAAGCTCAGGAACGAAGATTCCCAGTTTCCGGCTCGGTAATAATAACCTTTATAAGTTTTGCTGCGGTTGATTAAGAAGAGCGTGGAGCAGTGGTATTTAAGCTAGCTGACCCACCGACCGGTTTCGTTTGGCTTGGCAATGGCTATCGCTTTGCGGGGGACAAGTCATTCATTCGTTCAGTCAGTCAGTCAGTTAGTCAGCTTAAAAACCACGACTTCACGTCAATCTTGATTTCTTGTAATTTTAGTTGAAAAGAAAGCTGTCGTCAAAGTCGTCAAATCATTACAGAAAAATTCGAGAACTGTGGAGCAAATAGAGTGAACTGCTCCATTAAACATAGTACAAGAAACTCAGGTACCATTTTCTGCTTGTTACTGCGTTCGATCGGACTAAAAAATCTACTATCTTTGTCACTTTGGTTTTGATGTTGTTGGAACTAATAGTTATTGCATGCTGTAACGAGGAAAGTAGCTATATTAACGAGTGGACTGGTGACGCAACAGATCAAGATGAGTTTAGTGAAGGAAGTAAAAATTTCGCAGCGGCATGGTACTATCGCTGGCAGATAACAGCTCCATTCCTTAACGTTGAAGAGCTGGACTCTTCCTAACGTTTCGTCCCTGTGGCGCACAACAATGCCTCTTCGGTTCGACCAGCAAGCTCATCAATATTTCAGGATGAGAATTTTACAAAAAGGAGGCAAAATGCGATCTCTGTTAGATATTATGAAACGGCAAAGTTTCAGCTCGCCCGCTACGGTGGCTCTGTTACAATTTCGTTCTGCAGCGAAGTACGTGGTCGCAGGTTCAATTCGCGACCGTGAGGCCCCTCTTCAATTGGGTATGAATGCAAAAGCGTTATTGAAGAGAAGCTTTTTTTTTTATTGTTTCCCATCCCGGGTTTTGAATGGCTTCTACTGCAGCCATTTGTATATATTATATATACACGAATGATATGCGTTGCGCCGATAGCTAGCTTGTATATAGCTTGTTCAATAAAGAGCGAGACTGGTGCTTTCAAATCTTAATCTCTGAAACTTATTATTTGGGTATCCCTTCCTGTATGCTTCCCGGTAAGTGAAATACACGCGTCGCATCGTTTCTACCACGCCTGAATAGCAAGAGTCAAGCCATGGTTTGGCACCTACTTAAAAATCGCCTCCGATGCATTTCTACGACTGACTGCATGTGCTGTTTCATCTTAAAGCAATGTCGGTTTTTTTTTTACCGGCCTACGAAGCATTTCAACAATCCACTTAACCATTTTACAGTCCAAATGTGGCACTCTTGGGGTCCTTTATGTAGCTCACGATAAGCAGGGACATTGCCATTGCTTTGACATAAAACAAGATATAGTTAAGACATTGGACGCGATTTGTAAGTAGGTGTCAAAATATGGCTTGATATTCACGCTATCTAAGCTTGGTGCAAAAGGCAGCACGAGTACATTTTTTACCGGGGAGCATATAGAAAGGGATAAAATTACTGATGAATATTTTAATATTACAGAACATCAGCCTCAGTCTTTATTTATTTAGTACCCTAAGTGCAACTGTAACGTATGTTCTTCAAAACCAACCCGCAGTAGTGGTGCTCTCCGAGTTCAAAATGTGAATCTCGAAGGCTATGCTTTTACTGATTGCATGCGGCGGAAGCGATTGGTGCAGCTGCAAGCCCGTCATAGATATCGGCTTTTGGACGCCACCTATCAGTGTCTCAGAGGACAGTTAAATCCTAGTGATTATCTCGCGCCCTATTTCCCTCGCCAGCACTCTCAAAAGCCCCGGCAGCGGCTCGACGACAGGGGTCTCCAGAACCTCCTGAGTACCCTGCACACGCCGGCCACCAGCTCGCCCTCTTCTCGAGTCAAGGGTGCTGGAGCCGCCAGCAGTGTCAGCAGCGCCCGTAGTTGGGCGCAGGGCCTGTACGCGGCGCGACCGCTCGTGTCCATGTTCGGCGCTGCCTGCGCCATCATGCTGCTTCTCACTCTGGTGCTCTGGCTGAGCAGCGCCTACAGCGACCGAACCAGCTCGCACTGCGACACGCTCGAGTGCCGTTACTACAGCCAGTACCTCGACGACATCGCGAACACGTCGGTCGACCCTTGCCACGACTTTTACATGCACGTCTGTTCTCGCTGGGTGTCTCGCGACCGGCGCTCGGTCAAGCAAGCCGTGTACGAGGAGTAAGTGAGGGAGCGCCTGCCGACGTGGGATCGAAATTTCGAAGTTGCCCGGCCGCTCTCGTGACATCGTGTTTAGTGAAAGCTTTAGCGTAGAGCATAAAAAATGAAATCTGGCACGTTGGAACTTGTTCGTGGCTAATATAATACAGATAGCAGCACGGTTAGCAGTACTACCAATTTCTAGTTTGTGGTCAGCGGTCTGAGTTCTGTCACTCGCTTTCGTACTTGGGAATGTTCAGACGCAGTGACAGACGGTGACAAGCAAGCCCCGTACACGCACAAGCACTTGTGCGTGTCCTCTTGCTTGAAAAGCGTCTGACATTGCGCTCAAACATATATAAGTGTGTCTAACCAACGAGGCTGAACCACAACACTCGTTCGTCTTCGTTTGCACCGCACTTTTAACATTACCCATACATATTTTGGTGTTGGCATAAATATCGGGCTTCGCTACGCAAGAGAAAAGGAAACTAACATCGTTAGACGCATCGACATTGCTAACATCGACATCGTCAGCGCGCCCGGACGTATCCTCTCACTTTGACGTATTCGATGCGTTACTCTACGCCGAACTTGCGGACGAACCAACGATGTCTTAGGGGGTATCGCATTTCTTTAAATGACTAGTTGACATATTTCCCAATGTTTGAAGTTCTTCGTTTGGATGATTGTGAGAAACAGGCATCGATGAACTTCAGAAATATTTAGTTATCGCTTTCGCAAATCTAAACGTTTTAATACCGATGAAGATTTAGTGATGGGCGCTGTAAAAGCTGGTTTTAAGGCGGGCCGATCCCAGAAGCTGTGTAGTAAGTGTTGGTACGCGACATATGTATCTACACAATGACGATATCAAAACGCCGTGTCCTGTCTTCTCCTGTTCCTTAGCTTGTATCCCAGCAGTTCGCACTCTGAATTCAGCCATGAGATCAAAACGTGAATACGATATGTATCAGTATACCTTATTTGTACTGATGCGTATCGTGTACACGTTTTGATCTGGTCAATGTGTACAGATAAAAAGCTGACCTTCGACAATGAATGGCAGTATGACCTCCCCAGAGCAACCGGGGGGATAAGAGCGACATAGGAGTAGCGGAGTCATATGACGTGCAGAAGCACGTAACAGAAGGAGCTGGTTGTGCTTGTACGTGAGTGTGCGCGGCGGCCGCTCTGGGATGCGGAATGCTTTCTGCCGCAATGTTCTGTGTTGATGTTGTTCACAAAGTGATAACTGCGCTCCGCATAATGTGTTCGGTTATGTAGCCATAGTTCTATGGTGAAGGCTACTTGCATGGTCTATGTTACGTAACGATAACTGTGGTTTATACTATAGAGATAAATGAAACAAACAAAACTCTGCCGCACTTTTGTGCTTTGGTTGATCACAGGTGACGTTGAGTTGTACACAACAGCAGGCAAAAATAGATGTAAATCACGTAATCGCATAGGGATGACCACTGTGGGGACGAACATCCCCTAAAAGCCGCATGCAAATGTCGATAAATAATCTTCAAATGGAAGTATTTCACAATACTAGAGCATTATAGTCACCCGTGTGTGAAGCGTAATGCCAGTGACTTTTCATTAACTTCTAAAGAAGTTGTTTCGTTTCTTCCAAAAATGGAATGTTCATAACTTGAAACAAACTGATCATTGTCACACAGAAGAATCGCGTATAATAGCGGGATGCTGTGAAATGACACAGCACCATTGGTGTCAGTTCAAGTCCAGCAGATAAAAGTATGCGGAACATACAAAACAGAATATTTTATGTAAGTTTTCGCACCTTACACGGATTTTAGGGCATGCACATTAAAACACAGGAGTGTTCGCTCCCGTGTTAACAGGCATGTGCTCAGCAGTCTATGATGACCATCTTTTCTAATTAACATCTGTCAATCAACTAATGCGCATTTGTTAACGATTCCATAAGTACGTGTTGGCGTGACTACATCAACGTTTACCTGTAAACGAACAGCCAAGTCTATTAATTGTTTTTTCACTTTGACGTATTCGCTGCTTTTACTCTAGGCCGGACGTGGCGGACGAACCAGCGATGCTTTAGGTGCCGTAACACTCCTTAAGATGACCAGTGGTGAAATCATTTTCGCGATACAATGTAGGAAGCGTTAGTATCGAGCACACACATACGCTGTCTCTGACATTAGTGCGAAGAATGAGGCGCTTAGAACTTCGTTATTTCTCATTGCGTTCCAGGTTTATAATGAAAGTGGCTTCGAGTGCTCTCAAGACGACAGTGCCCAGCAGCGGACAGAGCGCCGTACAGAAAGGGGCCCAGTTCTTCCAGTCGTGCAACGCGGTCAGCTCCGGACAGGTCAGCGAAATAGACACGGTAAAATCCATGCTGTCTCAGTTCGGCATTCGTTGGCCAGCGCTTACGAACGCCTCCAACCTGCTCGACACTATCTTCTCGATGACGGCTACTTGTAACTGGGGTGCCATATTTCAATTCAGCATGGACCAGCCTGGCCTTCTCACTATACGACCCGCGAACTTCTACGCCGAAACGCTGCGCAGGAGGCGCATCATGCTCGAAGAACGGACTGGAGGGAAGACCGCGTACGAGGAATATTTTCACAGAATGGTGCGCACATTTAACACAGGCAAAAAGCCGCTCGCATACCGCGACCTTCTCGTGCTTGAAAGCGTGGCCATCACGAGCCTGAAAAATTCGCTCGCGCTCCCGATGCCGACGAACATTCGCAACCAGAGCATGAGAACCGTTATCGATGCAGCCAAGAATGCCATTGACCGCCTCACCTGGGACAGCGTTCTTCAAAGGCGCTTGAACACTACGGTGGACACACTTCGAGTGGTGTTGTTTGAAAACGTCGAGTTTTTCACCGCCTTCTTTCAGCTCGTAAAAGAACTTGGCGAGGCGAGGATGGCCTACTACCATGGCTGGGCTGTGATCCAGGCCCTGTCTGTGATTGTAGACGTCGATCTGGCCAAGCTGTTTTTTATTCGTGACGCTGACTACAGACGAGGAAGCGCGCTGAACTGCGCATCAACGACGCACGGATATATGGGTCTTGCCTTCTACGCTGGCTACATTAGGGACCAAGTCACGCAAGGTATGACCGACGAGTTGTCCTACATGCTTGCGAACATCCAGGAAAAAGCACAGGCAAGACTCGCTCTCTCTAAGTGGCCCTATGCTATGAGTGTCCTGAAGACTGTAAGTAAGGCGGAGAGTATCGACGTATCGCGTTGGATCTTTGAGAAGAGTGATCCCGCTAAGCTAGATGACGCATACCGGTTGTTTCCCGACATGACCAACTCGCTATGGACAAACGTCGTGCTGGCCACGCAGGGCCGTCGCCGCGCGCCGGTCGACACGAGAATGCCCCTTTTTATGACCCATAACAACGTGCGCTTCCTCTACGTCGACCCTGCTGGTCACGTGGTGCTCCTTCCTCTGATGTTCGAGATGCCATTCTTCATCCACGGGCCGTCCTTTCAAGGAGTGAAGTACGGAGCGCTCGGTGGCCAAATCGCGGACGAACTGTCGTCGCTTATCTTCGCGCGAATCGCCGAGCTCGACGCCAACTTTCCTTGGCGAGCGGCGGATATTCCGTGCGTAGCCGAAAAATATCAGCCTGGCAACGGTAGTGGCCACCAGATAGACTCCGGCAAACTGCTGTTTCTACGAAGAGCAACGTCCGTGCGGTTCCTTTACGAGGCGTTCATGCACCTGGGCATTCAGAAAAGTGCCCCTTTGCCCCTCAGCAGCCACGTCGAAATGACGGACGTTCAGATGTTCTTTTTCTTCTGGTGTCTCATTCAGTGCGACACGGATGACGCGGCTACCATGTGTAACGAGGTCCTCAGGGGATTCAACCGCTTCGCGGCAGCGTTCCACTGCGAAAAAGGAAGCGCCATGGCATCGAGCCAGCAGTGCGATCTGTTCGAGTGTAACAGCGCCTTTAGGAAAACGAAAAGGCGCGAATGTGACTAGAACCTCTGCCACACTGCAGCTGCATGTTTGTCACTTTTTTATCGGAGGAAGAAATTTATTTGTGATTCGTTTACTTGTGAGCATAGAGCTTAACCAGTTCACATGCCATTTAATGCATGTGGAGTGATGGTGTTCAGTGACAAGAGATTTTACCGTTTCCCAGACGCAGATTCTGGAAACGTGAGCATGGAGCTACATGTAAACTTGTTTTCTGCTTGGCATGTATGAATATATCACAAGCAGTTAGCCCGGAACTCGCTTTCACGCCTAGCTTTCAAGTGTGGAAGTTTGTGTTTTTTATAGCATAAATATCACTTCGAGAAATGCATGGCGTATCTGCACTCTTATGCCTCACATTCAACTTTATCTTTTATCACACCTGCTTCTACCGCCGCTCAATATCGCAGGACCACAGGGTTATAAAAAGAATAATAATTTCAGGAGTTTTTAAATGTGGTACCCTCCAGAAGAGTGTTGTGGGGCGTAAAAAACGTCAGCACTCCCTTTATTTTGGCATGTACATGTTTGGAACTCCTTTTTTACAATCCTGAGCAGCAGGTCAGAACATTGAATCTGGCGGACCTGCCAGCTTTTTTTTTTTCTTTTCTCTCTCTCGACTTGTGCCTTCTCGAAACCATGGTGCCGAATTGGCGTGCATAATCAGTGAAGTTTGTTATGCGTTCTTGATATATCTTCTCGTGCGCAATTTGCAGTCATGAAAAGGCGCCGCATTTCACGCTCGATGTTTTGTATCCTCTTTGATATATTTCTGCAGTGTAGTCTGCGCGGTGCAAGGAAGGGTTTTTTTTTAAACTGCGCTGCCCACTACAAGTAGTCCATCGGAAAACATCAGCATAATTAACAGACGTTGAACTGCCATTCTCATTTTTCATTTTTTCTTATGGCAGGAGCGAAACTAACAGGGCACAGACTTAGTTTAAGGTCATTTCCGTTTGCCGTTATGAGATATATGTGCGGCGTTTGGCTATGATGTGCACCAGTTGCTGTTTCGGCGTTCAAGTTGCCATTACATATGTCGTGTAACCGGCTTCTTTTTCCTGGCTTTGACCAACCAAGCGCTTGTACTGTTAAATCACTGAACGATTTCCCGTCTCTGAAAGGCATCTTTTAAAAATATTTAGAGCCATGTGTTTGAAAACAGCGAATCGGTGATTATAAATTTAAGGATATGCCCCAAGGCACGAAAAAGACGCTTAAATATCGCTCATTATAGCGGGAAGTGCCCGTACCTACGCAAGTAAACAACACTCTTGCTTTAAAGAAGCCAACCCCTCTCCACCTCCAATAATAATAGAATGAGATGCTTGCGTGCTTGCTTGCTTGCTTGTTCCTCAATTGTAGCGCTTACCCACTACGGGGGATTGGCCAAGAAGCCGGCGGTTAAAAGTTAAAAGGAAGGAGAGAGAGAAAAATTTCAACGTAAAATTAATCGGGATGAAGTATAACGTTCATGTTAACTAAAATACAGATTTACGTGGCTGATATAGACATATTTTTGTACGAGATGCTATTGTAAAACCATAGAACTTCATCGTTTTCCATGACTATTTAGCGCTACCGATTTCGCAGTGATACTCCCGTGAAATTCTGAATAACATAACCCTGTAATAAAGGAACGGGGGGCAATCTACGAAAAATAACGGGTCTACGAACGCTACATATAACAAAACCATGCTAGCAGAGGTAACGTCACACAGACAACACCGCCTTCAGCGTGTCAAAATGTTCTCATGCTTTAGCCAACCAAACTTATTTTGCAGTTGCCGAACGCAGGACACCACTATAAGAAAGACAATCAGCTCGTATTCATGATAGAAAGAAAGACGTTTAATTCAACAACTATGTTATGGCATGCTCCTTCAGGTAATTGGGAGATCGGCTTTCTGCTACCAAGGCATTGCATGATAACAAAATACAAAGAGCAAAACTAACCACCTGAGTCACAGCAATCATCACAGGTACGCTTCAGTCCACACATTGGAGCAACAGGAAAGCTTGGTCCCTCTTTCGAACTGCGTGTTTGGTTCGGCCACAAGTCCTAGGAGGTCTCGTTAGGAGATGTGCTCTCAGCTTCAGACGGCCTGAAGAGAGATCGGCCTCCTCCAGACCTGCCAGAGGCTCCGAACAAGTTGAGTAACAGGCCGCCTGGTCTGCCGCGGCTGCGGTCCAGGTTAAGGTTGAGGATGGACGGGATATCGATGCCGAGGTCAGTGCCACGGCTACGTCCGGTAAGCAGCTTCAAGTTGAAGATATCCGGAATGTTGATGCCCAGGTCGAACGGATCCTTAAGTCCGCGCACAGGTCCGTCGGCAGGTACGACGTCGTCCTGAGGTGCCGGGGCCGACAAAACGGCGGCGAAAGCAAAGGTGACGAGCAAGACGGTCACGAGAACGCCTCGCATTCCGAGCGAGTGCATCTTTCCGGACGCGGTCAGCAAACACTTGGAGCACGAAAAATGTTCTCAAGCCACAGAGCTCCGAAGAGACGCTACGTTCTGCCGGCAATAGAGTGGTCAGTACGCACGCGCACCGAACAGCCCGGCCTTAAATAAGTGCGCAGCGCGAAAGGCAAATGACGACGCGGCACTCGACCTTGGGGAAAACGATTATTGCAACGAAGGAGCTGGAGGCGCTCGAGGGAAGCAGAGAGTGTGGAGCGCAATTGACGTCACGCAGAGTAGCACCCCAGGCTGATCACCGATATACGGAGAAATAGAAAGAAGGAGTCCAAGAACGATACATCGAAATACGGGGAATCACCGCGCTCGCCGTTGAAGGTGTGCTTGGGCGTGAATCATCACGGCCGAAGGAAGAAGAAACGCACCAGCGCGGGACCCCTAGCAACCGCGTAGTGAGTGCAATGTGCAAGCCTTCCTCGCCACAGATATGAAAACCGATGGCGGCGTTTGCCAGTGCGATGAACCCCGGGCAGCTACTGGAGTTGGCCTGTCTTTAACTCACTTTCTTTCTTTCTTTTGTACGTATCTGTGTCGCAACACCATTTCAGGTGATCGTCGGTGGGCTGCACCTTCTGCGTGTACCACCTGCAAGTTTTGACAGCATCTGCCTTTGCTTTCACTGAATTCCATGCGTTGAAAACTCCCACACTGAAGCATTTGGGTTTCAGCTGCGCTCTCCCAATCGGTTGTAGCGCAAACAGGTTCAAATATAAGCGTTACATGTTTCCTCCTTTAATTGGGGCCGATTTGAGAGCGGGAATCCACAATCCTGCGGAAGCCCTTAACAGAGCCCTTTTTACAAAAAAATAATATTAATATAAAGTCAAGTGTCAATCCAACAGAAAGTCATTAACAATCCAAGGCAACCCTCCAAATCGAGTGCTGCAACTGCCCTCGCGCGTGCAGGCGTTGATATCATCACGTATCACTACAGAAGTAGATTAAAGCGCATACACTGAGCTGATGATATTCAACTATAGAACCATTTAATGCTTACACCTATTTCCTATACGGAAGAAAGCGATATTTCGTTTGCGAGAAGTCGTCGAGCTAGAGAATTTACAAAACACCCAGCGCATCTCTACGACCGTTCCAATGCTTTTATATCACCCGCATCCCATATAAATTGTGACTCAGCTACATTACGAGGAACTTCAGGCAGAGGCACCCAACTAGTTGTCAAGATGCTTATTCCATTTCTCTTTTTCTCTCTGTCTCTCGGTATTTTCTTTATATTTATTGAAATTCACGAAAATCAGCAAAACACTTTCTTCGGCTTAACTACTTTTTAGTAGGTTTACTTTATTAATAAAAATTTAATGTGCTTACCACTGGAAGCGCACTTTCCTATTTAGTCCAATGATGTTTTTAACAAATTGCCGAGACTCACAAAAAGTTTTAGCGAAATGGTTAAGTTTTCAACGGCGAAATTCTGCATTAAGAGCGACATCAGAGTTCTGTAAACAACACATATTTGAACCCCTAAAGTGGACAAAGGTGATTTATTTTCCGCACGCTGAATTGCACCAATAATTTGTGAGCATGTGGGTTGCAAATCTTAGGTAAACAACGTGACAATTTCCCGAAATCTGTAAACTAATTTATCATATGTGTCTACGATCACATGCAATCTAATATACACGGCTTACAGAATTGTGTTACCTGTTTTTGAGGCAGAGTTACAAAGTGGTAGCTTCGTGCTTCAATTTGTCTTTAACTTACGGACGTTCGAAAGTACGTGTAGAAAACATTCGGGCCCGAAACTAAGCGTCTGTGTGCACGAATTCTTAATATTAAAATATTTAGCTAGCTTTTGAACAGATAAATCTTAGTTGTCCCCGAACTAAAGCATCTTCCTCGGTGACGCTTCCCCAAAGTTGTCTATACATAAAGCTTGTCTAAAAAAGCCTAGTTAAAGTCGGGTTTCAAACTCCCATATCTTATGTACAGCTACAGCAAATGGAAAGACAAATATAAATATCCAAAACGAACACCCTTGTTACAGCTCTCAGCACAGATAAGCTTGATATATTTTTTTTATCTCGGCGACAAGGTACACCCTATGTACAAAAACATTCGCTCACATTCCGCCGTCTCTTTCATCCACTTTCTGTGGCTTTCTGCCAACGTTCAATAAAAGGTCAAATCAGTAGCAAAAGAAATGATAATTAATCTAGTAAGAATTGGCGCTTCATACGAACTGCGCCATCGGTCCAATCATTGTGCATCCTCGAGGACGCCTTCCACTTCCAACGTGACAAGAGCCATCAAACACGTTCAGGCTGGCTGCTGGGATTGCCGAACAGCCTACTCAGCAGCCCGACTGGCGTCGCTTTGTTCAGCTGAAGTTGAAAGTTGGACGGCCCGTCAACGCCGAGCTTCGTGCCACCGGCCCCCTTGAGGAGCTTCACGTTGAGCTTGTCCAGAATGTCGGTGCCCAGGTCCAGTGCACGCCGTACGCCGAGCGGTGATTCAGCAGTAGCTGTCTCTCCTCTTTCAGGGTTCGGTACTGCCCGCGCCTTGCCACAAACAAAGGCGAAGACGAGTATGGCCAGGGCGACAGTAGATATAAGGAACGCCCGCATCTTTCCACGCTGTGGTTAGCTTTCTTCTCTCAAGTCAGCAATCCTGGTAAACGAGCTGGGCTGCTCTGAGTCTGGCGCCTGTTCTCTCAAGCAGGACCGATTGGTCCCCTTTAAGTAGCAGGAGGAGAATCCACGCATGCAGCGTCGGAATGCTCGCCTGAGTTAGTCGGCGATAAACGGGAACAAGTGAAGCTGCAGTGCAGTCTTACAAGTTGTCACCTTCTCGCCCATGAGAAGTGCTGCACTGGCCCACCTTGAACGCCACGGACCCTGACCCTGAGCGTGACTTTATTGATATGCGAGCAGCACCAGTGTCCGCTCTATCGATCGACAGCTGCAGCTGCACCCGGATGAGCTTTCCTGGTGCTGCTACGCAAAAGGACGTTACAACAATTAATGAAAAAAAGAAAGACGCGGCGGTGCTTGAGAGCGCGGTGTCTCCCAGGCTCCGTTTCGTCTGTTTTGTTATTGCTTTCTGTCGCGTCCGTGTGCGTCGAGCGAAGCGCGAGGGCTATTAAATTGGAGACGGCGCGACTTCCGCGAACCGGCTTTGCTGCTTCGTGGCTGATAGCTTCGATGCGTGACGACATTAGGCGCAGTGAAAGAAGGAGCGCGATGCGCTAGACAGGCACCCCTTGTGGCGATTGCGCCACATCAGTGCTCATGCAGCGCGCGACTCTAATAAAAGAAAGGAACACGGAAAGAAAGTGTGAGACGAGTAGATACGACAAGTACAGCATATCAATGAAGTCGCAGCACGTGAAACTCGTTAAGTTTCCCTCGAACACGTGACGTATCATGAGCTGCAATTGCGTAACAGGTTGAAGGAGGCAAAAATCGCAGCCAAAGAGCACGCTCTACCAAACTTTCTCATCGACGACAATTAGAAGGGCGCAAGAGTGATGGAGGACACGCCAAACTTGATTTCGTCGCAGCTGTTCCCAGTTCGGCAATACCTTTCCCGAAGCAGAAATCACTCCTGCTGCCTGTTCAGTAGACCCGTTAAGCCTGTCCATGTGAACGTGTGCGTGAACATCATTTACAATTCGTTGATTTCCTTTATTAGTGATGTTGACGAGCAACGCGTGGTGACACAATCCCTTCGAGTCATTTGTACCCCCCGCACGAATTTCTTTGTTTCACTCTTTCGGCTGCACATTCACCTTGGAGTGGGTGCCAGATTCTGTTACTTTTTAGCGCTTGCAGCATGACTGAAAACAACATGGCGCCATATGCTACTAAATTTACTCACAAAACTCTGGTTTAACTCTCAAAGAAATGTGCTACGGTGGTGTGTCATAATATGTTATGCGACCGACTGCGCGTTTTTGGAAATGGCCTCGAGAAAGGCTTATATTTTTTGTATTGCACCTAACCAGCTTTTCCAATACGATCGATTACGGGCACTTTCATTGTTATTTGCAGTTCATAAGTCTTATATGCAGGCTAACGGAGAGAAAACAAGAGTATCCAATGGACGTGTTTGCAACACGCTATGACTTGCATAGTTCTTTTATCTATATACGTTAAGCAAATTCAGCGTTTATATAAAATGCGTGTGCCAACCATCTACGGTGAAACACTTTCAGGATTGAAGTCAATAAACTTCAATCTGGATGCTAAGCAGTGACGAGCAATGATATCTAGCGTTGACCACGCACCCTGCATCAACAGCATAGTTATAATAGCTATAAGGATTGATAAAAACCCGTAAATTCTAAAGGAAAGCTTATTGAAGCTTTTATCATCTGCATCTCTGAAGCCTGCGACTCTGAAGCTCTCTCTGCAAATGTAATGTAGTGCCCCCCCCCCCACACACACGCACACGCACGCGCGCACACACACACACACACACACACACACACACGCACGCACGCACACACGCACAATATATATATATATAAATATATATATATATATATATATATATATATATATATATATATATATATATATATATATATATATATATATATATATATTACACTGCAGCGTTTAAGTCAGCATCTAAAATGCCTACACTATCTTAATTACTATGCTGTTGGGGCGCATCAAAAGCGTAGAGTTGACTTCCTCAAGAGAACGCCCACCACTGTACCGCGTTTCTTTCGCCTACGACATACTCATTTTAGACCTTGCGGCATGGTGCTTCAAGCAGCCTTCATCAGACATCTTTCAGAGTTAACGGCGTTCAAAAATAAAGCGAATTTTGAAACCGAAGGTCCAAGTCTTCGGTTTCAAAATCTGCATCCTAGTTCTACAGCTGGTCCGCGTAGGCTATGAACGAATTCGCCATAATGACATTGTTCAGTACACGCAGTGCACGTTTTGTATGCATGCATTGCAAATTGACCTTTGTATTTATGCCGTATGGTGATGTCCAGAGAAGCGAATGTTCGGTCGTTGATTCCGTAGTCTACCGTTGCCAAAGGTACCAAGGGTTTTAAATATTTCAAGTCAGAAGGCAAGAAAAAATATATTCTTTGTCCATCGGTAGAGTCTTATTGTGAGTATAAATCCCTTCAAGTGAATACAAAGGCAATGAAACAACCTCTGGTAACTGATGCAGGAGTACCATATGCGTATGCTGTCCTGAGCAGTTGGGTGTTTCCGAAATGATGTGCATTTCAGGCTTTGAATACTGCAATGACATGAGCATCCAAAAAGCGTGTTGGCAAACCATGGGATTTTCTGTGGCTGAAGACCATGGAACTCCGGCTTTACTTATGACTGATTACACACAAAAACATGGTTATAAAAAGACAGTTTTTCGTATAAGAGGTCTACCAAATTATCATCATTGCGCACGCCTATTTGTATTGTCGATAATGTTTTGATTTTGCATGAATGTTCTGCTGCTGCGTAACGTGGCCACAGATACGTTCTTTTTTCGTTATCATATTTCCTCATAATCTCGCCGGCATATCGCCATCGCCTCCTTCCGCAACAAACAGTGCATCAGCCCGCAAACATGTAGATTAATCTTGCAAAACAGACAATATTGAATTCGTCATTTTCCAGAGCCGCAGTAGGGAAAATGGATACGCAAAAAGCGAACGAAGACTGCCGCCTACCGTGAAATTTACGCAAGCGCTGACTCCTTGGAAAATTTCAGTAGGCCATTTAGTGAACCCCATTTTCTAGTGTTGAGTGTTTCTAGTGCAGCGTTCTAGTGTTTCTAGTGTTCTCTGGAACAGACAGAAACTTTAATGACAGAAAGGTGGAGTGGTCAGCCTGAGACATGTTAGTTCGGCCTGCTGCTAGACGCTGGGGAATGGGTGTGGAGGAACGACGAAGATATGGTAGGAAAACGAAGGTGGTATGGCGATGATGATGATGATTATGATGATTATGATGATTATGATGATGATGATGATGATAATTATGATGACGATGATGATGACGACGACGACGACGACGACGACGATGATGATGATGATGATGATGATGATAGCAGATGCACACACGTTCCAGGTATGGAACACGTGCTGGTACACAATGTTCGTGTGCAACCCGAACGTGTATGCTTCACAGCACATCCACCGTGGCAGAGTGGGGTATAGGCTACTGGGGCGCCGCCAGAAAAAAACATCTGTGGCTTGCGCACTGTGCGCGGCTGTCCTCGCCACAGGTGTATTCGAGCGAGGCACCAGCTGCTGCATGGCGCCAGTTATTAGTCGCAGCAACGTCTGTATTACCAAGTCCGATGGGAACGTGCCGCAACACTCTCGTTCTCCTCGTTGATACCCGGAACTCCGAGCCCGCTGTGGTATGCGGGATACTTTGCTGCGCAGACAGTTGAATTCTGGTTCCCGTTATAGTCAGTGCCTGTACCTCCACGTCCTTGTTCTGTTTTGCGCAGTATAATATTTTTCCCTGAATAGCAAGAATCGCAGGAGTCCGAAAGTGCGAAACAACATGGTGGAACAGTTTGATGAATTTTTCTTTTGCTCCCCTGTTTTTTTTCACATTCTTCGTTAGGCCTTTTGAAGCAGCTAGAATGGGGAAAATGGCCGCCTCGTTTTGTAAACGGGTGACGGCATGTATATGTTTCCTTGACAGTCCGATGGCTAGGAAAACTGGATTGCGTCGTGGCAATGACATCGTTGAAGTTGTAGTTTCCTGATGAAGTGTGCGAAAAATAAGCATGCTTGTTCGTCAGTTGCATTTTCCCGCGGTACTGGACGTTCTTGTTGCAGAAGATATGCTGAAGCGCTTCAAAAGGTTCATTTACCGATCTCAATTTGGTTATTGTTTGTTTCAGCACTCATCTAACGGCAGGCATTTTGGTACCGGCTCCGCTGCAAGCAACCTAAATGGTGTACAACTACCAAATTATAAAGAGCAGAAATAGGGAACTACAACAAGCTACTGAAATTCTGAAACGCATAGAGGAACTAAAGAAAGCTTAGTAGGAAGAAGAAAGGAAACCAATGGGCTCGACCTCTAGTGACAGCCATGGGAAAGCAACCGATAGCGAAGTCAAGGGAAGCATAAAAACATTAGTTTTTGTTGCGGTTGTTGTTCTTGCTGTTGCTGTTGGCGTTAAACTTATGATTATCTATACACGCATATAAATTCGCGGTAGAGTACACATTCCTAATAAATGAAAATATGAATTGAAGCGAAAGAAATGACTTCTACTGCCTGTGGTTACCGAACCCACACCCTCCTCGTGACGCGCTAGATAACTGCCTTCCCCAATAAGCTAAGGTTGCAGCTGTCCCTGCGTACGCTTTCCGTGTCATTTATATCCACGTATACACAGCATAGCCTGGCAGCAAGCAGCCTACGTGGAAGAAAATGTAGGCTCCCTGCCTGGGAGTGTTCGACAGCACCCCTCGTAGCCTTGGTGGCGAATGTGGAACATGTTGCAATATCCGACAAAGAAGAAGTTGTCGCTCGCTGGCGCTCGAAGTTGCGAACTTTGGCCAATACCCCCCCCCCCCCTCATGGGTACGTGCATTGTGTTTAAGGCGACGACAACAACAACAACGTATGCTATCCCCCGATCGGCTTGACCTATAACTGAAGATCAGCACGACTTCTTTTCCTCAACAAACTTCTTAATTCTACCACCGAATGCGTCCGTCCCTTCAAAGTAGTACCGAAACCCAGGTACAAACCAGGGACCTTTAGGGACATCCATTAAACCATAGGCATCCCGTAGTAATTTATCTTAGAATCAGGAAACTGGCCAGTAAACTTGCGAGTGCTAACCTCGAGGCATCGAGAATAACAGAGCCTAGACCATTGTTATGCAATGCCCGAGAACAAGGCGAGCCTGGGGCCTTTTTTTTTTCATAAGTACTGAATAGAAGTTTCTTTAGAGGGTCTTGCTCTGGCAACCTTGATGCCTCGAATTAGCGTACGGGGGTTTACTGGCCACTTGACTGCTGCGATATTCAAGTAACTAATATGTTTATTATTCATAAGAACGATCTGGTTGTTATTTCCTATGAGTAATGGCTAGTCTTATTGAACAATACCTTCATTTTCTACACATAACAGGGGACTGAAGGCTTTCTTCGTACATCTGCGAAAATTTTCGCGGAACTATATATTGCGACCTTCCTGGCTGAGTAAAGCGCATTTTATATGTCCTTGAATAAGCTGGACCCGAGTGGTGTTTGCTCGAAGCGCTTATCGAAGGAGATTTGCAACTGATATTGGAAAGAGTAGTTTCCCATTGCCCACTGGAAGAATGCCCATATTGGAAAAAGCACAAGAACTCTGCTTTAGACGAAAAATTTCCCCTACTCTGAAGCTGCGATATGATGCGGTAGTCGATTCTGTCTCCTAATGATTAAATATTGGCCAATTCAATGATTCTTAACATATTTTAAACATCAACAAAGAGCTTCTATTAGAAAAAAGGGTGGCCTGCTCGTAGGCCTATACATGGGAACGGGTATTGGGAGCAATGAAATAAAAGCGAGAGTGCTCGTCTTTTCGCCACGTAACAATCACACAAAGCCAGTAGACGCTGACACCAAGCAAAGAAAACTGCGAATAAACTACTACACGCCGTACGTTGGTTTTATGTGGTTGCTGCTGAAAGTTGCGGTCCACTGTTCACCGAATTCCTCTGGTTCATTCTACAACGATTGTAACGACTCTGGCCGCCTTACTGCTTTGAGGTATCATACGAGTGTTTATTGGCAAGTTTCCCGTTCCTATAGGTTCATGTACTAAACGATGCATGCGGTTTAATGGATCTTCCATATCCACCACCAGGGCCGAGAATGGCGCTGGCTAACACATCCAAGGCTACGTTACCGAATAAGTACTGATATCTAAATACCCCAGAAAGTGGACGGAAGGACCATCACTGCTTTAGCTTAACTAGTAGAGCAACGCATGTATCTGCGTATAAGTTGTAGGGTTGGCTCGCACTGGCAGTGAGTTAGTTATTTTCTTCTTTCACTTTCGCTTCCACTGTCCGTTGTAATAATGGAAAGGTGATCGCAAATTCATCCCTCACCTGTGACTGATCTTACAGCTTAAAAAAATAGTGATCTACCGTGGCGTTTTCATTTTCTTTAACTCCCGAGAGGAAATATCGTAAACATATTTATAGTCTAGCCATATTCACAGTATAACCGTATTCTTAGTGTAACCAATTCACAGTCTAAATCGTAACCGTATTCAAATCGCAACCATATTCATAGTTCATAGTCTGAGCCATACGCTGCCGCCAGCTGCATAGAGCCTCCATTAGAGAACGCTCCAAAGCAGGCGACAGGAAGTTCCAGGAATTTTTAGACTCTCTGACTCACAAAGTTAGCTTGAGTACACCACTTTTTCTTTCTACAAAACTTGCGTTTCCTACGCGTCCTCCTGCATGTCTTTTGTACTTTTGTCTATCTCAACAGGTTTTTTTTTTTTATAACGATCATCTCTTTCTTCTCCTTTAGAGTTGTTATCGTCTTTGTTATCATTAACTTGCTTATGCGACCTACGTTCGCGGTCGCTGGACCCACGCCAGTCTGATTTCTCCCCGCGAGAATTATGAAAACCTTGCGTTCACGGGAGCCGTCTATGCGTCATGGTGGGGAAATTTTCACCGCCTAGAGTGCGCCATTTGGAGGCTAAAATTATCTGCGATGAATGGAGTAACCGACTCGCAAGGTCAAAAATGAAGCTCAACGAGTGCAACGTTGTAATTGCCGGTTGCGTTATGCACGAGAGTGTGTTTTTCTGGAGTCAGCAAGAGTCAGTTAGCAAGAGCCAGTTAGACAGCGTGGAGCCTCACTCTGAGGTGCGAACTGTCGTTATTGGTTGACTTATAGGCAGACTGTATGCTCCACAGAAAAGAATACGTTTGCCGCTGGTCGCTTCTTTCGTGGTGGATTCGATTCACAACAAACGGCTAAGAGGGTATTGCGTTTATCTCATCTGCCCTTAGTCTTACACTGGCAGATGAGCGACGCAAAAATTGAGTTCGAAATTCTTCAAATAATGAGAACATTGAAAATGTGTGGGCATGGGGGATCTTAAGAAACACCCTTAGGTGATTTAAGTGTCCTGTTTACCGCTCCAATAGAGCTATGCTTTTAGTATGAGCAACTGCGTGTTTTAATTTTTTAATCGAAACATTTGCATAAAACTCTTACTCATTCAAGAATTCAGTGGCCATATTGCGGTTAATGCTATAGAAGTGCATTTCGCCGCACCTCTTTGAGGTCCCTGATCGATAAGTTAAACCGCGTTCATATAGAGAAATATACATTCAAACTCTGATTTCTTAACAACTGTGTAACATTTTGTCGATTACCATGAATGGTCTTTGGTACCATCGATAAATATTTCGCAATATTTTTTCGTTTTCTTGTTTGTTTGTGCTGTTTGTATGCTTTTTTTCCCTCGTATACCATTTGCTGTGTGATGCTTATATGTATTACTTGGGTCCCTACATTACGTTTCTTACCTTTCGTATATCACATTGCTACATTACATATATATGTTCTTTGGTGTGCGGTATTGATATGTGTGTTACCTACATTTCTATGTTAAGTTATGCTATCTGTTTTTGGCGTGCGCCCAATTTGAATTCGAAACTCGTTGTTTAAGATATTCATCCTGAGATTATGTACAATGACACCATGCAGAATGACCAACCTGCATCCTCGCTTCCTTTTTTTCTTTTTTCCTCCTTTCTTTGCACTTAACCTCTCTGCCGGTACATTGGGGTCCGCGGCTTCGTGACGCTCTCATTCGCGACGGCTATTTTTAGTGGTCCTCCCGCATCTAGTAAGGTGATCCTCGATGCGAATGAAGTTTAATCTTCACGCTAATGAAACTTTGCATAAATTCCTCACAAAAGCCCGTATGATTATGCATAGTTAAATGTCCTGTCGCTACGTGCTCGGATACGAAGAGATATTTGTGAAAGAAAGATAAACTTGTTACATAATGGTGGAAAAAAAGAGTGTGACACCCAACGACTATTATTGCGGCAGGTTGAACAGTCAGCGTCGTACAACATGCATTAACTGCAAGTCATTGGGTTATAGCTTTATAATGCTATATGCTGCACAATATATAGACTGTGTTCCAGTTCCAGCCATCGTCAAAGACAGCCTACGTTAACAGCTGGTTCCAGATGCGTTACGTTACTTGTGCTCGAAACTCTCTTTCGAGCACAAGTAACGTAACGCATCTGGAACCATCTGAGGACGTCTCCGTGACGTGATGCCAGCTCGCGTTGACAAGAAAAAGCTAAGAGCTCATAATGTCGCTGTGTATTACCGCTTTGCGTAGGCGAACCTAAGATAAACACAACGTAGCTTACCATAATCGCAATATTAAGTAAGGGAGTATCAATATCAAGTAAGGCAGCGTGACTACATTTTCTTCTGAGCAGACGACCTTCACGTCAAGTTTTCAAACCTCTCGCCCTGATGCCATCTTTCTTGAACAGCAAAGAAGACACAAGAAGCTGTGCCTTAATTATGCCAGTCTGTCAGAAATTGAACGAGGTGACCGCTGTCCGCTTAGCAGTCTGTTAGCTATCTCCCGCAAGTATTGAAGCACAGTTGTAGTCTTCACTTGTGGAACTGCTATACTAAAAATTGCTGAGGAACAGAATGTACAGAGAAAGCTTACAGCACCAGTCTTCTGATTAGCGCAAGCTAGAGATCTCAGACTTAACCTACTGGGTGAAACATTTAGCAGTCTATAGTCGGATACAATTTTAGAAAAAAGGGGAGGCCCCACCCAGATGACCGAAGCGTGACGTCCGATTGCCTCCGTGACTAAAATAATCCCGCTCAAAAGATAGCGCTTCTGAAACGCGCAATTCTCGGTATAAATAAAGACTTTTGTATTTTGATTACTGGTTTAGTAGAGCTCTCATGTGCTACAGCACATGCCGGATCGCAACAGAAAAATAACCTCGTGCCTTCCGCAACGCTTCCCGTCGCCTGCTCTTTAGCTTCATTGCAAGTGACAAAAGTAGAAAGAGCAACTCTGCATGGCTTTTGCGCTTGCTTACATGTACACGGCACATTTACTACTCCTGTTCCGAGCTTCAAATGAATCAGATGCTATTGAACAAGTACTAATATAAAACAATGCATTTATCGCAACCATTACAAACTCAAGATGCTCGGTGTCAGTGAAAGCACAGTGTTCAAGGTGAGGAGGGAGGTCAAAGCTTCGCATATTTCGGGTGGCAAACTGTCGACGCCCTCGCGAAAGCGCCCACGAAATGCGGAGAAAACAAGACGCAGCACGAAGTATGACACGTTGTGCGCGCCGAGGTCGTGTGCACGATTTCTTTCGCCGCAACGAGATACCAACGGTCTAGAAGATGACTAACGAGTTTTCGAAGCGTATATGTGGTATGTTTGTGCCCTGGGATTTGCCTGACGGAAGGCCAGTGCTATGGTGTGTCGACCGTGGAGGCAGCATTCATCCCCGCATGGCGCCTGCTTCGGGCACACTACTACGTGCACGGCTCGGGTTTCCTCACGGCTGCACGGCGGTCACGACGGAAGCGGCCACCGGATCACAGACTGCTATTCGGCTTCTCTTAATTATCAAAGTGTCAATTAGGTAATTTTTTAGGCACCCCCAGGCACCCCGAAATGACCTCTAACTGCTGTGTTTTCAGCGACGTGCTAATTGTGTTTATTGTGCTCATTGGTTTTAATTCGACATTTGGATTCCCCCGGTCCGTGCCAGTTCAGAGTTGGCTGTTTTCTGCCACCCGAAGCAAGAACCCCAGGTGCGAAGCCCACGGAAAATGCACAGCTGTGGCTCTCCACAGGAAAGTCCCGACGCTGGTCCGGGTTATGTTACACCACTTTCTGCGACGGCGAGCCTCGCGCAGTCCCGGTGCAGTGCCGTTCCTGCCTCTGGACCCCAGCCCGACCGGCTCATCCCTCAGAGCAAATGCTTTTCCCAAAGTAACGGATCTGTTTTGTCGACTTCCTTACCCTTCCCTTTCCGACTGGCAAACGAACCTCACGAAATGTGAAAAGCACCACGTGACTGCGCTGCCACCCGCATCCGAAGGCAGCGCTCTCAAATAAGATGAGTGAAAACAATTGCATTGCCTGTCGCAAGCCCGAAGAGACAGCGCATCCCCTTGATAATGGTATGGAAGGAACACCAACAGCAGGTTTCGCGGCTTTGCAGCTATTCCTTTCTCTCTATGTCACACTTAGTATCCGTCTCTCAAGGCTGACTGATCACACTGATAGCAAATCCCCTTGAAAAGACGGCCGAAGCGCCGTTCTCACCACGCACGAAACGCGAAAAGCGATGTAATAGGCATAGCATGTATCAAAATCCCGGCTTTGCTAACGCCGCATCGACAGAGTGTGCACAGCTACATTTCGCGCCAGAAATGTGCTTTGAAATAAATGCAAATTAAAGTGGTGGTTTTAGTTTTCATGAAAGTGTATGCGTATTGCAAAAACAGGTTCACGGCATCAAATAAAAGCGAAATAAACAGACCGGAAAGCGACCAACGTGTTGAGAAAAGGCAAAACCAATGCGTTCAAGAAAGTAAATAACAAATTCTAAATGAGCCGAATCGGCAATCTGGCGTTAATTTTGCGCAGGCCTCCCGCTTGCGCAAACAGCAAAAAAAAAAAAATGCATCAGATTTCAGTATGCCCTTATTATCTACGAATTCGTAAGCGCCGTTGAACACCAGCTGCTGCCTACAGGACGTGTTCGAATAGGTCTCCTTCTGCAGCTACGCAGTACTGAATCCGCTTTATCACATCTTCAGTGGCTTTCTTGATGGCCGACGCTCGAATTCTACGGAAGACAATAGTTAACCGTGTCTTGAGCTAATCCGACGTCCGTCTCCGTCATGTAAGGACGATCTTTCCCATAACCCCAAAGAAAGAAATCGAATGGCGAGAGGTAAGTTGATCAAGCCTGCCAATTTGCAGGCCCGTGCCTTCCAATCTATTGCGCATGGAAAGCTGCATCGAGCCAGTATCGTGCTCGGCTGCTACTGTGTGCTGGTGCCCCATCTTGCTGATACCACAGGAGTGGAAGACGTGACAGTGGGACTTCGCTGAGAAGCTCTTCCACCACTCCAAGGGTTTCGTCCACGTAATGCTGTCCAGTCAGTGTGCGATCGAAGAAGATGGGACTGATTTTAACACCGGCGTAAATTCCGCACCCCACATCGAATGACCACTGGTACTGGTGCCGATTTCGCTTTACCCAGTGTGCATTATAGTCACTCCAATGGTGTGCATTGTCTATATACCTGGGCGTTTCTGTGAATACTGGCTTCATCTGTGCACATGATGTTGCTCAAAAAGTACGGTGACTCATCGGCTGCACATATGGGACAAGTGGACGAGACTCGGCCCAACCTCAACGAGGTTACGAACGACCTGGCACGAGGACTTGCTTGCCGTGCCGGTCAGAACCGAACCGACGCCCACTACCATTCCGGGGAGCATAAAGATCACTTACTAACTTACAATGACATCACTAAATATTACTACTTGGGGCGTAGGCAATTCCCACTGCCACACGTAAGATTGAACAGGGCTCAGGCAGTCACGCTACGTTTACTGCAAACCGTGACGTACCCCACTCCGTATTTCATAAATAAAATTCACCCCGAAAGAGAAATTAGGAAAGAGTGTAACGTCTGCGATGGCATCATTGACATCAGACACATGCTGGCGGGCTGTCCCGCGACTTTCGCCGACCACGAAGAAAAATGGCTTTACTGGCACAAGATGATATCTAGCTCTTCTTATCAAAATCAACTACGGGCTGTCCAGAGGGTCCACGATGACACCATAAGGCTCGGCCTGGCGGTGCCGACCGGGACGCGGCCCGCCTCGGTCTGAAAAGACCGGGCTTCAGGACACTAATAAAGTTTTGTGAATGAATGAATCAGCTTTTGTGAAGACCCAATCCGAGAAATCTAGACGATCCTACAGGTCCCTATCTTCCAAGCATTGGTGCTTGGAAGATTGATTTGAATTGGATTGGTTGGCTTGGATTGGAAGTGGTGAAAGGCCATCGTTTAGAATCCTCCACACTGATGATTTGGAAATTGATACCTGGGTGGCCACGTCCCGCACGATAGCATGAGGGTTTGAGGACATAAATGCTAGAACATCCGTACTTAGGCTGGGAATCAAAGATTCAGTCCTACGCCGACGTTTCTTGAAGCTGCCGGTCTGCCTCAGGGCTTCGGCATTTCTGATTAAATTAAGGGTTCTACTTAAATTAAGGACGACGCAACGAGCTATGGAAAGACGAATAATGGGTGCGACGTTAAGGGATAAGAAAAGAGCAGACTGGGTGAGGGAACAAACGCGAGTTAATGACATCTTAGTTGAAATCAAGAAAAAGAAACCGGCATGGGCAGGACATGTAATGAGGACGGAAGATAACCGATGGTCATTAAGGGTTACGGACTGGAAAGGACGGCAAGCGTAGCAGGGGGCGGTAGAAGGTTAGGAGGGCGGATGAGATTAAGAAGTTTGCAGGGACGACATGGCCACAATTAGTACATGACCGGGGTAGTTGGAGAAGTATGGGAGAGGCCTTTGCCCTGCAGTGGGCGTAACCAGGTTGCTGATGATGATGATTATAGTCGACGCGTTTGGTCGACCGCTACACTTCCATGACTGATATATATCCGTGGCCTTTCGCTTGTTGTCCTTTGTAGCTCCCAAAGCAAGGATCGTTTTTACCTTCTGCTCATTAGAGAAAGGCATGGCCACTGAGGCAAAACTAAACGCACCTTTACACCTTTGCACTTACGTTGTCGATTCGCTTTTTGGTGATAGGCTTTGTGGCAAAAAAGAGAACCATCCGTGCACTTTATATACGCTAAGACAACAGCTATCACAGCTTGTTTCCTACTAACACCAAACGCGACGTGTTACATCGGCCGAGGCGCGGCAGAGAAGGCACTAGTTCGAACACAATGTTTTACAGTGAAGCTGTGATGGCTAGCCAACTCGTCCTGCCGTCCGTCTGTCGCCTGTACGCCGAAAGCTCCTTCGGCGCACCCTCCCCCCCTCCATGTCAATGCACAAAAAAGCGAAAAAGAGGCGCGCGATTGCCTGCCCCAGTAGTTCAGTTTCAGGTTCAGTTTGTTCGGCATTCAAAAAACAAAGAGTAAACAACACATAGTATGCAGACGAGGGTCCCAAAGTCAATGACTGCAACGGGACCCTCGGTTCTAAAAAGAAAAACGAAAGATGTGTACAAAACTTGGATTAACGCAGAAAATAGAAAAAAGTACAAGGAAAACAAATGAATGCGCTTAATGAAATACATTGGTAAGAGAAAACAAGCAAAAAGTACGCATATCAAAAAGCATAATTACACAGAGAACATGTTATAGTACATTAAACTATTTACAAAAAGAAATAAAGCATCTCAACTCATGTTTGAATACATTCAAAGATGACGTTAGTTTAAGTGAATGGGGTAGGTCATTCCATATTTTTAATGCTGAAAACGAGGATGCCATTTTCCCATAGTTTGTGTTACATTTATGTAATAAAAGGTTGTAGTTATGGGCAAACATAGTGCGGTTGGTATTAGTGAGTAATTTGTAGTCCATAAATTCGTAAGGGAGCTGTTTGTTAAATAATTTAAGAAAGAAAATACTTGGATAATACTTAAACAAGCCAGATACAGGTAGTATAAAGCTTGCCTGGAGTAGTGGGAGAGCATTTGAGAAAAAGGAACTGTTGGTGATTATGCGAATAGCCTGGTTCTGTATGTGTTGAATAGACGAGATGTGGCAGTTATACCTATTTCCCCAGGAAGCAATACCATAGGTGATTTGACTATGAATGAACGCAAAATATAAAGATAATAATGCGTGTTCTGAAAAGAATGCACGTGATTTTATGAAAGCTCTTATGCCGAAAGCTGTTTTCTGTTTAACAAACGCAATATGATTAGTAAATTTCAAGTGAGAATCTAATTTTATGCCAAGGAACAAAACAGAGTCCGCTGCAACAATAAAGTGACTGTCGAGAGTTACTCGGAGGAAAAACGGCACGATCTTCAGCTTTGTATTAAATAACATGAACTGAGTTTTGAGAGGGTTTAAAATTAAATTATTTAACTGACACCATTCCACAACTTTCGCTAGTTCATCGTTCAGTTTAAGGAGTAAGGTTGCTAAAGAGTTACCAGACATGGAAATAGTGGTATCATCAGCATATAATATGGCATTAGAAAGGTCAAGAACATCGGGTAAGTCGATAATGTAAATGCAAAACAACAAAGGTCCCAGTATTGAGCCCTGCGGTACCCCTTGATTAACAACTTTCGACTCGGAATAAGCGCCCCCTACACAGACTGTCAGCTCCCGGTCATGTAAGTAATCTTTAAGAAAAGTTAAAGCTGTACCTGTTATACCTAAAGATTCTAGTTTGGCAAATAAAATGGCGTAATTCACAGTGTCAAAAGCTTTAGTAAAATCTAAAAATACTAAGCCAACAAATTTACCACTGTCAATAGAACACCTTATGTATTCGGTTAATGCAATAAGAGCTAAGCTCGTCGAACTGCCAGGACGGAAACCAAATTGGCCAGATTTCAACAACCTAAACTTTGTTAGGTAACTGTTTATGCGTTTCGGAAATAATTTCTCGATGAGTTTACTAGTGGAGGACAAAATAGAGATTGGGCGGTAATTAGACACCAGTGATTTATCACCTTTTTTAAAGACAGGAATTACTTTTACCTTTTTAAGCGAACTAGGAAAGGTACCGCATTTAAAAATTAGATTAATTATGCTGCTTATTGTTTCCGCAATGCAAAGGGCAACAAGTTTTAATTGATAGGCAGAGACATTATCTAGACCTGGGCAAGTGTTTTTTCGATTTAATATAGCAGAACAGACCTCATCGGCTGTGACGGGAAAAAGAAAATGTATAATTGCAACGGTTACATGGATAGGAAGAGGCTATCGGGCTATTGCTGTGCACTTCATGGAAGTAATCACTGAATGAGTTAGCTATGCAAGACGATGCAGTGCAAGTGTCATGTTTATAAGTTATTTTATCAATGGTTCTACTAGCCTGGGGTGCATTAAAAAAGTCGTTGAAAAGTTGCCATTGTTTCTTAGGATTATTTTTAGCTTTGCAGAATTCTTTCTCATAATAAAGCCGTTTTGATTTTTTGAGTAGGTTGTTCAACATGGTACTGTATTTTTTATAGCGATGTGCTAGATTCACATTGAACGGCTATTTCTTAGCCTTCCTGTAAAGATCATCTTTTTTACGCATGCTGGTTAACAAACCTTTTGTTGTGCAGGGATTACGTGGAAATATAAACTTTTTTTTTTGCATTTGACAGTTGTAGTGCTAGCGAACGCAGCTTTCAAAAATAATGAGCAGAACTTTTCGAGTGCCACTTCAGGATCACATAGAGTACTAATTGATGACCAGTTGGTACTATTTATTGTATTAACAAAGTTATCCCGGTCGAACCTGGATGTGAAGTAACTAGTGTCGCAGTAAGGTTTTTCTGTAACAAAGGTAACGAAAATGGGAAGATGATCTGTGATAGACATGTCAATGACACCCGCACTTGGAGATGGTGTGATATTGCTTAAGGCGTGATCAAGAAGAGTATTAGTTCCAGAAGCGGAAAATCTAGTAGGAGAAGTAATTAAAGAGTCAAGCCCGAATCCTACAAAACAATCGTTATATGATATTACTGAACTATTATCAGTATCCAGTAAATTGGTGTTAATGTCACCAACTATTAAATTGTGTTTATTTTCATCTGAAACTCTATGAAGAATTGTGGAAAGGTTGTGCAAGAAATCAGGAATAGATGAAGATGGGGAGCGATAAATGTAACCAATGATGTAGCCAATGCAACCAATGTAGTTACGTCGTTGCTCTCCTTCAAGGCCGAATGGGCGCGCAGCAGTTTCTCACCGGCTCCAAAATGGGTAGGCCACGCATCATACGTACTCCCGAGTAGCAGGCAGCTTTCGATCAGCAACACCGCGAGCAGAACCGGGAACGAGCTCGTCTACGCCGTCCCGATGCTGCAGCACGGGCACAAGAACAGGCTCGTTCAGCCGAGCGCAAGCAGCAAATGCGTGCCGAGGATCCGGCAGTCTACCAAGCCGTCGTTTAATGAGCCGTCAGGATTAACCCAGTGATAAACACCGGGGCCTCACGTTTTAGCTTCGTTGGTTAACTATCGGTACGGGGTGCTTGGATGGTGATTATTTTCTTTATTTCCTTCATTTCGTATTGGCTAACTCAGAAGGAGCCTGTTTGAGGGCGCTGCTTTATGATGCGGGTGGGAGCGCAGTCACGTGGTATTCGCCATATTTCGCAGGGTTTATTTATCGGTCGGAAAAACTTAGTACGCAACTAGTACGTCGCTGAAAATGCCACCGTTAGATGTCCCTTGGCTGTGCTTACAAATGCTCATTGACACTGATAATTATGATAGAATACGTCTCGAGTTAGATGATTATTTACAGTTACATAATTAAATCTCATCAACAAAGGTGTTACTGGCAGCTACCCAAGGGTACTGGAAACAATATGCACTAGGTTTTCTTTGAGTAACACATTGTTTTTTTATCTAGGTGCGTGATAGTTAATTGGGACACCCTGTATATATTTATGGCATCTGCATGCAAGTGACGATGTCTCATCACTAATAAATGTTGTAAATTATTAGAAATATTTTTATTGAGTCGTTAGCTTTGCTTAGTGTAAAGAGAAGCGATACTGGGACACATATCATTCACATACATTTCACGCGCCGTTCATAAAAGACTGCCGAAAGGGACACTAAAGTCAATAGCTTTTTGTTTTGTTTTTCAAGGTCAAAAAAGTACAGGAACATACAAAGAAGTACAAGAACATAGAGCAACATATTATTTCTCTAGGCATAAGGTACCCATACCTTTAGAAATAATTGGTAATTGGCCACCTCCTTCTCTTTATATATATAATAAACTTTGTCCCGTGTATATAGTTAAATATGGTGTGCATGTGTAGGGTGTTTACAGTGGAAATTTAAACAACGTTGAACAACGCTTGTTCTCCTATTGTCAGGATTTGCAGAAATAAAGCAAAGTATGAATTAAAGTCCATGCCCATCCGCGCCGACAATGATGCAGTGAGATATTAGCCACAATAAAATTTTAAGTGAAAAGTGTCGAAGCACGTGAAAAGAAACCTCAAATGGTGTGGTTGACAAAACTGGGGCAATGACACGTTAGTTAAGAGAAGTGCTCAGCCCTCCACCCCCCCCCCCCCCCCGTAGTCGGCGCCTCTAGCCCCAAGCTTGAAACATGATGGGGATACCATGCTTCTTTTTTTTAATTGCAGTCAAAAACTAGCTGTTATATCTGGGTGCGGGGTTTGTCGCAAGGTTGTTTTTTATGAGTACGGGTGTGATCTACACGTGGCGTGACGCCGTAATGACCTATATAGCAGTTGCTGCGTAACAAGTCCTGAAGCGTTTGCTCTGTGCCAGTTGCAGTTTCTACTGCTGTGCGAGTATTGTTCCACAAGCGTAGAAAAAAACTTACACAAGTGAGTATTTTTCAGCCTTCTCAAAGGTGATTGGACAAGCAAAAAACTTTGCGTGTAATAATACCGAGTGCCCTGTTAGCATTGTTTCTCTCTTTTTTGATGCTTAATTGACAGGCCTAAGTGTGAGTTATTGACTTATTTTTTATGGGGTTTGGAAATAACACTTGCCCTGATTTTGCCTTATTTTTCTTATCATTATTATAGAAGCCGTTGTCAACACTTTCCAGCAACTGCGCCCATCGTTGCATCATGATCGCGTTCATGGGGCTGCAAATTACTTGATGTAAATCTGAAATTATTCCTGTCGGACTAACTGTAACACTAAAAAACGACGCAACACCCGCTCCCCCCCCCCCCGCCCCTTGTTGCATGAGAGTAATGCGCAGCACATATAGTAAAACGTTAACTATCATTTTGTGCCTCGTCGTTGATATTCATTGCTGTATTTACCTGTTAGTTCTTATTTCATGTTTCCAAATCTCATAATCAGTTCTTCCGTCTGTTATTACATTTCTCTTTGAAAATTAGTGATTCAGAATAAGTAACGAAGCAATGCGATCTGCAAATTCGAATAATAATAATAATAATAATAATAATAATATATGGGGTTTTACGTGCCAAAACCACTTTCTGATTATGAGGCACGCCGTAGTGGAGGACTCCGGAAATTTCGACCACCTGGGGTTCTTTAACGTGCACCTAAATCTAAGTACACGGGTGTTTTCGCATTTCGCCCCCATCGAAATGTGGCCGCCGTGGCCGGGATTCGATCCCGCGACCTCGTGCTCAGCAGCCCAACACCATAGCCACTGAGCAACCGCGGCGGGTGATCTACAAATTCGACGGCCTGTTCTAGCAAAGGTATATATTTCGCGAAGGCATTTAACCATCGTGGTGGCGTTCGCCGCTACGCTGTACGAAAAATCCCTGTTCCTATGGTCTACAGTGCTACATAAGCCTTAATATTTGCTTGAAATATTTATTTATCTATTTATTTATTTACTCCTTTGTAACTTCAGGACCTTTTTCAAGGCGCTAGAGAGCAAGGATTGCGAGAAGGAAAGCAACAGGAACGAAAGCTGAGATCCATATTAGAAACAATAACATCTTAAGTGAAAAGGTCGAAACACGTGAAAAGAAACCTCAAATGGTGTGGTTGACAAAACTGGGACAATGACACGTTAGTAAAGCGAAGTGCTCAGCCCCAGTCAAAAACTAGCTGCTATATCTGGGTGCGGGGTTTGTCGCAAGGTTGTTTTTATGAGTACGGGTGTGACGCCGTGATGACCTATATAGCAGTTGCTGCGTAACAAGTCCTGAAGCGTTTGCTCTGTGCCAGTTGCAGTTTCTACTGCTGTGCGAGTATTGTTCCACAAGCGTAGAAAACAACTTAAACAAGTGAGTATTTTTCAGCCTTCTCAAAGGTGATTGGACAAGCAAAAACCGCTCCCCCCCCTATTACATGAGATTAATGCGCAGCACATATATTAAAACGTTAAGTACCATTTTGTGCCTCGTCGTTGATATTCACTGCTGTAATTGGCTGTCTGTCTTTATTTAATGTTTCCAAATTTCATAATCAGTTCTTCCATCTATTCTTACATTTCTCTTTGAAAATTAGTGATGCAGAAAAAGTAACAAAGCAATGCAATGGCAAATTCAATTATATGTTCTAGCAAAGGTATATATTTCGCGAAGGCATTTAACAATCATGGTGGCGTTCACCACTGCGCTGTACGAAAAATGCCTGTTCTTCTGGTCTACAGTGCAACATAAGCCTAAATATTTGATTGAAATATTTATTCATTTATCTATTTACTACTCCTTTGTAACTTCAGGGCCTTTCTCAAGGCGCTAGAGAGCAAGGATTGCGAGAAGGAAAGCAACAAACCAATCAGGAACAAAAGCTGAGATACATATACTGGGTACTTTGGTACGAATTTGGTGCACGTGATTGACCTGAACTTCTGTCTTCGTTGTCTATTTCACTGCACCTCTGCACATGTAGGGTAGTAAAGTGCACAATGTCTATCAGGCCTCCCTGCCTACCTATTAAGCCTCCCTGCATTTCTCTCTCTCATTTAGTATCTCAACAAGAGCTATTAAACAGAATACTATGTGACGTATCAGTAAATAATATTACTCTTGTCAAAGTAATGTTGGCTGAGATGTCACAGAAATAGCAATCACTTATAGAAACAATTTTCGCGGGAAGGTGGCTTCGCTCTAGTGACATACGAGCAAGGAATGACGGAGGGAACTCAAGTGCGCATAACTAAATCGCAAGAAAGTTCATAATTTATATAAGCGCTTCATGTATGTTCGTACACCGCGTGTACTGGCCAACTAGGTTAGAATAACTAAATAAATCAGGCGAGTGCCACGGGAAGGCAACCAACTATGTATTGTTCACTTTTGGGCAACTCTGGGTATTTTGTTTAACTTTCAGCTTACATCATTGTTTACAGAGATCAGTTAACAAACTAAATTATTGATCAAAAAGTAATACCTTCAATGTAGAAGTAGAAAATCTTGTTGAGAAATCTCTAAATTATCTTCTTCCATAGATATTAAATTAAAATAATTAAATTCTCGGATTTTATGTGCCAGAACTACGATATTATTATGAGGCACGCCGTAGTAGGGGACTCCAGAAATATCGACCACCTGGGATCTTTAACGTGCCCCCAATGCACGGGATACGGGCGTCTTCCGTGAAGATGACTGCACTGTAAATATTTCTCAGCTCCAGTAGAAAGTGTCCAACATGCGAAAAAGTATCAAGTGGCAATGCACTTGGGAGCCGGGACATTATTGCCTCCAAACATGCTTCGAACGAGAGCTCGATGCTTCATGCAGACATGGTGCATGAATAGACTGTAAGCCACGGAGATCGCTCCAAGACGCTCAAGTTGCCTTCCTCTTTTGCCAAAAAAGTGATGGCAGAAAGGCAGTCCATGTGATATATGGAAAAATAACGCTGTACAATTATTCAAGTACTGTCGGTATTGTTGCTTTCGGCAGACTGAATAAATGGGGATGATATTTTGCGGCACGGGGAAGCGCATCTGAAAGGACGGTCACGGCTATCTACTCTCTATCATATTTGCTGTTTGCGGCCTATTCATGCGTTCGGTCTCAGTGCCCCAGCACAAGCATTGCACCTGACGCCTGGAAGATGGCATAATTGACGCGTCACGCAAGCGTCTAGTCACGTGACACGCTTTTAGATCTCGCGCACTGTCTTTCGTTCTATTATTTCTTTATTTGGCACACGAAGCACCTGAAAACAAAGTAGCTTTTTCCCGTGGAAAGAAATAAATTGGTTATATCTTGATGAGCTCAAAGGCTTCCCCGTTGAATATTTGCGTTAAAAAGGAATGATTCCCACAACGTAATAGCTAGCAACACCAACGCCGCCGATATCGAAAGTACAATTGAACTGAAGACTAAAAAGGACTTAAGCAGAATTAATCATCGACGACTGTCAAAGAATGCAGACAGCCGAAGCACATTCGTAGCCCCTTACATGGGAAAAGAGAGGCAACGCGCACATTTATCTCCAACGTGTACGTACATGGCTGATTGTACGCAGCCGCCTTGTAGAGGTTTATAGGCCTAGCCAAAGCTGCTTGCTCAGTTTTTAGCCCAGACTCCTTTCCAGGGTGTTTTCTGGAAAAATCTGAAAACCACTGAGCACATCCTAATAGAAAGCGAAGGGGTTCATTCGGTGAGAGCCGTACGTAACGTGCACGTTCCAAAAGCGCTTGGATTTAAAGTTGATAGAAGCATCAGCCGGTCAGCAGTCTAGATATATAGGCAAGATACGTTTAGAGTATACTGGTGGAGAAAAATTCACTAACGATTACAATACTCCTTAATGCGAAATTTGAGGGTATACGTCTTTTCATTTCGCAATTTATTGGCTGGCGCGGACAATCTGTCTCGCGTGGCACGCTGCAAACGGAGCGAAGTGTGGCGTGACTGCCTCGTTAAAACAGACGTTTGGGCGAGTTGGTAAGACATATTTGAAACAGAGCAGCGCGGGTTTCACAGGGACAAGCAGGGAGAAACAAGACGGACGAGCGCTGACTTGCAACTGAAGTTTATTGCTTCGAACTAAGAATATATAACAGCTCCTACCAACAGAAGAAACAAAAAAAACATACATATATTCACAATCAATCATACACGCTGCACTGAACAGGGGAGATAACTGTAATCATCATATCCCCCCCCCCCCCCCCCCCGCTAAAGATGCTAGTTCTTTGGACGTAATGGATAAGGAGGCGCTACTGACGCATGCGTCTTTTGACCAGGTGATGTACGCTGCTTCGATGATTTCACGGGTTAGTTGGTTGCTATGTTTACTTAAAATTTGTGTTATAGCGAAGTCAGTGTGGCAGGCCCTGGTGTCGCAGTCTCTACAGTGGATGCCCTGACGCCCTTTTACTGTGTTATGCACATTGTTGTTGTGCTCCTTGAGGCGTTCATTAAGGCATCTCCCCGTTTGACCGACATACAGAAAGACTGCCACATGACAACGGAGTGGCGTAGACAACTCCCTCTTCACAAGAGACGAATGGATTTTCTTGTTTGATGTTGCACTCTCTTGGAACGAAGTCATTATTAACCATTTTGCACATCTTCCCAAGCTTATCCGGCGCCGAGAAAACTACTTTGACACATCCTCTGTTAGCTATCTTTTTTATTCTATGGGAGACATGATGAATATAAGGCACTAGAGTGGTTATTACTTTTTCCTTTCCTGTCGTCGAATCTATCCTTTGTTCTTTTCTGTTTTTGCTCAAACTACTGAGGATAGTTTCTGACACTGACACTAGCAACTGCTTGGTATAACCAGCCTTTACCAGACGATCTGTTTGATGATTGAAGCTATCTTGCATGGAGCGCGTGCATGATTTGTTAAGCGCGTTATGATGGCATGATTTAGCCACTGCTCGTTTAACCAGCTTAGAATGAGAAGACGTAAAAGGTAGCAATGGCTTATTGCTTCGTGGTTCGTATAAGACCAACACGTGTGATGTTGCATTAATCTGAGTTTGATATTCAAAAATCTGATAACTTCGTTTTCTGGCACTTCAGTAGTTAATATGAGCGGATGAAGGCACTGAACAAAGGTGTCTTTGATCTGCGTAAAGAATGCGTCAAATTTTTCCACACTTGTGTCTCTAAGAACAAGAAAGTCGTCTACATAGCGAAAACACTGTAAAACCTTTGACCCTTTCAATTTATCTTGGAGTATTCTACCCTTTTCCGCTAATAACAAGTCACTAAGCACGGGGGCTATGCATGAGCATATGCAGACTCCCCGTTTTTGCAGGTAAAACTCGCCTTCCCAGGAAATGAATGTAGAACTTAGGTACACTTGAAGTAGTTCTAGAAAGCCGCCGGCGGATACGGCGGCCTTGTTTTAGAATTCAATTGATCCTTGTTGGTCAATACATTCCTCTATGGTCGAGAAAAGCTCATTATGCGGTAGTGAATAATAAAAGTCCTTGACGTCAAAAGAACAGGCCCTCAGTCCATTGTTCTTGTTAGTTTCTAAAACTGGATTACATCCAGCGAATTCTTCACCTGGTACGGATGGTCTAACGTGAGCGAATTTAAAATCTTAAGAAAAACGGCTACAGATTTTTGTGGCAGGCTTTATGTCGGTCAAACTGGGAGATGCCTTAATGAACGCCTGAAGGAGCACAACAACATTGTGCATAATACAGTAAAAGGGCATCTGGGAATCCACTGTAGAACTGTGACACCAGCGCCTACCACGCTGACTTCGCTAGAACACAAATTTTAAGTAAACATAGCAACAAACTAACCCGTGAAATCATCGAAACAGCGCACATCGCCTGGTCAAAAGACGTATGCGTCAGTAGCCACTCCTTATCCATTAGGTCCAAAGAACTAGCATCTTTAGCGGGGGGGATATGATGATTACAGTTATTTCCCCTGTTCAGTGCAACGTGTATGATTGATTCTGAATATATGCATGGTTTTTTTTCTTCCTTGTGTTGGTTGGAGCTGTTATTATTATTCGTTCCAAGCAATAAACTTCAGTTGCAAGTCAGCGCTCGTCCGTGTCGTTTCTCCCTGCTTGTCCCCGTGAAAACCACGCTGTTCTGTTTCAAATGTGACTGCCTCGCTAATAGGGAGATAGCGAGAGGCAGTGCGTGGGTGACGCGTGGGCCAAACGCACAGCAGACGCCGCAAGCAGACCTCCGCTCATGCAGTGCTTTCTTTCCATACAGACCACGCACGCCACTCCGTCGCTATCTCGTAGGCATCGTCGCTGAAGAACTCGTCTTGCCACCGCACTACGCTTTTCTTTCCCTGCTTTCACCATGCCTTGCTCATAAGCATTCCGGATCAGGGTTCCACTGCGCCCTCCACCTCCGCTTTCCTTCTCATGCTCTCTTCTTTATCGCCGTCTTTCATCTCCACCTGCTCTCCGCGTTCGCTTTTTCATCCTTCCTGTGCCCGTTCGCTGGGTTACGCCGATGCTCGCCGCAAGAACGAGCGCCTAAGAGCTGCGCTATAATATATAAGCTTATGTTACTTAATGGCGTACGGTCGGGGTAAGAATGCCTTGAGCAGCTCAATAGGGCAGTGCACATAAATGCGTTAGTTGTATTTGTGCAGTACACAGATGACCTTTCCAAGTCTTAGCGCAAGTTAGCTGAACCAGCCCGTATATGTCGTTCAGACATGTTACGTCCACGGGATTATGTCTGAGGAGGCACTTCTTTCCAGTCGCCTGACGAAAGCACGCCAGATATGAGCATTGTGTACCTACTCATTCGTGCATCTGGAACACAGAGCCCTAAAGTGCGCTTGCAACAAACAACGTCCGTGTCCAGCAGCAAGAAAATATTTCTAGACAGTTGCGTCCAAAGGGTCGAAGCATTGAAAGCGATAGCAAGGCACAGACAGCGCTACGCTTGAACTCCTCGGACGGCGTTATAACTACACGCAGGTGCCACTATATATGTACATGCGACATATATATTACGAGCTTCTTACGAGCCAAATCCACGATCTGATTATGAGGTACGCGGTATTGGGGGACTCCGAAAATTTGGACCACCTGGGGTTCTTTAACGTGCACGTAAATCTAAGTTTACGGGTGTTTTCGCATTTCGCCCCCATCGAAGTGCGGCCGCCGTGGCCGGGATTCGATCCCGCGACTCAGATTTAGGTGCTCGGTAAAGAACCCCAGGTGGTCAAAATTAATAATTTGTACCCCATTGTGGCATGCCTCATAATCACACTGTCATTCTGGCATGTAAAATCCCATATTTTGTTTTGCTACTCCTTGCACTCCTTCGTTTAATAATACGAGACCAGAGTAGCGTTGTGCGAGACGACGACATTTTGCCCACGAGGTACCCAAATAAATGCTATCGCATCTTAAAACCGACCACAAATGTATCCAGTGGCTTTAGCGCCTAACTTTCGCTTTTAATTCTTGACCAAGGTGGCCTTCCGTCTTTCGAATGAACACGCTGACGTGACTATACCTGACACACACTTGATGCCGGGGTCGGCCGAAGTCTTCCACTAGCATGTGAGCTTCGCCCATTGGAAAGGCAATTACCAGCGCTGCAATCTACGTGCGCAACAGCGCCGTAGTGTCAGTACTTTTTATATCTGGCTCACGTTCTCCGGAGCCTATAAAAGTAAGTGCGGCATAAAAGTTAACACGGAAGCAATTTCACTGAAAACAGCTTCAATCATTGCGCAAAAAACTTCGTTAGGTGTTCGGGAACCCGCTCGAAGCTTTTCAACTGCGTTTTGAAATCTGGGGTTTTACGTGCCAAAACAACGATTTGATGTCGAGGCAAGCTGTAGTGAGGGACTCCAGAATTATTGTGACCACCAGGGGACCTTTATCGTGCCTCCAAAGCACTGGACACGGGCGTTTTTGCATTTCGCCCACATAGAAATGCGGCCGCTATGGCCGGAGCTTGATCCCGCGACCTTATGCTTTGCAGCGCAACACCAAAGCCGCTAATCCACTGTGGCGGATTAGTAAAGAGCTAGAAAATAAAACTTAATATGCCATGGAACAAGCATTTACATATTTGACGAACAAAAATATCCTATAGTTAGACAAATATTGGCAGTGGAAATATACATCGAATTAGTGACAACTATTGCGAATAATATTGTTGCGTAGGAAGACGCAGACGAAAAGCTATATACAAGTATATTTACAGGGAAATAAGCCGCACTTGGCCAAGAGGCAACAGCCCGCACTAGCCTCCAATCGTCGTCGTCGTCTTCTCACTGCTCGCCTCTTCGTCATTGGAAATACTGTTCCATAGCAATATACCATCGGTCACATCCACCTATTGCGTATTCTTTAAACATTGGCTAAGTTACGTGAACTACCCAGTATAACATGAACCAATGAAATATTCCTGTTAATCCTGCTGTACTTCCATAAACGGATTTCACGAAGAGTTTCACTAACCCACTACTGCCGCCAAACATGCCATTAGCAATATTCCTTGGCGGGCTGAATGGCAACTAAGGTAAGGCTCATTTTGTACTTGCACCGTGAATAATATGACTAGTCCTCGGGATCAAAACGCAGGGAGGTGACAGTAAGGGAGGGTTTTGTCTCTGTGTGTGTTTTGTCAATCGACACAAAAGCGCAGATACGTTGCGTGCGTTCACTTGTCAACTACTGGTCACCGCGCATGCTAAGCTCAACATACTTGCAAAGATGGCCTCCCCACTCAAGAGCTGCGTCGATCCGGCCGAACACCCGCTCGACACCCGAATGAACTTTGGCGAGTACATGGTCCAGCATCTCAGGCGCCACGCAAGCTCAAAACTGGTGAGAAAACTAATGACCAACGTTTACATGTGGAACTGCGCATTGCTGAAATATACTTCAGTAGTACCTTTCACAATTTTACCTTGGACGAGAGATTCTTATAAGTCTGAACGCCTCCAAGTTGACATACGCAATTGTACTTTTGTAAGGTAATTAAATTCTAACAAGTTATATTGAACAAGAACGCGTTATTTTGTCTCAACTATCGCCAGTTCGGGCCTTTCCGGACCGATTTTGTCATATAGGCTTAGTATATATCTTGCACATCTTTCTCTTCTGGACAAATCGCCTTGCGAAGTCATACTGTCGTGCTTTATTTTGTCAGAGGTGGTCTATACTTTTTATCATTGCGTTCCGCGTTTCAGTTCTCTACAATAGTTCACGGCTGCGTATGCAAGCGTTACTGCCGTCTATAACTTGCTATCAAAAGCCTTTTGGATATTCTGTGGCACATTCACTGTCCCTCAAGAAGTACATAGCTATTATTGGGTTGCGTACAGACCAGCCTGGATACTATTACCGATGTCTGATCTAAAACATAATTAATCAGTCGATCTTGCAGTAACTGGACAAAATGGGCCTCCGTGCTTATGTAAAGACTTAAATCACACTTTATACCCCGTGGCAACCCATGCTAAGAATAAATTGCACATCTGCGTGAATTTGAGACGTTATTTATACACGCCTGTGTTTGCTCGTGCCAATGAATAACTTCGCTAACATCAAGCATTAGCTCGGACTCAACTCCGTTTCACCTATTTAAATAAAAATGCAGGAAACACATCATTCTCATTGCGCAAAGGTTCCAGTGCTTTGAAGGAAATTCGTTCCACGTATATACACGTTTATTCAGGTCAACGAAAAGCATAAGTCCATTTACTCTACGGTTAGCTAAAGCACTGTCGTCGAACAGGTTCTTTCACCATGTAATGCTCTAACAGCAGTTTCAAATGAAAAAGAAAACAGAATTTGTTCACTATTATAACCGCCCTGGAGAGAGCGCTAATACAAAAAATGAAAAGTCATTTTAGTTACCATAATTAGGAGTCAAGTAATTAATTATATGTAGTTGGTTTGCTTAGCTATCCACGACTAAGGTAAGAATTCTGTCCATCACATCAAGAAAGCTATAGAAGTATCAAAACAGCTTAGCAGATATACGTTGGTCAATTTAGGGTCAAGCCAATTCATATTTTCTCTAAAAGCTGAATGGCGTAGCCGAGAGCATGATGCTTCCGACTTCTTCAGTTTGAGGCTTGTTAACACTACCGACCTCAGACTGGATTGTTACAACCAGTTAGCTGCACTGAGAAGTTATCGCAGATGTGCTACAACGCACGCGCGAGAATGAAGCAGAACACCGTAGCCACTGGACCGCCGCTACGGGTGAATTTCAATACCAGATCATCTTCAAAAACATATCGAGTGATATCAATACACCCGATAATTCTAGGACTGCACCTTGTTCCAGGGAACATACGCACAACTTGGTTCATGGACAACAAATTCGCAATGTGATTGTTGCAGCACCTGTACAACATAGGCCGGGGCGCTTTTATTTGAAGTATGTTGTTTGTTGTTTTAGTGCACTTGACGTAGTAAATCCGCCGAATTGAAATAGCAATGGAGTAAGGGGAACGCATCGTCAGACCTTAACACTTTATGCTGTGATTCATTCGAGCTTAGCTCCGTATGCGGTCATCACGCAGTGTGGAATCCACTGAATGCAACGCACTCGAACCATCACATTTTCTTGTTTATGCATAGTGCATTTTTGTTCAATGCAACCTAGCGCTGGTTCCCTTGAAATGTATCTTCAAGAAGGATTACTTTACCAAGAACTTCGGTCTTTAGAAGCAAACAAAGCATCATTCGCCAATGTCTGAATAAGTTTTCTGTCCCCCCATATTCTTCGCTAATCAGATCAACGGTACAACCGACGAAGCCTACACCTATTGCGAAGTAGCAGAACAGGTGGATGCCGTGAGGACAGCGCTATGGCGACTGGGCCATGAAGCTGGAGACAAGATCCTGCTCCTCAGCACAAATCGTACGCAACTGCTGCCGATGTTTCTGGGTGCAGCGTGCGCCAACATGGCGTCCGTCTGTGAAAGCCCGGACTTTAGTGTCGGTGAGTAGGCAAACGACATTCTTCAACATCCACGATTCAACGATCGAAAAGCGATGGAAGATCCAACATCACAACAAAGCACAGTCAATAGGCGTAAAAACTACTCAACCAAAGCAATGTAACAGCAACCGAGTTGTTTGATTGTGTCGAGCAATAAGTAAATACAAAACATAGAGTAACAGAGAAGCAATGGCAGGGAGGTTGACCAGAGAAGAGTGAAATGAAAGATGCAGATCTTAATGAGAGATCCAATTTAACTTGATTTACCCTATATATGTAGGAAAGGAGTTATGAGAATGAAAGGCTGAGAGAAGAAGGGAGTCACAGCGGTACGCGGCCACATTCGGTCACATAAGTCATTCTTCCGTAAACATAATAATACAAATAATACAATAAGTAAGTAATAAGTAGTACAATGTAATAATACAAATAAGTAAGGGGTTTTACGTGCCAAAGCCAGGATCTCATTATGAGGCGTGCTGCAGTGGGGGACTCCGGAATAACTTGAACCACCTGGGCACACAAACATGTGCACTTAGATTTGTGTGCACATAACGTGCACATAAATCTAAGTACACAGGTGTTTTCGTATTTCGCCCCCATTTAAATGTGGCCGCGGTGGCCTGAATTTGATCCCGCTTCCTCGTAATGAGCAGCCCAACGCCAAAGCCACTAAGAAACCACGGCAAGTTTCGCTAAACACCGGAGAAGGGCCCTTAAAAATCTGATGTGCAAGCATTCGCAAAAACGAAGTGCCTGAAATTATGTTAAGAAAGCGGACCAGCTTTTTGCAGTTATTTATCCATGCAAAATACAGTTCACTCTATCCAGCTATGCTGCATTTTCCAGCTTATTGCTGACTGAAGAGAAATAGGCACTGACCTTAGCTCTCGACATATCGGACAACAGTCCCCTTCTCGATCTCAACGGATGCTTACACATCGGTTCAGGACGCACACGTTGCATAAACTGGTACAACTATGTGTCCTAATTCAAATAAACATCCGATGATAAATGTCGAAATATTCTTAACACACTCTGCTAGATTCTTTTTTTTTTTTTTGCGAGGCACTGAATTGAGTGAGAAGTGATATCACTTCTTCATATTCAGGAAATAAATTTTAAAGGGCGCTATTGCCATCCTACGTCGCCAGTAACCCTGCCTCAAATGACACCATGATCATCAGCCCCACCGACGTTTGCCAAAAAATTGAATGTAGAAATATTTGCCGCCGCGACTTAGAACAACGGAAGTGCAGTTGCATACAGTCAAACCTTTATAACACAAGAAAATTATAAATTAACATGGAGGGCACAAGGTGAGCGTGAATTCTCGACTTGTGTATTGTTACCTATCATGGGTCCGCTTTCTCTGTGCACACTTTTTTTTTATTGCGCTTGAAACTATACTGTGTCATAGCTAACAAGAACGAAGGATAACCCTGTAGTCAAGTTGCACGCAGCATGTCAAGAAGCATGCATAAGAATAAGTGGCCTCATACTAAGGATTCTAATTGAACTTTGTTGTTGTTGCTGTCGTTCTTTGCTTCTAGTACATCAACCCTGCTACGTACATATTGTTTCCCACCTATTTATTTTAGGATCGCTACCAAAACGCTGATATGCTATTTTTATTGTCATTTCTAATTGTGATTCTACGCGCACATCCACTAAATAATTCAGACATATTAATATGGAAAAAGCGCGAATGAAAATAAGGATGTCGTTTGTTTGCTTTTAAAACAGCTGTCGAATTACGGCCTGCCAGTTGGGATCTTTTGTTGGCTTGAGCAATTGCCATTAACAGTTGCTAACACACAACACTTCTCGAGAGTTATTCTTGCTTTTCACATATAATTCAGTTCAAGCAGCCAGATTTAGTGAAGATTCCCTATAGTGAATGAGCCACACTCTAGTTCAGCTTGCCATACCAAAGCTACTTATGGGGTGCGAGAGACATGGTAGCGGATTTCTCCGTTGTCCTTCAGGAGATCCTGCACTATATTTTACCTTCGATGCGTGTTTTATTGTAGAAGTAATGCTTACATAGTTTTTGCACGGGTTGGCGAAGCCTCTTCTCTGAAGCCTCTTGTGTGTCATATATGTGCGTCCGAAAAGTGTAACCGCCCATAATATTACTAACGATAACAAGTTGTACGTGTTGCTTCCAGGTCATCATGTCACTTGGTCCAAGTCCTACATTGCGTCTTATTCGAATAAAGATACAAAGACAAGGATAAGAAAGAAAAAGTGAAAAATAACGCAGAAGTGGGCACCGAAATGTCGGAGGTAGCAGTCGTCACCGAGTGAATCCAAGATGGTTCCACAGTGGCTCGCTGCAGCAAATGGTCTTCACCAAGACGTGTAGTACCGGCGCCATGCTAGCGCAAACCTCGTCAATGTAAACCTTAACATGCGAATTCTTTTGCACATATGTGCAATCATTACCAAAAGTACTGAGCACAACATTCTCCAACCTTATTCTCATTCTGCTGAAAAATTCTTAAATTGTTGCTCTCCTGAATACTTCTTGTTTTTCTTGCAAAGGTTTTCTAAATCGGTTTGGTGTTCCTTTCAAACTACAAAAGTGAGAGGAAACTAATGACGAAATTATTCGCTCATATGTTATTCGTTTACCCTCCGAAGTTTTATCAGCTTCAATAACGTTAGGACAGCCCTGCTCTTGCCTGTTGCAAAGCTGTTGCGTAACCAACAGGGTGCAAGGATTAAATCTGATAAAGCCAATCAACAACGTTTCTGCATAAATTTCTTGCTTAAAATATCACGCTTTAACAGGTATGAATTATCGCTCAGAATAATGACGTTCTTGCCATGACTGATAAGATTTGTTTCCGCACAACAGATTGTTTCCAATGGATTTTCCTTTTCTAAACATCCTAAATGCATTCTCATCTTGTGCCGGTTTTCTGGTGTTCGCCAACAGCCTACACCCTCAACGAATGTGCTCATCGACAGTGAATTATGCGCCGATGCAGATGCCCTGGCTGACGCAATGGAAACCCTGTCCCTGGCCTCCGTCTGCTGTGAGCCAGACCGGGTTCAAGAGGCCCTCGAACTGCAGCGAAGACTGGTTTCTATAAAGGTACGCGCCGAAAATAGAGGTCGCGTTGAACTATATAATTCACCTCTGCTTTTAATTTATTCTTGCACATTCCATCAAACAATTTTTGACAAAAGGTAAAGCTCCAGATCGAAGTACAGATGTAAACTGATTAGTGCCATCACCACAAAAACAAAGAAAATTAGGAGCAAGGAGTGTGACGGGGGTTCGGACGTTTGGAACCAACGTCAGAAGATAGAGAAGCTTCAGAAGAAGCGAAGTCAGTTGAGACTTAGTAATTAGTATACATAAACTCTATTTGCATTTCCTTGGCGAACAAAAAGAACTTCAATTATTTCGGAAGAAAATTAATTCTAAGCAATCGTACTGCCAACTAGAGCACTATGACTTTTAAGAATCAGTTTTCTTTTTTTTTTTTTTTAAGAGTACGTATCCTTTTTAACAACATAAAATAATATTGTAAGCCAAATCGCCCTAAAGTCACGAGAATGAATGAAAAATACATCTCTCAAATGCTTAGAACCAATGTAACAAGAAATATGTAGTAAATTGTTGTTCATGCGTTACTTTTTCAATGTAATTTAATAGGGTATTGCCTTTACCGAGTGCTTACAGCTTTGAACTGAAAGGAATCTTTTAACATGCAAGTGTGCTCTGTCGAACTCCAGCGAAAATCTGTTCGATTACCTACGTCACACAGTCATCATTACGCTAAATTCTTGGCATTCGAACACGCTTATGTATATCGGGGTGAGAATTAGGCGTCGACAAGACTCTGCTAATCTATTTCCAATTCTTTGAAATATAGTTCAGTGCTTTCTTACAAATGTTCTCTCAAAGCTTTTAAAATTCGAGATGAATTTGCAAATAAGATAGTTGGCTTAAAAAATTATGAAGGAACCTCGTGCTACTGTTGCTGGCTAAAACGAACGACTCGCACATCGACATTCACGTAAGATAGCCCTAACCGCAGTATTCTGTAATGATGATGATGAATGGTTTTTTGTGGCACAAGGGCCTAGTACAGGGTCCTGAATATTTCACTGCGCGTGTTCGAAAAAAAAAGCATTTTTGGATTCACTGCTGTACTGTTCTTGTTCAAATTTCGCAGAATGATCGCATTTTGGCATTGACTTCATTTAGAATAAAATTTTAGGTACAGTTAATTGCCTGGTTTTCAAGAATTAATCACAAATTTTACCGCGCTTATGGGTTTGCGAACTGCTACCGCGACGGCGCAAGCATAAACTTGTGTCGCCACCAGCCGTGAGTTGCAGAAAGCAGCGTTTAAGGGAGGGCTGTCGCATGTTGCTTGCTCCTGTTACAGGCGACTTCCCGCCCTGAAATGCTGCTTTCTGCAGGTGATGACAGGCGGTGACAGAAGTATATGCTTGCGCCGTCGCAGCAGCAGCTCGGAACTCCATAAGCGCAGGCAAATTTGTACTTTTTTCTTGAAAACCACGCAGTTACCTCAACCAAATTACACTAAGCGAAGTCGACGCCAAAATGCGATCGTTTGTGGCAGCGTTGTTGTACATTCACAAATGCTAGTCCGTTAATGCGCACGGTCTTTTATTACGGCGAAATCCTTAAATGGCTCATGGGTCGAAAAATCCAACGACCGTCCGACGTTCGGGCAGCAAAATTCAAGCTTCCATCAAGCATGCGGAAAACATTTCGACGCCACCGTCAGACTGCACTGATAGTGCGGATTGCCACGGGCTCCCATGTTTACGCTCAAGAAGACCACGACCGTACGAGCTAGCCGCTAAAAAAAAGTGCAATGCCGGGCCAACTCCCGGCAGAGGTGCATTTCGCCATTAAGGGGCACAGATACACAGCTTCGCTGGTCATCTTTCTTCACAGAGTGCAAGGGCACTGAGTTTTTTTTTTTTAATTTCCATTTGATTTCGCCTACGTAATATCGCTGCTTAACTACGTCGATAAGGGACGTCCGATGCGCAGTGGTACCAATACTCAAGCGCGCAGTCCCCAGCATACGACAAACCGGTGTTTCTGATGAGATCCTTAGCAGTTCCTAGTTTAAGCAAAAACGCAGAGGGTGTAAACCGTCCTAAGTGTAAAATAATCTTGTGACTACGATATTAACCACTTTGCACCTTGCGAAGATAGTCATAGTGCTGGAACGACGTTACTGTAACCGCAGAACAAGTTGCTTTTGCTGCAGCCTGTTTAAACCATTTGCGCAAGGAGCCGCAGTTGACACGTCCTTCAGATTAGGCGGCTCGTAAAAGGCAATGGTTGCGAGAGCTTCACGCGCTACACCGAGGCGTGTTCCAAGCCCTGATTCTCCCAACACCCTTCCTGTTCTTTTATCTGTGTCTTGCCTTATTATTTTTCACAGCCAAACTGTATATGACTAGGATCCCGGGATTTCTTCGTCTCCGTCGACCGGAAACTCAACCAATCATAGCGGAAGGCACACGCCGCGTGCGCCACTGGGTTCTTTGCCGCACCATCAGATGGCACTCGCCTCAATGCATCCGCATCCTCAAGCGTTTTTTGGTAGCGATCACGGCTGTATAAGCTGCAGTTGCTGGGAAGCAGCAGCTGCAGCATATCTATATGTAAACGAACTGTAATTTTACAAGGTTCAAGCGCCGGCTTGCTTGAACGCAGGAACTCGAGCACTCATCAGAACGCGCTTTGCCACAGAAATGCTTGAGCTGGGGCGCTGGGCGCTATCAAGGATAGATACAAGCGCGCGTCTTTCAACATTGAAGACATCGCACCATTTTCGTCGCGTCTTCATTGAATGCCGTGAGCATATCTTAGTAAAGCACTAGAACTACCACAGTGCCTCCTCGCCAGCGTTGGATCTATCTACGTTAAAAGATATTGTTGACGCTAAAGGTAGTACAAGTACAGTATTTTTACAGTCGGGCCTCCAAGCGCGCATATATTCATTTCCATCCAGATGCACTAAACTGTAACTCTTCACATAGATTTCCTACGAGGCTCTGAGCAAACGTACCACTTCGTCATGAGAGGCCACAGAGCCAGTATAGTTGCCAGAGTCAGCTCTTTAGGCCGCCTAAAGCAATAATTTATGCCGCTTTAGAACATTAAGCCCCATGAATCAATCAATAAATAAATCAAAGAGATGTCACACATAGTTTTGAAGTACGAGAACGAATCAGAAAGTCTTCGACCCACCCCCTTTCTTTTGTTTAGCCAAATCAAGGCTGTGAATGCGAAGTCAACATATCCATTCCCAGTGGTGGGCCTTTTTTGGACCGGTCCGGCATTATCTGCCGGTAGCAGCATGACACGGCGCTGCTGTCCGTTGTTGAAGATGGCGGTTATCCTTCACACGTCCACGGCGCACGACGAGAAACGAAGTGTGATTCGTATTTTATGGAGCAAGGGACGCCAATCGAAATTCACAGGGAAATGCAGCCCACGTATGGGGAAAGGTGTCTCGCTTTGAAAAGTGTGAGGTGGTGCTGTTGTGAGTTCGCAGAAGGCCGTGAGGCCTTGCATGACAATGAGCGTCGTTCCACAGTCAGCCGAACGAGTTCTACCACAGGTGAATCTCAAATTTAGTGCTGCGATGAGACAAATGTCTGAACCGGTGTGGGGACTAAGTAGAAAAAATAATGTAATGTACGTGGAATAAATAGTATGTACATTTGTAATTACCTATATGTACCCTATTGTGGCTAATAGCAAATAGGGGCAAATACTTTCTGATTTGCCCTCGCACATCAATAATTTCAAGCTAGCCTGTTTGTTATATAAGTCTGAAATTTCAGCAAAGTCTTTGTAAACTCTCAACCAATATAGTAACTCAAGTTACTTGTAAGCCAGTATATTAAATGTGGACGTTTTAAGAGATGCCGTTTACAAAAAAAGTGCGCTATCGAGCTGTTTAAATGCGTGGTTACGAAGTTGTAATCGCAAACCTTGCTAAGTTTTTTTTACCCACCTCCTATAGCTGAAAGGGGCATCCCCGTATTTTTCGACAAGTGTGCTGCACTACAAGACGCATAAATTCATTCAGCCACGTTTCCTGACAAGCGCATGCTGAACATCCATCTGTTCACTGAATTGCAGTACATCATAGCTCTGGACGAAACCGCGCATAATATGGTTGGAGCAACGAACACCGTAATCACATGGAGTGAGCTGCTGAAGAAGGGCCGTGAAGAAGGAGGCCCAATGCCACCGCCTCCCGAGTATCGAGAAAATCAGATCTGTTACATGACATCTACAAGTGGCACGACTGGCAAACCGAAACTGGTTGTGCATTGTCACGAGTCCCTCCTGGCTGCCGTTCAGTCAAGCAGGTTAGATTTTTTTTATGATGCGTTAGCATTCTGTAAGGTACTCCACGCATTTTTCGGGGCTTTGTATATATGTATGTATGTACGTACGTACGTACATACGTATGTATGCATGTATGCATGTATGCATGTATGTATGCATGTATGAATGCATGCATGTATGCATGCATGTATGCATGCATGTATGCATGTATGCATGCATGCATGTATGCATGCATGCATGTATGTATGTATGTATGTATGTATGTATGTATGTACGTACGGATGTATGCATGTATGCATGTATGTAATTATGTACGTATGTACGTATGTATGTATGTATGCATGTATTTTTGTATGTATGTATGTAATCGTTTTCCCGCCTACCTGGGTCGCTGTGCAGTCTGGTGAAATGGGTAGCGCATCAGGCTTATTTAGCCCTGTGTCCTGTATTCAGCGCATTTATGAGACGACCTTAGGCATTTGTGTTTATATTTTTAACGTTACACCTCTTTCGAGCTGTCTACGGTGCATTTATGAGACTCAACTTTAAGATTGGGTGTGTTTTATTTTATTTATATGAATTGACTGTATGCCTCTTCCATTCAACTGGCCTTTCATTGAATGAACTTTCATGTGAAACTGAGCATCCGGTACTACTTGAAGGCGCTAACATCACACACAATATATTAACAATAAGATTATACATTCTATGCATATAATGTGAACATAAATCGTATAATGGAGGCACCCACGTGCCCTCATTCAAAAGACAAACCGTGTGCGCCCCTACTGACTATCTCAACCAATTCAATGCGGCGCAATGAAAGGTATGAGTAACGTAGTCACTTTAGCCAAACAAAACGGTCCGAACGGAGAACCAGAGCAAGGGCTCCTCTATTTTCCGCCGCTGGCCCCCCTCTTCGCGATGCCGACTGAGTGGAAGCTTCATGAACGGATCAGTGCCACACAATGGGCGAGCCGTTCGCTCTTAGTTGAAACCCCTATCTCGCTCTCGTCATTAACACTAGCAGTAGCCTTTGCTGCGCTGCGAAGAAATGCCCACCGAACCAAAAAAAAAGATTTTTTTTTCTCTTCGTCCTTGCCGTTTTCCAGCCACCCTGGGCACATGCGTCTAGGTCCTGAAGACTTGTCTCTCTCCACATCGTTGTTGGTCTACCCGTACGCGCTTTCTTGGGGTGTCTGCAAGGCTATCGCCCAGGGAGCGTCGACCGCCTTTACGGAGACTGCCGATGACAATGCTATACTCGAAGCAATTCACAAACACAGGGTAAGCGTAAATAGGTCAAAACTCTGAGAGAGGAGGACAGGCACGAAATAAATGAATGAAGGCAAGGCGGACAATGTTAATGCAAAAAAATATTCGGTTTGCTACTTTTGAAAGAGGGAAATGCAGGTAAGGCCGAAAAATTGAAGTTGTGACGTGATATGAAATGTTACCTTGCCTGTTCCGTTTGTGTTTGTTGTCGTTGCTCCGCTCGACGCTTCATGCGAGCTTTCGTCTCCTCGGCACTGAGTGCACGCTTCGGCTCCAGGCTGGGTTGTAGCGTTGTAGCTCACAAAACTCTCTCTCTCTCTCTCTCTCGCTCGCTCTCTATTCCCTCCGAACATTCGTCCCTTCCCCTCCCTCTGCTGTCGTTGCTGTTGCGGGTGAACACGGAGACAAGCGCGGCAGCTCCTTCACTGTATTTGTGGAGGGTCACGCCTAGTTACGGCATCCAGTGGGCATTGTACACATGCGACGCGGCGTAGATGTTGACAGGAGCTTCTCAGGTAGTTTTTCCTGTGTGCCACAATCTCCTGTCATGTACTAACGTGATAGCGTTAAGGGTCCCGTTTCGCAGAAAATCCGGTGTAGGTTGCCGCGGGCGTCGCTTGGCGAATGATCATTCTCAACCACAACCGCGCAGGCCCTCCACGTGATGTATACCTTCTCTTGCATTCTTTACAAAGTTGGATTGGATTGGAAAAATTTGAATAAAACTCCTGCAGGACGCACGTCAGCGCGCAGTGGGCGTCTGCCACGCAGGGACCGACACGGAGTACCTGGCGGCCGCTGCGCGAGCTTGCTGGACGGCCCACTGCTGGTCTTGTAGGAGCGGGCTTCGTATCGTCTTCTCCCACTTGTCGGAGGTAGAATCGGGCGGAGCGTTTCTGCACTCCCAGAGAACATGTGCGAGTGTCGCCGTGACCCCGCACGAGGGGCACGCATTGTCTGGGTAGACGTCCGGGTAGATGATGTGTAAGGTGGCGGGGTTTCGATAGGCATCTGTCTGTAATAAGCGTAGCGTTAGCGCCTGCGGCTTGTTTAGTTTGGGGCGTGGCGGCGGAAAGAGACGTCGTCCCAAGTAAAAGTTTTGTGATTTCATTGTAGGTTACTGCAGCGTCCCTGTTCGCCTCCAACCCATCGAGACGTGGTTGCCCGGGGGTGACGGCGTGGTCGGTAAGCGCGCGCGCAGCGTCGTGGGCTGTCTCGTTGAGGTTGGGCGGGGCTCCCGGGATCCGACCCAAGTGGGCGGGGTACCAGATGATGGTGTGGTGTTTGAGGGTGCTCGGATCAGCGCCACGGAGGACGCGTAACGCCTGGTCGGAGACGACTCCTCTCTCGAACGCTTTGATGGCCGGTCTCGAGTCGCTGAATATTGTCGTTCGCATATTGTCGAGCATTGCCAAGGCTATGGCCGCTTGCTTAGACACCTAGGAGACACGTGTGCGCATCGTGGCGGCATTTAAAGTCCGTTGCGAGGACGAGACCGCTACCGCGGCGAAAGCTCGGTTGCATTGGTAGGCGGCGGCGACCAGGAAAGCGACGTCGTCCGCTTTCTTGTTTATTCGTTTGAGGAAAGTGGTGGCCCGGGCTAGGCGCCTGCCTCTGATGCGAATTAAAGTCTGCGGCTATCACAATTTTTTTTCTACAAGATTTGACAACGATATCAAGGAAACAAATATCATGAGCACCTGTGGGAAAATATATATTAACTAATGAAAATGGGGAACAACCAGGAATAGTTACATCTATTGCTAGTATCTCACACTCCATAGACATATACTGCTAAGAAATTTTTACTTTGTGGCATATTTTAGTTATCAAGAAAGCAAGTCCTCCGCCCCTCGATGGACGGTCCAATCGAAATAAGCGATAACTTCTTATGTGAAAATCTTAGCCATTGGAGAGCCAAGTCTTCTGCAAAATAATAATGTCGGGAGAAAGTTGTGAACAAGAATATATTAAATCGGTAGCTGCAGAAACAATGGAACGGAAGTTCCACCAGCTGTAATACCTTTAAATAACTTATGATGAATTAATGCCTACTTTCGAAACCATTTGCTCTAAAATACTGCCGTTTAAAAAATATTTCTTCGAAAGACTGTCTGTACCGTACTTTGTGAGTTTTGATTGAGGAACAGAGCTGGAAGGATTAGGATTAGAATCTGACTTGGAAAAACTATCTTTCACAAACTTTTTGGTTTTTGAGTGCGTGAGAGAGATCGAAGAATTATCGCTAGGTGATCTTGTGCGTTTTAGCGTCCGGAGGTCCATTTTTATATCCTGGTTGTTTTCCGACACTGATCCAGAGAAGCATCCGTTGTCGGTCTGCTGAGTTGAAGTTGATGGCCTCGCATTTTCTGCGTCTTCTACAATGACTGATAAAGGATCCATTAGCTGTTCAGCATCCGATGTTAGAGTATGAATAAGAATCTGCGAGCTAGCATTAGAACTCGCTAAAAGACTGAACAGCTAAATCATTTGTGATGTCAGCACTTGAGTTAGAGCCTCTGACAGGCTTGATGTTAGTCGTTCCATAGATTTTGACAACCCCTTTCCGACCGCTGTCGGAACAGAATCGGAAAGGGCTGAATCTGCAACCATTTGCTGACGGGCTCTCATTCCGGCATATCCCTTAGATCTCCCCTGGCCCTCAACAACAGCATCACGGCGTGAGCAACGTCTCCTTTCAACTACATCTATAATTTGAATTTCCTGTGATCTTTCAGGACAATTCGAGTATTTGGCGGGGTGACCAACACTACAGAGACAACATTTCTCTTCTTTGGAAGAACAGTCCCTAAAATTGTGGCTGTCTCCGCAAGCACGGCAGCGGGGCGCAAATCTGTAGCCGCTGACGCTGTGACCAAATCGCCGACATTTGTTACATTGTAGAATGCGTGGAGCCAGAACTTCTACCTTGTTAATTAGGAGCAATACCTTAATTTCTGTTGGCCGCATCGTCCCAGCACGTGTAACATTTGCCTGACTCTGTTGAGATCTTCTTATTGTCAATCACTCCACTGCACCGGTAAACGGAGATGACTCCAGCTACCGAGAACATGTCTAAAATCTCTTCAGGGGTTAAAGTGACGTCCACCCCTCGTACAATGCCTCTGGAGCATGCGATATGTGGCGATACGAAAAAGCTCACCGGATGGGAAGCGAATGTGGAACAATTTAGCCGTTCCTAGACACAGGTCTGTTCTGGCGAGCAGCATAGTGTACCCCCTCTGCCAAACTGGCGGACCTCCGTGATCAGCCGGAAGTGAGCTGAAGCATTCTGCAATTCTACCTGAATCGCCTTTCGGTTTTTCATATTGATCATACCACCGTCGATAGGCACCATGGCCACAGGAACATTGCCGGCTCCAATGCGAAGAAAGAACTCCAGCGGCAGCTCCTGAGGAGCTACCGAGGCTGGCCACGGGGCAGCCCCGTAGCCAGTTGATGATACCGACATCAAGTACGGCTAACACAAAAACACATAAGAAAATAAAAAGAAAAAAATGAGTAACGTAAAATAACAAGCAGAAGAAAGAAAATACCACCCAATACTCGACCTAAGGCCCCAAAGCAGAAGAACGCGCAGCGCGGCCCGCAGCACGCCGCACCTTCTTTTTCATCCAGCAATGGTGCTCAAAGTTTCATGGCGTAGAAAATGTCGCAAATTTTTTGGCAAAGCTCCAAATGCTTCTCTAAGAACAGACTCTGTGCACGTCGTAAAGGTTATGCAAGAGCTCGCATTCAGTGTTCTCGTGCCGACCCTCCGAGGCTTTTTCGCCTGCTGGCGACCCAGCACAGCGTTTCAAGACGACGCCAACAAGATGCCGCTGCTGTTCGTGCTCATGGTCGCCATTCGCGTTGCAGAAATGGTGGTCCGCTGCGCGCCCTCCGCTGAAGTGAGGAAATCAGCGAGCGCGCGACGCGCTCCGTAAAAGTAGTAAAAGTGCTGGCCGACCCAGCATTAGCGCACATGCGCAAGGGCGTCTACGTTGGCCCGCTGCGCCATCTGAGCTAGAACTATCTTAAGTTTGACGGGGAAATGAGAGGAAGGAATGACTGTCAAGACGCGAAACCTGCTCTTGGTGTTCTTTCCGTACCATTACATCAAGGTGATGCGCTGTCTCTTCGACTTTGTGAGAGGCAAAGCAGTTGCTTTCAATCAGCTTATTTGAGGGCGCTGCTTTATGATGCGGGTGGGAGCGCAGTCACGTGGTGTTCCTCATATTTCGCGGGGTTTACTTATCAGTCGGAAAAAATAAGCGCGCAATTAGTATGTCGCTAAAAATACCGCAGACAAACGTCCCTTGGCTGTTCCTACGTATGTCTAATTGACACTTTACCTAATTACTAAGTTGAGACTTTACCTCATTAACTAATTAGCTCATTAAATCTCAGTAACAAAGGTTTCCACTGTACTGTAAACGATATGCACTAAGTTTTCTTCGAGTAACGCAAATGCTCATTTTTTCTCATCTTGGTGCATGATAGATCGGTCACCCTGTATATAATATCTTCTGCTGTGCTATTCTTGGTGCGTTAGCAAAGACCGATGGCTTAATGTTTTGTGTTCTCAACAGGTCACAGCGCTAATCACAACGCCTTACACTGTGAGGTGCCTGTTGGACAACGAACTGCGCAACGGTTATGACCTCCATAGCCTCCAATACGTCACTACGGCGAGCACGCCCATTGGGGAAGACGTTGCGAAGGCACTCGTCAAAGAATTTAACCTCAAATTTTTTGCACAGAGTAAGTGTCATGGGTCGAGATTCTGAATTAGCCGACATCTCGTTAAAAAGAAGCCTTAATCTTCCTTTGGTAATCAGTTAACGTTAGATTTACGGGAACGTTACTAAGAGATTGCTTAAACTAATATAAATCCGCCCCTGCGGTTTTGCTGTCTATGATACGGATTATCTCCAGCACCTTAGTACCCTAATCGTCACCGTGGTGTACACGGGCGTAATAGACTGGTGTTACGAGTGATTCGCGAAAGTACCGACTTTTTCTGGAGGTTGACAGTGGCAAGATAACAAAACTTTGTTTCGGCTCTTGTATTTTCATTTGAGCAGCGTATGGTCAGACGGAGACACTTTTCATCTCAGTGGGTCTCAACAACGCGCCCCCCAATTACAAGTCTATCGGATGTTTGGCAGTTGGCGTAGAAGCACTGGTAAGAACACCAATATTTTTGTCTGCTTTCAACAACGCAAATTACACGTGTCAGAGTCATCCAGCAGGAATAGTCGGGGCTGAATTGGGGCCGTCTGTATATGTTCGGCGCTCTCGCGCCACAACAAACATTAACATTATGTGTGCCGAGCGGCGGGCAAAATCATTGCGCAACAGTGACGTCGGGACTACTGCGAAGACGCCCATTATGAAGCTATTGAGCTGCACTTAACGAGAGTATATTCAATCAGTGTCGTAACCAAGTCCGTTCTTGCCCTTGCTCAAATTGATGGTTTGTTGTAGTTGTTTACTAAATAATGAGACCATGTGAAAATAAACAATCCGCCTCATTACACCCCGCCAAAGTTGATGTCCAGCGGAGCTGGTGTGCACGTCACACAACCACCACAAGTGACGTACGTCAAGCGCGCAAGCACATGCGTGCAGGTGCTTGCGCGCTTCCGCCATGCGCCAGTGCCTTATGGAACTAAGTTACTGTTTAAAAGCAAATTGTGTCATAAAATACGTAAAGTACGACTTACACACTAGCTGCAAACATGATCGCTTCGGATTTTTATTCAAATATACGGGAAAACATAAACCTGCTAGGCAAAGCCCTTTTCCAGCTCTGTTTAAGGTCTGTCTGAGTGCCCTCGGCCTCTAGGTGGTGGTACCGTCAGCACAGCATACATACTCATTCTTGGAGGCCTAGCACAAAAGCATTATACGGTAATGGAATTTCTCAAAGTAAAATGCGTCAGGAAATTCGTAAAGTACGACTTACACACAGCCTGCAGACATGATAACATAGAATTGTAATTCGACTATAGAAGAGAACATATTTCTGTTACGTGGAAACTGAAACACAAACCCTTTTTCCAGTTGCCGTTTTTTCGGTGAGCACGCCACAAGAAATCCCGACCAACTAGAGGGAGACAGCTTCGCTGTAATCATGATTGTTTATTTGTTCAAAGCAAGGATATGCGAAGTTTAGTATAGTAGATGGTTTGTTTTTCCTGCGTAAAGAAAGTCCTCAGTTTTGTCTTTTGTTTTATTTACATTGAAGCGTGGCTCAGCTGTAGTGGAAAGGGCCACATGCGCCTCTCCCTTTGCAGTGGAAAGCCGTCCAATGGGTAGCTTGCCCAACTTTTCAGTGTAACGTTTCTGTTCGCCACGTGCTTCTGCATGTGTCCAGGTGTTCTCAAGGTACATCAAATCTATGTATATTATATAGTATACTTGTCCAAATGACCACACTCATAGTTGTATTTCGTCACCACCTCTAATCTTTTGTTTTTCTTGCGTCTGCTTGTCCACCTTTTGTAGCGTGTGGTAGATAACCGGAAACACGATCCTCCATGTAACCCTTGCATTAGTCTTACGAATGAAATCCCTTCTTGGCTCTTTACGTTAAGCTTTAGCATAGCTTCCGTCATGGCTTTCACACAGGTGAGGGACACAGAAACGAAAAAGCCTCTGGGACCAAGGCAACGTGGAGACCTCGTGGTGCGAAGTCCAAGCCTGATGCGTGGATACTGGGGCAGACTGCACGAGCCCATCACCGACGAAGAAGGCTGGTACAGCACAGGTAGGAGTGCATGTGGAATGTGCACGTACCACGTGTTTTGAGAAACAGTTGAGCGATAGCACTTGCCAGATGTATGCCCAGTGAAATAAGCAGTAATGCTTACGAATTAAGTGGTACTTCTTCACACGTAAAACACGGAAGACAAATGTATCATTATCTGTACGTTTCTTCATTCATTCATCAACATATATTTAGCCAGTTCGTTCGGGAACAATCTAAGACTTCGTACAAAACAACGCGAGTGTCTGCAAATTTTTTGTAAACATTTTTTTTTTCCGAAATACAATTAGTGTGAATGAGCACACTGAATGCCTTCACTAGTATTGCTCTTGTATTAGCATGAACAGCTTCTGTATAGCCTTCTCTCTGGTCATGCAACGCCTGTACTAGTTCATGCCCGTGCGAGGCGCCTGTGTTTAGGCTTACCAAATTAAGCTGGTTGAGCACCCAACCAGGTGCGGAAAATCACGTCTGCGCGTTTGAAGTGATAAGATAAAGGATTGTCATGACGGAGGACTTGTGAGGCTGTTTGAAACAACGCGTGCTGTATGGCCTTCGAGAAGAGGAATAAAGGGAAAGCAAGGAGAAATTTCATGATGACCGTGATAGTAGACGCGCTCGAGCATGTGGTCAATGCAAGGTTTCATTAAAGTTGTTCATCTAAACCACAATTCATGGAAATCTCCACATAGCGGCTGATTTCGTCGCGAGCACATGGTTGTCCCGGCCACGAGCCCCGAATAAATATTTATGGCACTAGAGTCACAGCGCAAATTAGGATACGGTACGTAATTAAAGACGTAGAAGAAGAGCGTTGTCCTCATCGGTTCATTTCTTCCTGTTAATTGGCCCAGGTTTCATGGACCACAAATTATATTTGTGCAAACATTACTTGAACCACTAAATGTGCAAATTTGCGATGTGCTTCCTAATAATACGCATTCAAATTGCCCAGCGATCAGGTTCGATGGCATTTTCCCAAACCACGCGAAACTACTCCCTTACGGCATCTTAAACGCCATGTTGCAAGGCCACCCAAGCACCCTAGAAACAAACATTATCATTGCAACAGATGCCTCACAGTGCGAGGGAAAAGCTGGCATTGGAATGTTTTGTCCTGCACTCAACTGGTCTTTTTCTTTAAGATTACCTGATTTTGTGCCTATTTTTCTGGCCGAGTTCTAAGCAGTAATCCTAGCTTTACGTAAATTAGACCAAATGATTGCAACGGCTGCTATTCTTACTGACTCCCTTTCTGTATGCTCTTGCCTTACCGCTACTAATGGGTCACCCATCCGAAAACTCTTCCACTTACTAGTTCCTGCCCATGTGCAATGCATTCATTCGATTTAAGTGCCTGGTCATAAAGGTTTGTTTTTTAATGAAACTGCCGATTAACTGGCAAATGCATCACTATCCCGCCCTGTTCTTTTTATTTTTAGCACAGATCACTGAGTGATCTGTGCGTGAGTGAGTGAGTGAGTGAGTGAGTGATCTGTGCGTGAGTGAGTGAGTGAGTGAGTGAGTGATCTGTGCGTGAGTGAGTGAGTGAGTGAGTGAGTGAGTGAGTGAGTGAGTGAGTGAGTGAGTGAGTGAGTGAGTGAGTGAGTGAGTGAGTGAGTGAGTGAGTGAGTGAGTGAGTGAGTGAGTGAGTGAGTGAGTGAGTGAGTGAGTGAAGAAACTTTATTGCAGGTCTGGCGAGGACGCGAAGTCGTCGCGCACCCGGCTAGTTCACAACAACAACATGATTGCCCTGTGTTCTGCATTCGCGCTGTAACCTTAGCAGCACAGCAAATTGCCAACTAGCCTAACCCATCACAAGCCTGCGATTGCGACTGCGGAAAGCTTCCGACTGCACAACCGCACCAAGCTTCGGAGCAGCCGGTTATAATGTGGTTTACTTCGGGGGGTACGCAGGCGACCTGTGCTACTACGACAAAGATGGCTGTCTGTACCTAGTTGCGCGGCTGAGCGACTACTTCTGCGTCCGTGGGTGCAAGTATTGGCCAGCCGAAGTCGAGGCTATGCTGCTCAAGTGTCCAGGGGTTCATGACTGCGCCGTCGTTGGAATACCCCATCCTGAAGCTGGAGAAGTGGCGCACGCTATAGTTGTGCCCGCGCCACAAGCAAGAACACTGAGCGCAGAACACGTCACGCAATTTGTGGAAGGTTAGCATTTCCTATTTTGCTTCTTGTTCTTCTTTTAAGCTTACTGCGTGCGACGTCCTCATTATATAGAAAGTTCTCTGGTTGGTTTCTGGCAGCCTTACCTTAACTTCACAGGCCAGCGTAACTGCCTCATCAGCTTTGAACGTTAGCGGTTTGAGCTTGTTGGTATGTATAATTGGTGAGAGTAGAGAGGAAATACAGCAAATGACGAGTACACAACGTGGCAGACGACGACAAGCCGTAACTTCCAACTGGGATGCATGGTGCCAGAGCACGGAAATAAGTAGAAGACGAGCGAAAAACACGGTATGAACAAGGAATGACGCTAATAAGAAGCAGCAGTCGCCGTACTATCGCAAGGTGCATGCGTCAGCATCGCCCAGAAAGCTGATTTCTTTGCCACAAAGAGACACAAACTGCTAGCTCGCAGATAAGTCGCGCTGGCGTGTCATCTGAGCAGCTTCAACAATAATGCGATTGCACGGTCGTACCAGTGTTGATACAATATTTGCGTTTTTTCGAAAACTGCAGCGTTTTGCAAGAAAGTAATATTTTCCATTGCGGAAATTATTCACGTATTCTCGTAGGCGGGCTTTGCGACATCTGCCGGTCTGACCCGCGTAAAATGCTCTGCATGACACAAGTATTTTAAGGCGAAAGCAGTGATCCGCGCCTGTTCTGTGTGTTTCCTTCTTTGTCCTTTGTTGTTTGCGCGGTTATATGATGCATTCCAATATCGACCACCAACTAGCCCGCCTATCCCTGTTAAATAAGAAAGCAGTGAGTGACTCGTTCCGCGGTGACCTTGAGCGAAACACGGCAGGACCAAAAAAAGATGGTGCACAAACCCACGTGACCTCCTCCTAGCGAGCGGCGTGTGGAGATGCAACGTGCGACGCGCGCAGAGAGAAATACAGGTGTTTCGTCGCTGACGTCATGAAGCGGCGGCGGCGGCGGTCGTGGCGAGATTCGACTGCGAAGTGAAAGAGACGGCGATGGAGGACACTCAGTAAATTGTGCTCTACACTTATTTCGTTCGACTAAAACCAGTGTTAAATGTATGCCAGCAGACAGTGTTTACCCAGAGATTCCTAGCATTATCTTAAGCAACGTGCATGTTTTCCCCTCATTTATTTCATCATTTCTTTTCCTCTGTGTCCAGCTAACGCATCGAAGGGATGCCGGTTGGAAGGAGGCGTCACATTTGTCGACATGATTCCACGCAGCAATAGAGGAAAGTTCGTCAGGCGTCAGCTCGTCCAGTGGATTATCGGGAAGCGAGAACAGGGAGGCATCAACAGTCGGCAAGATGAGGCGTAAGATCTAACAGATTGCCCAAACGACGCTTCCCCGAACTGCGCAAAGCACATCTCGCACTAGGGGTGCGCATTCATGGTGCAAATTTGTAGTATTATTAATTCGAAAGCATTATATGCCCCATGAAGTGGAAAATCCGGCGTCCGTTTTATCTTCCGATGGTACCAAAACCCACGTGACCAAGTGACGACGTAACGTTCCTAGCGCTGGGACTGTTGCGGCTCGCACTGCAAAATTCTACGGTGAACAGTCATGGCGTCGAACCTGGACCCCTTCCAAAATTGGATTAAGATGGATTAAAGTCGATTAAAGTGGGTGAAAGAATATTAAAATTGGTACAAATTACAGCAAGGTGGATTAGGCTGGATGAATGTGGAGCTATAATTTAAGGTGATAACTTAGACAAGTCATCATGCTTTCGCATTCAAATCACCTAAAGAAACTTAAGTGAGTGTCACTTCTTAATAAAGTGTACGTTGAACGGCATGTTCCGGTATTTCATGTCATTCATTGGTCACAGCTCCTAACGAGCTGAAGCCGAATACAAATGCTCATAAGGCTCGTGGACACCGTGACAACGTAAACCTGAGAAAGGAGGTTTTGCTTTTCGGGTTCATTATGCAAGGCACGTTCACCTTGAAAAACTTTCGATGTAGCAGGCGTTCTGTGCTGTATATTGGAAACGTAAGTGTACTGCATTTTTACCTAAGTTCTACTTTTCCATTTGGTTGTGCAGCTCGGGAGTTTTTCTTAATTATTAGAACCATGTACACAATTCCTCCCAAAATAAATGTGAATGTGGCGTTTTAATGTGTGTTTTACACACGCACACACGCACACACAATGAGCAGTACAAAAATTTTAAACTGCGCGAATGCAAGACGTGAACACAAACATAGACGCACACACAAAGCGCATACTTCCAAATGGCTATATTGCGTGAAGGCATGGAATCTATAAAGGTCTCCAAAATAGCAAAACAAGGAACAATCCCAAAGAAATCGTGCGTTTGCTTTGTTTCGCTAATTCAAAGAACCTTATAAATTTCCTGCCTTCACGAAGTTTAAAATTTTCGCTGAATACAATGAGCAGCCTGTGAATACTGGCATTTTGCATATAACTAGAGAGAGTCTTGTTTCGCGAGTCGTTCCACATCTCCGAACATAAAGTTCTAATAGACGAGCTTTCTTTCATTACTGTGAGCAGTAGTCACTGAACACAGATGAGGCATAACAAAGAACCCGGACACAAGCGCAGTTTGGAGCAAGACAGCGCGATGTAACCAAGATATAGCGCGTTCTAACAAAGAGCACAGCGTCTGGACCTTGGTGTTCAAGTTTGCTTTTGGAAATATAAAATAGCTATGTGGCTCAAAGCTCGAAGTACTAAAGGTGGTGTTTCAATGATTTGTGCAAGGGAGCTCTGCACGCGTGGGTACTTTGAAATAAAATAATCCAGGGGCTGGTGGAATGAAAGTTACACCTTCAGCAGGACATACCTTCTAAGCTCACCCACAATGAGCATACAACAGACAAAAGAAAAAAAAGCAGCAAGATAAAAGAATTCTGAATTAACCACGCACGTAGTTATGCCCTTCCATCATACGATCCACCACGTACATCTTCCAACACTTGCTCTGCAGCTGTATTCTAACGTATAGCTTGAAGCTTCAATTCATCTCGTATTTCTCGATCCTATAACTCCCTGCGCGCGCGATGCGTCCCGAGTTTGCGTTGCCGCTCACTCGCCCTCGAAGTACGCTGGTGAGGCGCCGTCTTTAGTTTAATAATGGCAAAAGTAGAGAGGAAATACACGTGGTGATAAATCCTGCTGTATGCATTCCTGCGTGCAATAACAAGCGCAAACTTTAGACAGGACATGGAGACGGACAAGGCACAGGCGCTTTGGCGTTTAATATTATTCGCATATATTAACAAACTAACACAGCAACATAATAAAATAATGTACGCGTTCCATCAAACACCTGTTCTCGAGTAGTCCGGCAGCGAGAAGTCATTCATGCCAGAAAAGAAAGGTAGAGTGTCACAAAGTTCAAATTTCGAACGGGAGGGTTGCGATGGATCGACAGCTGTGCCACTATCCATCGGCCGTGGCTGTGCGTAGCGCGAACATGAAACGCGAATAACATGAAGCGCAACCAAGAAACATGAACACCAAGAACATAAAACTCCAGTACGCGCACGTACGCAGGTGTATTTGAGATGGACACTTACAGATGCTACCGATTATGCACTGTCTTAAAGCTAGTCAAAGTGGCTGCAACGTCTTCAGCCACAACGTGGCTTTGTTCCTTAGTTAGGAGGGCTCGTTGGTAATTCCGTTTTTGAGAAGAAAGTACGAAGAAGCAAGAGAGCCATTATAAGGCACACTGATCTTGGAGGCAGAAGGCACTCGCTTGTAATACAGCACACCTACCATGTTACCCGCTGGCCTCCCGCTACCATATATATCCACTGCGTGCAACTCGTTATGCAATCCGTGTTCTTTCTGCACTCTATTATAGCAATGTAACAGATGGTCGCACCCTGAGTATCCTCTAACATTCCTGTGGGTCTGGTAGCAACTCCTCCTCTTTTTTTGTGTCTTTGGATGGCAGTCAGTACAATTTAGCGTGGATGTGTTGTTGCTCGGCGGATGTCCGGAGAATGAGGTAGTTTGCAGTGCCTGCCGACTACCCTGTTTGTAAACTGTGCCCGCGCGCAAAAGCCCACCGAACACAACGGTCAGATACGGTGATCGTGATGTCTGACAAGAGAAACAAAGTCCCCATATAGATGACATGGGTACCGCAAGAACAGCGCACTCACAGAACGAAAAATTCAGTTCTCTTAGGGCCATAATATGAAGAAATGACAAACATCTGCCCTGACCTCTAACCGTCATGTCAACTCGCAATGAAGATATTGAACATTATTATATGCATTTGGATGGAACACATAAATTATCATTTTCGCGCAGAAATACAACTTTCCGGGGTCCAACACCATAGAAGTACTCACTTTCTCTCCCTACAGCAAGAGTAATTTTAAGAGTTGTTTTTATTACCGGTAATAACTTCAGAGGCTTTTTTTTTGCCTTCTCATATTGTTACCTAATGTTCTCACAAGAATCAATTAGCCCCTTCAATCATGGAAGAGTATGGTAAACGAAGTCATAAAAACAAGAAAACGACACCGTCTATCTCTTTCTGTGCTTTCATTTTCCCATGCGCTGATAAGATCCAACTCATCCGATTCACCATCCTTGTGAAACAAAACTTTCTGAACTGTTCTCCTAATGAGCCCCTCATGGACGCGCACATTGGTTGCTTCAAGCACGTAGAACCAATTGGACGGCCAGGAATTATTTCGCAGGGCATGTGCAGCCTTTTCCAACAAAAAATAAAGCGAATTATTTCACGCCTTCACCAAATAAGTTGTCCGGCTGTGAGGCTCGGTTCCCGTGGCGCTCGGACACTCCAGACCACTGGATTGCATGTACGAGAGTTCTTTCAGTTCCCTGGTTGTTGGAAGTTCTCAAAAATCACATGCAATCCTTTAAACAGCCTGAAGTCAGCATGGCGGTCAAAGGTAACTTAGGCCGTTTATCTTACGACAAAGAGTGCACACTCAAATGCAAAATTTGAGCGGAAAAGGGTCGGAAAAGGGTCATCCATGCTTTTGTAAAAAAATTTCAATCGCATTTTATGCTGCGTCTCAGCCCATGCGATGAATAAATTGCACGTGTCTATGAATTTGATGCGTTGCTTCAAAGCGCCTCTGTTTGCTCGCACTAAAGAGTAACTTCACTTAAAAGAAAGCATTAGCTCGGAAACAGCTATGTTTCATCTAGTCAAATACAAAAGCACAAAACACAGCATTCTCATAAGGCAAATGTTTCAGTGATTTTAACGGAATTCATTCCACGTATATACACGTTTATCCAGGTACATGAAAAGCATTAATTCGTTGATACTCCAGCTAACTAAATCACTGTTGTCGAACATGTTCTTTAACCCTGTAAGGCTCTAACACCTGTTCCACGTGAAAAACAAAAGAGAATTTGTGCGCTAATATATCAGCGGTGGAGAGACCGTTGGTACAAAACAATTAAAGGTTATTTTAATTATAACCTAATAATTAGCACAGGGATTAATCATATGTAATTGGTTTGCTTACCTACCCACAACTGTAGCGAGAACTCTGTGTGCCGTATTAAAAAGCTATACGATATGCGTTAAATTCCCCGTGCCTAAATCAGAATTTTGATGTATCAAAGCAGCTTAGCAGATATTCTACGCTGCTCCATTTGTTTAGTCTCACGCAAATTCATATTTCCTCTAAAAGCTAAATGGCGTAGCCGTGAGCATGCTGCTTCCAACTTCTTCAGTTGGAGCTTTGTTAAGACTAGCCACCCCTGACTGCATTGTTACAACCAGCCAGGTACACTGAGAAGTTGTCTAAGATATGGCGTAATGCAGGCGCGATAATGCAACTCATGCGAAAACCTTAATCCCAGCATAAGGATATCATGCAATCTTCTAACACTTCGGCAACAATTTCGCAATTATATGGACACCTTCTTCTCGCAAATGATGACGCGTGTTCAGTTGCACCTGAAGCCCCAATCGCCAATCGTTCCTGTCGATTTTCACCGGTGCCTCCTAGCTGTCGAGAAGAGATGCTATGCACGCGATGCTCCGACTATAAGCAAGAAGGAGCGAAATATGGACTATCCAAATGCTCTGCCTTGTTTTCCCTCACTCTAGCACATAACTATGTCCCTAAACATAGAAAGCTGAAGTTGGAATATATTTTAAAGTTTAATGGTAGCGTACACTCATGGAGTCCGTAGTAAAAAAAAAAACAATACGCTAAATTATTGAAAGTCGTATTGAGGGCGCATGAACATCTGATCTGTGGGCTTGAACAATTTGCGGACACTTTAGAAATCAAAACTAACGGGATCAGTAAAGTTTGCGCGAACATGTTATGCGGTTACAGCGTTATTCAGGAAACTGAGGTAAACTCGCGAAAAAATAACGAAAGTAAACATTTTATTGAAAATTAGAGATCACAGCACATGATAGATCAATAGTATAAAACTGCGCTAGCTGGTTTCTTAATACGATCTCGAATTGCACAGACGAAAGCACAAAACGGTAAACATTCATTGTGTCGATATCACGGTATTCGATTACACCATGGTGTTCGAAGAGTCTCCAAGTACACGCTCTAACAGGCGGCATCCTTGAGAGCTAGCTAGATGAGCATACTTAGCCGTGCATGGTGTTCGCTGCACTTAGGAACGCGTGAAAAAAAGATATTCTGGGTTAGAAAGACTGTGAAGAAGGCTTCAATGAATCGCGTATTAGTGGTAAGGTAGACACTGCGACACCGTATCCTAACACATGCTCTATATGACTAAAATAAAGGCGAGGAAACAATTTGCGTCAGTGAAAGACCTCGTGGAAGTACTTTTAAGGCTGATTTTATTGTGCGCTCTACTTCACCGGATAAGAGATTCGCAGTCATGCTGACTGCTCCCTTTCCGAAACCTTGTCCGGAAGTGTAAACCTGATAACTGCTCACGACGGGGACATTGTAGGGTCGTATACTTCACTATCTGTTTATTTTTTCACACTTGCCACTTGAGAGTTGACGCTTAAACGGGCACACCGTAACGCTTAAGAGGTGTGGCTCCAAGTGCTCAGTCATCAATGGGCAGTACGCAGGCGTCTTCGTATTCCGCCCCGTCGGCATGCATCCACCACGTGAGTGCGTGCTTAGCCGCACAACACCGCTGCCACTGAGCTAAGATGATCAATGTTAGGCTGCAACAGTGCATAGAATCCAGCAGTTGTCTACAAGATCAATTGGCTGGCATGAGAAAACGTAGATGTGCAATGGACTGCATCTTTGACTTGGTAACGTTTGATGACCCCGAGATTAGCGGTGGGAACATTGCTGTTACTGTGTTTATTGATATTAAGAAGGCCTTTGACTCGGTCGGTCACCTTGCCGTTCTACTTGGACTCTCAAGTTTCGGAGTGCCCGGCCGGGTTCTCAAATGGATCGCTGACTTCTTGAAAGACAGAAAGGTATATATAAATACAAATGGCGGACAAAGCGACGTATACATCATAAACAAAGGAGTTCCACAAGGAAGTGTATTAAGTCCATTTCTGTTCAATGCAGCAATAGCAGGTTTACCGGCAGTAGAAGAGTTAACTGCTGGGCTAGTTCGTGATCTTTCATACTGAAAAGATTTTGCGCCAAAAACAACACACACAAGAAAGGTGACGACGAAGACGAAGAAGCGCCCGTGGTGTCGTCGTCGTTCTTGTGTGTGTTGTTTTTTGGCGCAAAATCTTTTCAGTTTACCAGCAGTACTTCCAGCAGACATAAACATATCTATGTATGCTGATGACGTTAGCATATGGACATCGAAAAAGTCTCTAGAAGTTGTCAAGCATTGGCTGCAGGAACCTTTGAACGCAATAGGTGATTATCTAGGAGAACGGGGCATGAATATATTTTATGCCAAATCAGCGGTTCTGCCTTTCACAAGAAAAAAAGGTTAGAAATTTTGGTCTTTCAACAGACGGCCATGAGATGGAGCTGGTTCGGAAACATCGTTTTCTCGGCGTGATTTTAGGCCACCAGCTTCGATGGATTCATCATTTGACCACCCTGGAGGACCAAATTAGTTTTGTTATAAATGTTCTCCGCAGAATCGCAGGCACGAAGTGGGGCGGAACAACTGCATCCCTGCTTCACGTCCACTCAGCAATAGTGCGTCAGGGAATCGCTTACTCCGCCCCTATATTGCACAAATTATCTGCGACGTCCCTCCATTGGCCACAACTATTGCAGGCTCAGAGTTTACGAGTGCGCCTAGGAGTCCCGCAAGCTACGTCCAGTCACCTCGCTATTGCAGAAGCGTGGGAACCGCATTTCACGGTGATTCGCAGCTTGGAAACATGCCGACATCTATTCAGAATTTTTACTCAGAATTCTGCCCACCCTCTTCTCTCTCTGATAGATAACCGTCCGGGTGCACAGATACACGCCTTGTTTCGAGAGCATAAATCACGACTCCTACGATTACTTTTCTGGCACTCAGACCTCTGCTACCCACCATGGCTTCTGCAAGCGCCGAAAAATAGAAACGTCAATCGAAGGGCTTAAAAATAAAAGCGACGTTTCCACATTAGCAGCAAAACAATTAGCGTTACATCAGCTACTTGACAAGCACCAGGAATCTATTCACCTCTACGCGGACGGTTCTGTAATCAAAGAAAGTGTGACTGCAGCTTATGTTATACCATCCTTAGAGGTAGAGTATACGCTTGTCGACTAGGACACACGTCGTCACCAACAATAGCGGAATTAGTGGCAATTCTCCAAGCCACTCATTTTCACAAAAAATATGAGACACCAACAAAGTGGGTAATTTGCACGGACTTCTTATCGGCTTTAGCTTGTCTTGAAAGTATTGATGACAGCCAACCACACACACGAATAACATACGCAGTACTGAACAGTTTAACTCAGGCTAATGAAAGGAAACATGAAGTGATATTACAGTGGGTCTCTGGCTATGCTAGTATAGCAGGCAACGAACTAGCGCGATCAATGGCGAAATCGGCCCATAAAGATGCAGAAATTCAACTCATCCCTTTATCACCAATGGACACAAAGCGGATATTGAAAGTACTAAAGAAACATGGTTTAATGAAAACACCAAGGATATAATCCTTTACGAAGTGGACCCTCAACTCAAGTACCAGCTGGATCTATAACTTTCTAAAAGTACCGACACACTAATTCATCGACTGCGCCTTGGGACAGCATACACCAAACATTTCCTTTATCGCATCAAACGAGCTCCTTCCCCGGCTTGCCCCTGTGGCCACGACGACGAGGATGTTCGCCATCTACACCTAGAATGCCCCATATACGAGATGCCAAGACGGCAGCTAGAACAGGAGGTACAGTCCGTGGATCCTCACCGGCATTTCTCACTCACAAAATTGCTGGGCCCATGGCCATCGAAAATAGCACAGCGAAAAGCACTGAACGCACTTGAACATGTTTATGAAGAAACAGGCATCCTTAACAAATACTAGGTGTTGCACTGAATAATCACACGATTTTACTATAACGTTCTTCTATTATTTGTAATTATTAGTGCCTGTATATTACGTGTCATACATCTTTTTTTCCGAGAAATATTTTAACACTGTGTAATTCTTCATCTGTTTATAAGCTCATCGAAGTCTACATCACGGCTGTTTGTGTTTGCTTGTGACCTTGTTTACGAACTCATTGTGGTGCAACTTGCATTTGACTTTTATACTTTTATGTTCATGGGCGTCTAGGACTGTGCTGTGGATTTCTGACCGTATGAAGTGATTTCTTTTCATTTTCCTACATATATTTATATTGTTGTTTCCGCTATGAGAAAAGGAGCAGCCGTCACCATTATAAGGTGACTACGTCTCTTTCTTTTATTTTCATTTCAATAAAAGAAAGCTGCCACGATGGGTGAAATTTGAAATTAGCTGCCTTTCAAAGAAATCAAATCATCTCAATACACCTGATACTTCTAGGACTACACCTTCTTGATGGGAACATACGCGACGGTTGGTTCATGGAAAACAAATTCGCGATGTGATTGCTGCAGCACCTGTACAACGCAGGACTTTACGCGTTCTACTGTTTTTTTTTGTTTTTTTTGAAGTTCGTTGTTTGTTGTTTTACTGCGCGCGACTCGGTAAATCTGCCAAATTAAAATGACAAAGGAGTAAGGGGAGTGCGTCCTCAGACCTTATCACGTTAAGCTGCAATTTATTCGAGCTTAGCTCCGAGTTACCATGCATTGATAAATTCCCTGAAGGTAATGCACCCGAATCATCGCAATCTTCCGTTGCTTACACATAGTGCCTTTTCACTCAATGCAAACTAGCGCTAGTTCCTCTGAAAAATCTCTTCAGGAAGCATTACAGTTTTTAGAACAAAACAGGTTGCATCATTCCCCAATGTCTGAATAAGTTTTCTCTCAGCTCATGTTCGCCCCTAATCAGGTCAACAGCACAAGTGACAAAGCCTTCACCTATGATGAAGTAGCAGAGCAGGTGATTGCCATGCGGACAGCGCTCTGACGACTGAGTCATGAAGCGGGAGACAGGATCCTGCTCCTCAGCGCTAATTAGACGCAATTGCTGCCGATGTTTCTGGGTGCAGCAGCTGCCAACGGCGGCGTCCGTCAGTGAAAGCCCGGGCTTCAGTGTCGGTGCGCATGCGAACGACAATCTTAACAATCCGAGAGTTCACATTCGAAGAGCGACAGAAGCTCGAACATCACAACAAACCATGGCCAATCAGCGAAAAAACGGCTTAATGAAAGCAACGAAATACTAAACTAGTTGCCTTATTATGTCACGCACTGCGTAAATGCACAACGTAGAGAGAACGAAAGGGAGAAGTAATGGCAGGGAAATTGACCAGAGAAGATCAAAATGAAAGATATAGAGAGTAAAAGGGAGCTAAGCTCATTTGCTTTGCTGTAAACGCACAGGAAACTGGTTATGAGAATAAAAGGGTCAGAGAAAAAGGAAGATAGAGAATAAATACGTTTATTACACAAAGTAAGCTTTGGAAAGACGTCCTCATTCCAGAATGACTAGAGCTCGGGTCACGTTCTGGGACCTCGCAATCAGCCATCGTTGATCCTCGAGGTGGAAGCTGGCCGAGGCCATCTCACAAATCTCGTTGATTTGATAAAGGTTCGGAGGACTTATTGGTGCCTGTTTGAAACTCGCTGCTATGTGCCTGAGGGACCCGGGTTCTGCGCGCAAGCGGCATTGCCGAGAGAATTGTGTAGGGGCTACGAGGCGATTTCTTGTTGAGTGGGAGAATGTATTGATTTGTAGATGTCGGAGACATCGCTGCTGCTCTCGAAGTAGTGACTTGTGTGGGGGGTTACAGCTGCACGCGGTCAGAATCGGTCACATACGCCGTTCTTCACTAAATGTCGGAGCACGGCCTTTAAAAGTCTGATGTACAAGTATTCGCCAAAGCCACCCTCCAAGATTTCTGTTCAGAAAGCGGACCAGCTTTCCGCAGCCATTTAGCTATCCAAAAAGCAATCTCCTTCAACGAGCTAAGCAGAATTACTCAGCTTATCGAGGACTGAAGAGAAATAGGCACTGATTTTGGCCTTCGATAGATTAGACAACCGTCCGCTTCTTGACCTCCACGGACGCATATACGTTGGTGCAAAAAACCCGCTTTGCATAAACTGGTACAACTATGCACCCTAATACAACTAAACATATGAGGACAAGTGTCGAAATAGGCTTAGCGCACTCGGCTAGCTGTCCGTTCTTCTGCGAGACACAAAATCGACGAAGTTATCACACACCTTTGTAACCAGGAAAGGCGTGCTAAGATGCAATAATTAACACGCAAGGTCTTGAAGGGACACCATGAACATCAGCCCCACCAACGTTTGTCAGAAAATGGCGTGCTGAAGTATTTGCCGCCCCGACAGAGAACGAGGAAAGTTCGGTTGAATGCAAATATATATTTACAACGCAATAAATTAATGAAATAACCTGGAAGACACATGGTGAGGCTGAATTGTCGACTCGTGCATTGTTATCTATATTGTGTGCTCTTTCTCTGTACACCTTTTTATTGCGTTAGGAGCTTATGACCATGTCATAGCTAACAACCACGATAGGTAACCCTATAGTCAAGTTGCCGGCAGTATGTGAAACAGCATGTAAAAAATTTGTGTAAAACTAAATGGTGTAGAATTGCCAAATTAGTAAAAAGCAGAAATCGGGAACTACAACAAGCTACTAAAATGCGCAAACGCATAGAGCAACTAAATAAAGTTTAGTGAGAAGAAGAAAGGAAACCAATCGACTCGACCTCTAGTGACAACCATGGGAAAGGAGCCGATAGTGAAGTCAAGGAAACAAAAATATATTAGTTCTTGTTGTGGTTGTTGCTGTTGTTATTGAGCTTATCATTACGGATATAAATTACGGATATATAACATATACGGATATAAATTCGCGGTACACAACATATTGCTAATATGAATATGAAAATATGAATTGAAGCGAAAGAAATGACTCCTACTGCCGGTGGTTACCGAACCCACAACGTCCTCCTGACGCTTAGATCACTGCCTTCCCAAATCAGCTAAAATTGCAGCTGCCCCTGCGTACACTTTCCGTGTCATTTACATCCACGTAAACACAGCGTAGCCTGGTAGCAAGGAGCCTACGTGCAAGCACATGTGGGCTCCCTGCCTGGGAGTGTTCGACAGTGCCCCTCACAGCCATGGAGCCGAATGTGGAACATGTTGCAATTTCCAACGAAGAAGAAGCAGTCGCTAGCTGGCGCTAGCTGGCGCTCGAAGTTGCGAGCCTTGGTCACTCCCTCCTCGTCACAACAACAGGCGACAACAGACGACAACAACAGCAACAACAAGAAAAACAAGAACAACAACAACGACGACGATGACGACGATGACGACGACGTGGGCGATCCCACAATCAGCTTGACATATAACTGCAGATGAGCATGATTTCTTTTCCGCAACAAACTTATTAATTTAACCACCGAATGCGTTCGTCTCTTCAAAGTAGTACCGAAACGCGGGTACAAAACAGAGACATTTAGGGACATCCATTAAGCCATAGGCATCACGTAGTACTTTATCTTAGAATCAGGAAACTGGCCAATAAACTCGCGTGTGCTAACCTCGAGGTATCGATGATGACATAGCCTAGACCATTGTTATGCAATGCCCGAGAACAAGATAAACCTGGGGTCTTTTTATATGGACAAGTTCTGAAAAGAAGTTTTCTTTAGGAGGTCTTGACCTGGGAAGTTTGATGCCTCGAATGCAAAGGGATTTACTGGCCACTTGTCTGCTGCGATATTCAAGTTACTGGTGTGTTTATTAATCAAAATAATGACATAGTTATTGACTATGAATAATAACTAGTCCTTATGAATAATAACTTTATCTTCTACGCACAACAGGGAACTGAATGTTTTTTTTTCTTCCATCTACACAACTTTCGCTGAACTCGATATTGCGACCTTCCTGGCTGAGTAAAGCGTATTTCATGAGTCCTTGAATAGGCTGGACCCGAGTGGTGTTTGCTCGAAGCGCTTATCGAAGGAGATTTACAACCGCTGTTGGAAAAAGCAGTTTCCCATTACGCACTGGAAGAATGCCCATGCTGGAAAAAGCCCAAGAACTCTGCTTTAGACAAAAAATTTCCCCTACTCTGAAGTCGCGATATGATACGGTGGTCAATTCTGTCTCCTAATAATGCAATATTGGCCACTTCATTGAATGTTAATATAATTTAAATATGAACAGAGAGCTTCTATTAGAAGAAAGGGTGGCCTGCTCGTAGACCTATACAGAGCAACGGGTATTAGGAGCAATGAAATAAAACCGACAGTGCTCGTTTTTTCGCCATGTAACAATCACATCAAGCCAGCAGACCGTGACGCCAAGCAAACAAAACAGCGAATAAACTATACTACCCGTCGTACGTTGGTCTTACATGGTTGCTACTGAAAGTTGAGGTTCACTGTTCACCGAATTGGTCTGGTTCATCCTACAGCGAGTGTATCGACTCTGGAAGCCTTGCTCTTTGAGGTATCATACGAGTCTTCATTGGCAAGTTTGCTGTTCCTATAATTTAATGTACTAAATGATGCATGCGGTTTAACGGATCTTCCATATCCTCCACCACGGTCGAGAGTGGCGCTGGCTAACACATCCAAGGCTACGTTACCGAAGAAGTACTTATATCTAAATACCCTAGATAGGGGACGGAAGGACCGTCACTGCTTTAGCTTAACTAGTAGAGCAACACATGCGTTTGCGCAGGTTGTAGGCTGGGCTTGCACCGGCAGTGAGTTATTTACATTTTTTTGTCACTTTCGCTTCAACTGTCTGTTGTAATAATGGAAAGGTGACCGCAAATACAGCCTACACCTGTCACTTATTTTACAGCGTAAAAATGGTGATCTACTGCTGCGCTCTCGTCTTGTTGGACTCGCGAGCGGAAATCGTAACCATATGCTCTGAACCATACGCTGCAGCATGCTGCATAGAGTCTCAATTACAGAACGCTACAAAGCAGGTGGCAGGAAGTCCCAGGAATGCTTGTTTTCTCTCGACAAACGCTTTTATGCATGTATTTTGTACTTTTGTGTATCTCGACAGGCTTTTTTATGTATATGCACCGGCCATCTCTTTCGTTGTTATCGTTACCTTGTTTATGCGACCTACGTTCGTGGTAGCTGGATCCAGGCCAGTCCTCTGATTTCTGCTCGCGAGAATTATGAAAACTCTGCGTTCGCAGGCGTCATCTATGCGTCATGGTGGGGAAATTATCTCCACATAGAGTGCGCCAGTTCGAGGTTAAAATTATCTGCGATGAATGGAGTAACCGACACGCCAGGTCCGAAATGAAGCCCAGCGAGTGCAGCGTCGGTAATTGTCGGGTGGGTTAGGTTGGTGGGTTAGGTGGGTTAGTTTGTTTTTCTGGGTATAGCAAGAGTCAGTTAGACGGCGTGGAGCCCCACTCAGAGGTGCGAACTGTCGTTACTGGTTGACTTAGAGGCGGGCTAAATTCTACAGAGAAAGGAATATACGTTTGCCGCTGCTCGCTTCCGATGAGCTTCATTCGTGGTGGATCCGGTTCACAAACAAACGGCCGAGAGAGTTTTTCGTTTAGCTTATCGGCGCTTCGCCTGTCACTGGCAGGTGCTTGACGTAAAAACTGAGTTAAAAATTCTTGAATTAATGAGAAGATTTAAAAATGTGTGGGCATGAAGGATATAAAGAAACACAATTAGGTGATTTAAGTGTCCTGTTTACCGCTCCAATACAGCTTTCATCTTAATATGAGCAACTGCGTGTTTTAGTTTTTAAATCGACACATTTGCATAATACCTTATCCCATTAAAAAGCTCAGTGGCTATATTGCGGTCAATGCGAGAGAAGTGCTTTAGCATTACGTCTCACCTCCTTGAGGTCCCTGATCGATGAGTTAAACCGCGTTCATATATATAAATATACACTGACGCTGATTTTTCAAGAACTGCGTAACATATTGTCAATTACCATGAATGGTCTGCCATCGGTACCATCGATAAATATTGTGGTATTCCTTTTTTCGTTTTCTTATGTTTGTGTTGTTTGTACAGCTTCTTTTCCCATCGTATACCATTTTCTGTGTGATGGTTATTTGTATTACTTGGGCCCCTCGTTATATTTCTTACCTTTCGTATATCACATTCCTACATTACATTTATATGCTCTTTGGTGTGTGGTATTGATTTGTGTTACCTACATTTCTACGTTAATTCATGCTATCCGTTTTTGGCGTGAGCCCAATTTCGTTTCGCGACTCGTTCTTTACGGTATTCATCCTGAGATAATGTACAATGACACCATGTAGAATGACCAACTTGTATCCTGACTTCCTCTGTTTCTTTTTTCTTCCTTTCTTTGCCCTCAACTTCTCTGCCAGTACATCGGGGCCCGCGGCTTCGTGACGCTCTCATTCGGGGCGGCTCTTTTTACTGGTCCTCCCGCATTTAGTAAAGTGATAGTTGACGCGAATGAAGTTTAAAGTTCACGCTAATGAAAATCTGCCTAACTTTCTCACGAAGCCTGCATGTTGACGCATAGTTAAACGTCATGTCGATACGGGTTCGGATACAAAGAGGTATTTGTGAAAGAAAGATAAACTTCTTACATAATGGTAGAAAAAAGAGCAAAGAGAGTAAAAGACTATAAACGAGTAAAATAAAGAAAAAGAGAAAAAGAGCGCCAGTGTTAACAGTCCACGTCGTACAACATGTATTCACTGCAAGTCAGTGGGTTGTATCTTTATAACGTTATACGCTGCACAATATATAGGCTGTGTTCCAGTTCTAGCCATCCTACGTTAACAGCCAAGAGGACAGTTTTGAGCACAAATAACGTAACGCATCTGGAACAATCTGAGGACGTCTCCGCGACATGACGCCAGCTCGCGATGACAACAAAATGCGAAGAGCTTATAATATCACTGTGCATTACCGCTTTCCGTAGGCGAACTTAAGATGGGCACAACGTAGCTTACATTAAGCTCGCAGGGAAGCGTGGCTACATTTTCCTTTGAGCAGACGACCTTCACGTCGAGTTTTCAAGCGTCCTGCCCTGGTGCCATCTTGTCCGAACAGCAAAGTAGCCTGCATGGCTTTTTAGCTCACATACTCGCTTCGCGAAGCTGTGTCTTCAGTATGCCACTTTGTCAGAACTTGAACGAGACTTAACGTGACCGCTGCCCGCTTAGCAGTCTGTTAGCTATCTCCGGCGAGTATTGAAGCACAGCTGTAGTCTACTGGTGTAACCGCTATAATAAACATTGCTGAACAACAGAATGTAAAGAAGTTAAAACAAAGAGGAAGATTAACAGCGCCAGTCTCCTGATTTGCACAAGCTATCGATGTCAGACTTGAAGCACTGAGTGAAACATTTAGCAGCCTCGTTCCAACTTTCAACTTCCGAACTGTAGCCATTAAGGCCGATGCAAAGTGCAAAAATAACTTTCGTTGAGAACCACAGACATGAGCGCAAGATAAGGAAGACACGTGACACACCACTGGACGAGCCAGTCACCTTGGTCCTCTAGATTAGCTGTAGATTAAGGGCACGCACGAAAAATCGCTCTCTCAGGCTAGCTACGTACCGAAATCATAACACGGGGTAGATTTAGCTGAGCGATCAGTTGGGAGAGGTTGGAAGAACGCGCCTTGTGCGTCTGTTTTTTCACTTAAGCTATAGAAGCTAAGGCGCTATGAACCATGAAAACTGTACTAAACAAATACTGATTAACATAGAAAAACGACACAATGCGCCGACTTTTTGGATATCGTGTCTTTTTTATGTATATAGGCTTGTTGCACACTGCATCAGAAATTGTGCCACTGGAAGAGACGGAAGACAAGTATTTTTTACAGCGAAGCTATGTCCGCGACTGCATGCGGCAGAGAACGCTCATTCCAAAATCTCTACCGCAACTGTCTGCAATGAGATTCGGAAAAAGTTTACCGACAGAAGAAATCAACAGGCATTAAGGTCCAATAATAATTTAATAAAGTAATATGCGAGAGTCCAACAACATTGTGTACAATAACATTGATCTAAAATCGGCGCGTGTAGTCGATCACTTTTGTCTCGCTCCTAAATTATATTCGATAAATAAGGTACCCGTTTCCGTGCTTTGCTTGAGCTGAGCCAATAATGTTGAACCATTATATCAGCGCTTGGTGCTACTTTATAATAAACTAATTTTTAACAATTCTATAAACACTCATTTCACGGAGGCACAGCGATGCGATTTCGCGTAAAGTTTTTATCGATTGCGGGCGCTCATACTACAGGTAACTCAAAATGACACTTATTTCGGGAATCTCGCATGATATTGCTTTAACACAATCTCATTGCTAAAGCTATACACCGCCGTGGTCAGTATTAGCGGGCATTTTAGGTTAGCGAGAACAGCTGCCTTGGTTTCGGCATAGTCTTCTGCAATAGAGCGCATAACATTTCAGACATCCCTGCCATCAGAGGGTGCTTCCGAACGTCGGGGGTTGATGTGCCGCAAATATAAAATAATTTAAGGCATGGTATCAAAAGCTACTTTTTGACAGCCTTCTGAAGCGTTTGCAAGGAGCATGCAGGAAATTACGTCGCAACGCTTGCAGGCGCAATATCGCGATTCTGCGAACTGTAGTGAAACGAATTTTCCTTCTCGCCAGCGCTGATCTGGGTAGGATCCCTATAGCTCTATACTTGATGTGGATGCCGTGCTTTTTTACAGGGAGGCTGCACACGGCTCGGATCCCGGGATTTCTTCGTCTCCGTCGACAGAACAGTCGACAGAAACCCATTCCAGAAATTGAAGCGAACAGTTCCTATCTCCATTGGAATTACGTATGCAAGACAGACCCCAGTATTCGTTTCAATAAAGAAAAGCACAAAACAGGTGTCAATACCACATAATATAAGATAAGGCGCGTTCGAACAATGCCAAGCACGTAGCGCTTGCCACATGCCTTTCCCGGTGAATATTACGCTTGCATAAGCTGCAGTTGCCGGGAAGCGGTAACTGTGGCATACGAAGCAGGGAGCGGCGTCACTACACATCCATATGGAAAAGAAGAACCCGCCTAGCAAATGATTTCGTTTGTGTTGTGACAACGCTATGGGAAGACCACGCATAGTAGGACTCCCGAAGAGCAGCGTGAACATGATGAACGGCGAAGGGAACAGCAACGTCAATATGTACAACGGAATCGTACTCAGGCTAAGCGGAACGCAGTGGTTCCTGCCCAAAGCAAGCCACGTACGGTTACTACGCCTTTTACACAGTACCTTTTAGTTAGGTACAGTGCATTCAATAGTCGTGCTGTTAATCATTTTATGCAGTGCATTGCTCAATTGTACCAAGCAACGTCATGTTGGTCTGTCGGATCAAGTGATGCCGCAGCTTCGCTTGCCAACCACCTTCGCAGCGTGGATTGGAGCTTAATTTTTTTTTAATAAAAATAATAATGTTTATTTTCTCCAGATAAACTGGAAGGTCTTCCAGGCTAAAAGCTGCTCTAGGCAGCTTGACATGGGCCCGGAAACCTTCACGTGGCAGAGTTCAAGAATATAATAATTACATCACTCTTATAAAATAACAAGGAAGAGCCGTTGCAACGTAACTTATAAAAAAGATAAGCAGAATTCAGAACGTTATACAAGGACTATAGATGCAAAAATTAACAATTTGTACGTATACGCATAACAATAAACCATGATAAAGACGAAAGCAGACATGAGACAAAGGCAACACCAAAATAAATTCAAATACCAGCACCTAAAAATGAATATGTAGCAAATTACAGGTTCACAATGTATTGCCGCAACTGTGTTCGTGAAAATACACGTGTGTGTGTGTATCTTCATTTAGAATGGCCCGAATATTAAAGTGTACAGCTTGAAATTTATAGTTAGTTTGGAATCGCGGCACCAACCATTGTTCTCTGCTGCGTGTGCGCGTATCAGCATCCTTAGGTGTTAGAGATGAGAGAGATATCAAAATGTTTTTCAGTGAATTTGATGCAGAAACGAATCAACTTAAAACTAGAAACCTGTACAAGCGCTTCACTTTGATTATTTTTAAAGCATCTTGCTTAGAAGCGAAGTACGGAATATTGGCGATAATGCGGACCATCTTTTTTTTATTTCTTAGTGCTTATGGATTCAGAAATTGTGAAATGGATTCGTTGTGAAATAGACTCAGAAAGCAGCTTTTACATCTAGATGCATCGTTTGTCGCAAGAATTTCCTATGAACACAGGTGTGCTCTCTATAGGGCATAACGGCGCGCCGAGCTACATGGCAGTTGCTACATACCACGCTCTGCACCACCTGCAAGGCGACCGACGGAAGGGACCCCGCTCCGCTTTCACACATGATATCGCGATTCTGCGAACTATAGTCAGACAGCCTCATCTTTGGGTCAGCGCTGATCTGAGCAGGATCGCAAGCTTATGATGGGGATACCGCGCTCTTCCTCTTTCCGAATTTCAGTCAGAAACCAGCTGTTATATCTATGTGCATCGCTTGTCGGAAAGTTGTTTTTACGAGCACAGGTGCGATCTGTACGAAGCACGACGGCGTGCTGAGCTATATAGCAGTTGCTGCATGACGAGCCCTGCATCATTTGCTCTGTGCCAGTTGCAGTTTCTACTGCTGTGCGAATATTGTTCCACAAGCGTAGAAAAAGAACTTGCCCTCGTGAGTATTCTTCAGCCTTCTCAAAGGTGATTGGAAAAACAAAAGCTTTGGACGTAATAACACCGAGTGCCCTGTTAGCATTGTTTCTCTCCTTTTTTTACTGTTTTATTGATAGGCCTAAGTGTGAGTCTAACTTTTATTTATTTATTTATTTATTTATTTATTTATTTATTTATTTATACTTTGGGAGGGGGGAGGCTCGGAGGTAACGCTCACCTTCATTTTGCCCTCTTTTTTATTATTATTATAGAAGCCATTGTCAACAATTTTCAGCAACTGTACCCATCGCTGCATCATGATCGCGTTCGTGGGGCTGCAAATTACGTGAAGTAAATCTGAAATTATTTTATTCCTGTCGACCTAACTGTAACAGTAAGGACCGACGCAACATACTTACCCCCACTCCCCTATTACATGAGAGTAATGCAGCGGTACATATATTAAAACGTTAACTATCATTTTGTGCCTCGTCGTTGATATTCACTGCTGTATTCGCCTCTTTGTTTTTATTTGATGTTTCCAAATCTCATAATCAGGTCTTCCGTCTATTATTACATTTCTCTTTGCAAATTAGTGATGCCGTAAAAATTTACGAAGCAATGCAATCTGCAAATTCGACGACCTGGTCTAGCAAAGGAGTATATTTCGCGAATGCATTTAACCATCATGGTGGCGTTCGCCGCTGCACTGCACGGAAAATGCCTGTTCGTCCGGTCTACAGTGCAACATAAGCCTAAATAATTGATTGAAATGTTTATTTATTTATTTATTTATTTATTTATTCTTGGCATTTTTCAAGGTGCTAGAGATAGAGAGCAAGTTTTACAAGTAGAAAAGCAACAAACTAATCAGGAATAAAAGCTGATATATATACTGGGTACTTAGGTACCAATTGTGTGTACGTGATTGGCCTGAACTCCCGTCTTCTTTGTTCATTTCACTAACCCTCTGCACTTGTAGAGTAGCAAGTTGTACGACTTCTACGAAGCCTCCCTGTTTGTCTTTCTTTCTTTCCTTCTCTCATAGAGTACCTCAAGAATAACTATTAGACAGAACACTATGTGATGTATCAGTAAATAAAATTACCCTCTTCTAGGGATCGTTGGCTAAGACGTCACAGAAGCAGCAGTTACTTGCAGAAATAATTTTCTCGGGAAGCTGGTTTCACTCTAGTGAAATCCGAGGAAGGAATAACTGAGAAAGCGTATGTGTACATAAGGTATATCGCAAGAAGTTCATAATTTATATACACAGCTCATATAAGTTCGAACGCCGGGTGTATTGGCTAACTAGGTTGGAATAACTAAATTAATCAGGTGTGCACCACGGGAAGGCAACCAACTAAGTATTGTTCACTTTCGGGCAACTCCAAGTATTTTTACAGCGAAGCTGTTAATGGCTACTTCCCCAGGTGTCCGTGTGTCGACACAAAAATCAACACTTCACCTTCGGCTCATTCCCTATTTTGCGTACCGCTTACTTCAAGGCAGCAATTATCTCGGGGTCCCCTATGTCCCGCACGATAGTATGGACTCCCGCGCACGAAGGTCTCGAGGGCAACGAAGCAGCCGACGCCGCTGCCCGCGCGCTCACTTTCCAGGCATCGCCCTCGCCTCCCCTCGCTGCGGACTCCGACCCCAATCCGGCATTTAGTTTTAAGGAAATCACTCAACATTACCAATACGGAAATGCAATCTTTCCTAAGCCCTGGAAGGGCCTCACGAAGGCGGAGGAGAGTTTACTCCTTTGCCTCTATACTAAAGCACTGTTGTGCCCGGCAGTCTTAAAACATTTCGGCCCTACGTGCACAGGGAAGTGCCCGCACTGTGAGGGAAAACCTTCGGACATTTTCCACATGGTGTGGCCATGTAAATCAACCCCGCACCTTCCCCTTATGCTCAACCCTACCCGGGTGCACAAGGAGGCGGCCCTGCTCGGCTGCTCCGACCTGGCGAGCCAGAAGACCCTGGTCGGCCGTGCCCGAGCCACGGCTACAGCCAATGGGCTCCTGTGATGAGGAGCCCACCTAGTTTTCATAGGAAACGGCACCTTACGGACTGATCCACGCGCTCCCAGTAAATACTTCGACCAATAAGGTTTGTCAGTCAGTCAGGCTGTCCCCTTCAGCGTCCGCGAAAGAAGCCGTGTGCGTTTTCGTGTCCGGTTTCTTACGAATGCTCTGTAGCTCTCAATCCAGTGTAAGTATTTTGGCAAAAATCATACCGAAATTGGCCGCTAAGCACTGACGAACCAACTATTTCTCGAATGGGGGGTGGGGGCAAACCGCAAATGATCTGGCCCCTCTCTCCTTCCCTCCCCTCCCTCCCCCACCTCTCTCTCTCTCTCCATATATATATATTGCGAATTACTATTACTATAAGTGAAAGAGCCTGGAACTGAAAATGCATCGGTCAGTTATATGTATTTTTAATGAACGTACACCGATTTATCAACCACACGTGGTGAACCATGGGGGCCCAAAAAATTATTTGAATTTGCATCTATTTCTTGAAACTATGTAAAATCTCAAGATGATACATGGACAAAAGGCAATGAGTGCCTCACAGAGGTTGTGATCCCGCCAAGTAGCAGCAGTACAGTGCACATAAGAAATGCGCATTTGCTACAAACAATTTTAATAATTAAGCAAGGAATTGTAGGGATGTTTAAGTCTCTATCGCAAATGTACCGCTAGCTCACGTGATAGCATTGTCGAAATTATACGCAACGACGTACAATCAACATATATTACTAGCAATATTCACAAGAAAAAATATTGGCCGACGATTACGCTTCTTGGTGATGCGATTTTTGAGCCCAGCTGCTGCCTTATTTCAAGAACAGGCAGCGACATACAGAACACGCAGTGCCGAACGGAGGCGGTTCTCCGTTTCGGATTGGGCAGCACGCACCGCGGTCCGCCGTTATCGAGCCAGCGCTCCGGCGAAGCGCCATCGAGCCATATTATAGTGGGTCACCCCCACGGAGAGGGGGTGGGGGGGAGAATACTTAGCAATTATTGTTTAATGTTTCTTCTGAGGTGGGATGAGGAAATGGGTGGAGAACAGGGGTATTGAGTAGAGGTCACACACTCATTCACTCCCAGACAGGCATCAATGTGGCCGCACAAGGTTGGAGTGGGAAGTAGAAGTAAGGGGACGAAACGGTATAACTGTTTTTCGAGTCACCGCAATGGCACCACTGCGCAAGGTAAGGGTAGGCATAGGGCAAGAGTCGAGACGGGAGAAGGGCAGCCAGGCGCAAGCACTGCCAGAGGCGACAAATCCCTCTGAGACAACGCGCCTCGCTAACGGGGAAGCGAGAGAGACGGCTGAGAGCCGTACAACCACGCGACGAAGAGAAGGAGGAGCTGAGAGAGTGGTAGCACGCAGAGGTGAAGATGATACCAAAGCCGGGCAAGAAACTCCAAATCGAGAACCTCCGACCGATATCACTTACTCCCTGCCTCGGTAAACTCTCCGAACGTATTATCACTAACCGCCTGCAAAACTATCTCGAGGACAATGACCTTCTCCCGCATTCTATGTACGGATTCCGGACACATCTTTCAACCCAGGATGTGCTGCTTCAGCTAAAAGAAGAAGTCGTTGACACTGCCCCAAATCAAGGAGAAAACATAATTCTGGCGTTGGACATCAAGGCCACCTTTGACAATGTGGGCCATCAGGGCATGCTCGAGGGCCTCGCTGCCCTTCACTGCGGACAATGCACCTACGGTCATGTTCAAGCATTCCTGTCGGATAGCACCGCCACAATCTCTCTCGGCCCATTCTGATCACACAACATCAAGGTTCCAAACAAGGGCTCCCCACAGGACTCCGTGATCTCCCCGCTACTGTTCAACGTAGCCATGGCTGAGCTTGGGAATGAACTCCAGCGCACCGATGGCATCCTTCAAGCAATGTACGCGGATGATATCACCATCTGGGCCACCGGAGGGCCCCTTGGGAGAAAAAGAACGTAATCTGCAGCAAGCAGCCACCTGCGTCGAACAATATGTACAGGCACGTGCCTCGCCTGCACAACCGAGAAGTCTGAGCTCCTACGAATCTGGCAACACAAGCTCCCCCCTCCCCCCCCCCCCCCCCGATCGGTGCAGAAGGACCCAGGCTACCACCTCGGTGCCGTTATCGCCGGCCAACAAATCACCGAGAAAACCATCAACCGTATATTGGTAATGTGGATCCAGTCAAATCGGCGTGTAAACCACACCCTTACCCTCCTCCGCGCTACCACGCTGCAGGTGGCCCGAATGATATCCAGGGTCGTCACGCGTCGCCACGCGTCGCCACGGTATGCGCGAGGAGGACAGCCTGAAACTTATACCCAGCCTCGTGGTTAGTAGGGTGACGTACACTTTGCCCTATCAACGACTTACCAAAGGTGAACAGGACCAAGCAGATGCCATGCTCCGGAAGGCCTATAAGGCGGCACTCAAGCTGGCCCCGGCACCCATACGAGCAAGCTTCTCGCATCGGGTCTGCACAACACCTATGCAGAACTTTGCGAAGCTGCAACTCGCCACGCAACTTCAGCGACTTGCGCAAACACCAACGGGCCGCGCCCTGCTTCGACACCTTGGCTATACCGGTGAGCTCCATGAAGCAGCTCGCCGCGAGACGATTCCAGACCTCCGTCGCGCCACCTATAAGGTCACCCCCATACCCGCATTATGGACCCTCGACTACATAATGGCCGGCGAGAAGCCAGAGTGGAAGCCCTCGAACGAAAGTACGGGCAGAAGGACACCGCATATCATGTTGACGCCGCCAACTACGACCTCAGGAATTCCAAGGCAGTAACCACAATTCTGGACAACACACTCCAAGAACTTAAGAGCGCCTCCATACGCTACCACAACATTACTGGGGTCGAAGAAACAGCCATTGCGCTTGCTCTTGCCCAAGGCTACAGGCATAGACGATCGCTCACAGTTCTGACGTACTTCCAGGCGGCTTGCCGCAACTACTTTCAAGGGCCCATCAGCCAACCTGCCCACAGTATCATCCTGAGCGCTACAGATACTGGCGAGCGTCCTAATACACACACACCCCTGATTAAATTCAGCATCGGATCATATGGACCCCGGGACACATGGCGCAGGAGGGAAACCTGGCAGCGTATAGGGTAGCTCGAGGGTATACGAGCCGAGAACCCTCCAACTCTGCCCCAGAGTAGCCCGTTCCCGTCGCGTGCGACTACTCGGCCATTTTAAACCACTATAGAGGACTTAAGCGAACCTATTCCCCACCCCACCGGACACTGAATAAAGAAGAATCGATCTTCTTCTTCTTCTTCTTCTTCTTCATCATCCATCTGGTTACGCCCACTGCAGGGCAAAGGCCTCTCCCATACTTCTCCAACTACCCCGGTGATGTACTAATTGTGGCCATGTCGTCCCTGCAAACTTCTTAATCTCATCCGCCCACCTAACTTTCTGCCGCCCCCTGCTACGCTTCCCTTCCCTTGAAAGCCCGTCCGTAACCCTTAATGACCATGGATTATCTTCCCTCCTCATTACATGTCCTGCCCATGCCCATTTCTTTTTCTTGATTTCAACTAAGATGTCATTAACTCGTGTCTGTTCCCTAACCCAATCTGCTCTTCTCTTATCCCTTAATGTTACACCCATCATTCTTTCCATAGCTCGTTGCGTCGTCCTCAATTTAAGTAGAACCCTTTTCGTGAGGCTCCAGGTTTCTGCCCCGTACGTGAGTACTAGTAAGACACAGCTGTTATACAATTTTCTCGTGAGGGATAATGGCAACCTGCTGTTCATGACCTGAGAATGCCTGCCAAACGCACCCCAGCCCATCTCAGTCTTGAAATTGAAAGCGGTGCAATCAAGGTGCGCCACCGCGCCGTAGTGTCACTCTTTTCATATCTGGCTCATGTTCTTCGGAGCCTATAGAAGTAAGCGCAGCATAAATGTTAACACGGAAGCAATTTCATTGAAAGTGCAAAAAAATAAAACAAGTTCGTTAGGTGTTCGGGTACACGCCCGCAACTTTTCAACTGCCATTTTGAATTCTGGCGATTTGATGATGATGATGATTTGAAATGGCGATTTGATGATGAGGTGCGCCGTAGTGGGAGACTCCAGTGTAATTTTGACCACCAGCGTACGTTTAACGTGCCTCCAAAGCAAGGGACACGGGTGTTTTTGCATTTCGACCCCCACCAAAATACGGCTGCCGCGGCCGGGATTAGATACGGCGACCTAGTGCTTAAGCAGCGCAACACTAGAGCCGCTAATCCACCGCGGTTGATCAATAAACAGTTGGAAAATAAAACCGTTTATGCCTTAAAACAAGCACCTACGTATCCGCGCAATAAAACTAACCAATAATTAGATAAATATTGGCACTGGAAATATACATTGAATTGCAGAGAACTATTGCAAATAATATACCCTCGGCCACATCTATCGAGTGCGTATTCTTCAAAGATTGTTTCAGTTACGTAAACTACCCAGTATAACATGAACCCCTGAAAATTCGCTCCTATTGAACTTCCATAAACCAATTTCACGACGAGTTTCACTACGCCACTACTGCCGCCAACCATGCCAACAGCTGTTGTCCTTGTTGTGCTGAATGGCAACTAAGGTAAGATTCGTTTTGTACATGCACCGTCCTCGAGATCAAAACGCAGGGAAGTGACAGTAAGGGAGGTGTTTGTCTGTGTGTGTATCTTGTCAATCGACGCAAACGCGCAGATGCGTTGCGCACGTACACTTGTCAACTACTGGTCACCAGCGCATGCTAAACTCGACATACTTGCAAAGATGGCCTCCCCACTCAAGAGCTGCATCGATCCGGCCGAACACCCACTCGACACCCGAAGGAACTTCGGCGAGTACATGGTTCAGCATCTCAGGCGCCACGCAGGCTCAAAACTGGTGAGAAAACAAATGGTCAACGTTTACATGTGTAAAAGCCCTTTGCCGATTTTACCTCGTTACTACAATATTCACCTAGAAGACAAATTCCTTAGAACAGTTCAGAACGCTCCCAAATTGACATACGTAATTGTACTTTTGTAAGCTAATGAAATTCTAAGAAGTTAGATCTAACTAGAACGCGCCATTTTGTCTCAACTATCGCCAGTTCGGGCCTTTCCGGCACGATATTGTCGTATAGGCTTAGTGTATATCTTGCATCATCTGTCTCTTCTGGACAAGTAGTCGTGCGAAGTCATTCTCTCGTGCTTTATATTGTCAGAGGTGGTCTATACTTTTTATCATTGGGTTCGCGTTTCAATTCTCCAGATTAGTTCACACATGCGTATGCAAGCGTTACTACCGCCTATAACTTGCTATCAAGAGCCTATTGAACAATCCGTGCCACATGCACTGTCCCTCAAGAAATACACAGCTACTATTACGTTACTTACAGGCCAACCTGAACACTATTAGTCATGCCTAATGGAACTCTTCATCAGTCGCTCTTGCAGTAACTGCGGAAAAGAGGCCTCTCGATGATATTGTAAAAAAAATTGAATCGCGTTTTATGTCCAGTGACAACCAATGCGAAGAATAAATTGTACGTCTGTATGACTTTGATACGTTATTTCAACGCGCTTGTGTTTGCTTTCGCCAAAGAGTAACTTCGCTTAAAAGGTAGCATGAGCTCGGAACCAACTGCGTTTCAACTAGTCAAATACAAATGCACGAAACACATTGCTCTCATTACGGAAATGTTCCAGCCATTTGAAGGAAATTCGTTCCACGTATATACGCGCTTATTCGGGTCAATGAAAAACATAAATCCATTGACGCTAAAGCTGGCGAAACCACTGTCGCTGAGCAGGATCTTTAAACCTGTAATGCTCAAACACCAGTTCCACATTAAAAAGAACATATAATTTGGTCACTATTATATCAGACGTCGCGGGAGCGTTGGTAAAAAAATGATTAAAAGTTATTTTAGTTATAACATAATTAGTTGTACCGTAAGTGATTGCACGTAACTGGTTTACTTAGCTATCCACGACTGGGGTAAGAACTGTGCACTGTATCAAAATAGCTATAAGCGCTAAGATCCACTCAGCAGATATATGTTGGTCATTTCTTAGTCAAGCAAATTCATATTTTCTCGAAACGTTACATGGCGTAGCCAGAAGCGTGCTGCTTCCGACTTCTCCATTTGGAGCCTAGTTATCACTACCGACCTCGGGCTGGATTGTTCCAACCAGTCAGCTACACTGAAAAGTTATCTTAGATATGATGCAACGATCGCGCGAGAATGGAGCACAAAACCGTAGCCAGTGAGCCAGTGAGAAATTGAAATAATAATAATAATAATAATAATAATAATAATAATAATAATAATAATTCTAGGAGTGCACCTTGTTTCAGAGAACATGCACGCTGGTTGGTTCATGAACAACTAATTCGCAATGTGGTTGTTCCAGCACCTGTACAACGCAGCATCAAACGCTCTTATTTGAAGTTCGTTGTTTGTTTCTTTACTGCATATGATGCGGTAAGTCCACCAAATAAAGATATCAATGGATTAAGGGGAATGCATCGTCACGCCTTAACACTTTACGCTGCGAGTCATTCAAGCTTAGCTCCGCTATGCAGTCATCACGCAGTGCTGAATCCGCTGAATTTAACGCACTCGAATCATCCCATTTCCTTGTTTACACTTAGTGAATTTTTATTCAATGCAACCTAGCGCTGGTTCCCTTGAAATGCCTTTTCAGGAAGGATTTCTTTATCAAAAACTTCGGTCTTTAGAAGAAAACAAAGCATCATTCGCCAATGTCTGAATATTTTTTCTGCCCCCTCATATTCTTCGCTAAACAGATCAACGGTACAACCGACGAAGCCTACACCTATGCTGAAGTAGCGGAGCAGGTGGATGCCGTGCGGACAGCGCTGTGGCGACTGGGCCATGAAGCTGGAGACAAGATCCTGCTCCTCAGCGCAAATCGGACGCAACTGCTGCCGATGTTTCTGGGTGCAGCGTGCGCTAACGTGGCGTCCGTCTGTGAAAGCCCGGGCTTCAGCGTCGGTGAGTATGCAAACAACATTATTCACCATCCGAGCATAGACGGTCGCAAGATCCAACATTACAAAAAAGCGCGGCCAATGGACGCAAAAACGTTTCAACGAAGGCAAAGTAATAGAAGCCAAGTTGTGTAATTGTGTCGCGCAAGAAGTACATACGGACCTTAGAGAGATAGAACGAGAGAGGGAATGGCAGGGAGGTTGACCAGAGAAGAGCCGAATGAAAGATACAGAAGACAATAAGGGAGCTAATCTAATATGATTTATGCCTTACACGCATATGAAAGGCAGTGGCGTAGTCAGAAATCTTGTTCGAGGGGGGGGGAGCTCATGTTGCAGCTCGGCGTCCTCTTTATGGAATTTGTCGAAAGATCAAATACACGAATAATAACTGCATTGCCATTGCCACAGATTCTGCAAGCGAATTCTTGAACGCTGCGCACTGTCAAGACAAGGAAAATATGTATTTTATCATACAAGAATATACTCGCATGTCCGAAAAATTGTGCCCGAAATAGCTGGTATCAATGCTTCCATGTTTTTTGTCGATTTAATAAGAAAAGTAACTATCACGCAAACTTTAGAACTCCATCACTTCGAAACTAGCAAATCAGTGCATGCCGATTACATGATAAATGGAAAGGTCACGAAATGAACAAGTTGAGGACAAATGTTTAAATGAAACTGTCATTCAAGAACCTTGTTTACATTTTTGTACATATCCAACGGCCAAGGAAATATCTCAATGACGCTGTCCTTTCTTCCAACGTATAGCGCAGGAGCAGCTTTCCCCGGTCGTGTATTGTGAGTAATTGCACCGAAATTATAGTCGCAAGAGAGAGCACATATAAAAAGCAGGAGCTCTGCAAAATATACGAGGGCGAGTCAAATGAAAGTGAGCCAATGCAAATATATGACAAACGGGGCACTTTATGCAAAGTACTCTCCATGCGCATTTAGACATTTGTGTCACTGAATAACGAATCCCGTGATTCCTGTCTCATAAAGCTCCTTGGGTTGCTGCTTCAAAAAGTCTGGAACTAAGTATTTCACGTCATCGTCCCCTACTAATCTGGTTCCCTTGAACTAGTTTTTCAAACGCCCCAAAATGTGGAAGTCGCAAGGCGACAGGTCTAGGGTGTACGGTGGACGTTGGAGCGTTTCCCACTTGAACTTTGCCGCTTTTTCGTTAACCATATCAACGACGTGGGGACGGGCATTGTTGTGGAGCAAGGTAACCCCGTCCGTCAATTTTCGACGTCGTTTGTTCTTGATTGCGACGCACAGCCGATCCGACGTTTCACAATATCGCAAACGGTTGATAGACTCTCCAGGTTCGGCAAATTCGATCAGTACTGGCAACTGACGATCAAAAAAAGTCAACACCTTTCCGGCGGTAATGACGGGCTTTACTTTCTTTGGGGGTGGTGAATTCGAATGTTCACACAGTAAGCTTTGCCGTCGTGTTTCAGGCTCGTAGTGGTGGCGCCGTGATTAGTCCTCGGTCACAGTTTCAGACAAGAAGTCGTCACCCTCATTGTGATACCCTATCAGATAAGTCAAGGCAGCGCCAAACCTCACCGTCTTCTGGCCTTGGTTCAACACCTTTGGCATCCATTGCGAACACAAGAACCGAATCGATATGTCCACGAATCATGGTGTGAACCGAACCGTGACTGATGTTCACACGGTCTGCCAATTAATCGATGCTTATCAACCGTTCTTGTGTAATCAGTTCATCAACCTATGCAATTGCGTTGGTGGTGATTACACGGTGGCTTTGGCCTTATCTTGAATCGTCTTTGCAACTTTCACGCCCTTCTTTGAACCGTTTGCTCCAACGCTTCACAGTGGCCAATGAAATGCAATATTCAACTTACGCGGCAGCCACACGGCGTCTAACTTCTTTTTGGGAAACACCTTCAGCTGTCGAAAACCTCACGATAACACGCTGTTCAACTTTTGGAGCCTCCATTATGTCACGCAGCCATGTTCAACCCAGTGTGTGAGAGCATTAAACAACATTTATCCTCAAACCCGCGTGTCACTTTTGTAAATGAGAGATGTCTGTGTGCCACGCGCATGTCTCACAGATAATGAACCGAACCGTTATTGCGCGGGGTGGGTTGGCTCACTTTCATTTGACTCGCCCTCGTACATCAGAAATGCGAAGATACGAAAATACAAATGCGAAGGTACACCTTTATAAAGCGCAAGAAAGTGCCACTGGAGACAAAGTTGACTGCATGTACACACAGAACCTCGCAGCAATATATTTAAATACACGTATGCCTCCAATGAATCTACATATCTAAGACAAAGACAGTATATATAATGCGGCAAACAAGGCAAATAAACTTGTTGCGCAAACACAGATTCACAGATCACAGAATCTTAATGCCCGCCGCCGCTCCCTCCACTTCTCCCCAATGTGCACGTTCGACGGAAGGCGGCGCACTTCCTCCCCGTTTTTCTCCCTTCCGAACACAAGACTGAGCCACCATCGATGGCTCACCCATGTCCCCCCCTCTACACTTTCACTCGCACATACAGCATGCTGCGCGCGGCCACGATGTTACCGCTCTTGGTATTTATACGGAACATGAGGGAGACGGCGACGGCAGGAATGTGCCTGGAGTGTCCGTACAATTGCTACTGAAATAATATAATAAGAATATCCGGCAACTGTAGCGCCCCTCGGCCCATTACTTTCTGCGAAAGTAACAAAATCGAACTTTAACCATGCGACAATTCGTTACACCGCCACAACGTCTTTTTTTTTTCTTTTGTGGGGACGGGGCACTGAAATGGAAAAAAGACGCAAAGGAAAGCATGTTGGCCACAATCGAATGCCTACTTTGGGAACCTAATGTGGCTACTTAAGGAATATCGAAAAAAAAACGTGAGACGCTTGGTCCACAGGGAACCGAACGCATACTGCTAAGTATCCCACACCGGCGAGACAAGACTTTCCGGTGAAGTTGCGCTCAAGCGAACGCGTTCCGATCTGTCGAGTCCCCACTGTGATGGCAGCGAGCGACCATTGTTTCTTTTTCTCGTCTGCTAGCCAGAAAGCGTGCAAAACTCTGCCAGGCGAAAATTCACTCGCCCAGAGAAAACCGAACGCGCACGGAAGTGCACCGCGTGGTGGTCGGGGCAACACGAGAAAAACGCATGCGCTCTGGTTGGTTCCTGTCTGCCCGCGGGTAGAGACGACGCCACAATGTCCCGGCAGCTGCCCGACGTGCCCAGGCTGGCGCACCGATACTCATTATACCTTTATCGAGAGTAGACGCTGCAAGAGAGCTTCGCAGTCTCGCTCGAACCATCACGTTAAGTTACTGGCATACACCACAGAATTCTTAGTGTAGTTTATACAGCCTCGACCCGTCACTGAAACTTAAATTACCAGCGAACCTTTCACGACGTGACGAAACACTGCTGTGTCGGCTGTGGGTAGGTGTAGCATTCACCAACTCCTAAAGCTATCGTATTAGAATGGTGGATTCATCAATGTGCGCTAAGTGCAAGTATGAAGAAACCATCAGTCATTTTCTGTGCCACTGTTCTCGCTTCGATAATCAATGTCAGAATCTCCAGTGTGCCTTGAATAGACTGGATAACAGGCCATTTAAGGAAACGAAGTTCTTGGGAGCCTGGCCTCACAGCTCATTAGCCCAGAAAGCAATTCAAGCGCTTTTTCACTATCTGAAGGCAACAGACTTGAATGCCCGACTATAGACATCCTAGACCTAACTTTTCTCTCTCTCTCTTTCATTCCCCTCCCCACGTGTAGGGTAGCAAACTGGACTCAGTCTGGTTAATCTCCCTGCCTTTCCTTCTTCCCTTCTTTCTCTCTCTCTTTAAGGGGGGGGGGGGGCTCAAGCCCCATAAGCTGGTCCTTGGAAGCAGTGGGCCCCTCACTTCGCCGTCATCAGAGTGCAACGAGGAGTTCGCAATCATGCGCCGTTTGCTGACGTCACCTGCATTTTGGCGTCGCTATACGATCCAACGGCACCTACAGAGCTGCACACTGATGCCAGTACTGTTGGCCCCCGCCAGTCCTTGCGCAGCGCAAACACGGGTTTTCCGAATGCGTTGCGGCTTATGCAAGTCACACACTGATGAAAACTGAGGGTAACTGCACCGTGACGGAAAAAGGATGTTTGGTAATCATCTTGGCCCTTACTAAGTTCCGGGCATATTTGCATGGCCGCCCATTTGACGTCGTCGCTGACCACCACGCACTTTGCTGGTTGTCGTCACTGAAGGACCCCGCAGGCCGCCTTGCCCGTTGGGCACTTCGCTGGCAGGACTGCGATATTCGCGTGTTCTATACCGTAGCGGTCCCCAGCACTCTCACGCCGACGCCGTCTCGCGCTCTCCCTTGCCCAACGACAATGCTCGCTGCTCCGGGTCCCAGCTTGCCGTTTCTTCCGTGGACCTTCGCACAATCGCTTCCGAATAGCGCAAGGACCAGTGGATCGCCTCGCTGAGACTTGTTCGCTTAGGGCTGATTCACACCGGCGACTGACAGTGGTCGCGCGACCAAGTTGGTCGCAAAGCGACCAGTCGCAAATAGTCGCAAACGGTCGCCTTTCTTGAAAAGCGACCATTTTGGGCCAGTCGCTCTCTGCGCGATTTTTCAGTCGCGCGACCGTGGTCGCAAAACTGATAAACCAATCAGCGGCGCACCGGAAGTGATCTTTCGTGTGTCTACATCCGGCCTCCTCCGGCGTCGCGTTCAAATTCCGCGTAGATCCGAGAGTTCTCGCTGAGAACGATAATCTCCGGGATTGCGACTTGCGGGTCGCGCTCAGCCGGGCTTGCCGGTGTGAGCATCAGTCGCCTTCGGTCGCTTTTTGATTGCGAGTCGCAAATGGTCACGCGACCTCCTCAAGTCGCCGGTGTGAATGTGCCCTTATCCATCGGAACACCCATCCAGTCGCGCGTTACGCCGTCAAGCTCACCATTTCGCCATTCGCGACGACCTACTCCACCGACACAATTACACTGCCGATGGCCGCCAGTGGTTGCTGGTAGTACCCCGCCGTCTGTGTTCTGAAATATGCGCGTCTTTCCACTCTGAACCACAGAGTGCACACTAGGGAGTATTCAAAACTCACCAGCGCTTTCGACAGTGCTACTATTGGCGCGGGATGTACAGCTACGTTCGGAAGTTCGTTCGCTCGTGCCCCGATTGTCGGCGCCGGAAATCTTCGCCGCGCCTCTCGCCAGCCGGTCTGCAACGTTTACCTTGCCCTACCCGGTCACTCGGGCATGTCGGCATCGATTTGTACGGGCTACTTCACTTGACATATGCTGGTACCCGCTAGGTCATCGTGTCTGTTCACCACCTCACGCGATACGCCGAAAGTGCCACCCTGCCAGCGGCAGCGCACGATGTTGCCTCCTTCCTGCTTCGCCGATTCATACTGCGTCATGGTCGCCCACAGGAGTTGCTCAGCAATCGCGGACGTCTCATCTTGTCAGAAGCCGTCGAAGCCATCTTCAAGGAGTGCCACGTTGCGCACCGCACAAATAATGCTTACCACCCGAAGACCAATGGCCTTACAGAACGCTTTAACCGTACGCTCGCGACATGCTTGCAATATACGTAGCCTAGGACCACACAAATTCGGGATGCCATTCTACCCTTCGCAACCTACGCCTACAATACCGCTACTCGGAGCATCACTGGCTGTTCACCCTTTTTCTTACTGTACAACCAGCACTCGTCGCACACAATAGACACAATCCTTCCGTAGAAGCCCGATACATTTGAGTGTGCGCCTATTTCTGTCACAGCCACACATGCTTAAGAGCGTCGCGAGCTCGCGCGGGCCTTTACTTCAAATGATCGAGAGCGCCAGAAGAGTGTTCGCGATGACACCTCACCTGCGCCGACGTTCCTCCCCGAAGCTCTTGTGTAACTCTCTGTGCCTTCCACTGCACTTGGTTTCTCGTTGAAACCACTGCCCAAGGTTTTGCACTAGTTCGTGAAGCCTATCGTCTAAAGCCTCTTGTTCATCATATGTGCCCAAAAAAGTGTAAACGCCCATAATTTTATTAGCGATAACAAGTTATACTTGTTGCTTACAGTTTATCGTGTCACATTGTCTGAGTCATACATTGCGTTTTATTCGCATAAGAATAAAAAGAAGAGGATTAAAAACAAAATGTGAAAAAGGACGCATAGATGTACACCGAGATGTCACAGGTTGCTGCCGTCACCGAGTGAATCCAAGATGGCTCCACAGTGGCTCGCCGCAGCAGTGTTCTCCGAGGCGTGTAGTATCGGCGCTATGCTAGCGCAACGCTCGTCAACGTAGACCTTAACATACGAATTCTTTTTCATATATCTGCACTCATTACCGAAAGTACTCAGCACGTTATTCTCCAGCCTTATTCTCCTTCACCTGGGTAGTTAATAAACTTGCTGTCTTCCGGCATATTCTTCGTTTTTCTTGCAAAGGATTTAGAAATTGGTTTGGTGTTTCAAACAGCACAAGGGAAAGGAAACTAACGGCGAAATTATTCGCTCGTGTGCTCTCCGCTTGCCGTCCGAGGTTTTATCAGCTTCAGTAGCGTTAGTACAGCCCTAATCTTGCCTGTTGCAATGCTTTCACTTAAAAAAACAGGAGGCAAGGCTTAACTCTGTAAAGCCACTGAACAACGTTTCTGCTTAAATTTCTTGCAGGGCATATCCCGCTTGAACAGGTATGAATCATCGCTCAGCAGAGTGATTTCCAGCCACGACTGATAAGATTTATTGATGAACAACAGATTGTTTCCAGTGGGTATTTCTTTTCTAAAAATTCTAAACGCATGCGCATATTATGCCGGTATTCTTGTGTTCGTCAACAACCTGCGCCCACAACGAATGTGCTCATCAACAGCGAATTATGCGCCGATGCAGATGTCCTGGCTGACGCAATGCAAACCCTGTCCCTGGCCTCCGTCTGCTGTGAGCCAGACCGGGTCCAAGAGGCCCTCGAACTGCAGCGAAGACTGGTTTCTATAAAGGTACGCGCCGAAAATACTGGTCACGTTGAACTATATATTCCACACCTACTTTGAATTGTTGCTTGGATCTTCCATCAAACAATTTTTGTACAGAAGGTAAAGCTCCATATCAAAGTGCACAGGTAAACTCGTGTCATCACCACAACAACAAAGAACATTAAGGACGAGGGGTGGGGGTGGGGGTTGGTCGCACTTTTAAAACAACGTCAAAATTTAAGAAAGAGGCGCTAAGGGAAACACAAAGTCCGTTTCGACTGATTGATTATTATTTAGAAAGTCTGTGTGCATTTCCTCAGCGAACAAAAAAGATTTATTTTGCGTAGAGCACGATTTCTTAACAGTCATAGGAACAAATATGGCGTTACGACCTTCGACCATAAATTTTTTTGCTTTAGAACGTACCTTTTTCTAAGCAACGCAAATCCATGTTGTAAGCAAAATCGTGCTAAATGGCAAGAGAGAGAGAGAGAAGGGAAGACGGAAAGGCAGGGAGGTTAACCAGACTGAATCCAGTTTGCTACCCTACACGTGGGGAGGGGAATGGGGAGTGAAAGAGGGAGAGAGAGAACTTAGGTGTAGGATGTCTATAGTCGGGCACTCAAGTCTGTTGCCCTCAGGTAGCGAAAAAGCGCTCGAACTGCTTTCTGGGCCAATAAACTGTGAGGCCAGGCTCCCAAGATCTTCGCTTCCGTAAATGGCCTGTCATCCAGTCTATTTAAGGCACACTGGAGAGTCTCGCGTTGATTATCGAAGCGAGAACAGTGGCACAGAAGGTGACTGATGGTCTCTTCACACTTGCACTTAGCGCACATTGGTGAATCCGCCATTCCAATACGATAGCTGTAGGAGTTGGTGAATGCTACTCCTACCCACAGCCGACACAGCAGTGTTGCGTCACGTCGTGGAAGGTTCGCTGGTAATGTAAGTTTCAGTGATGGGTCGAGGCTGTGTAAACGACACTTAGAGTTCTGTGGTGTATGCCAGCAACCTAACGTGATTGTGCGAGCGAGATTGCGAAGCTCTCTTGCAGCATCGACTCTGGATAAAGGTATAAGGAGTGTCGGTGAGCCAGCCTGGGCGCGTCGGGCAGCGTCATCGGCGAGGTGATTACCAACGATGCCACAATGTCCCGGCAGCCACTGAAATATGATATCATGTCCTCTTTCAGAAGCGCAATGGCAGGTTTCGTTGATTTGTGACACCAGCTGTTCATAATTGCCACGTCGTAAGCTTCGCAAGCTCTGGAGGGCTGCTTTCGAGTCACAAAACATTGCTCATTTGTTGGGCGGTTCTTTTTCAATGTATTCGACAGCAGCGCGAAGAGCGGCTATTTCAGAGCCTGTAGATGTCGCTAAATGGCAAGAAAGGTAAATTACATCTCCCAGATGCTAACCAGGAATGCCTATTGAAGTGTTATTCGTATGTTATTTGTTCAAGTTAATTTAATAGTGTATTGTCACTAGGAGCGCCAGGAGCTTGGAACTGAAAGGAATCTTATAGTCTGAAAGTGTGCTGTGTCGAGCTCTAGCGAAAAATCTGTCCCATGTACCTACGCCACGCAATCATAATTACCCTCATTTCCTTGCGTTCGAAAAATAAAGCGTATGTTTATCGGGGTGATAATTAGGCGTCGACAAGACTCTGCTAATCCGTTTTCATTTCTTTGAAATATAGTTCAGTGCTTTCTTTTACAAATGTTCTCTTAAAGCTTTCAAGATTTGAGGTGGATTTGCAGATAAGATACTTGGCTTTAAAACAATTATGAGGGAACCTCGTGCTATTGTTGCTCAAAACAAACGAGTCGTACAATGAAATACATGTAACATAGCCTCTAATTGCAGTATTCTGTAACGATGATGATGAATGTGGTGATTTGTAACACAAGAGCTAAATACAGCCGAAGAGCACAAGGCCAGTGATTATCAGTTTGCAGTGGGGCGATGAATTACGAGAGCTAGGTGTGACTTGGCTGTAAAGGGGCCTAAAGAAACAGTGAAACCAGTCTGTAATAAAATTATGAAAATGGCTAATGAGGTGCACTGTAAACCCGAAATGTACATTTTGAAAGAACAATGATATCCTAACATATGCCACAGGCAAATATTTGCAAGAAGCGTGACCCACAGTATATTGTAAAACCGTAAAACTGATTCTGAGGTTTTACAATCGAAAACCGCGATTTGATAATTCGGCACGCTATAGTGAAGGACTGCGGCTTGGTTCTGACCCCCAGTTAAACATTATCGTGCCCCCACTGCACGGGAAACGGTCGCTTTTGCATTTCGCCCCTAACGAAATGCGGCCACCGGGGCCTGATTTGATCCCACGACCTCGTGCTTACCAGCGCAACTGTATAGCCGCTAAGCCACCGCGGCGGGTCGACCATAAAACATATAGCCACGTATGTGGCCACGTAAAAGCTTAGTTGCCATAGGATTCATGGCCTGAAATCGTTCACTAGAGCCAATTGGCCCAGCAACATGCACTACCGATTCACATCTACAGTTACAATCCGTCTCTATAATTACGTCGCGGAATCATCATCACGCCACTTTCCTGGCATTGCCGAGACATGGCGCAACTTTGTGAGGTGGTGGGAGCTGAAAGCGGGTATGGTCAAAGAACGGTAGGATGACATGAACAGTGGAGGGAGGGACTGCTCGCGGAAGGATGAGGAGGAGTGGTTGGTATAGGGCAGGGCGGAGGGGGCCCTTTACGCCAAGGACGCTTCCTTTTCAGCGCATTTATTTATATTTATTTACGCGCTCGAACTTAGCCCAGAGATGCTACTCGATAATCGAACTCGCCGAATGCGTGTATTCTTATTTTTTGAAGATGCGTATTGGCGCACGCGTGCGCGATGCCGCCAGAGCTCTAAAGACACAGTTTCGCCGCATAGGCACTTACCGTCGCGTCGGATATACCTAAAACGCCTGGTAGCCTCCAGGGTGTTGTTTACGCGGCGCAGCAGCACACGCCTCGCGCGCTTACTATCGCGGCCATTGCTTGAAACTGTAATTAAAAGTTAACTGACGTTTTAGCACAGGCTAAAGATCGAGCATAAAGGTGAAAGCCTGCGCGCTCACGAGACATTCATTACGTTACTTTGACATCCTCATTCGGTTGCGATGTTACTTCCTATTACTTGTTTTCCCATTGTCTTTTTTTTTCGCGGTAGGTTTAAGTAGTTGGTCCTACGAGAACGTGCTTTCCATCACGCGACACAGCGCGTTCAGTAGGACGAGACAGACTGGACCACGTCTGCCGTGCCGCGTTTCATACGAGGCGCCATGTCATTGTGCGGGTTTTTTGTGCGTAGGCAAAAAAGATGGCGGCCACCCCAGAGCTTAAGGAGCTAAAGCATAAAGCAAAAGCGTAAACCTCGGTATGTCCCAGCTGCGTCTAATCGCTAGAAGCATCAAAACATGTTGTAATGAAAAAAAAATATCGTAATAAGAAAAGTAAAACCGGAGTAGACACTGTTTAGTATAGATTGTGGTTTGACATCACGGGCTCTCTAGACAAACCACGTAATCTTTTCTCACCCGATTCCCTTCCACCCGTGCAATGGGTGGATGGAAATTCTTCACCGCACGCGGCCTATAGGCCGCGTGCGGTGAGGGCTGTGGAAGAACAGTGCGCCTACGAAGAACACTGTCCTGAACAGAAGCGGGAATGTGCGCGGCGACGGCGGGTGGCACGTAATACGGACGAAGACCGTGCCGCAAACGGCAAGCGGATGAACCTTTGGTTGGATAACCCCTACCGACTCCACACCCCTCGTAATTGTAGGTGATTTCAGCACAGTCGAGTCTCGGCCAGACGGATAGTGGCAGTTCATGACGTTTCTCTTGGAAAAGTTCGGCATTCAATGTTACATAAACATCGGTGTGCCCACGATGTGTGATCTTTCCTGTATAGACCTCACATTGGCCTAGAACCTTTCCAGTGTCGCCACAGAGTCACTGGCCGCATATCATAGCGATCATAAAGCGATGCTTACCTTGGTGGCCAAATAATAATTCCAAGAAAGCAAACAAAAGAAGGTTAAAAATAAAGAACAGCATTGAGTTTGCAATCTAATGAAACAGAAGAAACGTGAGAAAACGGAAGTCATTGTGCTACGTGTTTTTATTTTCAAGCAACATATTTATTATCAACATTATATATATATATATATACAGCTCCGCTGGTCATCCTCCTTCACGCAGTGGAATGGCTCTGAAGTTATTTCATGACGCGCCTAACCGAATGTACACGTAGAGACCATACGACAGCTCGCGGTAGACATGGTAGACACAGAATTGACATTTTATTCCCTTTTTTCGCCTTAGATTCGCATAAACTTACATTTGCTTCACCTTAATTCCCTTTACTTCACTTAATTCACCATTTGATTCAGATAATTTACCTTATATTCACATTTAACACCCCTTAATACACATTTAAACGTATCACCTCCAATCACTAATAATGTCATTAACTGCATTACTTCACTTAAATCACCTAATAATTCCCGTAATTTACCTCAGATTCACAGTTAACACTTACAAAACTTAATTCACATTTAAGAGTATCACCTCTAATCATTTATCATGCCATTTAATGTGTTTAAGGCGTCACTTCCATTTTTTTTTTTAATTGAGCGGATAGTTTGTACTATCTTGGTCTTGAGCGTAAACACAGGAGCCCGTGTCATTCGGCACTATATCTCAGTGCAGTCTGACAATGGTGCCGAAATGTTTTGTGCATACTCACTGGTCGCTTGAATTCTGGTGCCATAACACCGGACGGTCGTCGGATTTTTCGACCCACGAGCCGTCTAAGGCTTCCGCGCAGTAATAAAAGACAGTGCACATTTAGGGACTTGCATCTGTGAACGTGCTTCTTAGAATACACGTTTCAGCTTCGTGTTATGAACAATGCTTGTGAAAGAGACCAGTATTTTTTCTCCGATTTCTAGTTCATTTCAACGGCGTAGTATCGCTGTTTAAGTACTTCGATGAGGGACGTCCAATACGCAGTGTTGCGCAGTCCTCGGCTGCCTTCTCCGCTTCGCCTAGAAGCGCTTGCCCAGCATGCAACAAACCGTAGTCTCTGGTGAGATCCTTAAAAGTTGCTAGTTTATGCAATAGGTCAAAGGGTGTAAACCGTCTTAAGTGTAAAACAATCTTGTGACTACGACATTAACCACTCTGTAGCTCGCGAATATAGTGTTAGTGTTGGAATGAAGTTGCTGCAACCGCAAAACAAGTTGCTTTTGCCGCCGCTGTTTACACCTTTTGCGCAAGGAGCCGCAGTTGGCACATCCTTCAGATTAGACGGCTCGTAAAAGGCAATGGTTGCAGGAACTTCACGTATTACACCGAGGCGGGTTCCAAGCCCTGTTTCAACCGGCACCCTTCCTATTCGTTTATCTGTGTCTTGCCTTACGATTTTCACAGCCAAACTGTATATGACTAGGTTCCCGGGATTTCTTCGACTCCGTCGACCGGAAACTCAACCAATCACAGCGGAACGCACACGCCCCGTGCGCCGCTGGGTTCCTTGCAGCACTATCAGATGGCGCTCGCCTCCACGCATCCGCACCCGCAAGCGTTTCCCAGTAACGATCACGGTTGTATAAGCTGCAGTTGCCGGGAAGCAGCAGCGGCAGCTTATCCATAAGTAAAGATCTGTAATTTTACAGGGTTCAAGCGCCGGCGTGCTTGAACGCAGGAGATCATGCGTTACTCGAAACGCGTGTTGCCACTGAAAGAGCTTGACCTTTGGCGCCGGGCGCTATCAAGCATAGATATAAGCGCTCCTCTTTCAGAGTTGACGACATCGTGCCATTTTCGTCGCGTCTTCATTGAATGGGGTCAGCATATTTGAGTAAAGCACTTATGAACTTAATAATAATAATTTTAATTATGGGGTTTTACGTGCCAAAACCACTTATGAACTTGTATGTGTTTACATGCTTGTATGTATACTTATGTATATCCACCCTGCTTTGATCTGGTACGAGATGGCAGTATATATAAATCAATAAAAAAAAAATACCGCAGTGCCTCCTGGCCAGCGTGGGTTCCCTCTACGTTAAAAGATAATACTGACGCTAATGCTAGCGTAAGTACAGTTTTTTTACAGCCAGACTGCCAAGCATGTATATATTCAGTTCCATCCAGGTGTACTAAACCAAGTCTTCAAGGGTTTCCAGCGAGGCTCTGAGCAAACGTACCATTTCGTCGTCAGAGGCCACAGGGCCAGTGTATTATCGGAGTCAGCACTTTAGGGTGCCTAGAGCGAGCGGACAAAATTGATGCTGCTGTTGAACATTAAGCCTCATCAATCAATCAATCAATCAATCAATCAATCAATCAAAATAGATGTTACACATATTTTTGAAGTACGAGGATGTAAATTTTTTGCAGCCAACCTGTTTATTATACAACTCTCCGATTTAAGCAAAGTCTTTGAAAACGCTCAAACAAAATTGTATTAACTTACATTGCTTGTGAGCCAGTGTATTAAAAGTGGACGTTTAAAGGCTTTAGTAGGTCCGGTTACAAAATTGCGGTATCAAGCTGCTTTAATGCGTGGTTACGAAGTTTTAATCTCAGACCTTGCTAAGCTTTCTTTGCCTCCCCCCTTCTTCCCACCTTATAGCTGAAAGGTACATGCTTGTAATTTTCAGTACGATTCTTGCGCTACATGACGCATAAATCTATCTTCCCCCAGCTTCCTGACCAGCGCATTCTGAAAATCCATCTGTTGATTGCATTGCAGCACATTATAGCACTGCACGAACCGGTGCATAAAACGAACGGCGCAACGAACAGCGTAATCACATGGAATGAGCTGCTGAAGAAAGGGCGCGAAGAAGGAGGCCCAATGCCACCGCCTCCCGAGTATCAAGAAAACCAGATCTCTTACATCACATCTACAAGCGGCACGACTGGCAAACCGAAACTGGTTGTGCATTGTCACGAGTCCCTCCTGGCTATCGTTCAGTCAAGCAGGTTAGAATTTTTTAATGCGTTTGTACTCTATACGGCACTCCTCGCACTTTCCTCGGGCTATGTATGCACATATGCACGTATGCATGTACGTATGCATGTACGTATGCACGTATGCATGTACGTATGCACGTATGCACGTATGCATGTACGTATGCATGTATGTATGTATGTATGTATGTGTGTATGTGTGTATGTATGTATGTATGCATGTATGCATGTATGTATGTGTGCATGTATGTATGTATGTATGTATGTATGTATGTATGTATGTATGTATGTATGTAACCGTTTTCACACCTACCTGAGCCACTGGGTAGTACATGGTCGAATGGGTATACGCGTCACGCTGCTGTACTGAGGGAACAGAGTTCGAAACCAACCATCTGGCCACCTTGGGTCACTGAGTTTGTGGCATTATGCACATATCTGTCACTCTTCAACTAACACTGGTCACTGTAGATGCGGGACTGCGTATGTACCGCTTTTCGAAGAAACACTTTAACGCCGACGTGCAGCACTAGGCATGTGCCATTCGGTCTGTGCTGGTCTTCAGTGAACCTCTTTGATGCCGGCATGAGTCACTGAGCAGGTGCCAGCCAGTAGGCGCGTGCCGCTCTTCAGTGAACATCTTTGACAAAAACTTGGGTAACTGGGTGTGTGCCAGAGGGAAGGCGCCAGCGACTAATTAAATTTCTTTGATGCTGAGTGGAATAGAACAAACGTCCCAGTCACAAATGTTCCTCAGAGACAGTAACCCGACGCTTTAGTAGGCTGCGCCACAAATGCACTGATATGCCGCTTTTCAAGAACGTCTTTCACGCCAACGCTTTGGCGAACGGCGCCATGAATGCACTGGGTACGTGCCGCTGTTCAATGAAACTCTCGCCAACTTGGGTCATTGAGTAGGTATCACTGGATGTGCAAGTGAGGTAACGATTTTCAGCGCTCGCAGGCACCGGCGCCCCACAATTCTTGTCTCGGTGACCATGCGCGGACTTTTGGGTGCGCCGCTATACGGCGCAGGGAGAAAGAGAGAGTGATTGTGCAGAGTAAGAGGCAACATGGCGCAGGGTGTTCCGAATAAAGCGTGACAAAGGATCTCGGTTGCCGCAAGACGCGTTTCTCAGCATTCACGCACACGGGCGCGCCATGCATTTTGGAGGCCACGCGCAGACTTCGCGGCGGCGACGCTAGATGGCGCCGAGTGTTCTTAGGGAAGCACGAAAAAGGAGTCCCACTGCAGTACACGCTTCATACATAACTCGTTTCGACGGTAGCAATACGTTGTCTCACTATACTGATTCAATGCTAAGCACATTACTCATGCCAGTCATCGCGAGATGGGCTCTTCCGTATTCGTTTTTTCAAAAGGGTAACAACTGTCCACTTTTGCGAAACCTGCTAAGAGAGCAAGTTGCTTATCTGTATGCAGCTTATCTTTCTTTTACCTTCCAACTGTTACGTATATGGCTCTCAGGTGTACCACACGAAAGGGCGCTCAAATTCCATCCGACGACTAGAACCCTATTTGACACGAATAAAGCAAATGCCCTTACATGCCTTTGGGTAACTAGGCACCAGCACGCTCGACAATCATTCCCAACATTCCAACCAAGAAGGGACTCCCCAACCTTCCCCTCCCCTGACACCATCCTGGATTATCAGTAAAGTTATTCTCTCTCTCTCTCTTTGTTGGTTGAACTTGAATACCTTGAAGCACGTGCATGTCTCCTAAGACCATTACGGGCACTGGCTAACAATCTCGGGCCTATTATAGTATATATACAAGTATACCCAAAAAATAGTGTTTCTGTGGGAGGGGTAAAAGGAGCACCGACTCCTAAGAAAAAGGTCGGCTTCCTGCAGAAAAGCAAACAGCCCACGGACCTCCATTCCATTGTCGGCGTGGTTTAATGGCGGTAAGAATCCAACCTCGGCCATAGCGCTTGCAACATGACTTGTTTGCAATAATACCGAAAACCTACGGTAGATGTGCGCAGTGGCTTATAAAAACTGTATTTTAATGTTTTAAAGCAAGACGCGAAAGGAAAAGATAGTGAAATAGGTTGAGGTTAAAGAAAACGGGACACGACGTCCGAATAGAAAAATGCGCCACTACGAGACAATGTTACTCGTTCGTTCACACAGTTACTGTATTTGGTTGTTGATGAAGCTCATTTCCTAGGGCTGATTGGTCCGACATAGATTTAGTAGGTGTGAATTACCTCATCAAAACGTTGCTGTTTTGTTCACGGTCGACGGATATGGGGAAGAAAACACCAAGGCTTCAAAACAAACCATTTTGGAGCGAGCGTTCCTTGATTTACCCGCTCCTGCCTTTGACCCTGTCTTTTAATTTGCGCTTACATATTTTCCTCCTACAAGGTAATGCTCTCGAGGCTGCTTTCAAGGACGAGCGTTGAGAAATCTTCCTGTAAAGATGCGCTCAGGCCTGCTGAAGCTTTGTTCGCAAAACAAATCACTGAAAAATAAGCTAAATGGTGTATTTGGCTGCGACAACTCGCCATGTGCTTTGAACCCGGGAACACACACTACTGCACGACAGTGCAAAGTTGGATTATATTTAGCTCTCAACGTTGCTTTTCAAACAGACGTTGTGTTTCTCATTCTCTACCATCTCTTTTTGTTTTGTTTATTCCTAATTAGGCCGTGCTCACCTTGTTAAATTCATATAAGAAAGAACAAGTTGACTAATAGAAACCTTTACCTTTGTTGAATCCTCTGCCTGACTTCATAAGCCTTTCCGTTTTCTTACCCAATATTTAGCCATATGCCCTGTATTTATCGCATTTATGAGACCCGACCTTAGGTTTTACTGTTTCTTTTTTATGTTAAACCTCTTTCGAGCGGCCCACATGGTAACTATGTGACTGAACTTTAAGCTTGAGTTTGTTCCATTATTTATAGAAGGTACGTATTTTTCTTTTCAATTGGAATTTCATTCTTCACATACGAAAGGCCTTGTGATAACAAAATTCGTTTTCTGGACTTCAGTCTCACTCTAATGAACACGCATGTCTGTTTCGAATACCAGCCGAGGTTGAACAAGTAACTAATTTCATACGACAGTGTCCACTCCAAGCTAGTAAAAAGAGGAGTAGCAATGACTTGTCTAAAGGAAGCTCTAAATAAATCTTGCATCCACAAAGTAGAAAGCAGCTTTAATAACCAGGTTTCAAGGCTACGCCTAGCTGGTTTTCCTTCACATTTGGTTCCTAGCGTCAGCGATAAGCTTCTTCAAAAGATCAAACAGGCAAGAGAGGGCAATAACACAGAAAAGCCAGTTGATAGGAAGAGATTACATGTGATTCCTTATTGGCATAGGGTGTCCCACAACCTCAAGAAGGTTGCGCAAAGGCACAGTGGTAATCTTCTCTTCAGTGCACCGTGTAAGTTGACCAAGATATGCCCTATGCTGAGAAAGGAAAAACCCGAACCATGCTCTAAGACACATGCAGCGCAGTACACGGCTTGCAAAAGTAATGTCGTGTATGCGATACCCCTAAGTTTCCAACAGGTTGATATCGGTCAAACCGGACGGTGTTTCAATTAAAGGGCGCGTGAACACAATTGAGCCGTAAATGACAATAAGGGGGGCCATCTGGCTGAACACTCTAAACATCACAATTGCCGTCCGTATCTTCATGACACCAGGTTTCTGGCACGTTCTAGAGATGGACTAGAACGGGAGACATTAGAAGCATTCTACATTGCAAACGCCGAGGGTACGTGCATTAGCTGCCCGTCAGTGACGCTTACCGAAAAAAAGATAGCTTTTCTAATGAGATAAAGAGGTCGTGTTCTCACGGTAGTGCTATTCTAGGTTGTGGCTATATAAAGGCCTGTCTCTTCAAAAAAAAAAACATTTAGCTGGAAGTACCGCCTTGTCCGCAAGTATGGCAGTCCATTGAATGTATTCCTATGTGAAAATAAGCATCCGGTACCACTTAAAGGCCCCAACATCATACAGACAATGTATTAACAATACGAGTATACATTATATGCCCATTATATGAACACAAACCTTATAATAAAGGCCACCACGTGCTTTTATTTAAAAAACAAGCAGTATCCGTCCCTACTCTCTATTTCAACCAAATCTATGCACTGCAATGAAAGCCATGAGTCACGTAGTCGCTTCGACCAAACTAAACGGTCCGTACGGAGAACCAGAGCAAGGGCTCCTCTATTGTCCGCCGCTGACCGCCCCCTTTGTGATACCGACTGAGTGTAAGCGTCATGCACGGATCAGTGGCACACAATGGGCGAACCGTTCACTCATCTTTGAAACCCGTAGCTCGTTCTCCTTACTTGACACTAGCCATATAGCTTTCGTTGCGTCGTGAAGTTCTGTACACCGAACCAAAAAAAAAATTAATCTTTTCTTTTCGTTTTTGCCGTTTTACAGCCACCCTGGGCACATGCGTCTAGGTCCAGAAGACTTGTCCCTCTCCACATCGTCGTTGGTCCACACGTACGCACTTCTTTGGGGTGTCTGCAAGGCTATCGCCCAGGGAGCGTCGACCGCCTTTATGGAGACCGCCGATGACAGTGCTATACTCGAGGCAATACACAAGCACAGGGTAAGCGTCAATAATTAGGTCAAAACCCTGGGAGAGGAGGACAGGCAAGAAATAAAAGCATAAAGGCAAGGCGGGCAACTTGAATTGAAAAATCTTCGGTTTGCTACTTTTGTAAGAGAGAAATGCAGGGAAGACAGAATAATACAAATAGAGAAAAGAGATAACACATCAGTATCAATATAACAGGAAAGAGTATTCCCCACAGGCCATACCCCCCAACCTGAATTTATACCAACAGGTAAATTTGCTTGTATCGATGCTCAAAAAGAGCCAACACAAGTCAGTCATTTCAGTTCTTTTTTTTTCACAGTTTAGAGCGTTGATGAATAATTTTAGTGATAGGGCTATACGGGACTCCACGTTATCTAACCTTGCCCTGTCGTGCCTCGCTCTCACCAAAGATATTCTCGTAGATTTAAAAAATTATGAACTTCCGCATGAATAACTCCTACGCCAACATCTACATTAATGTTTTCACGTGTTATCACTGGTTATCAATGTATCCCAATGAATGACATGAGTCCGATAGATCAGTCACATAAAGAAATAATCCATTCTTCAGATAGAATTGAATACAATCCCATGCTTTTTCACTGACAAAAAGCTTGTTCTAACCTTCGTCATGTTGGCAGAGATGTAATGTCTCATAGTGTAGCACATGTTGCTAATTTTTGGCAGAGTTCCTAATGCTTCCCTAAGAATCAACTCTGTACACGTATAGACTATGCAAGAGGTGGCATTCATCGCTCTCGTCTCGTAAATCCTGAAATCAGGCTAGTCATGCCAACACCTTCAAAGCAACCTTAGTACATTGCTGGCTGTATGTTGGGCTGAAGATCTTTCCCCAGTCATTGAACCTATTAGTCAGAATCTAAGTATAATTACGTGTTGAACAAAGGGCGAGGCAAATAATTAATATATTTCTGATAGTCGGCTTCGATATTTTATTATTTGGATGGTAGGAAGCCAGTTGTCTCTTGCCCTCGATTACAGGTGCTCAGGTGCTTCCCAAGCACCTGAAATATGTTCATTGTGTGAAAGAACAACTTTCAAGAACGCTTTTTATGTCACTTACTGAAATCAAATCAAGAAGATTTGCGTTATTTTTGTAGCTATGTTATTTTAGTGCCACTTTCATGCTGTTTATACGTTATCCAATAGTTTAGTTTGGCATGCTTCCCCTGAATAGCTGCAATGCCGCATTTCGGCAAATCTGTACTGCGGAAATCCGAAAGGTGGAGGAAGTTTCCCGAAATGAAAATATTGACGTCTACTCAACAGTAGCACGAAGTCACAGTGTAAACCTATGAATATTTTCTTTCTTTCTTTTAGTGAAACTTGTATGGGGTGCCTTCATAACTTTGTGCTACACCGACGGGTGGATGACAATGTTGCCCTTTCACTGCTGCGTTTTGCATCACGCACATCTCATGCTCGGAACGTATTTCTGGTGCAGAGATACTCAAGAAGTTATCGTTGTTTAAGTAACATGAAATTTGAATTCAGTTGCGTTCTCTATGCGCTTGTGGCCAATATACAAATAATTGAGGAAGCAAATATAATTCAAAGACAAACTGACGCAGTAACTCTCGGAAAAGCACAAAAGCTTCAAGCCAATCGAGGCTTCAATTTCGGATCATAATACGGCCTCTTGGATCACACACGGGATGCCTTATCTAGGAAATTAGTTGTCGCTCTAATTAGCGTAAAAGCCACCACATGCCACATTAATCTCCATGTTATTTCCCACTTATTCCTTTCTGTTCCTGATTTGTGCAGACAAGAAGACTTTGGTGGTGGCCCTTACTTGCTTACGCAGATTCAGAGGCCCCCAAAAACAACTGTTGAAAAGACTTAAGCACTTCTTTGCCAGAAAGGTGAACAAAAACTATGCGAAGCCTTCAAGACATGACCTTCAGTGATCTTACACCTGAAGCGTTATCTTATAGCAGCACCAGAGAACCGCCAAAGGTTAATTGAACACGACATAGGGTGCATTTGAGTGGCCGCTCATCGGCGCCATTGAGCGACATTGTGATTAAATACTGGGCTTGCATGTGTCAGAACCACGATCTCTTTATGAGACACGCTGTACCAGAGAATTCCGGGTTAATTTTGACCCCCTGGGTTGTTTAACGTGCACCTTATGCACGGTGCATGAGCGTTCTTGCATTCCACCCCCATTGGAATGCGGTCGCTGCAACCAGTGTCGAACCCACCGCCTCACGACGCTCAACAGCGCAACGTCATAGCCACTGAGCTACCGCGGCGGGTCTCCACACTAGAATGGCACTGGCAACCTAACAATGGCAACCTAATCTGAAAATCTGCAAAAATACGCCACAATCGTCGGATAAGGCTGCGCAACACGAAAGCGAGACAGTGACTGAATTGTTGTAATTGCTGCGCAGATATTCATTTATGGTTCCCATTGCCACTGATTTACGTGGTGTCGCTTGGCAAACGACCGTGGAATTATGCCACGAGGAGCCATTTAACTGGTACCAGGAGATTGAAAAGATTGAGTTTCAGAAGCCAATCAAATTACGAACACTACCAATTTCTGAGACGTGCCCGTTGCCATTATACAGGTTGCCCCAACTGTCATGCAAGAGCTGGAACAACCAACTTTCTCCAACCAACACACTCAATTGCTCTTTTTTAAAAAGAAGAGCAATTGAGTTACTTGAAGAAAACCTAGTGCACATTGTTTCCAGCGCAGTGGAGTAGTCGCCATTAAATTTCTCGCTACGGATATCTAATTAGGTAATTGTAATTAATTATCTAACTCGAGGAGTACCGCCCCCTAAATATCAAGGTGTCAGTGAAACATTTGTAGGCGCCGCCAAAGGACATCTAACTGCGGTATTTTCACTGAAGCACTAATTTATCGTTTCCATGCTACCCTGGCCCAGCCGACGCATCGGCACAGATATCAACCTTCACGCATAAAACACGTCACCCCCTCGCTGTTATCAGTGGGCTTGGCAGCACTCCGACAATTTGGTTCACCGACGTCGATGCCTTTCGGCCTTAAAGGTGCTCACAGTTTTCTGCTTTCCCGTTGGCACCTGCTGTTCTCTTGGAGTCTGTATCACAAAATCTGCGGGCTCGCCCGGCTTACGGTGTGTTGCCTTGCGTGATGCACCTGCCTGGCGGAGCCTCCTCAATCGCGTGCCAGGAAATACCAATCCTGGCCAACGCTAAGTACAGCCTCACGTCTGCAGCCTGCTGTATACCGTCCCTCGATACCGGCTCGTCTATACCGGCTCGTCTTACCCTCAACGCGCCTAGTACTACGGACGGGCCAACCTCATCTACCCTCCAATGCCTCGAAATCGAAACAAGTGCCGTTGACTACTGCGCCGCACCACCCTTGAGCGGAAATCCACCGCGTTTGTCGTGGTGGATGCACGTCTGTCATCCTACAACTTCTCGCACTCTCTGAGACGTGGAATCAAATCCCGGCCCCAACACTCATTCCAGTTCTACGCAGACATCCTGTGACATAATTGCACCATTGCAAGAAATGAGCTAGCTCAGGTCAGGCGTCTCTTCTAAGCGAAATGGAATCAATTGGAACCAAACTATCGCAGAACGATAAAATTTGTGACGACAGTAAGAGGCTATTGACAAAAATTGAAGACAATGTTTCCTCCATAACTGCACTGAAGACCGAAACTAGTTGCATCAGGGCAGTTGTCGATAAAAACACAAAAGCCATTTCCCACACATCATCACGACTAAATTATTCGGAAGATAGGGCTCGTCATCCTCAACTCCTGCTGTTTTTTTTTTTTTTTTTGGCGTAGCTGACATTGAGCGGGAAACGCGACAAGAATCGTAGAACAAGATTGCGGAACTTTGCACTTGTAAGCTTAACATTAAGTTAGACCTTTTAGGTATCGAGCGCGCTCATTGAATTGGCAAATACAGCATTAATAAAACCAGACCTATAATTGTCAAATTAGCACATTTCAAAGTAAAACAACGTATTCTTTCAAATGCTGATCAACTAAGGAGGGCCAACCACATCATGTCAGAAGACTACTCATCTAACCAACTAATCGAGTTCGGCAAGTTCCAACAGAAACCTTTTAAACTTGGGTACGATAAACTAATCACAGAAAACAGAACTTAAGTATGACAACGCCACAAGAAACTTATATTATCTTCATAGCTACCATCACACACTACCACAAAACCACATAGCATCCCTGTATCATTTGTTTATACTAACATAAGAAGCTTGCTGCCCAAACACGAAGCACTCTGTAGCCTCAATAATTCTCCATATTGTAAGCTTCTCGTACTAAGAGAAACGTGGCTGAATTCAACCGTTGCTAACACAGCTTAATTCATTCCTCCCTGATTTTGACACCTTTAGGCTGGATTGTGCAGGCAAATGCGGAGGAGGTGTTCTGATAGCTGCCCATCGCAGACTTTGTTGCCCTATTGTCGATATCACTTCGCCTCTAGAAAGTTTATTCGTTTTTGTACAGTTCTTCATACCTACCAATTATCGTTATATACTATCGACCTCCCGACGCACATGTTTCCTTTACTACTCACTTTCTCGAGGCACTGCAATCTGTTACGACATCATTCAGTCATGCGAAACTACTCCCCTTCGGTGACTAAACTTCCTGGTATAACATGGCCCGAACTAGCCTTAATGCTGCCAAACAATAACATCGAAAGTTATTTTCTTAACACATGCCTCACCTTTGGTTTGACGCAGCTAGTATCTACCCCAACGCAAAAAAAACGAACAGTGCTCTAACACAGTCTACCTTATCTTAATATCCCTTCCCGACATAGTTTCTTCTGTAACACATCTACCAGAAATAAGTGACCACTCAGTACTACATGCAGAATTATCCTGGCAACAAACTAGGAGGGGAAAAAACAAAAAAAAAGAAAATAACACTTTGCAATAAAGGTGATTACTTCAGTATTAACAATGCACTAACCGCGTTTTACAAGTGGTACACATCAGAGATATCCCGAAACGCACAAGAGACACCAAATGGACGCTTTTTAAAAATAAAATGATTGAACTCGCTGAGACTTGCATACCAACTATCACCTTAACCACGCGACCTTCCTTTTTATGGTTCAACAAGTCACTAAAACGACTAAACAATAAAAAGAAAATATTATTTCGCAAAGCCAAACATTCCAATACCACTCCTGCCTGGGAAAAATACCACGCCAGAGAAAAGGCGTTTGATTCTTTGGCCGCAACAGATATACGAACCTTTTAGTCAACAACATTCCCTAGCATGATGCAAAACAATCGCAAACAATCCTGGAAATGCATTAACCCAAATAACGATAAACCATTGTTATTATATGATGGCGACAATAACACGTGTTCCTGACCATAGCGCACCTGAAGCACTAAACTCTTCCGTGTTCACTTCTGAACTTAACACTGACCTCCTGGACTGTCCTTACCTCAACCACCCAACCATGCCAGACTGAACTCTTAAGGCATACGTTATCACCAAACTAATATAGTCCCTCAAATTTCCATCCTCTGCCGGCATCGAGAGAATCCATACCAAAATGCTTAAGCACACTGCGCACATCTCTAGTGTATTTTTTTTTTTGCCATATATTTCAGCAATCATTATCATCTGGAGTGGTGCCGCAAGACTGGAAAATAGGTAAGATAATTCCAGTACCAAAAAAAGAATCACCGTCATCAAACCACAATTACTGTCTAAAGCATCAACAGCGGGACGACGTAGCACCTCCTCAAACAACTTTAAACAGAACCAGAACCAAAGCGGACCAGGGTCGTACGCTGAACAGGATCATGCACGAGGAACTCAATTACCACGGAAATGAGCTCATTGACCGTCTCACCGACAAGTACCCCCCGCTGGCCAAAAATGCTAGAGGCACGACCGCCGAAGCATGTCGCGTCAAAGCCAACCCAGAGCTAGATCGGGACTTCTCAACCGAAGGGATACGCACGGCGCTTCAGAACCTAAACAGCAAGTCAGCGCCGGGACCGGACGGCGTAACTAACAAGGTACTTAGAAACCTCGACGAAACCTCAATCGAAACCCTCACAGAGAAAATCAACAAAATCTGGAGGAATGGAGCACTACCCGAAGACTGGAAAACGGCCCTCATCGTGCTCATCCCAAAGCCTGGCAAGGCGCCCAACATCAATAACCTGAGACCTATCTCGCTGACGTCTTGCGTCAGCAAGGTAGCCGAGCACGCGGTCCTAAACAGGCTCTCGAAACATCTCGAAGATAAAGATATCTACCCCACAGCAATGATCGGCTTTAGACCCGGGCTATCCACCCAAGACGCCATGAAGCTCCTCAAGCATGAGATCATTCACGCAGACACGAGACACGAGAGTGATCCTAGGGCTAGACCTCGAAAAAGCATTCGATAATTTATCACATGACTACATACTCGACACGATCTCCAACCTCTACCTCGGCATGAGACTCTACACTTATACAAAATTGTTCCTGAGCGACAGAACGGCCACCCTCAGTCTAGGGGAAATCAAGTCCCAGAAATACAAACTCGGAGGCAGGGGCACCCCACAAGGTTCTGTCATCTCTCCGACGCTTTTTAACCTTGCGTTAGCCGGCCTAGGCACGAAACTGGATCAAATCGAGAACGTAAAATACACGATATACACAGATGACGTAACGCTTTGGGTCCCCGGAGGTAGCCTGGGATCAATTGAAAGCGCTCTGCAGCAAGCGATCGACGCGATCGAGGAATACCTCGCTCCCACCGGCCTGCGAAGTTCGCCTGCGAAGTCGGAGCTCCTCGTCTACAAACCATCGAGGAGTGGTCCCAAACCAATGAACGAAATCAGAGACACACACGCCATTACTCTCAGAACAAAAGATGGAGGAACCACTCCACACGTCAGCAAAATCAGAGTCCTTGGGATGCTCATTGAGAGCAACGGCTCTAACGCCGCGACAGTGAAGAAGATCGTGACAAAGTCGAATAATGCCTTGAATCTCATACGATGCGTAGCAAACAGACAACACGGCCTTAAGGAAGAAAATCTCCCCAAGCTAACACACGCCTTTGCGGTATGCCACTTCACCTACGAGGCGGCCATGCACAGATGGAAGGTAGCGGAGAAGGACAAACTCAATGTACAACTGAGGAAGCTAGTCAAACTAGCACTGGGAATCCCCAAGAACACCGAGACAGAGCTCCTGCTGCAACTGGGGGTACACAACACACTTGAAGAAATCGCCGAAGCTCAAGAACGGGCTCAATGGACAAGACTCTCTGGAACCAGACCGGGTAGAGAAATCCTAGCCAAACTAGGTCATGCCACCACAGTAATGGAGAATCTATATCAAAGCGTTCCGACGGACACACGCAACTCCTACACGGTTCGCCCGCTGCCGCTGAACATGAACCCCGCGCACCATCAACCCAGAAGGCTGGCACGCGGATCGTTCATCCTGCGAGAAATACGTGATAAGATCCTAGCCTGTTTCGTAGATGTGGCACAGTAGCCGACCAGGAAGACCTTCGTTGCCACCACGATCAATAAGCAAGGTCAAGCCACAAACGCTCTCACATTCAAGACCCACAAGTCCGAGATAACAGAACGGGTCGCCATCGCACTCGCGCTCGCAGACCCGACCACCACCCACGTCTACAGCGATTCACGCTCGCCTGTCAAAGCCTTTCAGAAAGGAGCAGTTGCAAGCCAAGCACTACAAATAATCAATAGATCCGCACCGCTGCAGCATCACACCATCTGCTGGTTCCCGGCACACCTCGGAGAGATCGAGGACGCCCCTCGCAATCTCAATGAGATGGCTCACAGGAGCGCGCGAGACCTAACCCTCCGCGACGCCACCTATCCTGGTCGTGACCATCCCAGCGAGAATCGGGACCCTCCGTCCACATATAACGAGATCATAAAGCATTTTTATCTAGACCGCAGAATATACAACACACCTCACAATAAGCTCACCAGGCCTCAAGCCCTCACGTTCAGAATGCTCCAAACAAACACGCATCCCACGCAGAACAGACTACATCACTACATGCCTGACCTATACAAAACATCATATTGCGAAAATTGCCATAGCACACTAGACGTACATCACTTGCTCTGGCCGTGTGGTCGGACCCACGCAAACAAGGATCAAGACTCCGCCAGGCTACAAGAAGCATTACGCAGCACGAACCTGGCGGAGCAGCTCTGGGCCGTCCAGCGAGCCCACGATGCGGCCAGGGAGTTACAGCTCCCTGTCCTAACGTGGGAGTAGCCCGCTCTATGGAACCTTGCGCCCCGTAGCTCGCAGGACCTTTCATTAAAGTTATTCCATCCATCCATCCATGTCTTTTCCATTGCTTATCGCGTTTCGTCCGAGGTAAGAGCGGCGCTTCGGCCGCGTTATCAAGGTGCTTTTCTCATAAATGTGATTTGTCGGCCTTGAGAGACGGATAACAGGTGTCACGTAGAAATGAGAAGGAATCGCTGCGACGCGGCAAAACCTCCTATTGGTGCTCCTTCCATACCATTATATCAAGGTTATGCGCTGTCTCTTCGGCTTTTCGACAGGCAAAGCGGTCGCTTTCAATCGTTTATTTGAAGCTGCTACATTATGATGCGGGTGGGAGCGCTGTCACGTGGTATTTTTCATATTACATATTTCATTTTACTAATCATCAGTCGAAAAAAATTAGTACGCAATAAGTACGCTACTGAAAATACTACAGTTTGATATCCCTTGGCTGTGGCTAGAAATACCGAACTGACACTTCAATAAGTAGGACAGTACTTACCGAGTTAGGTAACTAATTACAATTACTTAATTAAATCTCAGTAACAGAAAATTTACCGGCTGCTGCTCCACTGTATTGGAGAAAATATTCACTAGGTTTCTTTCAAGTAACGCAGTTGCTCTTTTTTTTTCTTATCTTGGTGTATCACAGTTTGGACACCCTGCATATGATATATTCTGCTGTGCTATTCTTGGTCCGTTAGCGACGACTGCAGGCTCAATGTTTGTGTTCTCAACAGGTTACATACTTAAGCACAACGCCTTACACTGTGACGTGCCTGTTGGACAACAAACGGCGCAATGGTTATGACCTCCATAGCCTCCAATACGTCACTACGTCGACCACGAACATTGGAGAAGACGTTGCGAAAACGCTGGTCAAAGAATTTAATCTCAAGTCTTTTACACAGAGTAAGTGTCAAGTGTTCAAATTCTGAACACATTTAACCTACCTCTCGTTGAAGAAGAAAGAGCATTCATTTTCCTTTCGTAAACAGTTAACGTTATATTGACGGCCACGTTACCAAGAGAGTGCTTAACCTGATCTAAAACGGCCTCTGCGTTTTCGATGTCTATGATACGGATTATCTCCAGCACTGAGTTCCCTAATCGTCACCGCGGTTTACACGGGCGTAATAGACTGGCATTACAAGTGATTCGCGAAAGTACCGACTTTTTCTGAAGGTTGACAGTGGGAAGGCAACAAAACTTTCTTTTGGCTCTTGTATTTTTGTTTGAGCAGAGTACGGTCAGACGGAGATCCCTTTCATCTCAGTGGGCCTCTACAACGCGCCCACCAATTACAAGTCCATCGGTTGTTTGGCAGTTGGCGTAGAGGCACTGGTAAGAATCGCAATTTTCCTGTTTGCTTAAAACAACGGAAGTCGCACGTGACAGAGTCATCCAGCAGGAATAGTCGGTGCCTCATTCGTGCCGTGTGTATATGTTTGGTTCTCTCACGCCACAACAAACTACACTTTAAAATTATGCGTGTACAGCGGCGTACTAATGCATTGCGCAAAAGTCACATCGGGACTACTACGAGGACACCCGATATTAAGTTATTGAGTAGGACTTACCAGCTAGCACTATATTCAATCAGTGTCATAACCAAGACCATATTTGCCCTTGCTCAAATTGAGGGTTTGTTGCGGTTGTTGTTTACTAAATAATGAGATCGTGTGAAAAAAAATCGCCTCCATTCCACCCTGTGAAAGTGGATGTACAGCGAAGATGGTGCGGACGTTACACGGCGTTACACAAGCATTACCACCACAAGTGGCATGCGTCAAGCGCGAACGCATGTATGCTCAAGTGCACCATACATGCTCATTTTTCTAGCCCCACGCGAAGTGAAAGTGCCTTATAAAACTAAACTAATGTTTAAAAGTAAATATGGTGAGAAAATTTGTAAAGTACGACTTACACGCAAGCTGCAGACATGATAGCATGAAATCGTAATCTGAATATACAAGAAAACACAATTCTGCTACGCGGAAAATCAAACACAAACCCCTTTTCCAGCTGCTTTTTTTTACTGAGTAGAGCACGAGAAATCCCAACCAACTAGAGGCTAACAGCTTCGCTGTAATAATTATAGTTAAAAAAAAGTAAACAAATGCGAAGTTTATTATATTAGGCGCTTTGTCTGGCCTGGCTAAACAACGTTCTCCATTTTGTTTTTGTTTTTTTCTTTTCTTTACTTATTTACGTTGAGATTGGGCTCAGCTATATAGTGGGAAGGCCCACGTGCGATACACCCATCGCAGTGAAAAACGCTCCAATGTGTAGGCTACAAACTTTCCAGTGTAACGTTTCTGTCCGCCACGTGCTTCTGCATGTGTCCAGGTTTTCTGAAGGTACACGAAATCTATGTATATTATATAGGATACTGCTTGAAATGCCGACGCTCACAGTAGTATCGCATTACCACCTCTAATCTTCTTTTGTTTTTGCTGCCTCTTCTTGTCGACCTTTTCTAGCGCCTCGTAGAGAACCAGAAACCCGCTCGTCCGTCCAACCCTTCCACCCGCCTTACGAATAAATTATATTCTTGACTCCCTACGTTGCGTTTTGCATAGCTTCCGTCGTGGCTTTCACACAGGTCAGGGACACAGAAACGAAAAAGCCTCTGGGACCATGGCAACGTGGAGAGCTCGTGGTTCGAAGTCCAAACCTGATGCGTGGATACTGGGGGAGACTGCACGAGTCCATCACCGACGAAGAAGGCTGGTACAGCACAGGTAGGAGTGTATGAGAAACGTGCACGTACAACGTGCTTTGATAAACCGTAGAGCGAATAGCACTTCTCAGATGCGCGCACAGTGAAACAAGTAGTTATACATACGAATTAAATAGTACTTCTTCACACGTATACAACGTGGAAGACAAATGTATCGTTATCTCTACGTTTCTTTATTCACCAACATATATTTAACCACTTTGTTGAGGCACAATACGAGCCTTCCCGCAAAACAACGCCCGCATCTCGAAATATTTTGTAAACGTTTATTTTCCGAAATACATTTGGTGCGAATGAATCCACTGAATGCATTCACAAGAACTCCTTTTGTGTTACCGTGGACAGCTTTTGCACAGCCTTCGCTGAGGTGATGCAGCGTCTGTATGCTAGTCCATGCCTGTCCATGCCTGCTTTTTCTTAGGCTTACCAAATTTAGCTGGTAGAACACACAACAAGGTGTAAATGATCACGACTGTGAGCTTAAAGCGATAGGATGAAGTATTGTCAAGAGCGAATACCTGTGAGGTCGCGACACATCCAGCGCTGTGCCGCCATTGGCCTTGGAGAAGAGGAATAAAGGGACAGGATTCAGGAATTCAATGATGAGGGCAATGATATTAAGGTCAATCCAAGCTTTCATTACAGCAGTTCATATAAACCACAAGTCATGGCGAGGTCCACATAGCGGCTAATTTCTTAGCGAGCAAATGGTTCTCCCGGCCACGAGTCCCGGGTAACTTTTTATGGCAAGAGACTCACAGTGCAAATTAGGATACAGGACGTAATTGAAGGCTCGAGGACAAGCATTTTCATCTCCGGTTCCAATATTTCCGCGTGTTCTGCTTTCGCGCTGTAACCTGAGCAGGACCGAAAATTGTCGACAAACCTATGAGTGCTACTTCTGAACGCTTCTGACTGCACAATTGCAGCAACCTTGAGAGCAACCGGTTAACGCGCTTTAATTCGGGGGGCACGCAGGCGACCTGTGCTACTACGACAAAGACGGCTGGCTGTACCTAGTTGCGCGACAGAGCGATTACTTCTGCGTCCGTGGGAGCAAGTATTGGCCGGTCCAAGTCGAGGCCGTGCTGCTCAAGTGTCCAGGGGTTCATGACTGCGCCGTCGTAGGAATACCACATCCCGAAGCCGGAGAAGTGGCGCACGCTCTGATTGTGCCCGAACCAGAAGCAAGAACACTGAGCGCCTATCACGTCACGCAATTCGTGGAAGGTTAGCATCTCTTTTCTTTCTTTTTTTCGTTCTTATCTAAGTTCACTGCGCGCGACGTCCTCACCATATAGAAAGTTTTCTGGTTGGTTTTCGGCAGCATTAGCTCAACTTCACACACCCACCTAACTGCTTCAGCAGCTTTAAACGTTAGCGGTTGGAGCTTGTTGGTATGTCATAATTAGCGAGAGTTATGCTAGGCAAATGACGAGTACACAACGTTGCAGACGACGACAGGCGCTATCTTCCAACTGAGATTAGTTTGGCCAGAGCGCGAAAGTAAGTAGACGAATGAAAAACAGGTGACCAACAAGGGATGAAGCTAAGAACAGAAACAGCAGAAGCCATACCATCGCCACCTCCCACAAACTTATTTTTTCGCCAAAAAAGAGACACGGATGGCTTGCTCACAGATATGCCGTGATCGCTTGTCATCTGATCAGCTTCCACGATGATGCGAGTGCACGGTCATCCCAGTGTTTATACAAACTTTGCGTGTATTTGAAAATGCAATGTTGTGCAACAAAGTCATCTTTGCCATTGCGGAAATTATTCGCGTGTTCTCGTTGGCGGGCGTTCAGACGTCTTCCGCTCTGACCCACGTGAAATGCACCGCACGACACAGGTGTTTAACAAACCACCCCCCGCGCACACTCCACAACGCTGTTCCTGCGCTTAACATTGCAAATGTCAGACTGTTTGTTTAGAGTCCTGGTTAGCTTTGCAATGCTAGCTAACTTGAAAGGGGCAGAAAACGCCACGCGAACGTCAACTCATTGCCCAATCGTTTTCAGCAGGTGGTGAACTCTGTGCTTGTAAACTCTCTGCCGTCATTCCTTAGAAGCACATAGTTTCCCACACCAAGTCAGCAAGGTCCACTTATTCGGCTCTGCTGGGACAAGGTCAGCGTTCCGGCTGTCTTGCTGACACAAGCATTATGCGCTCACAGGTTAGCGTCCCTTCTCAACAGCAGTGTGTCTATATCACAACATAGTGTACGCACTGATCTGAGCAGAACGGACGGCAAAGATCGAGCTGATTCCATCTACCTCATCCGGCATCCGAGGGCAGAGAAACGCCGATGGTTTTCCTTCAGTCTCAACTCGTGGACCGTCGATGTATGACACCCGCAACACCGCCGACGGCATTCCCCATCAAGCAAGGTTTCCGAGATATCTTCAGTGGAGCACTAAACCTTGCTATAGCTTTCAATGCTTCGCCTTCGGGCAAGACTGCCATTTTATTTTTATTGCTGGCATGCTCGTACTTTATGTTCTATCGTAACTATAATGTATAGATATATTTAGTGCGTTATTGTTTGCTGGAAAGCAGCAAATTGTGCTGTACACTTATTTCGTTCGACTAAAACCGGTGTTAAAGGTATTCCAGTAGACAGCGTTTAACCACGAGACTCCTAGCATTACCTTAGGCAACGTGAATGTTTTTCCTCTGATTTATCATTTCATTATTTTTTTTTTCCTGTCCAGTTAACGCACCGAAGGGTTGCCAGTTGGAAGGCGGCGTCACATTTGTCGACGAGATTCCACGCAGCAATAGAGGAAAGCTTGTCAGGCGTCAGCTCGTCCAGTGGATTCTCGGGAAGCGAGAACAGGGAGGCATCAACAGTCGGGAAGCTGAGGCGTAATGTCTAACAGATTTCCCGGGCCACGCTATCCTGCACGGTATAAAGCACAGCGCGCACCGTGGGTGTGCATTCGTATAGTAAAATTGCAATATTATCAATGCGAAAGCATTATATGCCCCATGAAATGGAAAATACGGCGTCAGTTTTATCTTCCGATGGTACCAAAACCCATGTGACCAAGTGATGACGTAACGTTCTCGACTCTGGACCTGCTGCGGCTCGGACTGAAAAATTCCACGGCGAACAGCTACGGCGTCGGGCCTCGACCCTTATTAAAATTTGATTAAGGTGCATTAAAGTGAATTAAGGTAGAATAAAGACAATGTGCATGAATGTGACGCTTTTATTTAAGGTGATCACTTCGACAACTCGTCATGCTTTCGCATTCAAATCACGCAAGGATACATAAGCCACTGTCACTTATTAATAAAGTGCACGCTGAATAGCACGCTCAGGTATTCCATGTAATTGCTGTGTCATGGCTCCTAACGAGCTGAAGCTTAACACGAATGGTCACAAGGCTCGTGGACACTGTCGAAACATAAGCCTGAGAAATGGTGTTTTGCCTTTTGTGTTCATTATGCAAGGCACGTTCCCCTTGCAAACATTTCGATGTAGGAGGCACTCTGTTCTGTACCGGGTGTTTCAGCGAACAACTTCAAAAATTTTTAAAGGTTGCCTGTGACAGAAGGCACAATTCCAGTTCATGAGTTGGTCTACTAGAAGATGCGGACATTACTTGCACAAAATATCAAAGTGCATAATCAACTAATTAATAAAAATTCACAAATTACGTTTTTAACGAAATACCTGATGGCCCACATTGCAAGTTAAACATTCTAGCCGTAGTGTTAACAAGGTTGATCCACTTGGAACAATTTCTCAGGATGACACCAGTTTTCAGGTAAGCATTCCCTAACTTTACGGAGAAAGACATCGGCGTTCCACTTACCTTGGTGCTTCAATGCATAAAACGGCGTTTTGTTAAGGAACTAGCCGTGGATACGCCTTGCGAACTCCCCGGCTAGAATTGCTCAATTGCAGTATTCGCTATAATTAGTTCAAGTTAATTCGTGGATTTTGGCTAATTAGTCGAATACGCAATTCAATTCCTTCTGCAAGTAATGTCCACATCTTCGAGTAGACCATGTTATGGCTGGAGTAGATAACATGCTGTTTGTCATGCGCAAGAGAAGCATCCGAGAGCCACGCTGGGAATATAGTCGGAGGACAGTCCCCAGGCGATGCTGGCCGCTACTAATTTTCACGTAACGAGCTCCCCTCGTCAGAGAAGAAGGCCACAAAGGGAACAAAAAGTTGCCACTCCGGGGGAGGCCGAGACGACCCGAAGGGCTCATGGACATTTCCCGGAAGAAGGCGCCCCGAACTGGTGCCTGCCCTATGCCGAGAAGTAGCGGAGAAGATCAGTTGGGAGTAAGAGATCTCCTCTGCCATTCCCACGGCCTCTCCACCTTTGCGCCCACTAAAACTGGGTGGGGCTGCATGTCCGATATTCCGTTTGCGACAGTGTTGCTTGTGCTTCTTGACTGGCTGTCGTCCTGGTGGGTTGTAACTGGCTATCGCCAAGAGGGAGGCTTGGAATAGAGGTGTTATAATGACGGTGCGGAGAAAAAACACGGTGCTCTGGGCCATAGAAACGAAGCTCATCCAGACGATCGTTGTTAAACACTTGATCTTTTTCTGTTTTTCTATTCAACGATGTAAGGGCGCCTGACAGCGTCACAACATGCCGAGAGTCAGTGGGACTATACTAACCCAGGACCAACCAAATTAATAAGGCCCACTAAGCTTCACCAAAAGACACTCCCTTACCAGGACAGGAACTGGCCTCCCTGGTGCAGTATGCGGCCACTACATCCCTTATGACTGCTTCAATCAACCAATGGCCCTCAGTCCCCAGCATCTGCGGCGCAGCTGGCCAAGGCGGCGGTCGGGCCTGTAACGTAGCAGAGGGTGCTAAGCATCTTTGGACCCGGAAAGGCCATCACTGGGAACTGATCCTAACAACTTACAATGCACAAACGTTGTCGAGTGAATCTAGCTTAGCAGGACTCTTTCAGGAAATATGAGGCATTGATTGGGATACCATTGGCCTTAGTGAGGTTAGAATAACTGCTGAGGGTTATACAGTGCTGACTAATGGCCACGTCCTCTACTATAGAGGACTCTCAAATAAGAAACAATACGGGGTAGGATTCCTAATCGATAAGGACATAGCCGGCAGCATTGACGAATTCTACTGCAATAATGAGAGGGTAGAAGTGGTCGTAATAAAACTAAATGCGATTTGGAGTAAAAGTAGTAGAAGCCTACGCTCCAACCTCCAGTCATGATGATGGTGAAATAAAACAGTTTTATGAAAATGTTGAATAAGCTATGACAAAAGTGCAAACTCAACATACTGTAGTCATGGGCGACTTCAATGCAAGATAGAAAGAGAGAGGGATATAACGAAGGCAGGGATGTTAACCAGCCAAGAGTCTGGTTGGCTACAGTACGCTAGGGGAAGGAAGAAGGGGAAAACAGAAGGGAGAGAGAGAGAGGGTGTAGAGACCTACACGGACAGTACTTGAATCAAAGCCACTCGTACAAACCAGACGCTTTCAGAAAGCACAAAAGTGCCTTCACTGCCTTCTGAGCCGATGATCGGCGGGGACGGCGCTCTACTACTGTCTTTCACTCAAAAGACGATCATCCAGCTCCCTCAATTACTTGCACAAAGAATGTTTTTGTGCTCGAAATTGAGGACAGTGGCACAATAAGTGGCCAATGTTCGCCTCGCATCCGCGAACATCACATGCAGGACCATCAGCCATTCCAATTAGTGCTCAATAAGCTTTCGTGAAAGCAGGCTGATGAAGCAGTGATTGGTAACTACGGCATCGATTCTAGGAACACTAGAGGAGAGATGTTGGTAGAATTCACGGAAAGGAATAAGCTGAGAATGATGAACACCTCCTTTAGGAAGCGTAGCAACAAAAAGTGGACCTGTAAAAGCCCTTATGGGGAAACAAGATATGTAATAGATTTCATGCTTTCTGCCGATCCCAGCATAGTCCAGGATGTAGAAGAAAGTAGGGCAAAGAACAGGGATCATACGTTAGTGAGGTCTAGGATCAACCTGTATATGAAGAGAGAAACAGTAAAATTGGTCAAGAAGAAACAGGCCAACCTAGTCGCTGTAAGAGTAAAAGCAGAATAATTTAAGCGGGTCCTTGCAAACAAATATTCAGCCTTAGAACAGAAGGATGAAGATGGCATAGAGGTAATAAACGAAACCGCAATAAGAGTGCCTTCCGAAGCAGCGGCTCAAGTAGGGGGTAAGGCACCAAGGGCAACCTCTAGGTAAGCTCTCCCAAGTAACAAAAAACCTAGTAAAAAATGACAAATATTGGAAGTCTCTAACGTAAGAGATCAAATAGAATTCGCAGAACTCTCAAAATGGATCCACAAGGAAAAAGTGAGGGAAATTCCTAATTGCAACGTAAGAAAGTCTGAAGAAGCAGTCAAAAATGGACGCAGCATGAAATCAGTGAGAAAAAAAAAACTTGGCATAGGACAAGCCAAGATGTATGCACTGAAAGTTAAGCAGGGTGACATCATCAGCAATTTCGAAGATATAGTAAAAGCAGTGGAAGAATTCTATACTGACCTGTAGATTACCCAGAGCAACCACGATACCTCCATTCGTAGTAGTAAAAAACAGGTTACAGAGGCTCCTTCTATAACTAGCGTTGAAGTTAGAAGAGCCTTGCAATACATGAAACGGGGAGAAATGACAGGAGAAGATCAAATAATAATAATAATAATAATAATAATAATAATAATTACTTCTTTATTTCCAACAGTGATGGAGGAGACTGCGGATAAAAGTGGCTTAAGAGACTAGCGACTTCACTAGAGCCGGCAGCCTCCTTTACAAGGCAAACAGCGATTGAAAAGGAGATATATATACATAGCAATTGACTACATGTGACATATGTATAAAAAATACACGCAAAAACACAGATTTCCTGAAAGACGCTCCTCAATTATTTAAGAAAGAATGAGTGACAAAACGTTGACGTAAAGCTCGTACATCAGTTATATAAATATCAAGACTTGATTTAAGAAACAACTTTAAAAGTGTTGGTAGCGTGTATGATATCTTTTGTGTAGAATACTTGGCTCGCGGAATGACCACCATCGACTGTTCCGTACACCTTTTCATGTAAGAATGTGTGTTCCTGATGAGATTAGATAACTCATGAAGAAACTTTAAATTCTCGTTTACCTCCCGTTTGAAAGCTTGACTTAACTTGTAATTATAAAGGTTAAACGCGGGTATTATATTTGCTTTCGTAAATATAGCGGATTTAATCAAAGTTGAAGGAGACATCATGCTTGAAAAGCTTGCGACTCTTGATACGATATGTATCACGACTTCAAGCGTGCCGGAAAACTGGGAAGAATGCCAACATTATACTAATCCACAAAAAAAAGAGATGTTAAAGAATTGAAAAATTATAGGCCCATTAGCTTATTTCCAGTATTGTATAAGATATTCATCAAGATAACTTCCAGTAGAATAAAGGCAATCCTGGACTTTAGACAATCAAGAGAACAGGCTGGTTTCAGGAAGGGATACTTTACAATGAATCACATCCTTGTCATCAATCAGTCAATCTAGAAATCCGCCGAGAACAAGTAGCCTCTCTATATGGCTTTCATAGTTTACGAAAAGCATTTGATTCAGTAGAGATACCAGCAGTCGTAGAGGCATTACGCAATCAAGGAATACAGGACGCTTATGTAAATATCTTGGAAATTTTCTACAGACATTCCACAGCTACATTACTTCTTAACAAGAAAAGTAAGAATATACCTATAAAGGAAGGGGTCAGGCAAGGAGACACAATCTCTCTAGTGCTACTCACTGCGTGTTTGTAAGAAGTATTCCAGCTATTAAACTGGGAAGGCTTAGGAATGGGGATCAACGGCGAATATCTCAGCAACCTTCGGTTTGCCGATGACATTGTTCTATTCAGCAACAATGCAGAGGAGTTACAACAAATGATTGAGGACCTTAACAAAGAGAGTGTAAAAGTGGGGTTGATTAATATTCAGAAGATCAATGATCAAAACCCTGGCAAGGGAACAAGAGTCCAAGATCACCAGTCAGACTCTAGAGCCTGTGAAGGAGTAACGTTACCTAGGTCAATTACTCACAGGGGACCCTGATCATGAGAAGGAAATTTACAGAAGAATAAAGATGGTTTGGAGCGCAAACGGCACATATTGTCAGATCCTGGCTGGAAGCTTACCATTATCATTGAAAGGTGTGCAATCAGTGCATTTCACCGGTGCTAACATAAGTGCAGAAACATGGAGAGTGGCAAAGAAACCTGAGAAATAGTTAAGATAACAAGTTAAGAGAACAGAAAGAGAGCGGTTTGCATCAGAGATCAAACGGGGATAGCCGACATTCTAGTTGACATTAACAGAAAAAAATGGAGCTGGGCAGGCCATGTAATGCGAAAGTTAGATGACCTGTGGACCATTAGGTTTACAGAATGGGTGCCAAAAGGAGGGAAGCGCAGACGAGAATGACAGAAGACCAGGTGGGGTGATGAAATGAAGAAAATCGCAGGCACAAGTTCGAATCAGTTGGCGCAGGACAGAGGTAATTAGAGATCGCAGGGTGAGACCTTCGTCCTGCAGGGGACATAAAACAGGCTGATGATAATGATGATAAAATAAGTTTTGTTCAAGTGCCGGTAAACCTGTTGGTTTTCGTTTTTCCAACTTCCTGTTTCTGCTTTCTTCAACCCAAAGCATCCGCCACGCTACTGTATAGAGCCGGGTTCAAGACATAATCTAGCGCCGCAACAATCATCAACTAGAATTCTGCTGTTTGCCACAGGCAACCTCTAAAAAACTTTGAAAGTGTTCGCTTAAATACCCTGTATATTGTGAAAGAACGAGTACTGTTCTTTTTTTTTACCTAAGTTCTACTTTTCCCTGTGGTCATGTAGCTCAGGAGGTTTTCATAATTATTAGAACTATACGTGCACAATTTCACGCAAAATAAAGCTGAATGTGGTGTTTTAATGCGTGTTTTCACACATGCACACGCACATGCACACAATGAGCCATAAGGCATGTTGTTGGGCTAGTCCGTTCATAGATTCAGGATTTTTTTTAATCGCGCGAAGAAGACAAGACGGGAACATAAACACAGACGCGCAGGCAAAGTGCATACTCCCAACTGGCCTTATTTCGTGAAGGCAGAGAAATTATAAGGTTCTTGAAAATAGCAAAACAAAACAAACGAGCGCACAATTTCTTTGAGATTGTTCCTTGTTTTTGTATTTTGGAGAACCTTATAAATTCCCTGCCTTCACGAAATAAAGCCAGTTGGAAGTATGCGCTTTGTGTGCGCGTCTGCGTTTACGTTCACGTCTTGTCTTCTTCGCGCAGTTTAGAATTTTTGCTGAATATACAATGAGCAGCCCATGAATACTGGCCTTTACATATAACTGCCGAGAGTCTCGTTCCACGAATCGTTCTGCATATTAGCACAAGGAGGTTGAAACAGACGAGCTTTATTTCGTTATTACGAACAGTGCACAGTCAATGGAGAGAGAGGCGGCATAACGAAGAACCGGGAGATAAGCGCTGTTTGAAGCAAGGCAGTGCGATATAATCAGGATTTTAATGCGTTACAACAAATAGCATAGCCTCTGATCCTTCACGTTCCTGTGCAGACGTTGTCGGCACAGGGTCCGCATCAACAGCATCGCTATAAAAAAGGAAAGGACGAAGCCTTCCATCTCTTTCGGTGTCTTCATTTTATCGTGACCTCATAAGCTCCAACTCGCTCGATTCACTATCCTTGTGCAATAAAACTTTCTGAACTGTTCTCGTAATGCGCCCCTCATTGACGAGCAAGCACATTGGCTGCTTAAAGCACGTAGAAACACCTCGACGGCCAGGAATTATTCCGCAGAGCGTCTACAACCCTTGTCGAAAAAAAAAGAATACATGCTATTGCACGCATTCACCAGATATGTTGTTCGGCTGTGAGGCCCGATTCCTGTAGCGCTCCAACATTCCAGACCTCTGGATTGCAAGTACGAGAGTTTTCTTCACTTCCCAGACCACATGAACGCATTTAACAAGCCTGAGGTCACCATGGCGATCGCAGACAATTTAGATTGTTTACCTTATGACAAAGCGTGCACACTCACGTGCAAAAGTTTGGTTACGCCACATACCACGATATATTTTTTTTTTCTCTTCAGCCTAGACACGCTGGCTAAAATCAACTGTTGCAGCCTGCACGCATCTTTCCTTCAACCAATGTGATGCATTGAGACATTTTCACGTTGCACGGTGTTGCTAAATGAATTTAAAAATGTAATCCAGTTCAATTCAGTTCATTTCTTTCTTATACAAGACGGAGAAGCAAATGCTAAAGGCCATGTGGCCTAACAGAGGCTCTTGCTCTTGAACGCGTTCGGCATACGCGTACCATTCCACAGTCCATATAGGTATATCTACAAGCATTGCGCGCACACTTAGTCAGAAATCACCACCCAAGCACTGCGTACAGATGGTTACCCAGCGAAGCTGAAACGTGCGGCCCCAGTTTTTGTCACCGGGTTAATCCCGACGGTTCATTACACGACGGCTTGGCAGGCTGCCGGATCCTCGGTACGCAGTTGCGGCTTGCGCTCGGCTGCAGGAGCCTGTTATTGTGCCCGGGCTGCAGCACACGGTGTAGACGAGCTCGTTGCCGGCCCTATGCATAGCCTTATGCGTTCCCGGCCCGATTTCCTTATTACATAGAAAAACACTGCCTGGTGAGCAACTCTGAAAAAAAAAACTCAAGCCTGTAAAACCGGGCGCAGGTCGGAAGCTAGGACGACAATAACGCCGGCGTCTGAGTTATTCTTGTGTCCGAGTTTGCACGCCTGTCTTTTTCGTACCATGAACACCAACCAACTTGCTCAAACTTCAGTCATTCTAGGCTGCAATTACGTGCGTGCGTTCGCATGGACGACGCATTGTTTTGTTTTGTTTTGCCACTGCTGTTGGCTCATACTCATTATGGCGGATTGGCCGAGATTCAGGATAGCGCTTATTAGTGGCTGGAAAACAACTAAAATATTCCGGGAAGATTCCAAAGAATGAAAAATAACATGAAGTACTAAAATGTATCAAGAAAATCGCCTTGAAGCAGTTAGAAGTTCTTCAAGGGCTGAGCAACTATCCCTGCGTGACAGTGTCCAAGGAAGGAGGCTTTCAGAGAAAGAATTTCCGAAATTGAAGAATGCACTACAATTTGTCGAAATGTTATTTATAAAATACTTGTCCTTCATAGCGAAACGGTGAGAGAATAAAGAAGAAATATCAATCGCCTCATCACTTCTACATAATGGACACAGTGGAGAACCAGACTAGATCTGTGCTTACAATAAATTGAGGAAAATATTCGACAACGTGTGCCTGTATGTGTGCACGTGCGTGCGCGTGTGTGCGTGTGCGTGCGTGTGCGTGTGCGTGCGTGCGCGTGTGCGCGTGTGTGTGCGTGTGCGCGCGTGTGTGTGTGTGTGTGTGTGCGCGTGTTTGTGCGCGTGTGCGCGCGTGTGTGTGCGCGTGTGCGCGCGTGTGTGTGTGTGTGTGTGCGCGTGTTTGTGCGCGTGTGTGTGCGCGTGTGTGTGCGTGTGCGCGTGTGTGTGTGCGTGTGTGTGTGCGTGTGCGCGCGTGTGTGCGTGTGCGCGCGTGTGTGCGTGTGCGCGCGTGTGCGCGCGTGTGCGCGCGTGTGCGCGCGTGTGCGTGTGCGTGCGTGCGCGTGCGTGCGCGTGCGTGCGCGTGCGTGCGCGTGCGTGCGTGCGTGCGCGTGCGTGCGCGTGCGTGCGTGCGCGTGCGTGCGCGTGCGTGCGCGTGCGTGCGCGTGCGTGCGTGCGTGCGTGCGCGTGCGTGCGCGTGCGTGCGTGCGTGTGCGTGCGTGCGTGTGCGTGCGTGCGTGTGCGTGCGTGTGCGTGCGTGCGCGTGCGTGCGTGCGTGCGTGCGTGTGTGTGTGCGTGCGCGCGTGCGCGCGTGTTTACGAGCCACAATCTGTCTTGACACTGACAAAAAGAAAAAAACTCCAAGGAGTGCAAGAACTGCGTAGCAAAGTCCAGGACACTAATCCCAGCGTTGCATCTCTTATCATACGACAGAGATAAGTGGGGTATGGTTTGTTTTCTTGTCCATCGACGCAAACGCGCAGATGCGTTCCGCTCGTGCTCTTGTCAACTGCTGGTCACAGCGCATTCTAAGCTCAACATACTTCCAAAGATGGCCTCCCCACTCAAGAGCTGCGTCAATCCGACTGAACACCCGTTCGACACCCGCAGGAACTTTGGGGAGTACATGGTTCAACATCTCAGGCGCCACGCTAGCTCAAAACTGGTGAGGAAGCAGATGGCCAGCGTATAGCTGTGTAACAGTAGATAAACGCCTTCTAAAACCATGCTGATTCGGGTTCAAGATACTAGAGCTTTCATAATGGCCGAACAAGCTTTTAGATGAAATGTGTTCCAAAATTTTACATGTGCAGGTGATCAATATTGGTCTATAGTTTTGAACATGATGTTTGTCATCGGATTTATGAATTGACCCAACTCTTTCATTCAACCAATCAAACGGCAGACTATGCTCATCCAGAGATGCTTGAAATAGAATTAGGAGCTATTATGAGACCTTATCTATAAGCGTCTTAAAAGTTCATTAGGGATGCCATCTGGGCCAACTGATTTTATCGGATTTATGTATAGCAGTAAAGAAAAGATTCTTTCCTCTGAAAAACAAATATCTCTCATGGCAGAAAGTGCACAATCGTCTGGCGTGCTCAATTCTTCAGCCATTAGCTCTGGTGGAGCAAACACAGAGTGAAAAAAGCAGTTGTACTTATCGGCAGCCTCTAAAGGTTTTATAATAACACTTCCAGAGTCAACAACGTAGTTGGTGTATTCGTTTGATGGAGCAAGATGATGCCAAAATCGCTGCGGGGAGTCTTTCGTGAACCCAGGAAGTGTCTGTGAAGGATACTTTTCTATTGCGACCTCGATTTTCTCCCTCAACATCTGTGAAAAATGGGAGATTTCTACTTGGTTTCCTTTATTTTTCCTTCTCTTGAGTTTTAGTTGTCGCTTTAACTGAATAATTCATCCATTTGTCAAGGGACAATCGTTTGGGAACAATATGTTTCACACAGTAGTGTACAATAGTTTTAAACTGGTTCCACAGCGTGTTTACGTCAGTTGCCCCATAAGAACTGTACAACATTTCTAAATAATCTAAAATTCTCCCATCGTCAGCTCTAGAGAAGTCATTTATAAGGAGAGTGTCTCTCCATGTTCTTCGGAAGCAGTGCCTCCTTCACACTTAGCAAAATGACTTTGTGGTCACTCAGCCCATCGTGAACGGAAATGTTGTAATCAGTGAACTTATTAATGAAAACCAGGTTCAACAAACATGTTGAGGATGTTCCAATTCTTGTTGTTTCACTTACTATTTGGATAAGATTGTTACTAAACGCAGTATCCATTAAAACTTCCCAATGTTTGTTTAACACGCTGATTATATCAAGTTTGTTTCATAGTATACCCAGTAGGTCAAAATCACCCGCTATGATCAGGCGCGTCTCAACAGGGACATTATTTATTGCAACGAAAATCTTGGATAGATTGTAGGAACTCTATGGGTGAGTTTGGTGGTCTGTAAACTGCTCCGGTTGTGCAGGGTGCACTACACAACGTAGTTTTGCACCATATACTCTCGTTATCGGGGCTGCCCTCTAAAAACACCAGTTCGATGTCTTCCTTACAAATGATGGCGACGCCACCGCCTAGTGCGCTTCGATCTTTGCGAATGATCTTGTATCTAGGGGGTATTACCTCGCCATCCATGATCTCCGGATGTAACCATGTTTCCGTTACTATCACAATGTGTGGATTGAAATCGCAAGGATGTTCAACTTCAAGTGCCTTATTCACTAGGCTGTGTACGTTAATATTTACCACGCTAAATTCTCGAGCATCATCCGTGCATTGTCATACAGAACGCTGGTCACTTGCTTCCTTCCTTTCTAGTTTTGACCTCCATGCTCCGACGTCAACCCAGACATTTGTTTCTTTGTCAATGACAATGTTATTGTGTACTAGCTGAATCTGTGATCCCCTATCTTTTTCCTGTTTTGAACTTTCCCATAATTAACTTCGCTTTTCCAAAGTAGACGCAGAAAAGTCATCAGAGGAAAATATCTTAGTACCCTTTAGTTTTTACTGCGTATGACGCAGTAAGTCCGCCAAATTAAAATAACAAAAGAATAAGGGGAGTGCATTCAGACCTTATCACTTTAAGCTGTAGTTCATTCAAGCTTAGCTCCGCGTCACCATCCAGTGATAAATCCACTGAAGTTAACGCACTCGAATCATCACATTCCGTCACCATCCGAGCGTTGACGGTAGAATAGCAACAGAAGATCGAACACCACAACAAAGCATGACCAATTAGCGAAACAACGACTCAAGCGAAAGCAATGAAAAAGCAACCTAGTTGCCTTATTGTGTCGTGCAATGAATAAATACAAAACGTTGAGAGAAAGAAAGAGAGAAGGAATGGCAGGAAATTTGACCAGAGAAAAGGCATAGTGCCCTTTCATTCAATATAACCTAGCTCTATTTCCCCTGAAAAGCCTTTTCAGGAAACATTACTTTACCAAACACTCTGTTTTTAAGAACAAAACAAGTTCCGTCACTCGCCAATGTCTGAATGAGTTTTCTGTCTGCTCATATTCTTCGCTAATCAGATCGACGGTACAAGCCACGAAGCATTCACCTATGGCGAAGTAGCAGAGCAGGTGGATGCCGTGCGGACTGCGCTCTGGCGACTGGGCCATGAAGCGGGAGACAAGATCCTGCTCCTCAGCTCAAACCGGACGCAATTGCTGCCGATGTTTCTGGGTGCAGCGTCCGCCAACGTGGCGTCCATCAGTGAAAGCCCGGGCTTCAGTGTCGGTGCGTATGCGGAGCACACTCTTCACCATCCGAGTATTGACGGCCGAAGAGTGATGGAAAATCCAACACCACAACAAAGCATGGCCAATTAGTGAAACAACAAGTTAGCGAAAGCAATGAAATAGAAACCTAGTAGCCTGATTCTGTCATGCAATGAATAAATGCAGAACGTCGAGAGAAAGGAAAAGAGAAGGAATGGCAGGGAAATTGACCGATGAAAGCGAAATGAAAGATAAAGAGGGTAAAAGGTAACTAATCTCATTTGCTTCACCCTACACGCGTAGAAAACTGGTTATGATAATGAAAGGGTCAGAGAAGAAGGGAGATAGATAATAAAAATGTTTATTGCATAAAAGAAGCTTTGCAGAGGCGTCCTCATTCCAGAATGCCTTGAGCTCGGGCCACATCCTGGGCCCTCGCAATCAGCCGTTGCTGATCCTCGAGGTCAGAGCTGGCCAAGGCTCTCTCACATAGCTCGTTGGTTTGAAAGGTTCGGAGGATCTAACGGTGCCTGTCCGCAACCTCGTACAATGTGCCTAAGGGACCCGGGTTCTGCGCAGAAGCAGCATTGCGGAGAGAATTGTGTATGGGCTACGAGGCGATTTCTGGTTGAGTGGGGTAATGTGTTGACTTGTAGAGGTCGGAGAAATCGCTCTTGCTCTAGTGACTTGTTCGGGGGTCACAGCTGCACGCGGTCAGAGTCGGTCTCATAGATCGTTTTTCACAAAACATCGGAGCAGGGCTTCTAAAAGGCTGATGTACAAGCATTCGCCAAAGCGAACCTCCCAGAATTCTATTCAGATAGCGGGCCAGCTTTGCTGCAGCTATATAGCTTTTAAAAAAAAAATGGAGGATGCCTAAACTTCGCGTCCAAGTTTGCAACGCGATAGCATTCAAAGATCCCTGACTGCTTTTCACGCGTCCCGGCAAGTGCTGCGTATGTAACCGTAATGTTTAACGGGAAACACTGGCGGCGAACGCTATTCACGGAGGCGGGCTTTCTGGCAGAAACGCGGCCTCTTGCGTGGGCCGCGATGCGGTGGAGGCGAGCGCCATCTGGAGGCGTCGCAAGGCAGCGGACGTGCCACTCTGTGGTTTCCAAGATATTTGCGCGCCGTCTATGTATGGGAGAAAAGTTGTAAAAGGGGTTTATTTGAGTTCTCGCGTAACAGAATTATGCTTTCTCGTATATTCAAATTACAATCCGACGCTATTTTGTCTGTAGGTTGTGTATAAGTTGTACTTTACGATCTTACTATGTCTTTTAGCTTGGGAAATTCAATTAGTTCAGTAACTTCCTTGAGTCACATGGAGGGTCTGAGTATGGGTGGCTCGAAAATTTTTCGCGAAAGCGACGTCCGACGCTGGACGCCGACGCTGACGCCGGACTTTCGCCGACACGGGACCCTCAACGCTGTCGCGTTAAAGCAATGCACTTTATCCAGCTAAGCTAAATTGTTCAGCTTATCAAGGACTGAAGAGAAATAGGCCCTTATGTTGGCCTTCGATAGATTAGACAGCCGTCCTCTTGGCCTCCACCGACGGTTACACATGGATGCAAAAAGCACACTTTGCATAAACTGGTATAACTCTGCACCCTACAACTAAACATCTGAAGTGTTGAAACAGGATTAGCGCACTCTGCTAATTACTTTCTTTTTCTGCAAGACACTGAATCGATGGAGAAGTGATCACACACCTTTGTTACCAGGAAAGGGATGCTAAGGTGCAATAATTTACACGCGGGGTTGAAGGGACACCATGATCGTCAGCCGTACCAACGTTTGTCAGAAAATGGCATGTTTAATTATTTGCCGCCATGACAGAACGACGAAAGTGCGGTTGTATTCAGTCACATGTTTACAACGCAATAAAACAATAAACTAACATGGAGGATACAAGGTGATTGTAAATTGTCGACTCGTGCATTGTTATCTATCTTGTGTCCTCTTTCTCTGGCCCCCTTTTTTTTTATGTTACGCTAGTAGCTTACGACCGTGTCATTTCTAACAACGACGAAAGATAACCTTAAAGGCAAGCTGCGGGCAGTATGCCAAACAGCATGTAAGAAATTTGGCCTCACAGTGAGCATTCCTTGTGAGTTCGTTGGTTTTCCTTTTTAATTTTTTTAGGGTGTGTTAGCCCTGTTACGTGTATATTGATGCCCATCTGCTGCTATTAGCGTCCTACCAAAACGTTCTAATGCCATTTGGATTGTCATTTCGAATTATTATTCTACTGACGCAGCCGCTGAATTATTCGCACAGATTATTAACAAAAATAAAAAAACATTTCGTTCGTTTGCTTTTCAAAAAGGCTGTTAAATTGCAATCTATGACTTGGAACCTTTCTTGGCTTGAGAAATCGTCATTAACCGTTGTTAGTACCTGACATTCCTTGACATCTATTCTCTTCTTTTAATGCGAGGGTACATGCCTCAGGGCCTGCAGGGGCATGGGATGCGCGCGAATAAGGCTGATTAAATTAATGAAAAAAGATTTGCAGATCTAATGAAGTCCAAGAGGGATCGATAATGTGGTCCGTGCGTCCAACCAGTGTAACCGCGTTGCTTCCCACAGTAAGTCAATTCAGCAAGCTAGATTTACTGAAGATGCACTGCAGTTAGTGGGCTGAAAATTTTTTGAGTTTACGATCCCAAAGCTAATTATCAGCTCTGAGAGACATCGTAGTGGAATGAAACGGTATCGTTCAGGAAATTCTGCGTTAGTTGTTCTTTCCAGGCGTGCTTGATTGCTCTAGTGGTGCTGCCGAAGGTTTCCTTCCCACCGCAAAGCGCGGGCGACAGGATGAGCAGTTCACTTCACCGGAAACTGCGTGAGTGAAGCAGAAACGCGCAATAATGCCGTACATCCACGACATCTCGCACAGACTGAAGAAGGTTGGCAATAGCGCAAACGTAAGCGTCATCTTTTCAGCGCCAATCAAGCTGTCCAACTTGTGCAAGGCCAGCTACTGTGGTTTTGAGAAGCCCAGTTGCCGGAAAAATCACAAGGAAGGCTATTTTCATTGCAAGAACAATATCGTGTATGAACTGCCCCTGTCGTGCGGCAAAAGATACGTCGGCCAAACGGGAAGGTGCGTAAATGATAGGTTGCGTGAACACGCAAATAATGTGCGAACTGGAGGAGTGGGGCACCTGGCTTTTCACTGCAGAAAGCATGGGTGCAGTCCCATTTATAATCAGTGCACTGTGATAGGAAGAAGTCCAACGCAAACAACACGTGAGATTATTGAAGCGGCGAAGACCGCTAGTTTGGGGAACGCTTGTGTTAACGCGCCTTCAATCGATCTTTCAAAAAAAGAATTCGATTTTTTAACGTGTCACAGAGGGTGGCTTGAAGGAGATGGCATTTAATCTTGCAATTACAAAAGAAAAATGTTTTGCCTATTCATGATCGCTTTTTCATCTTCGATATCATCTTAACTTTCCATTACACATGTCTCGTTGCTGTCTCATTTGATTAGAAACCAGCACATATGCGCATGCGTACGCTATTATCTGTTACCTATGTATATGTGTACCGCTTCGTAGAATAAAACAATTGTTGGAAGTTAGCGCTGTGTCCGCGTCGTACCTCTGTCTCTCATCCCTTTTTGTGCGCCAAAAGCCTAAAAGTTATGGAATACCAACATGCCCAAACCTACGCTCCTTTCTTGAGCGCGCGAGATTGAGTTGCGATCATCGGCTCACCTTCGCACGCTTTCACTTGCACATACAGCATATGGCGCGCGGTGACGGTGTTACCACCCTTGCACTTTATGAGGAACATCACTGGGACGACGACGATGGCAAAAAATGGCCCTTCAATGTCCGCACAATTTCTATCGCAATAAAAAGGAAACAGCGCTAAAGGGCGCAAAGGTGTACGCCGAAATGTCGGAGGTAGCCGCCATCACAGAAGGCATCCAAGATATATCCACAGTGGCTCGCCACAGCAAGCAGTGTTGCCCAAGGCGTGTAGTATCGCCTCTGTGCTAACGCAAAGCTCGTCAATGTAGACATTAACATGTGAATTCTCCATATGTCTGCACTGATTACCGAAAGTACTGAGCATCTCATTCTCCAACCTTATTCTCCTTTAACTGCAAGGGTATTTAAATTGTTGTCGTCCTGCATGTTCTTTTTATTCTTTCAAATGTTTTCAAAATTGGTCTGGTGTTTCAAACAGTACAAGTGAAAGGAAACTAAGGACGAAATTATTCGCTCATACGTTCTTTTGCCCTCCAAAGTTTTATCAGCCTCAATGACGTTAGCACAGCACTGCTTTTGCCTGTTGAAAAGCTTTTCGCTTGAAAAACTGCGGGCAAGGATTAACTCTGGCAAAGCCAATGCACAACCTTTCTGCAGAAATATCTTGCCTGGCAGATCGCACTTGAACACATATGAATCATCGCTCAAAAGAATGGTGTTCTTGCCACGACAGATAAGATTTATTTCCGAACAACATATTGTTTCCAGTGGGTTTTTTTCTTTTCTAAAGATCCTAAATGCATTCGCATATTGTGCCGGTTTTCTGGTGTTCGCCAACAGCCTACGCCGAAAACTAATCTGCTCATCGACAGCGAATTATGCGCCAATGCAGATGTCCTGGCTGATGCAATGCAAACCCTGTCCCTGGCCTCCGTCTGCTGTGAGCCAGACCGTGTCCAAGATGCCCTCGAACTGCAGCGAAGACTGGTTTCTATAAAGGTACGCGCCGAAAGCACTGGTCACGTTTAACTATATTTTCCACCTCTGTTTTTAATTCCTGCTTCGATCTTAAATCAAACAATTTTTGGGCAGAAGGTAAAGCTCCAGATAGGAGTACAGATGTAAATTCATTAGTGTCATTACCACAATAAGAAATAAAATGAAGGGCAAAAAGTGGGAGGGGGTACGCACCTTTGGAAGCAACGTCAAAATTTATTAAAGAGACGATAAAGGGAAACGCGAAGTCAGTTGAAACTTATTAATTGTTATTTATAAACCCTATTTGCATTCCCTCGGCAAACAAAAAAGAACTTCAATTATTTCCGAAGAGATCGAATTCTAAACAGTCATTCTGTCAACTATGGCGCTACGACTTTTGACAATCAGTCTTCTTTCTGCTTTTGTACGTATCCTTTTCAATAAACATAAAATCGTGTCGTACGCAAAATGAATGCAAATTACATTTTTGAAATGCTCAGAGCCAATTTAACAAGAAATCTGTAACAAATTATTATTCGTATGTTATTTGTTCAATTTAACAGGGTATTATCGTTATCGTGTGTGCTTAGAGCTTTGAACTGACACGAATCTCTTAACATGAAACTTTGCTCTGTCGAGCTTCAGCGAAGATCTGGCCCATGTGCCTACATCACGCTATCATCATCACGCTAATTTCCTGGCATTAGAAAAAAGCCTATGTATATCGGGGTAAGAATAGCCGTCAACAAGACTGCTAATCCGTTTTCAATTCTTCAAAATATGGTTCAGAGCAGTTCTTGTGTTTTACAAATTTTCTCTTATGGTTCCTAAATTTAGAGATGTACTTGTAGAATACGGTTAGCTTAGAAAAAAACTACTAAAGGACCCTCGTGCTATTGCTACTGTTCAAAACGAACTAGTCATACATTAAAATTAATGTAAGATAGGGTCCAACCGCAGTGCCAGAGTTGTAGAAACACACAATCGAACACGACTGGTCATGTAAATTACCTCTGACATATTATCCATTGTACTAACAACTTGCTTGCGCATTCAATATTACGCACCGTATTTTCACAAATATAACGAAATTTTTGCTGACCTTATTTAACACGAAAGGGTTCTTGCAGTACAATTTCAGGCCATAATACCTATGGCCACATAAAGCAGAACCGAATGACCCAGCAACGCATGTACTACTGCGCTACCAGCTCTTTGCCGATCTCCAGCGAAAATGTGTGCCAAGTACGTGCGTCACTCAAGCATTACGCAAGTTTTCTGGCATCGGAAAGATACGATGCTACTTTGAAGTTGTGTTACGTGGTAGAATCTCAAGGGCTCACTAAAAGGAGCCTATGCAGTAACTGTTAGTAGGAATACATGGAGCGGGGAGGCACGGGCCACTCGCAAAAGGTCGGGAGGGGCGCTTCTTGGCAAGTGGCCGGCCGAGGGAAACGGCCAGCTCGCCCCGCCAAGGTCGCTCGGCTTTCACCGCATGCTCGCCTTCAGCCAGAGACATCACTCGATAATCGGGCCCACCGAATGCGTGTCTGCTCACCTTTGAAGAAGTGCATGGGCGCGCGCACGCGATGCCTCCAGAACTCTAGAGACGCAGTTTCGCCGCACCAGCGCTCACCGTCGCGTCCAATATGCCAATGACGCCTGGTGGCTTCCATGGGTGCCGCTTACGCTGTGTAGCAGCACAGGCCTCGCGTGGTAGCTATCGCTGTCATTGGTTCGGCCTTCGAGCGTTACTGTAATTAATAACAGACAGTGCACATTTATGGACTTGTATTAGCGAATGTGCGACAAAACTGCCACTGAATAGACGTTGCACAATGGTGTTATGGCCAACTCCTGTGAAAAAGACGTCAACAGTGTTTTAATTTTTATTTCATTTCGCCATCGTAATATGGTTGCTTAATCACTTCGATAAGCGAAGCCCGATAACGCAGTGGTACCAATATTCGGCCTTCGCCGACCTCTCCCCTTTTCCAAGATGCGCTTGCCCAGCATGCGACAAACCATAGTTCTGGTGAGTTCCTTAGAAGTTCCAAGACTAAGCAAAAATGTAAAGGGTGTAAACGATCGTAAATATAAAACAATCTCACGACTTCGATATGCAACACTTTGTAACTCACAAAGATAGCGTTAGTACTGGAACGAAGCTGCTACCAGCGCAAGACAAATCGGTTTCACCTGTTTACACTTCTTCATGCGAGGAGCAGCCAGTTGACATGTTCTGCAAGTTAGACGACTCGTAAGAGGCAACGGTTACGGGACCTTAACGCCTTACGTCGAGGCGTGTTGCAAGCCCTACTTCTTCCAGCACACTTCCTGTTGCTTTCGCTGCATCTTGCCTCAAGATTTTTTTAGTTATGCTTTTTTTTGTTTGCGAGCATAGCCTACCTAAGAAACTCTCTGGCTCGCCTCATACGATGTGCGGCATGCTTCCACGATAAAATCTGCTTCTTTGGTTCGCACGGCAGAGCGTCTAGCACTGCGTCCACAGGCAAGCAACGCTGAAACTTCGCGCGCCAACCGCAGCAGCGCATAGCCTATAGCTGGCTGAGAAAAGTGTTTTTAGTGGGACACGTTTCGATTTCGCGTACGCAAGTTCGCCGCTCACCTTGAGGCACACGTGTCCAGCGTCTAACCTGTCTGGGCGTCGGCGTGCTTGAACGCAGGAGCTCATGCACTGCTCGGAATGCGCATATTGCCACAGAAAGATCATGACCGGACGCGCCCGGCGCTACAGACGGTTTCACTCGCGCGATAACGGCAGCGAGAGAGCGGCCCCAAGGAACTTCCGGTCACGGGCCTCATCAGTCTGCTGCGCCGGAACAGAAAGCGTGGTTTTAAGTTCTTCCACTTTGCGGAAAGTCGATTTTTAAGTTTAGAGATGAAAAGAAGTGCGCATTACGCCTTAATTTTAATGCATAAATTTTCTCGGATGACTTGCGATAATGTTGACTTGAAAAATTGTCGTTATGTACAGAGGAAAAGTGTTGAAAATCTGCGGGTTTAGATTTTAACGCACTGCTCCTACTCGATATAGAGGCGAATGCTTTCCTTGCACGCTAGATTTAGCGGCCTACGTCGGTGAGCAAAACCGGAAGTCGTCCAGAGCCTATGTTTGTAAAGAGCTCGCGTTAACGTACCGTTTTCGTGGTGTCCTTATCGGACGGCGTCAGTGTATTTTACTAGAGCACTCAAACTACCGCAGCGCCTCCTGGCCAGCGTTGGCTCCCTATAGCGCGAAAGGTAGTATTGGCGCTAAAGATAACGTTAGTAAAGTTTTACAGTGAAGCTGTCTATGACTAAGATCTGGAGAAAAATATGTGTGCCCCCCCCCCCCCAAGAAATGTTGGCTAAAACAAATCGTCATGTGCGCCGATCCTGGTAATAGTGAACATAGGGTCCAAGGTTAACGGCACATACCCGTGTGGCCTCGCTGATCTATGACGATGCGTGCCGAAACGTCAGTGTATATGTGTAAAGTAAACAAAGAATATTAGGAAGTCAGAAAATAAAAACATAAAAATAAGGAAACGAAAAAATAAAAGCAAATAAAAATTCTTAAAATGTAAAAATAAGCATAAAGAATAAAAAATGACGAAACAAAGAACGAAGTTACGTGTTTGTGCCTTCATTCAACCAATATACGATAACCACCATATAGAACTTAACAAAGCTATTTAGCAGTACAGCTTCACTGGTATTCTATCTTCACCTAATGGAAGCCTTCTTTCTTTTCTTTTTTTTTATGGCCGGACCACCAAGGACGTGTATACAAAGTTTCATCCGGATGTAACAAACTGCGAATTTTCACTAGATTTCTAATGAAACTTTGAGCAAACGTATACAATGTCGTCGTGAGAGGCCACAGAAGTGGGTCAGCCCTTTAGGTCATCTAAAGCGGGTAGAATTTATGCCACTTTGGAACGTTAAGCCCCATGAATCAATGAACAAATTAAGTAGTCAAAATAAATATCATAGATGGTATTAAAATACATCAATACTTTACAGCCAGCTTATTCGTTATAAAATTTTTAAGCGTCAGAATTATTTTTGTAAACGCGTAAAAACTGTAGTGCTACTTAATTGTTACTTGTATAAACCAGCATATTAAAAATGGACGTTTAAAGTATCTAATAAATGAAGTATGCAGAATGGCATAATCAAGCTGTTTCAATGCGTGGTTACGAAGTTGTAATCTCAGACCTTTCCAAGTTTCTTTTGCCTACGTACCCCCTTCCGTTTTCTTAACTGAAAGGTAATCCCCGTAAGTTTTGACAAATTTCTTGCATTACACGGAGCAAAAAATCCTTCCACCCATATTTTGTGACACACATTCCCAACATCCGTCTGTTGATTGAATTGCAGCACATCATAGCACTGGACGAACCGGTGCATAAAACGAACGGCGCAACGAACAGCGTAATCACATGGAACGAGCTGCTGAAGAAGGGCCGCGAAGAAGGAGGCCCATTGCCACCACCTCCCGAGTATCGAGAAAACCAGATCTGTTACATGACATCTACAAGCGGCACGACTGGGAAACCGAAGCTGGTTGTGCATTGTCACGACTCCCTCCTGTCCATCGTCCAATCTAATAGGTTAGATTTTTCTTCATTTCAGGACCAGCGCTGACTGCCAGCCACATTTTCATTAAATCCCGCGCAGTACTATTCCGTCAGTAGTATTCAGGCAGTCAGCGCTGGTCCTGTGCTCTTCCTTGTCTGTATGTTTTTTGCCGCTGTTTAAAATGTATGACCGGTACCAACTAGCTCACACCCAAACGCTTCTAAATGGTTCTCGTTACTTGACCATAGCCAAACCCTTTGCTGTGCAGCGGAGATATTCCCACCGAACCGAAAAAAAAACCGCATATTTTCTCTTAATCTTTGCCGATTTCCAGCCACCCTGGACACATGGGTCTAGGTCCAGAAGACGTGTCCCTCTCCACAACGTCATTAGGCCACGTGTACGCGCTTTTCGACGGGGTCTGCAAGGCTATCGCCCAGGGAGCGTCGGCCGCCTTCATGGAGACCGCCGATGACAGCGCTATACTTGAGGCGATCCACAAGCACAGGGTAAGCGTGATAATTAGGTGAAAACGCTGAGAGAGAAGGACAGGCACGAAATAAAACGATGACGGCAAGGATGACAACGCGAATGGAAAAGATAGTCGGTTTGCTATTTTAGTGAGAGAGAAATATAGGGAAGTCATAAAAAGAATAATAAAGAAAACTGAGACAACACACCACCACCAAATAACCGGAAAGACTATTCCGCCACAGGCCATGCTGCTCAACCTGAATGTCCGACAACAGGTACAGTGACTTGTGTCGACGCTCAAAAGCACCAACAGAAGTCCATCATTTCAGGTTTTTCCGCAGTTTAGAGTGTTGATAAATCACTTTAGTGCAAGAGCGATACGGGACTGCATTCGAGTTGTCTGACCTTGCCCCTCATTCCGCGCTGTCCCCAAGTATATTCTCGTAGATTTAAAGAATTACCAGCATCCGTATGAGGAAATACTATGCCACCTTCTACATCCAATGTTTCACGTGTTATCAGTGGTTATCAATATACCCCCAATGAATGAAATGAGCTCAATAGATCAGTCACGCAAAACTATAACCGATCCTTGAGAGACCATTGAATCCAATACCAGGCTTTTTCGATTGACACGTTGCTTGTTCTAACCTTAGCCATATTGGCAGAGCTGTAATGTCTCATTGAGTAGCACACTTTACACATTGATGGCATAGCTACAAATGCTTCTCTACGAAGAGGTTCTGCGCACGATGGATAGATTGCGGAAGAGGTCGCGTTCAGCGTTCTCGTCTCGTCAATCCTGAGACCAGGTTAGTCATGCCAATGCCCTCATAGCAACCCTAGTACATTACTTGCTGTAAGTTGGGCTGAAGACATTTCCCCCACCATTGAAGCTAATGGGTAAAATCTAAGTATAATTACTTTCTCAACAAAGGGCAATTGGGAATAATTAATGTATCTCTTATAGTCGGCTTAGACATTACATTATTTGGATTTTAGGAAAGCAGTTGTCTCTTGCCTTAGGAAATACAGGTGCCCAGGTGCGTCTGAAGCACATAATATATGTTCATCGTGCGAAAGAACAACTTTCAAGAACGCTTTTCATCTCATACTGATATCACATCAAGAAATTGGCGTTATTTTTGTAGCTACGTTACTTTACTGGCACCTTAAGGTTGTTTATACTTCATCCGATATTTGTGGCATGCTTCACTTGCAATGCTACACTGCTGCATTTTGGCAGCAGTATGGAGTATAACCAACTCGTATTCGTATGTAGCTTTCATTAATTACGAGAAAGCGTTTGATTCAGTCAAAACCTTAGCAGTCATGGAGGCATTACAGAATCAGGGTGTAGACGAGCCGAATGTAAAAATACTGAAATATATCGATAGCGGCTCCACAGCCACCGTAGTCCTCCATAAAAAAAGAAACAAAATCTCAATAAAGAAGGGCGTCAGGCAGGGAGATACGATACCTCCAATGCTATTCACAGCGTGATTACAGGAGGTATTCAGAGACCTGTATTGGGAAGAATTGGGGATAAGAGTTAATGAAGAATACCTTAGTAACTTGTGATTCGCTGATTATATTGCCTTGCTTAGTAACTCAGGGGACCAACTGCAATGTATGTTCACTGACCTGGAGAGGCAAAGCAGAAGGGTGGATCTAAAAATTAATCTGCAGAAAACTAAAGTAATGTTTGACAGTCTCGGAAGAGAACAGCAGTTTACGATAGGTAGCGAGGCACTGGAAGTGGTAAGGGAATACATCTACTTAGGGCAGGTAGTGACCACGGATCCGGATCATGAGACTGAAATATCCAGAAGAATAAGAATGGGCTGGGGTGCGTTTGGCAGGCATTCTCAAATCATGAACAGCAGGTTGCCACTATCCCTCAAGAGGAAAGTGTATAACAGCTGTGTCTTACCAGTACTCACCTACGGGGCAGGAACCTGGAGGCTTACGAAAAGGGTTCTGCTGAAATTGAGGACGACGCAACGAGCTATGGAAAGAAGAATGATAGGTGTAACGTTAAGGGATAAGAAAAGAGCAGATTGGGTGAGGGAACAAACACGAGTTAATGACATCTTAGTTGAAATCAAGAAAAAGAAATGGGCATGGGCAGGACATGTAATGAGGAGGGAAGATAACCGATGGTTATTAAGGGTTACGGACTGGATTCCAAGAGAAGGGAAGCGCAGCAGGAGGTGGCAGAAAGTTAGGTGGGCGGATGAGATTAAGAAGTTTGCAGGGACAACATGGCCACAATTAGCACATAACCGGGGTAGTTGGACAAGTATGGGAGAGGCCTTTGCCCTGCACTGCGCGTAGACAGGATGATGATCGTGATGATGATGATGATGATTACGACGACGACGACGACGTCGACCACGACCTGATTGTGAGGAACGCAGTCGTGGAAGATGCCGCATTAATTTTGACCAGCTGGGTTCTTTAACGTGTACCAAATGCGCGATACATGACCGGTTTTGCATTCCACCCCCATATGAATGCGGCCTCTCTAGCTGGGATTACACCCACCCCCTCAAGCTCAACAGCGCAACGCTATAGCCACTGAGCAACAGCGGTGGGTCGCTGCATTTTTATGGCACTGGAAGTCGCCGTACCTAATCGGAAAAGTTGAAAAAAAATTCGGAGGAATCTTAAGCTTCAGTTTTAAGAGTTGAACGCGATAGCATTCAAAGCTCCCTGAGTAGCATAGCTTTTTGGGCTTGTTGGTGCATGATATGAATAGCAACCAGTAGTACGCATAGGACGAGATAGTAAAAACCAGGCACGCACGAACAGTACAAGCGTTAACATGGTCAGACAATAGAATCTATACGTCACTTACGATGAAGGTGTTGTGTACGAGATTCCCTTGTCACGTGGAAACCAGACTGACCGGCAGATGCTTAATCGAGCGCCTTATAAAACATGCTCGCGATATCACATATGGGAGAGGGGAACATTTGCTGATCCCATCCTTTCCTGGGAGTCAAGAACGTGCAAGCCGTTCCTTGATAGATTTGTTGTCGTAGGAAGAACAAAGACAGGGTAACTCGAGAGATCATTGAAGCTAAAGAGAAAAGCAGATCAGGACGCACACGTGTGAGCGCACCTTCTACTTTCCTTTGCTTCCTTCTACTTTCTACTTCTACTTTCCTCTGCGATAAAGAACTAGCGTTTCTGAGACGCTGATACCGGTTGTCTAACTGATACGTACTTTTGTCGCATAAGATGTATATGAAAAATAAAATTTGTTAGAAGTTAGCGCTTGTACTGTTCGTGTGTGTCTGGCATTTACTGTCTTGTTCTCCACTCTTTATTCGTTGCTACTCAAATCTCTGAGCGCTTCTCACGCTTTCCGGCAACTGCAGCTTATGTGACCGCAATGTTTACCGGGAAACACTGGCGGCGAACGCTATGCACTAAGGCGAGCTTTGTTGTAGAAATGCGGCTTCTTGTGTGGGCCGCGATGAGGCGGAGGCGAGCGTCATCTGGAGGTGTTCCAATGAACTGGGCACGCCACTCCGTGGCCTCCGAGGTTTTCGTGCGCCCATTTCTCGGACTGCGTGGCCGGTCTATGCATGGTAGAAACGCTGGAATGGGGCTTTGGGCTCGAGTTTCCGCGTAACGGAATCATGTTTTCTCGTATATTCAGATTACAATCCGAAGCTCTCATGTTTGTGGGTTGTGTGTAAGTCGTACTTTACGATTTTTCTGACGTATTTTAGTTTGAGAAATTAAATTAGTTCAGTACCTTCTTTGCGCTACACGGAGGGCCTGCGTGGTTGCGCATGCGTTGTTTGGAATGATTTTTGCGGAAACGACGCTCGACGCTGGATGCGGGATGGCAACGCCGGTTTTTCCGCGCTACAGGACCCTTAACGCTATCGCGATAGTATGCCACATTCATCCCACAAGGGTGCTCTATACGAAAGCGAGCAGTAACTTTTTTAATGTAGAGTTATAGATTTTTCCTTCCCATTGCCACTGCGTCGGGTGGTGTCGCTCGGCAAATGACAAGTGGGGTCATACCACGAGGCGCGAGATAACAGGTACCAGGAGAGTGGGTAAACAAAGTTTCAAAAGCTAATGAAATTACCAATGCTCTCAATTTCTGAGACGTGCCCGTTGCCATTATGTGACATCTTCTGCAGTGCTGTTTTTGGTACGTTGGCGATGGCTGCAGGCTTAATCTTTATGTTCGCAACAGGTCACAGCCATAAGTACAACGCCTTACACTGTGAGGTGCCTGTTGGACAACGACCGGCGCAACGGTTATGACCTTCATAGCCTCCAATACGTCACAACAGCGACCACGAGCATTCGAGAAGACGTTGTGAAGACACTGGTCAAAGAATTTAATCTCAAATCTTTTATACAGTGTAAGTGTTTTGTGTTGCAATTATGATCACGTTTATTTATTTAGCTGACATCAAGTTCAAAAAAAGCTTTCATTTTCCTTTTGTAATCAGTTATTATTTTTATAGTTATTTCTACAATACTGCGGAACTTGTGCAGGTCCAAGCGGTATGTGTACAAAAACATTTGAATAGACGCAAGAAAAAAGTAGCACATGGCATGCAGTAGTAGGTACAATTGGGGATGGCACCGAGTTCCAGTCATATATAGTTCATGGGAAAAGCGAATACTTGAACACTTCAGCACGTGAGAACTATGGGGTTAGATGCGTTGGTAGTTCCTATGGTGTCTAGTTGTTAATGGTTTGTTATAAATTGACGGCTCTCTAATTCATTTATTACTAATAAATGCCGAAGAAAGTCAAGGCTCAATTCTTTTCTTCTTAAAGCCAGTAACTGTAAAGCATTTGTTACCACGTTAGATTAACGGGTGTATCCACAAGAAATTGCTTAATCTAAATCCTTGTCTACGTTGTCGCTTTCTATGACAGATTATCTCCTGCACCTTAGTTCACTAATTGTCACTGTTGCTTACACGAACGTAGTAGACTGGTGTTACGAGGGATTCGAGAAAGTGCCGATTTTCCTGATGGTTGACAGCTCACTTTGTTTCCGCTCTTGCTTTTTTATTTGGGCAGTGTACGGTCAGTCGGAGATACCTTTCATCTCAGCGGGTCTTTACAACGGACCAAGCAAATACAAGTCTATCGGTTGTTTGGCAGTTCACGTCGAAGCAATGGTAAGAATGCCATTATTTCTGTCTGCTCAAAGCAACACAAGCTGCACGTGACTGATTCATCCAGCAGGAACAGGAGGTGCCTAATTCATGCCGTCTGTATAGTTTCGTTCTCTCACCATACAATAAACCGCATATTTAAAAAATTTTGCGTATACAGTGGCGTGCAAAAGCTTTGCGTAACAGTCACATCACGACTGATACATGGGCACTCAATATGAAGATGTCGAGTAGGACTTAACAAGACTATACTCAATCACTGTTTTAACCAAATCCACTTTTGTTTTTGCTCAAAGTGATGGTTTCTTATTGTTGCTGACTAAGTCACGAGACGAAGTGAAAATAATTAGTGTTTGTTCCTTCAAAGAAGTAAGGATTTGCGAAGTTTATTATAGCGGGCGGTTTGTTTTGCCTGGCTAAAGAACGTCCTCCGTTTTGTTTTTGAGTTTGTTCATTTACGTTGAGATTGGGCTCAGCTATACAGTGGGAAGGCCCACGTGCCTCTCTCCTATCGCAGTGAAAATCCTTCCTAAGTGTAGGCGGAACAACCTTTCAGTGTAACATTTCTATTCGCCACATGCTTCTAGTTATGTCCAGATCTTCTGAAGAGAAATAAAATCTATGCATATTATATAGCATGCTGGTCTAAATGCCGACGCTCATAGTAGCATCTCGTTACCACCTCTTATCTCCTTTTCTTTTTGCTGCCTCCTCTTATCTACGTTTTCTAGCGTGTGGCAGAGAGCCAGAAACACGCTCGTCCATCCCACCCTTCCTCTTTTGTTTTTGCTGCCTCCTCTTGTGTTTCTCTAGCATGTGGCAGAGAGCCAGAAACACGCTCGTCCGTCCCACCCTTCCACTTGTCTAAGGAATAAAATGTTTTCTTGATTACCTACGTTGAGATATATTACAGCTTGGTAGAAAAAAAAACTAATATATCCTGCAGAAGACTACGCATTTGGGCTGGTTGGTTCATGAGTACGAGCAGTAAAACAGCGCTAAACAACAGGATGCACCAGCGCTGACTAACAACCAATCCACGTGGTTGTTAGTCGGCGCTGGTGTCTGTGTCCCTCTCCTCGTCCTGTTGGTTAGCGCTGTTTTACAGCTCCTAATTATCCGTTGTGGCTTTCACACAGGTGAGAGACACAAAAACGAAAAAGCCTCTGGGACCATGGCAACGCGGAGAGCTCGTGTTGCGAAGTCCAAGCCTGATGCGTGGGTACTGGGGGAGACTGCACGAGCCCATCACCGATGAAGAAGGCTGGTACAGCACAGGTAGGAGTGTACGTGGAACGTGCACGTATATACAACGTGCTTTCATAAACCGATTATAGAATAGCAATTTCCAGATGCACGCCCAGTTAAACAAGCAGTTACGCTTACGAATTAAATGGTACTTCTTCACACGTAAAACAGGATGGACCATTGTATCGTTATCTCAGCGTTTCTTTATTTATTTTCAATTTATAGTTGGCAACCTTGTTCAGGAACAATGTGAGACTTCCCACAAAACGATGCAAGCATCTCGAAATTTTTTCTAAACCTTTTTTTCCGCAATACATTTAGTGCGAATAAACACACTGAATGCCTTCACTAGCACTCTTTTTGTGTTATAGCGTGATCACATTTTGCACAACCTTCGCTCTTGTCATGCAGCATCTGTACTAGTCCATGCCCGTGCAAGGCGCCTGTGTTTAGGCTTACCAAATTAAGCTGGTAGAGCAAATAACTAGGCGTGGACGATCACGTTTCTGCGTTTAAAGCGATAAAATAAAGGATTGTCATGAGGGAAGACCTGTGAGGTTGCCTGAAAGATGTCGTGCTGTGCAGCCTTAGAGAAGAGGAATAAAGGGGCAGGAAAGAGAAATTCCATGATGACCGTGATAGTAGATGCGTTCGAGCAGATGATCAAGGCTAGCTTTGATTACAGTCGTTCATGTGAACCACAATTCATGAAATACTCGACGTAGTGGCTAATCTCTTAGCGAGCAGATGGTTGTCCCGGCCACGAGACCCGGACAACTTTTTTACGGCAACTTTTTATGGCACACAGTATAAAATTAAAGGCATCGCTGTCCTCGCCGGTTCCAACCTTGTCCTGTGATTTGCTTTCACGCTGTAACCTTAGTAGCACGTAAAATTGCCAAATGGCCTAATCCATGACAAACCTACAGGATAGCAACTTCGGAAGGCTTCCGATTGCACAACAGCACCAAGCTAGAGAGCAGTCAGTTAACGCGCTTTATTTCGGCGGGCACGCAGGTGACCATTGCTACTACGACAATGACGGCTGGCTGTACCTAGTTGCGCGGCTGAGCGACTACTACTGCTGCCGTGGGAGCAAGTATTGGCCGGCCGAAGTAGAGGCCGTGCTGTTCAAATGTCCAGGGGTTCATGACTGCGCCGTCGTAGGAATACCACATCCCGAAGCTGGAGAAGTGGCGCACGCTCTGATTGTGCCCGAGCCGGAAGCAAGAACACTGAGCGCCGATCACGTCAAACAATTTGTGGAAGGTCAGCATTTCTTTTTACAGCGAAGTTGTCAAGGGCTACTTGCCCCACTATTGTGTCCGCATGTAGAAAAAAATCTCGAAGATAGCGCAACGCCGGGCCGATCCATCAATCAGCACGGATTTTTCCATGATCGAGGTTGCGAAACGAAACTGCTTGGATTAATGACTTGCATCACGCCATTCATTGTTTGCATCAGATTGATGCAATATTTGTAGACTTCGCGAAGACTTTTAATAAGAATTCTCACTTGCGGCTCATTTATAAACTGACAGAATAGCTTATGCATTCAATAAGAGAGCTGGTACGAGAATGTGTGCATATGCAGTCGAGTGCAAAAGCTTATAGATCAGAGTTGCCTCTAAATTCCTTTTTTATTCTCAGCCTAGGTGCAAAGGCTGAAATCAAGTATACTGTCCACGGGCGCCTGCTTGACCAGCGCCATGCCTTCGTACAATTTCGCGTTGCACAGCTACGCTGGAAGAAATTGCTTTTTTTCTGCATAGGTCGTGGTCTCTAAGCTTCTGCACTCGACAGTATCTATCACCACGATGACCACCGATCAGGATAATTAATGTGCTCGTACCTCTGTTCAGAATTCTGTGACACCTCTGTGTCGTGTGCTAAACAGCTTCGCTGCTCATCCAGCTTAACAGAGTGAAATGGCTCATAACATTTCTTTTTTCTTGTTCCTCTTTTAAGTTTACTACGTGCGACCTCCTCATCATATAGAAAGTTCTCTGTGTGTTTTTTGGCAGCGTCAGCTTAACTTCACGCACCAACCCAACTGCTTAATCAGCTTAAAAGGGTAGCAGTCTGGGCTACTTGGTATGTCATAATTAGCGAGCACTATAGCCCTAAGCAAAGGACGAGTACACAATGCGGCAGACGACAACAAGCGATAACTTCCAACTGAGATTTATTGTGCCAAAGCACGAAAGTAAGTAGACGAACTAAAAAGAGGTGATCAACAAGGGATGAAGCCAAAAAAAAAACACAGCAAAAGCCGTACTATCCCGAGGTGCGCACGTGGGCACCTCCCAGACAGCTTATTGCATTGCCAGAAAAAGGAGACGGCTTGTTCACAGATAAGCTGTGCTCGCGTGTCATCTGAGCAGCTTTCACGATGATGCGAGCGCGGTCGCCCCAGTGTTTATGCAATAATCACGCGTCTTCAGAAACTGCAGTGTTGTGCAAGAAAGCCATTTTTGTCATTGAGGAAATTGTTCACGTGTTCTCGTTGGCGGGCGTTCAGGCGTCTTTCGCTCTGACCCACGTGAAATGCACCAGATGACAGAGGTACTTAACAAACCACCCCACGCGCCCACTCCATAAAGCTGTTCCTGTGCTTACCATTGCCAATGTCAGAGTGTTTGTTTAGGGTCCTGGTTAGCTTTGCAATGCTAACTAACTGGAAATGGGCACAAAACACCACCTGAACGCCAGCTCATTGCCCAATCTTTTTCGGCAGCTGGTGAACTCTGTGCCTGTAAACTCTGTGGTAAACTCTGTAAACTCCTTAGAACCACATAGCTTCCCATAGCAAGTTAGCAAGGTCCACTCAATCGGCTCTTCTGGAGAAAGGTCAGCGTTCCGGCTGTCTTGCTGACACAAGCATTATGCACTCACACTATAGCGTCTCTTCTGAACAGCAGTCTGTGTATATAACAACATGGTGCACACATTGATCCGAGCAGAACGGACAGTGAAATGTCAAGCTAATTACATCTATCTCATCCGACCTTCGAGGGCTGGCAAACACCGATGGTTATCGTTTGGTCTTATCTCGTGGGCCGTCGATGTATCAGACCCTCAACGCCGCTGGCGGCGTTCTCCATCAAGCAAGCTTTCCGAGTCATCTTCAGGGGAGCACCAAACACATGCTTTCAATGTTTCGTCTTCGGGCAAGACTGCCTTTTTTTTTAATACTGGCGGGCGCACACTTTACGTTCAGTTGTAAGTATAGTGCACATCTATTTCTAGCACATCGATATTTGCTGGAAAGCAGCAAATCCCACGCTGTGCAGACTTATTTCCTTCGACTAAAACTGGCGTTGAAATTATAGCAGCAAACAGCATGTTACTGAGAGATTCCTAGGATTATCTTAGACAACGTGAATGCTCTTTCTCTCCTTTATTTTGTATTTTTCTTCTCTGCTTCCAGCCAATGCACCGAAGGGTTGCCACTTGGAAGGCGGTGTCACATTTGTCGACAAGATTCCACGCAACAATCTCGGAAAACTTGTCAGGCGTGAGCTCGTTCAGTGGATTCTCGGGAAGCGAGAACAGTGATGCGTCAACAGTTTGGAAGCTGCGGCTTAAAATCTCACAGATTTCCCAAATGACCTGTGCAAAGCGCGTCGCACACCGAGCGTGTATAGTTTTGTTGTCAAAGTGTAATAATGTTACTAGAGTGCACGTGAATTGCATGTTCGGGTATTTCATGTGATTTCTTGCCCACAGCTCCTCACAAGCTGAAGCACCAACACGAGTGGTCGTAAGGCTCATGGACAACTTGACATTTTTAACGTAAGAAATGACGAAGTATTTATTTAAACGTACAAGCAGTGCTTTTCTCGTTTTCCTTCTTTTTCATTTTTTCGTGCAGCCCAGGAGTTTTTCATAATTAAAAGAAAAACACGCAGATTTGCACGCGTTATAAAGCGCAATTCGGCGTTGTAGTGAGTGCATCAGGTCTAATAAAGAAAGCGGAGAAGGTCATGAAGTGTGCACTGAGAGGCTGTGGCGGAGTAGTACGCGATCACACATACATACATACAATGAGCAGCCCATGATTATTGGCATTTTACACAAAGTGGAGAGGCTTCGTTCACTAGTTCCGACATATCCGAACGAGAAAGTTGATACAGGTTAGCCTTATTTCATTATGACGAATAGCAATGAACAGGGAAGTGGCAGGACGAAACTCGTAGATAAGCTCTGTTTGAAGCAAGGCAGTTCGATGTGACCACGATTTCAGTGCGTTCTAACAGAGAGCACAGTGTCTACGCCTTCACGTTCAATTTTGCTTAGGAAAGTTATAATGCCAATGTGAATCGAACTTCGAAGCAGCCGCGGCGGCCTTTCGATCACTTGTGCAAGGCACGCGTGAGCTTACTGAAATAAAAAAAAATTCTGTCGCAGGTACAGTGACACCTTCAGCATGGTGTGTCTTCGAAGCTAAGCCGCAATGAGCATGCAGCAGACGAAAAGAAAAAGCAGCACGATAGAACCACTTTGAATTAACCATGTACGCAATTACACTCTACCACCGTACACTCCGCTGTGTTTTTCCAGCTGTACAACTTCCAACACTTGCTCTGATGCGTTCTTCTAACGTAATGTAGTTTTGTTCATAAGCAGATCGCCGATCATCACTTCGGCTGTTGAAAAAAATTAACAAAAAGCAAACGTAATTACAAGGCTTAGTAGGCTTGTGGACAGAAGGCCCTCACTTGTTATAGAATACAGACACTAGTTTACCTGATGGCCTCCCGCTACCATATCCACTGCATGCAACTCGTCACGCAGTCCATGCTCTTTCTGCACTTTATTATAGCAAGGCAAAATACGGTCGCACCAGGAAGATTTTCCCGCATCCGTGTGCTTCTAGTAACGGGTTCCCTTTTTTTTTTTTTTTTTTTTGGCATCTATGGAACGCAGTCATGAGTGCAGTTCATGGCAAACGTGTCGTTGTTCGGCGGACGTCCAGAGAGCGGGGTAGCTCGCAGCGCCTGCGCGCCACTGAGCTTGGAAACCATGCCCGTGCGCAAAAGCAGACCAAACACAAGTACCAGGGACACCACAATTATCGCCACGGTGACCATGATGCCTGGCAAGAGAAACAAAGCCGTTATGAACGACGCGGATAACGCGAGAACACAACGTTATACGAACGAAAAACAAAGTACGCTGAGAGTCCTCAGTCCGAAGCAATGACCGGCAACCGTAACGTCAACTCGCAGTGAAGACGCTGCGCGTTGTTATATACACTTGGTTGAAATACACAAATGATCCTTGTCGTACACCAATGTACCTTAGCATGATCTAATAACACAGAGGCACTCCGTTTCTCTCCTTGTCATAATATAGGTACAAGACTTAACTAGTAACTTTAGGAGGTGTTTGCAACAAGGAACTGATTTCGGGGGTTGTTTACTTATTCTTTTTTTCGCCTTCTTGTATTGTTCTTTAATGTTTTCACAAGAAGTCATAAAAATTCCATGATAGCTGTGCACGGTAAACGAAGTCATGGAAATAAACAGACAAGAGAGCGCTTGTCCCATCGGTTTCTTTCGTTGTCTTCATTTTTCCTTGCGCTGCTACTGTGGATAAGTGCCAACTTGCCCGATTCGCCATACTTGTGCAATAAAACTTCGTCAACTGTTCTCGAAGTGTAACCCTCATAGAGATGCGAATTGGCTACTTGCAGCACATAGACCCAATTCGACTGTCGGAAACCATTTCGTAGGGCTATTTAGTTATGTAGTGTTTTATGGCGAAGAAGCAACTGCGGCTATGATGCGCCATGCAAAAAATGAAAATATATAATTTGATGAAAGTGCTTCAAGCAACAAAAATGATTACTTTAGAGTTTTGTTTAAGAAACCTGTTGCATCTAGAAACTCAAAAATATTGTCTAGAGATACAAGTGCGCTTTCAGATAGTATCAGGGAGGGAGGAAGTGGTGTAAGTGTTTTGTAAAGTTAATAAAATATTTGTCTTTCTTCCTCCAACACCGGACATGTTAATAAAAAGGGATTCATAGTTAGAGATTGTTGGCATTTATTACAAACCACTTGTTCTTCATTTTTCAATAAAAACGTATATGTGAGATGTATGTGTCCAATACGAACGCAACATAGGATAACGTCCATGAAACGTAAGAGCGAAATCACAAGAATGTGCAATATCATACTACGGGGGCAGTCTGTTCGGTTTTTCGGCGACCCTGAGAGCCTCGCTCGGAACATTGTAGTTTCGGCACATTCCTTCGAAACGAAGGATAAGTGGTTTCACGCTATGTGACTTGTTGATATAGTCTATTCTGTTCGTAGTGCAAGCGACAAGAGTGTGGTATACGTGATTAGGTACAGCAGTGATTCTGAGTACGTATGAAATTGTGAGCAAGGCTCTTCGGTGCTCAAAACAGGGTTCGTTACTGCCGCCATATAGGCTTTCTGCTGGTGAGGTCCGGTACGCGCCAGTTGCTAAGCGTAGACCGTGATTGTGTGTGGGATCAAGACGTTTGATGCACGACCGGCTAGCTGACCTGTAAACTATGCAGTAGTAGCCAAGAATGCTGCGCATGACAAAGCAGTAAATACGCAACAGTCATGTTTGGTCGGCACCCCAATGCTTACGTGATAGGACCTTCAGGATGTTAAGTGTTTTGTTTGCCTTAGTTTTTACGCTGTTAATGTGGGCGATGAAATTTAGTTTATAATAAAAAATTACTCATAAAAACTTTTGTTCGCGCTTAACTGGTAGTGAACTCTGATTTTGATTGAGAGCTGGGTCCAGGTGTATGGATGGATGGATAGAACTTTATTGTACGTCCGGCAAGGTTTAACGCGACCTGGGCTCAGGTCTCCCACGGGGGAACGTCAAGGCCCTGCCTCAACGCCGCCTCACGGGCTTGCTGGACTGCCCATGTCTGGATTCCGAGGCCTGAGCTAACCCCCTTTTTTATGAAAACACGACTGCCTCCATTTTTTTGTGTAGAAAAAGGTATCCATTTTTATCGGCCATTGTGTCAACTTGTTTATTGTTATCTGGATTTACTTTTCGCATGTAGACCTACTCGAGGCGCGGCATGCAATTTCAAGGTCATCGACGTATAAAGAGTGCATAATGTTGTACAGTATAACTGAATTTATGCAGTTCATCTTCACCACGAACAGCGTTAAGCTTAATACGCAACCCTGTGGTATGCCACTTTCTTGGACAAAAACTCGGGACAAAGTTGAACCCAGAGGAACTTGAAATGTCCGGTTTGATAGAAAACCATCCATGTAGTTGAGTATTCTGCCACGTATTTCTAGTGTTGCTAAATCTCGTAAAATACCATACTTCCATGTGGTGTCGCATGCTTTCTCCAAGTTTGTAAAGGAATGTCTCACGTATGGCATGTTCAAGACGAACAAGATGGTCCATTGTTGAGTAGCCTTTCTTTTAACCGCACTGGTGAGTATTTAGTAAGTTATCTGTTTCGAAAACGCATATTAATCTTATATTTATTATGCTTTCATATGATTTTGCCAGGCAACTTGTTAGTGCTATAGGTCTATAGCTGCTGGGAGTATCTGGTGACTTTCCCGCTTTCAGGAAGGGAAAGTCACCCGCTTTCCCGCTTTCCCGCTTTCCCGCTTTCAGCCTGAACACAGCATAGCGGTAGCAGGCAACGTGGCCCGTCTACCTTGTGACGAAGAGTGCACACTCGAGAGCAAAAGTTTGGTTACCAAATATGCCGCATATTGTTTTTCTTTGTTTTTTGTTGCAGCCTACCGACGCTGGTTGAAATCAAGTGTTGCAGCCCACGTGCACCTTTTCAACCAATGTGCTGCATTGAGGCAATTCCCCGTTGCGTGGCTGTGCTTAAAGAAATAATTTTTTCGTTGGAGGCGCGGTCTCAAACTATTGCTCGTGCGCGTACATTTCTGTCAACTTGTGCTGCTGGATGACAGTGCTTTACCGAAATGAACACAATGGTTGGCGCGTAATTTAAAAAAAAAACTATGATTTATGGTGCGGAAGCGCAGGTCTGTAAAACCGAACACAGGCCGGAAGAAAAGGTCAACACCAACGCTGGCCATTTCCATTGTCCTTTTCGTTCCTTGTGTCCGTGTTTGCACGCCTGCCTTTGCGCACAATGAACACCGACCAACTTGCTCGACCTTCAGTGATTCTAGGATGCAATTACGTACATGCCTTCTGCAGGAGCGTGAAGGGACCGCCTCTCGGTACTTTGCCCCGGCGACGCATTTTGTTTTGTTTTCCCTTTGCTGATGAATCATACCCACTATGGCGGACTGGCCGAGATGCGGCTGGAATTATAGGAAAGCGCTTGTTATTAGCTGGAAAACAACTGAGATACGCGCAGAGAATTCCAAACAATTAAAGATAGCATACCGTACTAGAAATGTTGCAAGAAAAATTGCTTTGAATCAACCGGAAGTTCTTCGAAGGCTGAGCAACCGTCGCTAAGTGGTTGTGTTCAAGGGAGGAGGCGCTCAGAGAAAGAATCTCTGGCATTCAAAAATTCGCCACAATTTGTCTAAATGCTATTTCTAAAATGTTCTTTCTTCATATCGAAACGGTGATAGAGTAAGAAATAAATTTATATCCCCTCGTTTCCCTAGAATGGGCACAGTGAGGAGCCAGACCAGCTCTGTGTTTATAAGAGTTTAAGGAAGGTATTCGACAACGTGTGTAATCGACAAAAACTACCTGATGATTTTTTTTTTCAGAATGAAAGAAATTTCGGCGTCAAAGTGTTGATACCCTCTTTTGCTGTCTTCTTGTTCCTCACTTTATCATAGTGCCGAGAGAGAAAAAACGCTATTTATTAGAAAACAGATTTTTAACCGGCGTGTATGCAACCGCTGACCCGCTATGCCATAATGCAGAGTAAGGCACACGGAATTTAGTATGTGCGAGATCGCGTCCGACGTGACATCGAGCTTCAGACACGCGTATCGATGCAAAATAAGCTGGTTTGCTGCAATTATCGATATCTACATGCATAAAGCGAAAACTATGCGTACGTGCATGCGTGCGTGCGCGTGCGTGCAGTACAACTTTCTCGTTTTCTGTTTCTTCTTTTGGGGGAATCCGTATTCCCAGTGCTCATGTGACTTCACTGTGTATATAAAAGTTGTTTTGCTTCTAAAAACATCCGAGTCGAGAGTCCAACGTCTGCCCCGTTGCTTCTTTCATTCCAGTTCGTGTCTCTCTTGGTGCTGTGTTACTTAAGATTTATTCCATGTTAAGATATTCTTCACATTAAGAGGACAAAATGGAGATAGGCAGGCCATGTTATGCATAGTAAGGAAATCCTGTGGTCTATTTGAGTTAAAGAATGAGGTGACGTCGAAGACGATAGTGAACTAGGTGGTGGGGTGCAGTTAGGAAAACTGCATGCCTAAGGTTGGGCAGTTGGCACAAGACAGAGGAAGTTGCCGATCACGGGAAGAACAACAACTGGCTTCTGCGCGCCGTCTTGCCTGTCGGTTGGTGGCCCTTTAGGCACCTTCTTGTGAACTGGGCAACGCCCCCTCCCATTGTGTATGCTCCGTAATTTCTATGTTTGTCTTTTGTGTATATGTCGTGCATGCCATTGTGATGTGGTCTAAGGTTGGCGTGGCCCCGCACCATGGACATGTGTCCGTATATCTTTCGGGATGAATTTTATGGAGAATGTGCAGGCTGTTATGCGTATAGGGTCGCAGCTTTCTCCATATAACCTGTTCTTCCTTACTGCGATTCTTATCTGGGGGTGGTAGTTTCATTCTATTTCCTCTGTGATAGTTTAAAATTGCAGAGTAGTTCTGGTCAATCGGGATCAAGGCGTCAGAGGCGTCCTGTGAGCACCCGTTGTGTGTAGCATGCGCACCAGCTACTCTGTCAGCCTCTTCGTTTCCCCTGATTCCCTCACGACTGGGTAACCATAAATGGTGAAATCTTGCTCGGGGTTTTATATCTCGTATAATCCTATAAGCTGCGGTGCATACTCGTCCCCTGAGGTAGCTTCTGCATGCCACTTGAGAACGGTACCGTTCTTTTCCGCCTGCCTGGGTATCTTGCCGCGTGCACGAAGAGGGAGTTTGGTTTGTCTCCGTGCGTTTCCTCAATGTATGGAGCTCTGGCTTCTCTTCTGCCTGCATGTAGAGTTGGGTGAATATTTCTAGGTATGGGCGCCACTTTGATGCTGTTTCTCATTCTTGTGGGGATGGGTTTAGCTTGGTTGTGTTTTTCTAGGAGCTCGTAATACCCGAGTCTGCCAAGGAGTTTCCTACCTGTAGTCGTTTGTGCGAGTCTGTTTCTTTGAGTTATCAGTTGAGCTTCTGCCAGTTCCTCGAACGTATTATGAATCCCGAGAGACATGAGTTTTTCGGTTGAGGCGCATTGTGGCATTTGTAGGGCGATCTTGTATGCTTTCCTTAAGCACGAATTGATCGCATCCCTCTCTGTTTTCGTTAGCTGGTAATACGGCAAGCTGTAAATGAAGCGGCCAACCACCAGACTTCCGATTAGGCGAAGAGTGTCTGATTCCATCATCCCCGTCCTTTTCGTGGCTATCCGCTTTATCATTCTTGCGACTGGTTGTGTTGCCGTCTTGATGAGGTTAAGCCCATATTGGCAGTGTTGATTTGGTTGTAGCCACATGCCTAGTACCCGGATTGTGGCCTTCTCAGGTATTGCATCATTTGCAAGTCTGATTTCCAGTTTAAGGGCAGGGTCCGTCAGGACGTTACGATTCCCTTTGCCTCTCCAGACTCATATAATCTCCGATTTCTCTGACGCGCCGTGCAGCCCTCTGGCTCGCACGTATGTCTCGATTTCACAGCCAGCTGCTTGTAATCGTTCTTCTTTTTCACATAGTGACCCGGTGACAGGCCTTCGTCCTGCAGTAATGATGATGATGATGATGATGATGATGATGATGATGATGGTGACGATGACGACGACGACGACGACACCAATTCAACTCACTGAGAGGGAATCTGCAAAGCTAACAGCAGTGGCACGGTGCTTTCAAGGTAAAGCAATGAAGGGGGCTAGGCTAGTTGGTGAACGTTCATGATTATATTGCGCTCAGTTTTACAAACACGATATTAAGGAAGGACAGGACGTGGACGGACGCAGCGCGATTTCGTGTCCGTCCACGTCCTGTCCTTCCTTAATATCGTGGTTGTAAAACAGAGCGCAATATAACCATGAGCTTTCAAGGTATTTGCACCCTCTCTGCTCGTAAAGTGATCTGCTAACCCTGTACCAGGCTAAGGCCAACGTAGCAACACCCGCCGCGGCACCGTTCCGAACTAAGGAAAAAAATATTTGCATTAGCTTTAGATGCAGACATATTGACACGCGTATACATTATTCATGGCCGATTCTACGTTAATCCGAATTCAATTCTACTTCGCTTCTATTTCAATGCCATTTCTTGTACTTAGTGGGCAGAGCGGAGCTCCGCCAGCGTTATCAATGCGATCAGCCGGCCGTGAATCGCGGGTGATAAGTGGCATTGAACTGAGTGGAAGGAATCACCTAATTACACTGGCCTAGCTCTCCCCGGTGGCCGTTTTCCACCGGCTAACCGCTGTTGCAAAGTTATCGCTCGACACAAAGGTGCGCGTACGCAGATTCAAAATTTCCTAGATGTTATCACCGATTGTCTAGAAACAATACAGAAGGCTACTTTTCATAAAGTTCTCCTTCAACAAGTGAATAAAAGAGAATTCTTGACAGATGGCATACGATGCATAAATGAAAAATGAGTCCACAACTAACCGTCGGTACGTACAAAGAGAGTAATATTGGAGTAATGGCCAGTCACTCCAAACCTTAAGTTAAAAAAACAGCGAGTTTAGTATTTTACTTTTACACGCGGGTGTACCTTCGAGATGAACACACGATTCGCTACGTTTTCCGGGTAATCTCTCGAACGTTTCATTCATTGCGCATATACCCAAAAGAGTGAGACCACTAGGAAGTCCATCGGGAAATAAGACGTGCGTTATTATTTGGTTGGCGAAGCCGAGCCTGTTCCATCACGTCGATGAAATGCGTCGTTCCACGCACTGCACCGGGGTCGACTCGCGGCGCGGTCGAGTTGTCACAGAGCAGTTGGAGTGGCGTTCGCGAGCGAGCCCATCGCGTGGCTGCCCCAGTCGTGCATAGCCTGCTGGCCGCCTCGGGCTCGCACGGCGCCGGTGCGCACCAGGTAGTCGATGAGCAGTAGCAGCGTGCCCAAGATGGCCGTCAGTGTGACGCCGATACCTGTGACGCAGATGAAGTGCTACGAGACGAGTGCGTCGAGGGTAGAAAGCAAAACGAACGTTAAAAAAAATACCACGACAGTTTCAGCATTTCCTGGGTGGTATTAAAAAATGAAAAAACTTAATGTGGATTGATCGAGTAAAATTTAAAATTAGAACAAATGGCGAATTTAGGCACTTGATCGACTGGAAGTAGAAGCCAAATTCTAAACAGCTGAGCGAATCTGCCCGTTTTCGCGTCTTATAGCATGCAGACACCCACTGAGAGTTACATGCGACCGCTGAGTACAGAAATAGTTAAATGAAGGTCGCAGGTAGCGGGTTCGGTCCCCACCGCGGCGGCCGCATTACGACGGGGACAGAAGGCGAAAACGCCCGTGTGCCGTACATTGGGCGGACGTTCAAGGACTCAAAGTGGTCAAAATTAATCAAGAGCCCCTTAGTCCGGCGTGCCTTATAATCAGACTGTGGTTCTGGCTGGTAAAACCCCAAATTTTATTTATTCACCTTTTTAAATGATGGGCAAATCACCGAAACGGCGTTTCCAATGTCACTTTGCTTAAAGCGGAGATCATCCTTCGAGAGGAAACGGGAAAGAAAAGTTGATGCACGGTATCGTTTTCACTGCAAAATCGAGCATAGTCTGGAGGGCTCTAGAACAGCATGCGGATAAGTAAAAATTTAGTGACCCAAATGTACAAGAAAACGAAGGGTATCTCTTCGCCTTTCTACGCGAGTGGCGAGCGTGACACAAAAGAGCTGTACTTACAAATTCGCTCCCGAATAGTCAACGGACTGTCGTACGCGCTTCTCGTCCCCTCGTACATTTTCTTCTTCTGCGTCTTCTTAGCACATGAAGAACACGTGCCGCAGAACTCGCGCCGTAGTCCTCACCTTTATCGTCAACATGATTAAAATGGCCTCGTGCGTGCAGAGGCAAGGCGAGATGAATGCATTGAATTGCATGGGCTGATAAAACGAATAAAAATGATACTTTACAGACACACAGAAGAGGCCGCAATGCACAAGCATCGACGGATAAGACGATAGAGGAAGCGATGGCTTCTTACCGTTACCGAGATTTTGCGAATAATAAACGCGATCACATGCCGAAACAGACGTCGTAATACAGCTGCTCGAATGCGAAGCGCGGAACTGCGTGGTTACCGATGTCGTCTTTCTTCTTTTCTCGTACGGCTACGCTCCTTTCAAAACTGTACCAGAATATTGAATAACAGCCTTTTTTTTTCTTGTATTCTGCGGGGAAAACATGAAATGTGGAGAGGGAAGTGAAAGTAAGGGGCCCATTCGGCGCTTTCAAACGACCAAACCAACTGAAATCAGTTAACTGCCTTACAGTCAAGAGAAGCTATAGTGACTGACAAGGGAAATACTGAACCACGTTCGTTTGTTCCCTTCAGCTTGGTACTTACTGGTTACGCCTTGCCCTACATCAGTTCTCATAAACACAACTACGCAGCCGCAAGTAACAGAGCACCTCCATAGGATCATCTGCCGCAAGTATGGTTTTTCGGTATAACCGGCATGAATTAAAGGAACTGTCGCTATTAGGTTCGGCCCACTTGAATGTAAAAACACGATGAATTGGCTTAGCTTTGAGTCGAGTTGAGGTTTCGTTGAAAAAAGGGAATCCACACTTTTCTGACTCGCTTCCACCGCGAATAGCACCAACTGCGCGCAGCAGTTTTTTGTGTTTTAATTAACAGCCTGAATTGAATTCTGGCGTCATGCCAAAACCACGATTTGATTATGAGGCACGCCGTAGCTGAGGACTCCGGATTGATTTTGACCACCAGCGGATCTTTAACGTGCCCCCAGTGCACGGAACACGGGCGTGTTCGCATTTCACCCCCATCGAAATGCGGCCGCCGCGGCCGGGATTTGATCCCGCGACCTTGTGCTTAGCAGCGCCACGCCATAGCCGCTAAGCCACCGCCAAGAGTAAATTAATTAACAGCATGCCTCGGTATCGCATTTTTTTCTTAAATTGCCCACCTGCGCATCCACCTGCCTCACTACCATTCCATTTTCTCCAGCTGGTTCTACGTTGGTGTGTATAGCATTCTTGGGCACCACCCCTTCTCGCGGTCGCGACGGCACATCTGCGCTTATTGTGTTCAAACGGGGCGCTTTCTGTCTGCAACGGCAAGTCGACATCAAACGACTTGTCGTCGCGCTGTACCGCTTATTCATGAGAGGCTATCTACTCGTCATCAACTACGAGCGCAGCCCTTATATCACCCCCAACCCCTCCCCACCCCCCGCGTAGTGCGACGTGATCAAACCTCCCGCCAGCTACGCGATTCTCTTGTAGCCGTTGCAGCCATTGCACGCGGGCCGTGCGCCATCCCGATGTTCCACCTGTTCGACGGCTCTCTCACCAATTGCGTCCTACGATGGGTTCATCAATCAAGCAAGGCGACAACCCGGTGACAATCCGCCATCTTCTGCGCAGCAAAAGTAACCGAATCAATAATGCAGGATTTAGCTCCGCAGTGTGTCGAAATACGCCTTGGATGGAATCCGCTATACCTGTACGTCGTGCCCGCATTATAGGCGAACGTGCTTTGTACACGACTTATGGATCGCACACTTGGTCGAGCGTGCTAGGCGTGCAAGTGTGCAAAGACACTTGATCAGTCGTGTTAGCCCTATCCTTTGGTCATTCATCTTTCCTTTGTTTTACAGATGTGCGAGCCAATTATTTCGATCACGCATTATTGATCACGATCAGCACAATTACTAGTGATCTCTTACACCCTAATGTCTCGGCTGCGGCTTTGTCAGAGGGGTCGTGGAAGAAAGTGTAAATTACAGCTCATGATCGGCTAAGGAAAGTATAGCGCAGTGGGCCACGTCACGACGATCCAGAAGCCACCAGCCATCTAAGGCAAGACTAAAAGCGTGACAATTAAGTCAGCGTCGTCTTGGAAATCATGGTGGCGTCCACGGCCTCCCTCTATCCCTATAGCGTTGAATCTGCAGCAACGCATAACATTAGTGCCCACAGTATCTACTAATCCAACAGGAACACTTTATAGAAAAGGGAAAGAGTGACCGCACGTGCCTGCCACAGTGAACGGCGTTGCGCCAGCACGCGTTTTTTTTTTTTTTTTCACTTCGTTCAAGCACGCCGCGCGGGTTCGTGCTTGTGCGCCCCGCAGGTATCAAAGAGGAAGAAGAAAACCAGGAAGGAGATGATGCATCCTGAAGCCGGCGACGATCAGAACCTCACAGCGTCGCAAATAGCCTGTACGTACGAAATCTACCACATCTGGTCTGCATGCTTGTGAGTGCAAAAAGCGTGCTCTTTACTAGCCTCTCGTGAGCCAAATTATTTGCCGACTAAAAGAAATGGCGCGAAGCATTCTTTGCTTCACACCAGGCACTTCTCGATAGGTCGCTTATAGGTATACGCTCCTGTCTTCAAAAAATATAGTTATATATATAAGTGTCCAATGGCGGGATCGAACCAGGGTTCTTCGGCACAAACCCGACGTTTTACGCGCTTTCGTTTCCTGGTTAATTCTTTGTTCTTCCAACATGCACACACATGTGTAGTGTGGTATGGTACAACTGCTCGAGCTGCTCCGCGCTTGACTCAGGTAGCTCAAGGTGTTTCCCTCGTAGCTTCGTTTCTGCATAGGCTGCCAGCCATCCACGGGAGCTGGAAAATTTGGAACGCTAACTAGCGCTTTCGGACGATCGGAGCGTACTCCGCGCCGAATAGCAGCGATTTACCTCAATAAAAGCGATGGTACGCGCGGACATGCGCGTCTAGGACGCAGGAATGGATCGTGCAAATAATCTTCAACCCTGCACGAGTGACCTTGGCGTGCGTCGCGCCGCAATGCAATAAGTTGCCTATATTAAAACGAAATCGTGCCAATTTTCTTCGTACTATACCTCCTTCGGTGTCGCCCCAAGGCGTAACGAAATTGTTGTTGTTGCATCTTTACATTTCTTTGGCAGAGTGCAATATGAGTCAGCGTGCCTCTTGTCGCTTTGCTGCTGTCGTCATACACAACATCGAGTCGGGCAATAACTCGCCTTACACAAACACGCCCGTGTCCCGTGCAGTAGGGGCACGTTAAAGAACTTCAGGCAATCAACATTAAATCCGGAGTCCCCCACTACGGCGTGCCTCATAATCAGATCGTGGTTTTGGCACGTAAGAACCCCAGAATTGTAATTTATTCTTTTACATGCGTTCCATCATAACATTCCGTTTACTGTCGTTAGACCCGAAAGGTGGGACTGGGTAACAGCTTACCGGTCTGTCTGCTCTCTTTTTTTTCCATTCCCGGTTGGTGCTGCCGCCGCAGTCATGGGAGTGGTGGTGGCGTCCATCGCGGGCTCGCTGCTTCTCCTCGTCGACTACCTGCTGCGCACGGCCGGCACGCGTTCCTGCACAGGCACAAAGCCCTGCTACCTGTGGACTCGAGTCGAGCGCCCAGAAGTGCGCAACGTCTCTACGCCTCTCTCCACTCTCCCCCCACTGTGACACCATGCCCTCTCAGTGCACGAATGCCTCTGGCCGCCAGTGCCCGGGCCTGGCACTCGAATCAGACCTCCTGTTGACGGCTGCGATGCTCGGGGCACTCGAGCATGTTTATCCCGTGCCATTTGCTCTGTGATTCTTCGCTTTCCTTTTTTCATGACTATCGACTTCCAACGATCGCCGCTTACCGATTCCTGCGAGGACAAGTGACATTGAAGGCTGTTTTTTTTTTTTTAAAGTCTGCTACACAATACGCGGTTGCTATTTTGCAAGATAGGACGTAATGTACATATTTCATTGCAACGAAAACTTTTTATAATTGCAACCAGGCTGCATGATCGTTTCTTTTTTTCTTTTTCTTTCTTTAGTTTGCATAGCGCGCAGTACACATTCTAAGGAATCGCTGAATTAAAATCGCTGCTCTTGCATCTGCGAGCGGTCATCACTGTTTCCGTTGTTCTCCACTCCTAAGTTAGAACACAGGTGTTGCCTTCATTGCCTGGATTGGGCGACCAAGGCAATGTTCATAGTGTTATCGTTACGCGAGAGCGTGGCGAAGAATCGTTCACAAAAGTTGCGGAACATGCAGCGTTAGGAGGAGCGGAAATTTTTTTTTATAATGCTTTTCATTCAAACAGGGCCCGATTGGCCACACATCGTTGAAATAAATTACTAGCTACAAAGTAACAGCATTTGTAAACCAAACTTGCGCACGGATAATCACATATGGTTGCTGTAAGTAAAGGTGTAGCCGAACGTGGACGTTCACGTTCGGGGCACCTTTCGCAGAATACCCGGAGGCATTTTTTGCTCGGCACGGCGCCTTTATTCGCTCTTCCAAGACTATGATGCTTGTTGCAGGGAGAATATTTAGGTATTCTTTGTTATTTGACCACGCAATTCCGCGAAGCCTGCTACCCGCACATCTGTAGGCCGGTGGCCACATACAGCGGTGTGAGTTGCGGATGCCTTCTTCCTTTCCCACAGCGGCAATAGCGCGAGAGGAAGTGGGAGAGGAGGAGGGTTCAGTAAGCTACTGGCAGACCAGATGTATACCGACAGATTAAGCAACACGCTGCAGCTATCACGAAACCGGCGAGGTAGGCAGTTAAATACTCGCTTTAACTTTCTTGCCTGCCTCTCCTGCGCAGGAGCTTCTGATCGCAATCCTTACTGGTGGATTAGCGGCACATGATGGGCGCATGCTGTACTTATTTTACAACAAAACTCTTCAGTGAACTTGCAAGACTGTTGCTGGCGGCGATAGTGAAGGCTGGCGGCGTGCTCGGCATCGAATGCCAATCAATGAGCCAGCAGCGCAGCCTGCATCGGAGCCCCCGATTTGCTTGGAAACGTAATTTTAAAAAGAGTTGTACAGTTGCCTTTCGTATACCTCGCTCTAATCCACAACTTCTCTTAAACAGTAATTTGCAATTTTGTTTGTCTTCGTGCTCAACGGGCTCTCCTTTTGAAGTCGGCTACGAAGAGACCCAATTGACAAAAATCTTGCGGCCGTTTTAAGACAACGTCTTCCTTGATGATTAACTCCCACTTTTCCGTATGAAGTAGATCTTTTTCTAACCTCTTTCTATATTCTAACGAATATAGCGCAGTCTAAATATGAGTGCCACTGGGGCCGCTGGGAGGAATAAGAAGATAACGACTGTGATTATTATTATCGCAAGCTGCCACGACGGCAGCTTGCGTTTCGAGCATTTCTGCAATTTATCGCTATAAGCCTGGACACCAACAACTCGGCCGATGCTCTTTAACGTTGCCGATGCTCCGTCTTTCAGTAGACACGGGCGAGGAAAAGCTTCCTTCTGATAGAGGCCAGGGCTGCTACATACTCTGCACACTGTCAACTTCCGCCATAATGTCGAATTCGCCATCTAATCAGCTCCAATTGGCCTGCAGGGCCGGAGGCTGCGGCCTCTCTGATTGGTTCGAAATGCCGCCATTACAGAATCCGGCAATATGGTAGAATTTGACAGTGTTCATAGTATACCCCAGTGCCGCGACGGTGACAGTGGCAGGAAAATGACGGCTGCGTGAACCAAGACCTCGTGAATCCCGTCCAGCTTACTTAAAATTGGCCCGACGCTTCGCCATGTCTTCAAAACACCCAAGAGCTGGAGAAGCCATGAAATACCAGGGTGTAATAGCCTGTGCTTTGGCCCAGATGGTGCTATTTCCGAACACGATTACCAACTTTCTTGGCCTTATCAGCGGGCGACATTTGGTGGAAAGTTAGCTTGGTGTGTGTGTTCAGAGCACAAGTGACTCTATCTTAGTTACCACTGCCTTTACTTCCCTGCTGTGGCGTAACGACGGGTGTACCCGCCAGCTACAAAGCAAGGAGCATCGTTATGAGCCATAGCTTAATCTATAAGGCATGTTTCATTCTAATCAGCTGGTCATTTTTTCTTTCGAATCTCTCAGGTGCAGTTTTCTTGACGCTAAAAACTTCCCCATGCAAGAACATTTCAATATCTGTCCACATTCCTGCCAATATGCATGGAATGGTAAGCGCCTCATTGAGCACCAGCAAAAAAAAAAAGGAAATTTCTTATATCATTTTCCGCTGTCCGGAAATTTCTTATTGTATCCAACCAAATGCCCTATTAAAGTTGTACTTTTTCTTTTCCTTTCTTTTTCTTTGCGTGAATATTAATTATTTACTATTGATTCCTGCTACTATTATTCCTTTCATTATAACACCTTTTACAGCACTTAGTTGACAGAAATTCTGAGATTTTATTTTTCAGTAGATCTTGGAATAATCCACCCATTTCTTGGCCACTTCCCTATAGTGGGCTGGAGCTACATGTTCGATAGGCAACAATAATAACAACAAAATGTTTGCCATTTCCCCCTCTTACCTTCAATATTAAGCCGTTTTGAAGCCTCCGTACTCCCCCCGCCCCTACGCGTCTACCTCCGGCTACTGGGTCAATTCCCCGCAGTCGGTAAGCGCCATTTTTTTTAAAGCAGCAAGCAAACAAAAATACAACAAAATTTGCTGCTTATATAATATTACAGGGATCTTTATTTCTGTATCTGCCACGCAAATGTATTTCGAAGTTATTATAAAAGTTCCACCATACGTTCACATAATTTTTCGTTCAAGTTTTTCTCTCTCCTTCTTCCCTTTATCCATTAACCGCCGGCTTCTTGGCCAATTCCCCCGTAGTGGGTAAGCGCCACAGGTGAAGGAACAAGCAAGCAAGTAAGGGATGCCGTCATGGACCTGCAGGTCAGCGTCAACGTTGAACAAACTGTAAGTAATATGCCTTCGTCATTTCTCGCCCGCTTAAATGGCTTGCTTAGCAGGGTATACGGCAGCCGTTGGGCACAGCTGGGCTTAAGCATTTCAATAAAAGCGAGTGTGAGTATTAATTCTTAACATATTTTGCTCCGATTGAAGCAATCGCTTTAAACACTACGCACAAACTGGACATGCAAAACATTCAGAATTACTCATTTCTGCTACATCACGGTTGTAACTCTATTAAGCACAATTACTCGAAACCCTCTGCTACAACGACCTTCATATAGACCACAGTGCAGAACTCAGTCGATCCATCCTGTCATTTCTTCCCTTTGCGTTCGTTTTAGGCGCTGTTCCATCATTTCGCCAGGCTAACCCACTTAGCTGTCCTCAATCCTATGTATAAAAGAGCAAGCGTTACTGTCGTCTGCCATTCCAGCACTTGCATTTCTTTGCAGATATGTGTATCGATCTTATCGAAGGCCAAGTAGGTGGAAATAACATGGATGCACACTACGCGTATCCACAATCGTAGAGTGTATACTTAGAAACCGGCGCCACAGTACTTGCGCGTTGCACTCCGGTGCAATTACGCCGAACAGCTGTTCCAGTCAGACATTGCTTTCCGCGTTTCAATTTATGCTGATGGCCCGTGCCAACTTAATGAAAATACAACAACAACATCAAGAACAAATGAAACAAGCCAAATAAACGACCCTGTACCGTAATTGGAACCAACCACGACAAATGGCGATGTTCTTGGTCCCCCGCTCTCGGGAATGCAGTTACTTTCGCGAGATTTCACGCGAGTAGCTGTGTCAGGAATACTGCCGCTGGTAGCCGCCGGCGTGCCCGGTGCTAGTCCCGCGAAATCTCGCGAAAGTTATTATCACCGAAACTAAACTACTGAGAATGAATGCCTCGCAAAGCGATGTTATACTCACGTCAATTGGTTCGTTTTCATAAGCACTAGCCGGTTATGTTGAATCGGAAGGCAGTCTGACACCCCAGTCACACGGGGCAGGGTCTTCCGATCACGATCGAGCCCGGTCGGGATTTAATTTCTCGGTTGTGGTTGCCTTTCTTCCACAGCTTCTTGCACAGAAAGTAGATACCGACTGAAAATACCCATGTGACACTCGCATGGGGCGGTTCAACCCGCAAGAATTTATGCGAACTAATTTCTAACGCCAGAAATTGATAGCGGCTTCGTGTGTCGTGTTCTCTGTGTGATGTCTGCTTTTCGAGCAGTTAAAAATAACGTAGCGGCCCGCGTTTCGCTGCCGTCCGCTAACCGCCCGCCCTATCAGACTGTATCCAGTCACCGTCATACTTAACCCGACATGCCTTCAGCGCTTTTATGCTTCTCCGGCGCAGGGTACTGGATATTTCTGCTTGAGGTGTCTTGAATGTGCTAACTTTTAACGCGTTTTCCACCCAAACCATTCGATTCTACAGCGAAGCTGTTAATGCGACAAGAAAAGCTCACAAACGTCATATACGAGTTTTCAGGTTTTATTTTTTTTTTTTTTAAATATGGATAATTCTTGAAGTTTAGTTTTGAGGAAATATGGGGGAATATATGCTGGCAAGTTTTGGAGTATGTGCGTCAATTAGGAGTAAAATAAAAATTGCTAAAATCTCGCTTACGGCCCCATTTAGAGGCGTTATATGAATTGCTTACAAAGTTCCCCGCTTCTTTGGAACGAACAAAAAAGGGGAGATTTTATTTTAAACGAAATGGAGGCCACTCTATGCGTGACTTGTACATAAAGTATGAAGTGTGTAGGTTAATTAGGTCGTTTGAAAATATTTACTAAAGATTCGTCTTCCCCCCATTTTTATGTGCTATACGATCGTTGAGTAAGCAGCATGTTGTGATTGACGAACCATGTTTAATACGTGTAGGTTAATTACAGCCTTTGTAGAAAGTTGCTGATATAAGCGTTCCAGAGTGTCATACTGCCGTTATCCGTAATGTTTCCAAGGGTCCTGAAAACAACTGTACAAGACACAAAGTTCCAATTCGGCGAAAGTAGGGGCAATAATAATTGTAATGTGCGGCGAAACTTTCACACTGCTGGCTTATTGAAGAGCATCGGAAATTATTACTGAACCTTCGTTTTCCACATATTTCCGTGAGCCGTACGAGTTTCGTAATTGCTTTCACCGGTGCACTTGGTCAATTAAATCAATATAAACAAGGCACTTTGTTTATATCGATCGAAATTAAGAGGCACGCTATGGGTGGGTAATGTGTAGGCAAAGTTCAACTCATGTGGACTGATTGTGGCTTCTGCAATAAATTGCGTGTGTAAGTGCTCCTGGGCATTATGACTGCGTTTTACAAGCGGCGCAATATTTAGGCCGCGGCACTCGCAGAACTGCAAATGCCACCGATATCGAGTTTAGTGAGCATGAGAGCAACGCTATGTAAAATTTGTGTGCGAAATTAAATGCATGTGGATCAAATACACAGTCTTTGTGAGAACTTCCTTTAGTATGCGCTCAAAAACGTTATATGGCCATTTTACTCTATGTGCCCGGTGTCACGAGGAAACTCTAGGCGGCAGAAAGCTTAAAATTAATAAAAATTTCAGGCATTGTAAGTGCAAAGTGTCGCAACACTTTATTGTTTTTGGCTTATAACTAGAAGCATCACAAATAATTATTGAACCCTCGGTTTTTTGGTACTATTATGCGTCATACGAGGTGGCCATCAGTGTCTTCGATGGACTGAACTAGGCGCTTTGTTTATTTTTGGTGAAAGGGTCAGGTAATAGGCAATGTGTCGCCAAAGTAGGTGGATTAATTGCAGTCTCGGCAATAAATTATGTGTACAAATGCACCGGAGTGCATGAGTGTGTTTTAAGAGTGGCGCAGAATTTCGCCCGTTGCCCAGGCGTAATTACGAATACCACCAAGGTTATATATAGAAAAAATGTGGGGAACGCTATGGCTATTCCGCGTGGGACGTTAAATGCGTGTAGACAAGCCAAGAGCCTTCGAAAAGAAAAAAAATCTCAGACAAGTATTCGCAAGTGTCATACCACCATTATCAGCTTTGCTTGCCAATGTCCCGAGATAACTCCCCATTACATCACTTGATATTTGGCGGAAATGGTGGTCTCGTTAACTGCAATGCGTGACGAAACTTTAGCGTTCGTTGCCTAATTAGAAGTGTTGCAAGAGAATTAATGAACCCTCGTTTTGTTTTTCTCCTTCGTTGTACGTTATACGAGGTTCGCAGTGGGTTTCCCCGGTCCACTCGGTAAAAGATGAAGCGCAGGTTATGGGTAATATGTATGGCGACCTCAAAGTCTGTGGAATAACTACGGACTCGGGACTAAATTACGTACGCAAGCGATCAGGAGCGTTTTAACAACAACGCAGAATTTATCCCGCTGCCCTGGGAGAAGTATGAGTGCAACCGAGATCACACTTAGCGAAAACGGGCCGCGGGGAACATTATGGCCAATGTTCTGACGAAATAAGTGTCTGTATGAATCACTGCCTTTGTAAAAATGCATTTAAAGCGCTCGAAAGCGTTATACGCTGGCAAGGTTTCAAACTAGCTGGTCATATGCGGGCAGCGCTTTAATGTAATGCAATTTAAATGCAGGCAACCGAAATTATTACAGCAACTGCTCCAAAGAAACTGCCTTGCTCGAAATTGGGTTGTGATTCTGCAAGGTCGCACAAGTTTGCTGTCATATTTAGAGCGCAGCTCTTAATGGTCCGTGCCAGCGGCGAGTGGCGGCGGCGGCAGCAGCGTAACCGAGCGAACGAGCACCACAGGGAAAGATGAAAGAGCGAACGCGGAGCGGCAGATGAAAGGCGCGAGCCGCGAGAACGGCGGAGACCAATGAGAACGGCCCCTTCAGTGACGTGCGCACGGGAAACTCGTTTCATGCGAACCCGTCCGACCACTCATGCCTACTCGTATCTGGTCTCAGCAGGACCGCTCGTTTCGACTGAGCGGCTGCTCGCGTCAGCTCTCGCTCGCATTTGTTTGGTTTGCTTGGTTTGGTCTCGTTCGCGCTTGTTTCGACTGTCATGGTTTAAGATTGTTTACGATTTGCGAATCACGGCACCAGCAATTACACTGGAACCTTCGGCGAATCGTGTATAAAAGCCTACGCGCTTTACCCGTAAATCAGATTTTCTACGATTGCCGACTCTGCTACATGTCCCTTTAAATTTCTCGGCTTCAATATATTGCGAAATGAAACACGTATAGAGCTGCGTTCAAATTTCGCGTTAGGGAGTATCGTAATCGTCGGTGAATTTTCTTATCTTCAAAGGCCGCGTTTGTTCAAGTTAGGCCACAATATACGTTCCTTCATCGCTAGGATTACATCTAAGCTGTAAATGTACTCTTCCGAGTGGACCGACACCGCGGGCCAACTTGCGCCGTGCAGACGTGTTCCCGCAGCCCCGTGCAAATGATAATTGAATTTATAAATCGGGACACTGGGCAATTTCGTTTTCGTTCATCTCGCATTGTGCTGAGTGCAGCTGAGGAAAACTAATAACCGCAATAGGGCACACCAGGTAAGGATGATAGAGCGTCCTGTCGCCTTTGTTTGGTGTGTCCTAGTCCTATCGCGGTGATTGCAGTTTCACTCAGTCGTGCTGAGCGCATTACAAGATGAACATGATAACTTGCTCGTCCCGACCACCTAGCGTTTCCGTGCACGCGACAGGCTGACTCTGCCGACCTGATTTTGACGGGATATCTCTGAACTCCCTCCTCGATTGTTTCCCTTTCTCGCCAAGCCGGAGCCCGAGTCTGTCGATGACGGCCGCCGGCCGAAAAAAGTGTCAACGGCGAGCAGGGAGCAGCAGCTGTTCACGTGTACTGTGGTCGTTCTGCTCTTCTCCGCGTTGGTCGTGACCGCGGCCCTGGTGACCGGCCACTGGTCGGCCAGTCGTGTGCACGTTTGCCGCACGACCGATTGCCAACGGCACGCGACCGAACTGACCCGTCGCCTGGTGGGCGCCGCCAGTCCTTGCGACGACTGGTCGCGCTTCGTGTGCTCGGCGTGGGAGAACGAGCACCCGGGTGCCGACAGTGCGCTGGATGACGCCGCCATGCACTGGTCGAGCCGCATGGCAAGCCTGATGCCCGAGCAGGTAAGTGGCCGCGCGTAAAACGCAAGCTCCGCTTAAATGGCTTGGATTGAATTCCATCGTCTCACTTTAGGTACAAGAAGAGACGTGAAAGGACACACGCACACAAAAAGAACACCAACTGCTAACCGGTTTAATGCCTTAATCGAAGGACTGATTGTAGGACACAATTTATGCGCCCTCAACACATGACGTACATATTATTACTATACTAGCTTATAATGCTACAAGTTGTCCTCAAGCAAGTGCACCTCTGAGGAATATAAGGTAACGGAAGGGTCATAGAGGTATAGCTTATAAGAAAGGTCCTGCGTGTGTCAGTGTAATAATACGTTATGCTTAACAGAGATGTGCTTGCTTAAGGCCAGCTGGTTGCGTTATATATACATATATATATATATATATATATATAGTGTGTGCGTGTGTGCGTGAGTGTATTTGTGTGTGTGTGTGCAGATAAACTGGTTCTGTCACGACATCCGAGTCTTATGTTTCGCAGTACTCGGCAAACCTGCGTTGCTTAAGGTTCTGCAAAAGCTAGTATCTTCTGTCGGCTGAGAACGGCGTCAGCTGGCTGACTACGATGGTTGAAAGCTAACTGCAAAGAAGGCGTTACACGACTGCAATAATTTCTTATTCCCACAATATATTAAGTGGTCATCTTCCAATCTAATCGAATTCATGTAAACTGTATATAGAAGCATCATAACTCACAGAGCACGGCGTAGTCAGAAATGCAGAACTCGCCTTCAACCAATCGCTTTGAATGGCTCGCACGTCGCATTGATGAAAACACATGTAACTGTGGGAAGGTCAGCATACGTTCGCTACCACCTACGGGCAAGCACCAAGCACTGGAATCCGGTAATGCCCATTTCCATAGCTAAAATTACATTAGAATAGTGGCTAAACATAGAAGAAGCACAGCGCCCTACATTAGGGTAACCTACCAGATTCAACGCGCTATTTTCATATCACGCGAACGTAGATAAGTGTTTCTGGATACCAAAGGGCGTTCATGCCAAGAATGTAGCTCCGTGCATACATCCGATAGGGAAGTTGCAATACGCGGAACGTGAGCGTGTTGAACGTTGTGCCCATCCTCCGCCGCAAACGGCTTTAGTTTTTTCCCAGACACCTTTTTTCTTCTAAACGAACAATCTAGATTTATTCTTAAACACTGTCCTTGGTGAGATATTCAAGTATTGAACTCCGGCTACGAAGCTTGCAGAACGCTAGCGCTGAGAACCTATGCTTTCTTTGTGCTCTCTTCTTTATTTTATAATTATTATTATAGATTACGCACGCTATCGTCGTTTTTGCCACCACCATTTCGCAGGTATATTACCCACCGGAAGCCAGGAAAGCCGTGCACGCCATCGTCTCCTGCCTGGACAGGTCCCTAGAGAACGCCACCGAAAGCACACAGGTAATGCTGGATTTCCTCGACAGACGCACTCGGGAGACAAGGGCGATGTCCGATCGCCGCACCGGTAGCGACCAGCCCTACCCTGCTGTGGCTAGTCTGATGGCGGAAGTCGTTGACTACGCCGTCAACTGGATGCTACCGCTGCTTTTCAACGTGGCCCTGTTGGCTATCCACGGCCCGCCAACCGGAAGGATCATCGTCCTGTTTCCCTCCGAACTGGTCCCAGTATGGTTGAAGGTCGTCACCGAGCAGCGCCAACGCGGCACGTACGACTCCACGTGGAAGTACATATCCCGTGCCACCATAGGACGGACCACGCACTTCGACTTAGACAACGGCGCGGACATAGCGGAGGACGTGTTATCCTCCTTGCACAAAGTCACTGAATTTGAACCTGAAGCTTCCGCGGTCGTTACCATCGGCAAGCTAGGCAAGATCCTCGGCCTTCCACCAGGAAAGAACTTAGTGCAGGCATTCCGTCAAACCTTCGTGGTTAGCCCCGAGATAGATGAGAACGACGTGGTTTTCGTGTCACACCGTAGGCTCCTGGTTACTCTCACAGCCCTTGTGGACTCGCACGGTGCCGACGCCCTGATCGCATTCGTGCGCTGGTGGGTGTTGGTCATCGTAGGATTTCTTGCAGACTCCAATTCCACAAGACAGCATGCCAGCGACAGAGACATCAACGAGATAATAACCCTCGTGTGCACGACTGAAGTGGAAGCCACATACGGCCTCGCACTCAACAGGGCTGACAAAGAGAACTTCGAAGAAGAGGAGCTCGACAGCATACGGAAGGCGCTGGAAAACATCAGGAATACTCTTGTACAAGGGATTAGCCGCCTTGTCTACCTCGAAGACAGTGCCAAGGAAAACATCACAGTGCATCTTAAGAGCTTGAAGACAGAACTCTGGAGTGATGTTGACAACTTAAAAGAAGGGAACGAGTCGCTTCCTGTGTTCGCCGACTTTCCTGTCGCTGATGGACCATTCTTGAAGTACTGGCTGGCTATACGCGAGTATGCGCTCTCTCTGAAAAGTGCGCAAAGATACCGGCTTTCGTATGTACAGCGGAGGACAACACCTAGCACTTTGGTTCACTACGAGCCCTTCTCGAAGACTGTCATCTTAAACCACGCGGCGTTGACCCCTCCGTACTACTATCCGGAGGGATCAAAGGCGATGTTTTATGGGGGCATCGGCTTCTGGTACGCGAAGACTCTTGTACAAGCACTGGACTATGAATACGAAGGCCTCTTCACTCCAGAAGACGAAAATACGGCCGTACAACCACCGCCCGTTTACAAGGCCAAAGGCCTTTTGAAACGATGTTCTGACGGCTTTTTCTACAGAGACGAGTTTTTCGACATGGCCGCGATGGAAGTAGCTCACGCTGCTCTACAGCGGGACGACGATTATAACCGCCTGCCTGGAGCGGAAACTCTGGATACGGATCACATATTTTTCATGACTCTGTGCTACGGTGCGTGCCGGGCAGAAGGAAAGGGTCGATTCTCGCCGACCTGCAACCGAGCGGTGATGAAGTCGCCCATTTTTACCAGGGTACTGCGTTGCAAGTCAGAATTGAAGCTTTGCGGCTATTTTTAGCGGTATATGGCATTGTTTCCCGTACGATCGCTTCAATTTCTGTACTCTTTCCCGTTTCATCCTTGAGCGTAAGCGCGGATTGATAAATATTTTCTGGTGTTGCACAATCGTGCATATGCAGAAACAAAAAAGCACTGTGTCATTAACAAATGAAATGTCAGCTATAGTGTGCACATGTCGCGCTTGCATTTTTACACCTTGCGTTTTGACGTGACGTTATGTTCTTGGTGGTGAAGGCCCTCATTCAGTATGCTCTCATTCAACCGTATCGAACCGTTTGCTGTCATAATGTACACAGCCTTACGCGTGTATTTACTGTTTTTAGTCAAATCGCGGTGAGACGGAAGGGGGCACATGAGGAGACAGTAACCTTACCGTCTCCGCCATGTTCTATTTTTAGCTCCGTTCACATCTCTTCTGATGCGCTGCTCCGGACCAACCTGTTCCATCTTACGCGCGTGTGCGTGTTCCCTTAGTGACGCATCGGCAGCTGAGGCCATATGCCTAAATTCTGGGTTGTCACGTGCCAAAACCACGATCTGATTATGATGCAAGCCGTAGTCGGGAACTCCGGATTAATTTTGACTAGTTGGGTTTATTTAACGTGCAGGTAAATTTAGGTACGCGAGTGTTCGTTCCCTTTAGTCCCCATCGAAATGCGGCCGCCGCTACCGGGATCGCACCCGCGAACTCGAGCTCAGCAGCGCAACGCCATAGCCACTAGACGACCGCGGAAGGTAGACTATTTACTGCGCTATGACAAGCGTCTCAAACTCAGTGACTCAGTGATGAATGCTTTTGAGTGTGTAACAATGAAAAGTGAAAGCTTCTCTCGCCCTTCTCTTTCAATCCCCTTTCTTCTTCCCCTGTGAAGGGCAAGGGGAAAGGGAAAGGAGCCTACAGGACTCAGCCTGGTTAACCTCTCTGCCTTTCCCTTATGACTTATCTCTCTCTCTGTTCTCATAATGTTCTCATTTGAGCACCGTTGAGGTCAATATTACTGAGCCAATCATCTACGGGTAACGTGGCTGCGCGACGACGGCACTACTCGTCTTTTATAAAGCGTACGCATAAAAGAAAGCGCGTTGCAGAAGGGTAGAAGTTTTCCAGCAACTCAGCGACTACTGTGGCTTTCTTCCAGTATGCTTTCGCTGGCGTGTGTTGCAACATTTCACAACATTCATGTCAATCAATGTGAGACACCGGCTAGCGCCTGCGAATATTCTGATTTCATCGCCCCACCTAGTCTTCTGCCGTCCTCCACTGCGCTTCCCTTCTCTTGGCACTCATTCTGCAACCCTAATGGTCCGCCGGTTATCTAACCTACACATTACATGACCTGCCCAGCTCCATTTTTTTTCTCTTAATGTCAGTTAAAATATCGGCTATCTCCGTTTGCTGTCTGATCCACACAACGCTCTTTCTGTCTCTTAACGTTACGCCTAACATTCTTCGTTCTATAGCTCTTTGCGCGGTCCTTAACTTGTTTTCAAGTTTCTTTGTCAGTCTTTCTGTCTTTTAACGTTACGCCTAACATTCTTCGTTCCATAGCTCTTTGCGCGGTCCTTAACTTGTTCTCAAGCTTCTTTGTCAGTCTCCAAGTTTCTGCCCTTATGTTAGCACCTGTAAAATGCACTTATTGTACACCTTTCGATGATAATGGTAAGCTTCCAGTCAGGATCTGAAAATGTCTGGCGTATGCGCTCCAATCCATCTTTATTATTCTGTAAATTTCCTTGTCATAATCAGGGTCCCCTGTGAGTAATTGACCTAGGTAAACGTAGTCCTTCACAGGCTCTAGATAGATAGATGTGATCCATTATAGAATAGATGTGATCCATTGTAGAATATACGTTCCTGAAGGCAGCCTGTTCCCTTGGTGGACTGAAGTCCAGTGTTGCCCTTATTGTATTGGGAGTTATCTTGGTGAATACTTTATATAATCGTGGAAGTAAGCTAATAGGCCTATAATTTTTCAATTCTTTAACGTCTCCCTTTTTGTGGATTAGCATAATGTTTGCGTTCTTCCAGTTTTCTGGGACCCTTGCAGTCGATAGACACTCCGTATAAAGAGCCGTCAGTTTTCCTAGCATTATGTCTCCTCCATCTTTGATTAAATCGACTGTCATTCCATCTTCTCCTGCCGCTCTTCCTCATTTCATGTCTTGCAAGGCCCTTCTGACCTCATCGATAGTTATAGGAGGAGTTTCTGTATCCTGTTCATTACAGTTTCTAATGGAGGTATCCTGGCTCCTGTGGGTATTGTACAGGTCAGTATAGAATTCTTCCGCTTCTTTTACTATATCTTCGCGATTGCTGATGACCTTACCCTGCTTATCTTTATCGATGCCAAGTTTCCTTCTCACTGATTTCATGCTGCGACCATTCTTTACTGCTTCGTCTGTCTTTCTCACGTTACAATTTCGAATATCCCTTATTTCCTCCCTGTTGATTAGTTTTGCGAGTTCCACGGATTCTATCTGATCTCTTGAGTTTGACATTTTCATTCTTTGCCGCTTCTTTATTAGGTCCTTTGTTACTTGGGAGAGCTTACCTACTGGTTGCCTTGGTGCCTTACCTCCCATTTCAATTGCTGCTGCTGAAGCCAGCCTAGTTACGGTTTCATTCATTACCCCCTCCCACTCTATGTCATCTTCATCTCTCTGTTCTAAGGCTGCCTATTTGTTTGCAAGTAGCAGCCTGAATTAGTCTGCTTTTACCCTTACTGCGTCTAGGTTGGCCAGTTTCTTCCCGACTAATTTTGCTCTTTCTCTCTTCAAATTGAAATGAATCCTAGACCTCACTAACCTATAATCACTGCACGTTACCCTACCTAACACTTCAACATCCTGCACTATGCTGGGATCGGCAGAAAGTATGAAATTATTTCATTTGTTTCGCCATTAGGCCTTTTCCAGGTTCGCTTTCTGTTGGTACGCTGTTGCTTCTGTTGTTGCTGTTGCTTCTGTTGCTGTTGCTTCCGCGAATTTTGCCAGCATCTCTCCTCCGCGTTCCTGGAATCGACGCCGTAGTTGCCAATTGCTTGTTCACCAGCCTGCTTTCTTGCCACTTTTGCATTGAAGCCACCATTACTACAGTATGCAGAGTTTGCACTTTTCTCATCGCTAATTCAACATCTCCATAAAACTGATCTATTTTATCATCACCATGACTGGAGGTTGGAGCATAGGCTTGTACTATTTTTATTCTATACCTCGAATTCTACAGCACTAATGAGATAATTTAGAGAATGCTGTAGAGTTCGTCAATGTTGCCCGCTATGTCATTGTGGATTAGGAATCCTACCCCGTATTTCTTCTTATCTTGGAGTCCTCTATAGCAGAGGACGCTGCCGTTAGTCAGCACTGTATAAGCCTCACCAGTTCTTCTAACCTCCTTAAGGCCAATGATAACCCAAACTATGCCTGATAGTTCCTCAGAGAGTCCTGCTAAGCTAGCTTCCCAAGGTAGGGTTAAACCTCCCTTATTTTCGAAACATTTTATCTCGGTTACATTCACAGTTCTCGTAGGGCAACGGGATATATTTTGCTTTATTTGCGAGGTGCACGCACAACGCTCCTGAACGCTTACACATGTAATTTACGACGAGGGCCGTACTAGTCCACACACTTTGAACGTCACCTATATATACCCTACAACCTGTTCTCAATTTTAACACTTATAAACAAGGCACATTGCTTACTTCATCGAGGACACTGGAGAAACGTACTGCCAGCCTCGTATAACGCATAAAAAAAGGAAAGACGGGGTTGCAATTATTTGCAACACTTCTAACCAGGCCAGTAGCGCAAAAGTTTCGCCACACAAAGCACTTGTCGTGGCCCATTTCCACAAGATAAAGACCTGGTTTAAGTTATCGTGGGACCTTGGCAAATATAGCTGAAAATTACTGTGCGACACTTCTGGAACACTTGGTTAGGAATCGTGTTAAACGCTGTAGATGATACACGCGCATTTAGTATACAGAGGTTTGCCGTAGCGCTCCCTGAATTTTCGCTATAAGCTTGATCTCGGTGGCAATAGTAGTATTGCCATGGAAGCGGGGTATTCTGCGCCGCTCGTATGAGACACACTGATAACTCTCCGGAGCGTTTGCATACGTAACTTATTGCAAAGGGCACAATTAACCCACATAAATAAAGCTTTGCTTACACATCACCCATTACCTGCTCCTTACTTTTACATAATAGACAATATATCTCGTTTAGTTTACCGAAGATGCCGGCAGGTCATACGGGGTGATTTTTATTTTTTCCGGAATTTGTAAAAATTGTCTGTTGCCGATAACATAATTTTACTCCTCGAGTTAGATTATTCAGTGAGGCAGACATCTGCACGAGAAATCAAAACAATCAACTAATTAAGAATTAGCAAATAAACTGCTGAATTACTTTACAGCACATATTGAAGTTTAAGAATTGTAGCCGGTGAATTTGCAAGGCGTATCCTCTCGGAGTGAACTTCCAGAATTACGCCAATTCGGAGATATGCGTGCCATCAAACTCGACGCAAAAATGCACCGTTGCTTCACTTCTTTAACTTAATGCTGGAAACTGGAACTCCCATATATTTATTCTAACAATTTAGAAAATATCTCGAAACTGGTGTTATCCTGGAAATTCATTCCAAGTGGATACATCTTGCAAGCTCACTGGTTGCAATACGTAAATTTCAATATGTACCGTTAAGTAATGAAGGAGTTACGTAGTGACATTTAATTAGTTCAATGCGTTTCGATTTCTCGTGCTAGTAATATGACCGCCTTTTCGAATAATCCAGCTCAAGCGAATTATGCTATCTGCTACAGTTGGCTTTTAAAAAATTCGGGAAATCTTAAAATGATCACCCCGTGCAAAGCGTGACAGAAACCGAAATAACGAGGGCTAAGTAACTATTTTTAACGCTCCTAATTAAGTCAGAAAGGTTAAACTTTCGCTACACATTTCATTTAAGGTTCCCCCTATTTCTACTGCGTGTAAAGGTTGTGTAGCGCTGAGTTCTCTCGGCCACATTGGGAAACGTATACCTGAACATAAACAAGGCGCCTTGTTTAGTTCACCGAGGACACCAGAGAAACCAACTGCGAACGTCATATGACGCGTGAAAATAGGAGAAACGAGGGTTCAGGATTTATTTTAAATTCTAATTACGTCAGGAACGTGAAAATTTTGCCAGAGGTTAAACTTAAACGCCAATAAAGTAAGATGAAATTAAGCTTATACTGCCTCTTACTAATACTCAATTTGAAATTTGTGTCTTGCATGTACAGCTGCTTTGGGATTGTGGAAAATGTTGCGGATAACGGCAGTATGACAGTTTCACACACTGAAGATTTTTTTTTCCTTTGCGGAGGCTATTTGATCCACTCGCATATAAATTTGTAAATAAATTAGCCATAAACGTCCCTCAGTTTCCTATTAAATACAATTGTTATTTCAATGCTGCATGGTATACATTTTGCACCGTTCATAAAGCTCAATCATATACGCCTATAGGAAAGCCCAAATACGTAATCTATCTCACAGGTCATTATTACACCAATTACTTTTGATTCCGCCTGCCCAAAACTCAACATTGCACTTATTCTTGCGAAATAGAAACCTTGTGTAACGCATAGTTCCTCCGTAACACAGAAACAGTGTACAATGGCATTATAACGCTTTCGAGCAGTTTTTCAAGGAATGCTTTACAACGGCAATATTTTTTACACGTGCGTTAAATTTTGCCCACAAGTTCACCCTATCATTCATTTCGTGATCGCTAAATGTGATCTCGGTCGCATGTAGTTACACCAACGATGCGGGCTAAATTTTGCGCCACTTGCAAGATACTCAAGGTTCGGGAGCACTTGCATGCGCAATTTATTGCAGAAGCGGCCATTAACACACGTTTCGAACTCTGCCTACGCTTAAGTCGTAACATTTCCCCTAATCTCGCCAAATATAAACAAGGCACCTTGTTTTGTTCACCGAGGACCTCGAGGAAGCCAACCAGAAACCCTTTACGACGCATGCAGACAGGAAAACAAAAACAAGGGTTCAGTAATTATTTTCAAAGCTGATTTTTATGCCAAGAACGTGCAAGTTTCGCCACACATTAAGTGAAACATTTCAGCTATTTTCGCCGAACTTCGAAGTTTGTATCTTGTGCACTCTTAGGAATTAGGCAAATCTAGCGAATAAAGGATATACGACACCGGAACGCTTGAAGTAGCAGCGTTCAACAAAAGCTGCAACCGAGCTAAACAGATGACAAATTTATCGTTCGTCACGCACGACTGTCTTCCAACTTCAACGAAATATAACCCTCTGCTTCGCATAGTTCAAGGAAACAGGGGAATAGCAACTGCATGTGTAAAGTATAATTGGGAGAAGAGTATTAAGCAACTTTAAAAACCACATAATAAACCAACACACTTCCAGAACTTTCAGTATTCAAGCATAGAATTTTCTTGGTTATTTTCCCATATTTCCTGTAAATAGGAAATTTCTGCCGCTGTTGATCCTTGTCTCGGGAAGGACGCTTGACTTTTTAAGCGTTTATAACCCCCCCCCCCCCCCAAACAGGCAGAAAAAATAAAGGTTTAGGAATTTTTTTAACCCCTATTTGTTAGACACGCTTCAAAATTCGTCTGTATCTCCCCTAACATTCCCCACTTTTCATTAAAATATAAATTTTGTGAGCAATATTTTGTCAGAAAATGGTAAACTTCCGTATAACGTTTTTTCAGCACTTCTAGTCGCAAGAAATGTTTCGCTGTAAAATCGCCTGCAAAGGCACATCCCGTTGTAGGGATATGATAAAACATGGAGCTAACGCTGAGCATTACTATCGGCAAGCTGCTGCCGAAACGTGTTAGACCAAGCATGCTCAAGTTCCAACGTCGGCAGCACACAGTCGCAAATCAACGTTCTTGCGTCTCGACGGTCGTGATGTTTTGCCTCTCGATACATGCCCCGACTGCGTGTTCATAAGGCTAGCACGTTTGCGCATGTCAATGCAAATACATTTGCGCGGAGATTTATCAAATATATATAACAGGTTTATTTTGTGTAAACAATCGCAGCCATATGCACATGCTTAATAAATTATATGTTGTGGAGCGACATCTGCAACAGTAAACAGTCCACTTGAAATATCCGTAAGCCAGAACTACAGTTCCGCTCTTGCAGCTGTGGCACCTGGAAATAGGTGAAGAGAAAGAAAAGATTATTGCTCAAATAAATTCCACGCATTGCTTATATAGAGCTGCTGTAACGATGAGAAAGTGTCTGCTCAGAGTACACGACATACCATTTAGCAGAATTGCTGCAAACTCCCATGACATTTCCGAGAGCGAGGCGCCCACAATACGACTTACGTTGACTGCTTAAAGTTGCAAAACCAATAGGGACATGGCATCACGTTTAGCGTGCAATGTCAGTATTCGCATCGGTTTTGTTGCCATCAGTAAAAAGACAAGTATGGGCCTCAGGGACGAGATAAAATGTGACCGCGTCGTGTACTGCACACGACAATGCTTAATTTACACGTATTTTCTAAATGTAAAGAAAAAAGTGACCAAAAGAGTGATTGTTCTATGATTTAAGTTCAAGATACATTTCTGTGCAAGACTACATAGTTCAATGTGCACCTGAACGGACCTGCAGATGTACAAAAACTGGGCCTGCCCATAGCGGTGTCGGTGAGTGCGGTTGCGCCAGCATGGCTATTAATGCTGTCTTAAATGAACCACACAAGAAAATTTCAAGTAAAATGAAGCAAGTAGGTCACACTACGAAACATCAAATTGCAAACGTCGAGGGCGTGACAAACAAGTTATCTAGTCAGCTAAGCACGATTCAGTTCGATTACCCCTGCCTTGTGTCAGTTGGCACAAGGCAGGGGTAATTTGAAATCGCTGGGAGAAGCCTTCACTCTGCAGTTGAATTCTGGAGTCCTACGTGCCAAAACCACAATTTGATTATGAGGCACGCCCGTAGTGGGGGGACTCCGGATTAGTTTTAGCCACCAGGGAAATCTTAACGTGCCCCAATGCACGGGACGCGAGCGCTCTTGCATTTCGCCCCCATCGATATGCGGCCCCCAAGGCCGGGATTTAATCCCGCGATCGCATGCTTAGCAGCGCAACACCACAGCCCCTAAGCCATCGCGGTGGGTTTCTCTCTGCAGTGAACATAAATAAGACAACGATGGTGATGATGGTGGTGGTGGTGCTTATATGGTGACGATGTTGATGTTTCAATGCTTCGCGGCACTGTCTATATAACATTAAAGGAATAACCACGCCCGCGGGTATTTAGTGCGTCTCCGGCGCGCATGCGCCGAAGCGCTGCGTGCGAGACGCCAAGGCCCACCCTACAAGCCACACGATTCGCGTAACACTGTCACTGGCCAGTCCTGGTTCTGCGAGCATTCTGATCAGTGATCGCCCTTGCTATCTTCCTTGCTGCATCTCGCGCGCAGAAGTGCATAAAACGCAGCTACAGCACGTGACTGCCGCTTCGGACTAAAGTTTCGGGCTCGAGGCTGGAAAGGCGGCGCGTGCCCACCGGAAGAGATGACGAGCACAGCGGGTGGCGACGTAAGCGTCGGGTGCAGGGCATCCCCAGTGACCTGGCACACCCAGGAGCCATCGTCGCGGCCCCGGGTCAGGCCGCGCACCACGAGGCTGCAGTCCCCGTCGCGACCAGCTCCGGCCCACGACAGGTGCGGTAGCCGGGAGAGGCTGGCCCCCACGTTGCGGCCATCGCGCAGCCACAGGCAGTCGCCGGCCGCCGGGTCCAACACGGTGCAACGCAGCTCGACGGTGCCACCTTCGGCGCCGATCTGGGAGGCTGGAACCTCACTGAAGCGCCATGTGCCTGCAACAGAAAAATAAAAAGAGAACAGTTTATGATGTGAGCCATAAGAGCACACAGTGTACACATATACTGTCCACCCTGACCCCTTCCTCTGCCTCGTACCCAGTGGGATCAGTTTAGCAAGGCAGCCAGCCTATATACGTAATCTTGTAATACGGGGGTTACTGCACTATAAATTTTGGAAGATGAACTTCCACCAACTAGCCCAACTTGCCGCTCTACTACTATATACGTAATAGCCTAGGCAAACCGGCAATGGGTTGCCTTTTTTCTTTTACGTCCC